>NC_048604.1:86420954-87620954 GCF_003668045.3 Cricetulus griseus
ATTTCCTCCAAGTTCCTCTCCATCTCACTTCTCATCCAGATTCATTTCCTTTTTTGTCTCTCATTTAAAAAGAGCCATCTTCTATGAGATATTAACTAAACATGAAAAATAAAATATAATAAAATGAAGGGAAAACTATCATATTGAAGCTGGATGAGGCAATATAAGAGGAAAAGAGCAGGCAAAAGAGTTAGAAACCTATTAGTTGTCATAATCAAGAGTTCCATTAAAATGCTAGTAGCTTTAAAATATACACAGAGAATATAATGTATACCCATGTAGGCCCTATGCTTGCTGGTTTAGCCAATATGAGTTTAAATGTACCTTGCATAGTTTACTGAAAGGGTCCTGTTCTCTTGGTTTCCTCCATTACCTCTGACTCTTACAATCTTTCATCCACCTCTTTCAAATGATTCCCTGAATGCTCAGCAGAGGACGTAATGAGGACCTTCAATTTAGTTTCTGTTCCTGCATAATATCTGTCTGTCTCTGGATCTGTTCCCATATGCTGCTAAAGGAAGCTTCTGTGATGATGACAATTTAAGGCATTCATCTATGAATACAACAGAATATCATTAGGAATAATTTTATTGACTTTTTTGTTTTGACAAGTAATATTTGGTTTTACACCAGGTCTCTGGGCTATCTAGTCTCTGACTCTTGTTTTTCCAAGAAGTGTTGAGTAACAGTTTTCAATTATGAAGTAGGACTTAAGTCCCATCAGGCATTGGGTGCTATTCCCCAAATTTCTGTGCCACCATTGCCCTAGCATATTTTTGCAGGCAGGACAGATTATAAATCATACATTTCTGAATGGGTTGGTGTCCACATTTCTCTGTCAGTAGTCTGCAGAGTACCTTACTGCTCCAAAGAGACTAGACCTTAGGGGTGAATGTTTCATGCAGGCACAAAATTGACTTCTCAATGTTCATTGAGTTGTATTTCTGTTGTCCTCTCCACTGGGTTCACTCTGTCATTTGGGGGAGAGCAACCCTTTCTCTTAGAAACATCATGGGTTTTTAGGGATTTCCAAGAGACTAATTTGTCCAACAATTCAATAGAATACAAACTAGTACAACCACTGGAAGCCTTGCCTAGTGAAAAAGAGAATCAGTTGAAACTCCATTACCCCTATTACTAATAGTCCTAATTGGCATCACCTTCAGGAGTACAGAAAGTTTCCATTGCACTAGGGTTCCACACCACCCATGAAATGCCTCCAATAACAGTCTTTTCTTCCTTTATCCATTGCATCATCCACCCCAACTGATCCTCTACTCCCATCCCCATGCTCTCTTAGCCTGCCTGTCTAATCTATTCTTTTTAACCCTCCCAGGGATATCCATGCATCCCACCTAGAATCCTTGTTACCTAGCCTTTCTAGGTATATGGCTTGAAGTTGGTTATGATTTCCTTAAGGATAATACGTGATAAAAAGTGAATAATACCATATTAATATTTTTTATGTCTGGGGTGTTTCACTCAGGATGATTTTTTTCTAGTTCCATCCATTTGCCAACAAATTTCACAATGTCATTTTTTTGTTTATTTGTTTATTTGTTTTTTGAGACAGGGTTTCTCTGTGGCTTTGGAACTAGCTGTTGTAGACCAGGCTTGTCTTGAACTCACAGAGAGCCACCTGCCTCTGCCTCCCAAGTGCTGGGATTAAAGGCATGCACCACCAACGCCCGACTATATAATGTCATTTTTTAATAGCTGAGTAAAAGTGTGTTGTGAAAAGGGACCAAATTCTCCTTATCCAGTTTTCTGTTGAGAGACAACTATCTTGTTTCCAGTTTCTGGTTATTATAAATAACACTGCAGTGAAGATTCAAGTGCCCTTGTGATAGGATGGCTGTCCTTGGGGTATATGCTCTAGAGTACAATAGCTGATTCTTGAGGTAGATAGAATCTGAAGTTTCTGAGGAACTGCCATATTGATTTCCATGGTGGCTGTACAAGTTTGCACATTCAGCAGCAACAGAGTAATATTCCCATTGCTCTATGGCCTTACAAGCATGAGACATTACTTGCATTATTCATCTTGGCCATTCTGATAGTCATAAGATGGAACCTCAAAGTAGTTTTGATTTGCATTTCCATGATAACTAGGTCTGTTGAACATTTCTTTAAGTATTTCTGATCCATCTAATTTCCTTTATTGAGAATTCTCTGTTTAGATCTGTATTTCATTTTAATAGGACTATTATTTATTTGGAAATCTATTTTTTGAGTTCTTCATATACTGTGGATAATAGTATTGAATTTCATGTGGCATTGGTAAAAATTTTTTCCCATTCTGTACACTGCTGCTTTGTCCAAATGTTGGTGTACTTTGCGTAATGAAAGTTTTACAGATTCAGTAGGACCCATTTCCTAATTATAGATTTTAGTGCCTATGCTATCACCGTTTTGTTCAGGAAGTCATCATCTGTGACAATACATTCAATACTATGGCCGACTGTTATAGTTGTAGCATCCCTGTTATATCCAGAAGATATTACCAGGCAGCCTACCTCCTGATTTTTTGATTCTAATAATCATCCACCATGTTCCTTATGCCTTAGGTAGAGGAGTTTTCTTACAGTTGTACCAATTATGTATGGGTACACCATGGCGACTTGTTCTTTAAATTTTGACTGTTTTGTTTTTATTCCTGTAATGGTCTCCATATGCTGAAGAATAAAACTCATTTGGCAAGAGGTGAACTTTTCATGCTGTATTGTCAATGGGTACAAATGTAATTATTTATATTTTTGGCTCTGAGCCTAGCCTTTTATGGCTGAGCCATCTCTCCAGCCTATGTAACTGTTTAAAATGAAGTTTGTTTAGGAAATTGCCTGCAATTTTTTCTTCTCTAAGGTCCATATACACACCATCCATCAGTAGTAGATGAGCTTTATAGCAGTAGACATGAACTCCCTTCTGTTGACCAGGCATTACCCTCATTTAGAGAAGTGCTGGGTATCCCCCAACACAAATATTGTTATTGCATTATTGATGATATACTGTTGGGTCAATCATTGTTGTTCATATGTTTTGCAGCTGGATAAAACTATTGACTACATTTTCCCCCTGGCATCTTTCACAGCATCTAAGGATTACCTCACAAAAATATTCACTTTACTTCAAACTTAAGGAATAATTATCATACTCCTGACTTAATAAACTTCTATAAAATCTGGCTATAAATTTGAGGATTTCCACAACTACTTTCCACTAAAATTTCATAATATTTTGTGAGTACGCTAAGCTCTGAAAAATACTATCTTATAGTTTACCAAAAATAATACAAACAAACAGTTAGCTACATAAAATCTGAATAGTTCCAGAAGATTCTCAAGTATAAAACCTGACAACTTGAAGTTGGTGTATGTTAACCTCCTGTGATGGTTTGTTCCTCAGGTGACATCTTCCCTACACCCTGTCTTTTAGTGTGATTCATTACACTAAATGGCATTCAGTCAATTACTGTGGTCTTTGGTGATTGACTTAGTCTTCAGCCTCTGACTAGTTTCTGGAGATCTGAGGGTGGGGCTAAAAAATCCAAAATTCTCATTAAGGGTTTGTCTTTGCAATGAAAGTGAGATAGAGATTTCATGGGGGAAGGAAGAGGCTGGTGGGTGTGTGTCGGTAGGGGATAAGAAAGGGCTGGAGGCAAACACGATGACAAACGTATTTATAAATTATTAAATAACACATTAATTTTAAAAATCTTGATGAATAGACAGATATTGCTTTGCAATTCTCTAGTGCTAATAGTTGTCTCAGAAGAAGAAAAGACCATTCCTACCATCTTTATCACTCATAAAATTTCAAATATTTTGTAAGTTTGTTTAAACTAGAGATAAAGTAAAAATAATTAATTAGTTTGGAGATAGCTTTTTGCTATGTACTGTTTGTAGGCCTGAATTCCACTGTGTAAACTAAGGTTGCCTTGAACTCTGAAATCTTCTGGCCTCAGTCTCTATAGAGTCCTGGGTTTAAATGTTTACATACTAGCCCGCCCCCCCCGTATCTAGGCTGAGAGAGTATCCCTCCATAGCGAATGGTCTTCCAAAGCCCATTTGTACACTAGGGCCAAATCCTTGTTCCACTGCCCCATAGACTGCCCTGGCCTCCTAAATGACACCCACATTCAGGGAGCTTGATTAGGTCTTATGCTGGTTCCCCAGCTGTCAGTCTAGGGTCCATGAACTTCCACTTGCTCAGGTCAGCTGTTTCTGTGGATTTCCTCAGCCTGGTCTTAACCTCTTTGCTAATCACTCCTCCTCTTTACGAATGTATTCCAAGATTACAGTTCAGTGTTTAGTTATGGATCTCTGCTTCTGCTTCTATCAGCTACTTGATGAAGGCTCTATGATGCCATTTAAGGTAGTCATAAATCTCATTGTAGGGGAAAAGTATTTAAAGTAGCCTCTCCACTATCACTTAGATTCTTAGTTGGGGTCATCCTTGTAGATCCCTGAATATTTCCCTAGTGCCAAATTTCTTATTAAGTACATATGGCTCCCTCTATCAAAGAATCTCTTTCCTTGCTCTACTTCTTTGTCCCTAATACTAGAGCTGACTTTTAGAAAATATTCCTCATACTGGGTTGCCTTGCCCAGTATTACTACAAGGGAAGTAATCTAGTCCTACCTCAACTTGATTTGCCATGCTTTATTGACACCAATGGGAGGCTCACTTCTTTCTGAACAGAAGTAGAAGAGGACTTAATGGGGTTGAAGGGGAGGCATTATGAAGGAATTAGAGGAAAGGAGCAAGGGGAAACTGCAGTTGGGATGCAAAATAAATGAATATATTTAATTTAAAAATGTCTAATCAAACCAACTACTAAATATCATGGAAATACCCTAATACAAAATATTTAATCCCTATTTCAGTTTTTCATACAATTTGTGCTATGTTTTGGTAACAATGGAAGAACAAAAAATGCTAGTATTAAGATCCATCTTTATAAAGGTCTCTGTATCCAACATGTAAGCCAAAAATGCTTCTATGGGGAGAAAACACACACACACACACACACACACACACACACACACACACACACACACACACCAGCTCAGTTAGGAAGCATAACTACTAAGTTTCATTTCAGTTCACTTTTATTATTCTTCATCATGTAACCTGCCTCATTCAAATATTTAAAAATTGGAAATTAAAATTGAAAATGAACAACCACAGAACATGTGTATAATTGCTAAAAAGTCTTGTATGAAATATAATCATAAATATTGAACAGCCTCAACAAGTACAGAAATGTTTGAAACAAATGATTTTTACATAATTTATAGTGAAAAGAGTGTAAAACAAAATGATTTGAAAGAAAAGAGGACCTAAATGGAATATAGGCACACATTGTCAAAAAAATATTTTTTGAGTAGAATTTCTGACTATCGACAAGTATAGAAAGTTAGAAAATCTTCTAAAATTTAACTATTATGCTGAGCAAGACTGCCTTCAAACAAAAGTAAAACCTCCTTAGTACTACAGAAATTAACCAAATGTATTTAAGAGTTTGAGTAGTCCAACTTTTACTTATTTATTGTAAAGAAAACGATATAATGCCAAGTGTAACAATTCTCTTAATTTGCATTAGTCCTTGCCTCCTTATTAAGTTCGACTAAATTGTTACAAAATTTATTTAGAATTAACATGGTCAACAAGGATCTAAGCCATTGTGGTAATCTTTATTTCTCAACCACAATTCTGGATGTTGTAATTTACTGTAGTTGTTGAGAAAGCAACAAACCATTAAGAAACAAAGATGTAATTTTTAAAACTTTCTGGTATATTATTTTCAATATATTCTCTTTGAATCTGCAGACTTGTCACTTTTCAGTCATATCTGTGTACTATAGTTCCTGCTATCAGTATCTCAAGGCATCATCACCAGCACAAAGTAGAAGATAATGGCAAAAGGCCTTTCCTGATTTTGTTTTGCTATCCAAGGAAGATAAAAAGCTATTTTAGAAGGTTCACAGAACTATTGTCTTGTATGTTACTGATAAAATATTTCATCACATAGTCACTTACAGCTTATAAATGTAATGGAAAATTTGTGTTGAGTATTCTTTGAATCTGGGATTGATAATATTATCAAAAAGCAAAAAAGATGAAAAATCTCTGCCAGAAAAGCTTGTGATTAAATGTGGTAGTTTTTGCCCCATTAATTACTGTCACACCAAAATTTCTTAGCAACATTGACACAGAGATGTGTCTAACTGTATTCACTAATCACTGGCATTGTTATATTGCTGAATGATTTAATGGGAACAATAATTTTTCTTTTATCTTCATCCAATGTTTATATCTCTTTGGAGCATTTATCAGTTTTCTAATATCATTTTAAAATTATTTTTCTGAAGAACTTTAAAATAAATCCTAGTGGTGTCTGTGAGAGAGAGACAGAGACAGAGACAGAGATAGGCAGACAGACAGACAAAGAAACTATGAAAATATTCTCAAAGTCAGAAAGCATAAAGTTTTGGATGAAACAATGAACTGTGTGACAGAAACACCGAGAAGCTACACACTGCTATCCTGTAACCTTTAGAATTATGTTTTGGTGAGGAGGAATCAACTTCATATAGTACCTCTGCAGTCAAAGCCTTTGCAAAAGAACAGAAAATACTGAACTAGGAATGTCTCCGAACTTTAACAGCTCCCCCACCTACGACCGGAGAATCATCACCATATAAGCACGTCAGAAGACCTGATATTTAGTACAACAAGCAAACTCAGGCTAAGGCCAAGGAACACAAATAACACAAGTATTGGTAAGATGAGTATTCCCAGCTAGCTACAAAGGTGAGCAGACACAAGTGTGGCTTCATATACAGAAACTGAGAAACAAACAATGGAAAAATTGGACCACTAAACACAGGAAAGAGAAACTTGCTAGGTGCAGGGAACTCTGAATTAATACCCTATTCCAAGAAATGAAAGACTCCCAAATGAGGAGTGACTCCTGCTAATACTGTTTACAAAAGTTCAACTTACCTCCATAGTGATACCACATATGGCTTTTTACATGGGTGCTCAGTATCAAAACTTAGATCCTTGTGATTACTTGGTAGCTACTTTACTGACTGAGCTATTTCCACAAGCCTGGGTCTGTTCATTTTTATGCTTATTTTTCTAGAAAGAACCCTTAGTCTGTAGTTTGAATTGTTCAAACTATTTCTGTTAATTAGAAAAATATCTTTCCAAAAGGTAAACCTGACGATGGAAAATAAGTCAATATCTAATTTTATGTAGCTCTACTTCTATTTTCCCTCAAAATATAGAAGAAAAGAAAAAAAAACAACTACTCAATATGAATTCTATCCGCTCCATCATTGAGTAAAATAGGAATACTATAAACAAATTGTTAGAGTGTTGATTATTGTAAAATAATTTTTAGTGCAATAGTTATCAAATTAAGCATACCACATAAGCCTAAGCAGCAGCACCTGAGAATTTGTTCCTAATGGCATCATTGGACACGACTCAAGACTAGTTAATCGGAAACTTTAATGGGCAGAGTTCTACAACCCTGTGTTAATAAGCACTCAGCTTCTCTTTGAGAATCTCTCAATTATATTCTTCAGCTAAATCAACTTCCCCCAGACTTTTAATACAGTTTTTTTATTTGTGCCTTTCTCTTACCAGTGAATTCAGAGGTGGTAATAATTGGTTCATATTAATATTTATGACTAATTTCCAATTTACTTTTATCAATAAAGTGTATATCACTGAGTAACAAATTTTGAAGAGAAGGAGACCAAGACAGGCCTTCAGCATATTTATGGATTCCTACATTTGTATCCAGATCTCTGCTTTTTAAAGGTCTACATAAAGAAACAAGCTTATGATGGTGATGCGTATTTTTTCCTGCAACTTTTTTATGTACTACTTTCATTTCTTCAAAAAACCAGATCAGCTGATGCTGTAAGAAGGAAGAAGATTATAAATTCAAATAAAAGTTGATAATTGCTCATTTGGAATGTTACCCATTTTACTTATTATATTTATTTATGTATGTCATAAATAAGTAAATAAGAACTACTTAAAACTGGATGGTATTGGTGCATAACTTTAATTCCAGCAACAGAGATAGTTGGGTTGCTGTGAGTTTGAGGCCAGCCTGGTCTATAGAGCTAGTTCCTGGACAACCAAAGCTAGATGGAGAAACACTGTCTCCAAAATAAAAAAAAAAAAAGCAAAACAAAAGAAAAGCAAACAACCACCACCACAAAACAACACCTTCTACTGAAGCTATTTTTAAATAATAAGATTGAAAAAGATACTTGAAATTCTTCCCAGATGAGTTTCATGGTCAATTCATCAGTATTTCTCACATTGCTATTGGTGTCTTTACAACAACAAAACCAATAAAATTCAGGTCAGCTTGCTTTCTCTTTCTCTTTCCATATATGTGTATAGATTCAAGGCCCTAAAAAGCAAGAAAAATAGATCTTACAGTATATAAGGTAAAACCGTTTATAAAGTATTATTCCCCATATATTTACAAAATACATAAGATACTTCCTATTTCTCAGAGACATGCTACCCTCAGTTAAATTAAATGCTAATTTTCCTCTAAACTATTGTTGTTTTGAGTAAACAAATTAAGTGTATGTTCCATCTTGGAAACTATTCATATTTGCATTTTCACTCCTCAAACTTCAGTTTATTATAAAGTATGATTGGGTTAAAAAATGAGCCATCATGTATTTCAAAATTACTGTTTATGAATTTGTAATTTTAAAGAAAAAATAAGATAGATAGAAGTTCTTATGAAGAAACAAATTGTACAAACTTTTTGTGTTTTAAATGAATTTGGTTCAGTGCCTCAAATTAAATTTTTGAGTTTTTAGCTAAAACTTCTATCTCTTATCTGAAATGTTCAGTGGTGAAAACACAAAGCTAGGAATTACCTCATAGCCCACTTATTTGGATAATGGCCAAACACTTTCCTTTCTCCTGCTAAATGTCTCTATGATACTTACTTACAGCATAGTAGTTGCTTCCTCTGTGGTGAGTAATGCAAAAAACAGTTCTGTGAGGATACTTAAGATAAAAGTTACAACTTTTTATAACACATGCTTATAAGTCATTTATCAGAAATGAGCCAATTAAAGGTTGCACATGAAATACTCACTATTGTTACTGCAAAAACATACATTTTGCTATTCACAGAAAAACTAATGGAAAGCTTGAAATAGCAAAATGAGATTGAAAAAAATCAGTTAAATTAATAAGACAAAAGAGAAAGACACAGGCAATTATTACATAAAATAACAAGAAGGAAAATTCAATACCACAATTTTCAAGACTAAATGTAGCTAGTTTTAATTATATAATTAAAATATCCAAACTGGCAGTTTGATTCAAAAACAATGAGATACTACAACTTGATGCCTGCAAGAAATGTATCTTAGTAGGAAATATTTGTTCAGATTGTAAATAAAAGGATAAATGTATTACAGACACTAAAGCAAGATAGACCTCAAGTAAAAACAGAAGAGACAGCAAAGGCACTGAATATTGGTAGAGGGAATGATCAACAAGAAAGCTATAATGATTATAAATATAGAGTCATTATATGTTAGCATACACCAATTCATAAAACAAGTACTTGTAAGGATAATGAGGTAGAGATGTGAGGCAGGGAAAAGAGACTCCAAGTGAACAGGCTGAGACTGCTTATTAGAACAGCAAGGGACTGCATCCTTTCTGGAGAATGTAGGTTGTTCACGAGGGCGCCTTAAAAGTCAGATTTTTATTGGGGAGTTTAGGGTCAGGATGTTGCAAGTGTTGACTTTGAGCCCTCTGTGGCTTTATGGGAACAAAAAGGTGGTGGGTGGTTCCTCTAGGCTACAAGCAAATTCATTGTCCTTGACTATGACTCAGGGAATTGAACAGAACATACACTCCAAAATATTCCCAACTGTGAAGGGATATAAAATTGAGATAGAGAAAGTTCAGGGCAGGGAATTTTATAGGTGGGCCTTCATAGGAATTGGGGATAGGATCCTTATTTCTGGGGAACTGTTTCTTGCTGAGTGTGGGTAAAGATCTAATGTTGAGGGTGAAGGGGTAGAGATGATTCATAGAGGTGATCTCTTTGTCAGATAGTCATTGATACCCTCCTGCCATGAAGAATTCTGTGATCATCTTACCAGTGAAAGCTTGTGATCGTTGTGAGGGGTACTTGTCAAAGAAACTGTAAAGGCCAGGACAAAGAATAAAATTAACAATATCCTAACTATTGAGCCCACCATGGAGGGAGAGTCATGGCCCCTGCTATTGTTACTGTTCTATTTCTGTGAGCAGATACCAGGACCAAGATGATTCATAAAAGAAAACATTTAATTGGGGGCTTGCTTGTTTCAGATGGTTAGTTCACTCTCATGGTGGGGAATGAGGCAGCATGCAGGCTGGCATGGTGGTGGAGAAGAAGCTAAGAGCCTTACTTCCTAATCTTCTGTCAGGAGGCAATGAAACCTCCACAAGTTTACTCCAAAAAGGCCATCTACTCTGACAATGACATACCTCTAAATCCCTCTAATCCTTCACAAGCAGTTTGGCTGCCTGTTGTGTGACTAAGCATTCAATACATGAGCCTATGGGGGTGATTGTAATTGAAAACAGTACAAGTCTGAAGCAGTTCAAGGACCCTTCCAGAATATTTTTTTTTTATTTTCTCTCTTGATTATTTTCTAACAGCTCTCTACATTTTCCCCACACTAGACCTGATTGATTTATGTAAATACTGAATTTTTCCACCCCTAAAATATAAATATCTCCCCTTTCAGCATGTATTAAGTCTTCTATAATTTGGAAGGACCACTACAGCCAGGATCTATTTAATTTTGAAATGTGATTATTCTTTGTTGTTTGAATGTGTGATCTCCCTCATATTAGCTGTGTTGAATTTTTTGGAGTCTAATTGTAAGCATGTTTGTAGCAGTTGTCCTTGAAAAGGCTATCACAAGTATTATGGGAATTTCCACTGGTTTTCTTTTTGTCAATTATGGTAGATTAGATATTGATAGACTTCCTGTCCTGGAAGGAAGTCAATGCGTGGATTGAAGAAAACTGGCACATTATCCTTAAAAATAGTAAGTGTAAGTGTTATTATTCTGGCATGCAACTTAGGGGCCAAGGCTTTGGGAGTCCACTGTGTACATTTTGAGCTTTTTGTTCTTCAAAGTCAGCCTCTCCCAATATCTGGACTATGACATCTGCTAGATAAGGCTCATTGGTGGACATAGGTGGGGGTCATGTTGGAGATTCCTATTGTGTGGTGTATATATTATTTAGTTAAACCCTAGACAAATCCAGCAAGTTTTTCCTATATCTGGGTTACCCATGGGCAGTAAGGCTTGGCTGAATTCTGCAAATTGGAATGTTTTGATTAAGAGGGCATCAGAATCAAATTTGGATGAGTTGGAGACCCTATCTTAGAATGGAACGTGGACTCATGGATGAAGTAAGTTGACTTAAATCATAGGCATTTGGACATTGGTTGAAGTGATGACCAGCTGCAGAAACCTTAGCATGTTACATACAATCCAGCAGTGCTTATGATACAATGCCATACCAAAATTGCAAGACACCCCCCATTGTTGTGGCTTGGATATCTTTACTTCCCAATGTACACTTTTCTACTATCTCCATTAGTTCCTGCCCCAGAAATTAAACCACTTTGTCATTCTGTTAGGGCTGAATCCCATCTCAAGCCTCAGGTAATGTAGAAATGAAGATGTGCTCAGGAACATCTGGAACATCTGAAATGGAGGAGATGAGGGACAAAGACAATGGTGAATGATCCTCAGCAGCAGGCCAGATGTAGAAAATATAGAGCATGGATATCCTCAGCTTTGTAAAGCCTAGGTGTCTGAAGTGAAATTGTGGTAGAGGCTTCTTGAGCCTGGATAGGTGGACCAAGAAGTTAACATTAATTTTGTTGCAGTTTGGAAAAGTAGGATAAAAGCCCTGCATTGTAGAGATTAAATAAGAACAGGATGTGTCTGAGGACATACCACATGTCCTCTGTGGAGATCAGAAAGAGGGGTATATCAACTACAGCAGAGGGTAGGATGGAGTCAGTATATTTCCAAAGTTTTTTGTAGACAAAGGACAGAAGACTCTGAGATAGGGAAGGAGGAAGTTGTGGATACTCTGTTTTGTGCCACTGGGGAGATATGAAAGCATCTCCTACACAAGAGTTCAAAGGGATTGATCAGGGTGGGATCTCCTTGCAGAACTCAGAATTTAAACAAAGCCTGGAGAAGGCTTATTGTCCAATCCTGTTTAAATTCCTGGGTCAGGTTAGCCAGAGTATCTTTTATGGCTCTATTTGTCCTTTTGCCCTTTCTGGAAGACAGGGAGTTGAAAGAAATGTGGAATTCCCAGGGAAGATTGAAGGAGAATATTAAATGATGGATCATGGAAGAGATGAATTCAGGGATGTTGTCTGACTATATGGAGAAGGCAAGTGCATCTCTACACTTAAGGCAAGCCTGTGATTCAGCACTACACAGAGAATCCCTGTCTTAAAACAACAACAAAAACAAAAAAAGCAAAAATTAAAAAGCAAAATCAATGCCGGAGAAAAGATATTTACCAACCCTACATTCGACAGAAGGCTGATCTCCAAAATTTACAAAGATCTCCAGAAGCTAGTTTCTAAAACACCAAATAATTGAATTAAAAAGTGGAGTACAAAACTAAATAGAGAATTCTCAATAGAGGAATCTAAAACAGCTGAAAGACATGTAAGAAAGTGATCAACATCCTTATCCATCAGGGAAATGCAAATCAAAACAAATCTGAGATACCATCTTACTCCTTTCAGAATGGCTAAAATCAAAAACACCAATGATATTTTATGCTAGAGAGGATGTGCAGAAAGCAGAATGATCCTCCACTGCTGTTGGGGCTGCCAACTCATAGAGCCACTTTGGAAATCAGTATGGCGATTCCTTAGGAAAATGGGAATCAGTCTACCACAGGATACAGCAATTCTACTCTTAGGCATATACCCAAAAGAAGCATAGTCATACAAAAAGAATATCTGTTCAACGATGTTCTTAGCAGCAATATTTGTAATAGCCAGAACATGGAAGCACCCTACATGCCCCTCAACTGAGGAATGCATAGAAAAAAATATGGTAAATTTACACAATGCAGTACTACTCAGTGGATAAATACAATAGGAACTTGAAATTCTCAGGCAAATAGATGGAACTAGAAGAAACCATTCTGAGTAAGGTAACCCAGTGACAAAAAGATAAACATGGCATTTACTCACTCACATATGGATTATGGACACAGAGGAAAGGAGTACCAGCCTGCAATCCACACCATCAGAGAAGCTACAAAACAAGGAGGACATTAAGAGAGACATATACGGTCCCCTGGAGAAGGGGAAAGGGACAAGATCTCCTGAGCAAATTGGGAGCATGGGGGGATGGAAGAGTGAGCTAGGAGAATGAGAAGGGAAGAATAGGAAGCTTGAAGAGGAGATGAGGGAGCATGAAAGTTGTTTAGGGGAAAGAATAGAGGAGATGCCATAATAGAGGGAGCCATTATAGGTTTAAAGAGAAATCAGGTACTAGAGAAATTTCCAGAGATCTACAAGGATGACACCAACTAAGAATCTAAGCAATAGTGGACAGGATACCTTAAATGCCCTCCCCTGATAATGAGATTGATGACTAACTTGTATGCCATCCTAGAGCCTTCTTCCAGCAGGTGATGGAAGTAGAAGCAGATACCAACAGATAAACACTGAACTGAACTGGAATCCAGTTGCTGAGAAGGAGGAGTGATGAGCAAAGGGGTCCAGACCAGGTTGATGAAACCCACAGAAACAGCTGAACTAAAAAAGTGGGAGTTCATGGATCCCAGACTGATATCTGGGAAATCAGCATAGGACTGATCCATACCCCATGTATGTGGGTGTCAATGAATAGGCCTCAGAAATCTATAGGGCCTCTTGTAGATCAGTACTTATCCCTAGCATAGGAACAAACTTTTGGAGCCCATTCCACATAGAGGGATACTCTCTCAGCCTAGACACACAGGGGAGGGTCTAGGCCCTATCCCAAAGGATATGACAGACTCTGGAGATTCCCCCATGGAAGACCTCACTCTCCCTGGGTAATCAAAAGGTTATGGGATAGGTAGGGTGTTACTGGAGGACAGGGGAGGAGGGAAGGGAAAGGGAACTGGGATTGACATGTAAAAATGTAAACCAATCTTATTTCTCATTTAAATAAAAATGGAAAAAATCCAAAATAAAGAAAATCATTCTATTTTTCTCATATGAAACACACTTCATCCTTTCCAATTTGTATCCCTTTGATCCCCTTTTCTTGTCTTATTGCTATAGCCAGAACTTCAAGTACAATATTGAAAAGATATGGAGAGAGTGGACAGCCTTGTCTTGTTCCTGAAACACACACACACACACTATTTTGTCCTATGTTTGATGCTGTTCTTTCAAACCCTTCTTTAGGAGAGAACCTTGTCTGACAGAAAAAGCTTTGGTTTTACATGTCAATCCCAGTCAACCAAAAATGTTTGTGTTATTGGTTTTTATTCCCATAGGGTGGGGTTAATACATAGGCCTGAAGGAATAACCCCTTTAGGTAGGAAAGAGCACTTTCTCTCCAAATGACCCTAAAATAGCCCTGGGTTTAGACATCAGAAATAAGGGAAATGGAGCAGACCTCAACAGTAATGGCTCTCTCTAGGCGAGTGTAGGGAGACACTGTAGCCCTGTCTCCTAGTATCCCCTACAGGTATGCCTGGCCACACCCATGAGGGCGTGGTCAGGGGAGGTCAAACAGAGTTCTTAAGGGACTGCACACACATGGATGCCTCCCTTCTCTCTGATCACGCTAGCTTTCGACCTCTGGGCATGCTCTGGCTTGCGTTTGGGCTGGTGTTTATCTGAATATACAAATCTTAGCCTTATGGACTAAGGATCCTCTCTGAGTGCACGCATCACATAATAATCAACAGGAGATGAACAGGATTGTTATGTCCTGTGGAGAGACAATACCATACCACGCCTCAGCTTCAGGCATAGCTTTACTTCCACACAAGTAAGGATACCTTTCCATTCAGAGCTGTAGCATTCATTCAGACAATAAAACCAAGGAAGAACTTAAGGTGATATATTTTCTGGGAATCCAGTTCCTAGTGTCTGAAGCAACTAAAGAGAGCTAGCTATTTTTTTGCCCACAGTTGTGACATTGAAACTGTCCTGACAGAAATATTATAATGATATACTTGTATCTCTCAGTTTGACTATCAGAAAGCAATGGAGCCCAAAGAAATTGAAATTTCATCTGGCATCTCTGTAAGGGCTAAGAGACCTGCTCCAGCCTCTATCCAGGGTTCCAAAGGTTAAGTGCTTCTCAGAAGTGAATGAAGAGCTAACAGATTTCTATAGTAACTTCACACACAATCAGAGAGTCATGATCTTTTATTTCCTGTACTCTTTACTGTGCTGTTTCCACTATAATGATCTTGTCCTACTTCTAATTTCTCTGTGCCTCTTCTTCTGGCTTCTTTCATTTGAAAAACTCTTCTTCAAGAGCCTTGAAGTGATAAAGAAGTTTCTCCCATTGGTCAAAATCACATTCCTCGAGGAATTGATAAGGAGCTGAGCCCTGTACCATCACAACACAAGGGACCAAGGCCATAGGAGCAAAACCACGACCAGACAGGGCAGGGCACAATGCCCAATGACAACTTTAAGGTGAAGATCTATTGTTAGTAGACTGGCAAGTGAAGAATTAGCATACTTTTCTTGGTAACCTTGTTAGACATCTGCGACTCTGATGTTGTGCAAGCTATAGTTTTTTGTTTGTTTGTTTGTTTTGTTTTTTGTTTTTTTTTTAGAAAAAGCCTTTAGGCTAGTTTGAACTTGATCTAGGGGAAAGTGAGCTAATTTTGTACAGTAGTCTTGGTAAGAGAACAAGGCAGCTTATTAGAAGTAAATACTAGTTATCACTTGCTGTATCTCTCATGTGCCCTGACACATCTCATGGTGAAATAAGGAAAACATGCCAGCCAGAAATAAAATTTGCCTCAAGGAAAAAGTTTTCACACAGCTCTGATACCATGTGTGACCACCTTATAGGATGACACTAAAGCCAAGGCAAGCATATGATAATAGGCAGAACCAGACCTTGATTAAGATTGCTTAGTTATGCATATTGTTGACAATCTGTTTAAATGTTAATATTACTTCAGGATCCTGAAGGACTGGGATAATGGGTGTGGAGATGGGGATGGTGAGTAGGGGCAAAGTGTTCACTGTATAACATAATGTATATCTTCACTGTTTGCAGATTTTCATATTTCTGGCTCTGTTCCACTCTCTCTCCTCAGAGAGCCTGTTCTATGAAAAACAAGTAATTTTCTTTCCCCATACTCTCATTTTTTGCAATGTATATTGTCCTCTGGACTCCACACATGTTTCCGACACTGTTATTGCTTGTTTCTATCATTTGTAAATAATCATTTGAAGATTATTCATTTTTCTATATTTTTATTATGGCACTTGCTTTTTGTTTATCTGAAAGAAGATAGCAATTCTAATTTTCATACCTTCTTGTTAGATATAGTTAATGACTCAATGTTTACTCTGTGATAATGTTTATTTGGTAACATTAGCTTTTTGATATAAATATGTCTAATGGCACATGTCTTTTAAGGAGAATGGGTATGTATAGTATGGACTCAGAATACATAATGGATTCTCTTTTGAAATTAAATCTCAAGTTTATGTTACTATATTATCAATTATTTAAAAAACAGAAATAACAGTAATTTTATCCCCAAATTTTAAATTAATATTCCAATCTCACTTCCTTAGTAACTTTGAAAATTAGCACTAAACCAAAGATATTCTGTGATTCTTATTGCAACTCATGAATTCTTAATAAAAGAGATATGTAATTTCTAATGGAGGTACCCTGTTCAGTGCATTCACCTTTAGGAAGTGTGCTGTCTATAAGCACAAGTAGGACACAAAGAAGTAGAGACAACTTTATGGCTTTCCATAAATAAAGAAACCATTCCAATTAATCTGAAAATAAATGTTTGTCTCTAAATAAACAAACACAAATGTCAAAGTGTTTTACCAGAGAAAACAGGTCTAGTCACATAAAGTATTGCCTTCACATGCAGAGACAGACATTTCTGAGTAGGCTAAATTTGGAGTCATAATTACATATACATAGAAAATGTCGGGAGCCCAAGTTCTCTGAGTAAGGAATCTAACATATGGCCAAGGTCTGTTTGAGTGACTGGAAAATGATGCATCAATCCCAAATGAAACAGGCTAGTTCCTTTTAAGTTCTCTCCAAGAGCCTCAGTTGAAATGAAAAGTATTCTGATGGTTCAGGAGCAAACCGATCTTCCTATGAGTAAATTATTCAGAACCTAAACTGATTGTTTCACCTGACAGCTAACAGGAAGAAAAAAAATACATAAAAAATAATTCATGTAGTATGAAATAAAACTCACAAAATTTACAAAATACTTACCCTTTATGGGAAAGGTCACAGAAACCGTATTCTGAGTAGCAGCAAATATGATCTATATAGCAATTTTACACTTAATATTTGTCTTCTTTATTGCATGTATGTAAACTCTATAACATAATTTAAATTTTATTTGACTCATATTCATTAGCCATAATTCAAAAATTTATCTCTGAGCATAGGCACTCAATAAATAAGAAAGGACATCAGTTTAATTTCAAAAATAACAGACAAAAGAATAACATCAATGTCATACAATAAATAACTGTAAATTATGTCTTTAAAATATTGCAGTGCATATATGTAATTGCTATAAATAATTGCAAGGACATATGTGCTTTGATTTTATATTCTGAAGGAAAGAGAATTAGGTATAGATTGAGTTACAAAAGCAATATAGATATTTAATTAGCAGAAATTACTTAATTGTATTTCTTGGACTTTTTACAAGCACAGCATGTCTTAATTTTGTTGCAAGAAATAAAGGGTCATGGTTGTACTGGGAAAAAATAGGAAATGATTCATTCACCCACAATGGATTGAAAAAATGTTCCATAAAATTTCCTTTTCCTATTCTGCAAGCAATACCTTAAGTGATGGGACTCATGAGCAGCTGTATAAGGCTTCCTGCAATTTTCTGTGAAATTACATAATGTGCTGCACATACATGAGCCCTCCTCTATGATTTTTTAATTAATTAATTTTTTTTTTGGTTTTTCGAGACAAAGTTTATCTGTAGCTTTGGGGGCTGTCTTGGTACTTTCTTACTGGACCAGGCTGGTCTTGAACTCACAGAGATCTTCCAGCCTCTGCCTCCTGAGTGCTGAGATTAAAAGGCATGTGCTACCATGGCCCAGCTGTTTTTTTCTCCCCTCTCATTTGTAACCTAACAAGCAAAGTGTTTAATAATCAAAAGTATCTCTGTGTCTGTGATATAACCTATCAACACGATCAGAAAAAATAGCTCAAAATTTGAAAAAATATAATTGAAATAGGTTGGCCCAAGGGATTTATAGAACTATAAAAAGGTTGGTCCTTGAAATATCTGGGGAAATTTTTGTGTTTGTGAGAATTAAAAACACAATACTCAAAGCATAAGTAATCTGACACCACAAAATTGATGGCAAATTTATTCATTACTCACTGTTTTCTCATAAAAAAATAAGAAAGTAAGTTTTTTTTTTTAATTATGTCACTGTAAATAATATTAGGAGCAGCAAAGAGGTAATATCCAGTGGATGAATATGGTAAAATTGTTGGTAAATGAAGCTCACCCAGCACTGAATGCCACATAATCACCAGCCACCAAATCTGACACATTTCTAATGTCACCATGAGTTGCATATTCTCCTTTAAAAGGTCCCCACCATTATGCTTGCTCTTTTACACAGTCTGTGTTTCTCACTCTCTTTCTCTTTGTTTCTCTCTCTTGTCCCCACTCTGAGACAACCTGCTTCCCTGCCAAACCTCTTAAGTGAGATATGTTGGGTGGTGTGATCTTAGAGGCACTCTGAACCAATCAATCTGCCAATGCACTCCTTGCACACAAAACCTAACAGAAATTGAATAAAGAGAAACAGTAGAAAAGCAGGAAGGAATTAGAATTTTTCTAGCATTTTTCCACTTCCTAAAATGTTTTTGCTTATTGATTTAAGCCAACACTGATATTTTACTCATTTGTAGTAAATTCATAAAACTAGAGCTTTATAGTTAAGCGTTTTAACTACTTAAGTAGGAAATAATACAGGGATAGCAATTATTTTATAAGAATGTCCAAAGTAATTTTAAACAATAGCATTATTTTGCTATAATTTTAATAATCAAAGTCAATTGGAATAATATATATTTATGTAATTAAAAATATTCTGACGGTAATAAGATAGCACTCTCTAGAGATGAAAAAGTTTCTTCTCCTCCCCCAAGGACAAGTTTTACAAAGCTACTCAAAATAACTTCAATTTTTCTGAATTATTAGCTTTGATCACAATTTATGCCAAGCAGAGATGCCCAATGTAATAATAAAATGGCATTGTGGCCCACTACTTGATGATACACTGCAATGTTGAATTATAAGCTCTGCTTCAGGCAGAGAATCATCCTTTACTTCCACTGCCATTCAGTGTCAAATCCTAACTAATATGAACTGTTCTGTGGTTTGTAGTGTAATATAACAACAAACAATTTCAATAAAAATTAGAACTTGAATAAAAGGTTCAGGCTCATGGACAGAGGCTGAAAATAAATTGGAGTTTCACTTTGAATAATTTTGTTTTTAGGTTTTCTCTTGAAGGAAACACATTCTTTCATACAATTGTTGATAAAATGTAACTTCTTTATAACTGACTACAATTTAATAATCAATCCTCTTTATTTGACTTCTTATTCTTGCTCCCTTTTTCATGGGAAGAAGAAAAAATTTTTTTACTATTGCATACAGTCTAATTTATCTGTGAATAATGTCATCTAATGTGCTAGCTGGTTTTTGTTAAGGTTATATAAACCTAGATGTATTGGAGAAGAGTGAACCTCAATTGAGAAAATGTTTCTATAAGATGTGCTGATATGACAGCTTATAGGACAGAACCTAGCTCACTATGGGTAGTACCAGCCCTGGGTTTGTGGTCTTGTGTGCTATAAGAAAGCAGACTCAGCAAGCCATAAAGAATAACCCAATTAGTAGCATTCTTTCATGGTTTTTTATTTCAGTTCCAGCCCTATGTTCCTGCCATTATATCCTTAGATGATGGGTTATGATGTGGAAATGTGAGATGAAATGTATCCTTTTATCCTAAAATAGCTTTTCGTCATGGTATTTTACCAAAACAACTATTTTTTCCTTTAAAAGGATGGATGTGATTTTAAACACTTAACACGTCTGTCTCTCTCTCTGTCTCTCTCTGTCTCTCTGTCTCTCTGTCTCTGTCTCTGTCTCTGTCTCTCTCTCTCTCTCTCTCTCTCTCTCTCTCTCTCTCTCTCTCTCTCTCTCTCTCTGCATGCATATATTTTAGTGGAGAGTTATGATGTCAGAGCACAATTTTTTTCTCTTTCCACCTTGGTATCCTGAGATCAAAAATGTCCTGGTTATCAGGTTGAAGACAAGCACTTTTTCCCACTGAGCAAAGTGCCAGTCATTAAATATTTTTAAGTTTATGCATTTCATTTGAAATAATTTTATATTTACACTTCAATTATATTTTTCAAAAAATTTAAGTCAAGTTTTCCACATTCTTTTTTTTTTACTTTTTTATTTAAATTAGGAACAAGCTAGTTTTACATGTCAATCCCAGTTCCTTCTTCCTGCCCTCCTCCCCTGCCCACCACCAACCACCTATCCCATTCCCTTCTGCTCCCCATGGAAGGTGAGGCCTTCCATGGTGGCTCTTCAAAATATATCATATCATTTGGAAAAGGGCCTAGGCCATCCCCCATGTGTTTAGGCTGAGAGAGTATCCCTCTATGTGGAATGGGCTCCCAAAGTTCATTCTTACAATAGGGATAAATACTGATCCACTACAAGAGGCCCCATAGATTGCACAGGCCTCCTGACATGAAACCCAGGAGCAGGGTGTCTGGGTCAGTCCTATGCTAGTTTCCCAGTTATCAGTCTGGGGTCCATGAGGTTCCCCTTTTTTTAGGTCAGCTGTTTCTGTGGGTTTCTCCAGCCTGGTCTTGACTCCTTTGTTCATCACTCCTCCCTCTCTGCAACTAGATTCCCGGAGTTCAGCTCAGTGTTTAGCTGTGGGTGTCTGCTTCTGTTTCCATCAGCTACTGGATAAAGGCTCTAGGATGGCATACAATGTAGTTACCAATCTCATTATTGGGGAAGGGCATTTAAGCTAGGCCCTCCACTATTGCTTAGATTGTTAGTTGGGGTCATCCTTGTAGATTTCTGGACATTTCCCTGGTGCCAGATTTCTCTTTAAACATATAATGGCTCCCTCTATTATGGTTTCTCTTTTCTTGCTCTCCAATATTCTTCCTCTGCCTAAATCTTCCTGCTCCCTCATGTCCTCTTCTCTCCTGCTCTTTCTCCTAACTCCCTCTCTCTTTCCCATATTCCCAATTTACTCAGGAGATCTTGTCCCTTTCTCCTTCTCCAAGGAATCATGTATGTCTCTCTTAGGGCCCTCCTTGTTTCCTAGATTCTCTGGTGGTGCAGATTGTAGGTTGGTAATCCTGTACTCTATATCTAAAATCCATATATGAGTGACTAATACTATGTTGTCTTTTTGTGACTGGGTTACCTCGCTCAGAATGGTTTCTTCCAGTTCCATACATTTGCCCGAAGTTTTGTCCATTCATTAAAAAGAAATTTTTTCCTTCTAAAGTTAGACTTCTCATTTTGGAAAGCAATAGCAATGGCCAATTACAATATACCAATACCAATGGCTGATCAACACATAAGACAACAGAATATCTGTTAAATAATGAGATTGCTCTATTAATCCCACCTTCACAAGTATTCAGGTAATTCTGTGTTGTTTATTGGCTATGATACTTGAGAAATAGCAAGATACATCACCTACTCAAAAGAAACAAATGCTAACAGTTTTGACTACAGTAGATCAACTATCACCATTTTTAAATTTTATTCATGTGTATTCACTTTACAAAGAGGTTTATTCTGACAATTCTATACACAAAAATAATATACATTGCTCATACTCAACCCCCATCCTATCTTTGTACTACCACCCTCCATCCCCATTGGAAGCCTTTCTCTTTACAAATATCCATTTCCTTTGAGTCATAAATTAAAACAATTTTACAGAATCCTTTATTTCTTTGACTTCTCTCCTTCCTTTTTTAAAAATTTAATGTTTCTTGACATTTTCATACATTTATATATGGTATGAGAAATCTATCTATCTACTTGCCCTCCCTTTGCTCTGTCATATTTTGAGTTGAGTTTCAGAAAGCACCTAACAATAATTATCTTATGAAAGATATCATTTTATCATATGAAAGATATATTTTCTGTTTTTTTTTTTTGAGAAACCTCGATACTGACTTCCATAGTGTCTGAATGAGTTTCTACTCTCTCAATGTAGCTTTAATTTACATTTCATGGGAGATTAGTGTGGTTCAATAGATTTACATGCTTATTACCATTTGTACTTATCATTTAATGTTTTATTAGTCCCTTTATTGTTTGAGATTTTTGGTTTTTCATATTGATTTTTTGTATGACTTTCTAGATATATATTTCCTATGTATCCTATTTATAGATGGAAAAGATTTTTTCTAGTTGTACTGGTTGTCTCATCACTTGATTAACTGTTTGCTTGGCTGTAAACAAGCTTTTTTATTTTATTGGGTACTCTTTGAATTGTTCTTTTTATTTCCTCATAAACTAGAGTCATATTCAAAATGTCTTTGTCTATGCCAATATCTTGAAGTGTCTTCTTTCCTTTTCCCTCTGAAAATTTCAGAGATTTAGGTCTTTTTCTTAAAGTCTTGGCTCCATTTAGGTGTTTTGTTTTGCTTTGCTTTGCTTTGCTTTGCTTGGCAGGTCTAGAGACTGACATCCCATGCTGTGCAGTAATCCTTCTGTACACTGTGTGAATATTTGTCACTGTGATTGGTTTAATAAACAAGATGACTGGCCAAAGAAATGAAATCTGACAGATGGATGTGTTCCATTTTGTAGAAAGTAGAAAATTAAAACATGTCCACCACATCACTGATACCTATTCAGGATTTTAATGGGCAACTGTGTTGAGTTGAATCTGAGAAGGTTGAATCTATAATCACATATATGATAGAAGTTATGGCCATCATGGGAATACCTATAAGAGTTAAGACTGACAATACTCCAGCATATGTCTATATTAAAATGAAACAGTTTTTTGCTTATTATAATATAAAGTTTATTAAAGGAATAAAACAAAGCCCTACAGGACAAGCAGTTATAGAAAGATCAAGTTCAACCATAAAGCATGTGATAAGTAAACCAAAAGGGGTAATAAATACCCCCAGAAGGAGATTATATAATGCTTTTTGGGTTTTTTTTTTTTTGCTTTTTCCCCCATTTTTTTATTTTAGAAAAAATCTTATTTTACATATCAATCCCAGTTACCTCACCATACCATTCTCCCAATTTCCCCACCAACTCCCACAACCCACCCCCACCATCTCCCAAAGATAGTAAGGCCTTCCACAGGGAATCAAAGTCTGTCACATCCTTTGGGGGGATGGCCTAGGCCCTCTTCTGTGTATCTGGGTTTTAATAGTATCCATCCATAGGGAATGGGTTCAAAAAGTCCCTTTCTGCACTAGGGATAAACACTGGCTCCACTGTTAGAGGTCCATGGACAGTTCTGGCCAACTATCTGGTACCCACATCCAGAGGGTTTTGTTACATCCAATGCTTGTTCCCTAGCTTTAAGACTAGAGTCACTGTGCCCTCACTAGGTCAGAGCAACTGTTTCTGTGGGTTTGTCCAGCATGGTCTTGGCTCCTTTGCTCATCTCACCTCACTCTCTACAATTGGATTCAAGGAGTATGTCTCAGTTTTTAGCTGTGGGTGCCTGATTCCTCAATCAGTTACTGGATGAAGGCTCTAGAATGGCCACCAAGGTAGTCATCAATTTCATTATAGGGGGAGGGCATCAAAGGAATCCTCTCCACTACTGCCTAGATTATTAGTTGGGGTCATACCTGTGGATTCCTGAACATTACCCTAGTGCCAGACCTTGCTCTAAACCTATAATGGCTCCCTCTATCAAGCTATCTCCTTTCTTTCCTTTATTCCTCCCCTGTCCCAGTCTTCCTGATCCCTCTTGTTCTCTTCCAACCTACCCTTTTCCTCTTCTCATTTTCCTACCTCCCTCCTCTCACCCATGCTCCCAACTTGCTCAGTGGTTTTTGTTCTTTTCCCCTTCTTCAGGGGACCATGACTTTTTCTCTTGGGGTATTCCTTATTTACTAGTTTCTCTGGTAGGGTGGATTGTTGGCTGGTAGTCTTTGCTTTATGTCTAATATACATATATGAGTGAGTTGTCACAGATTGTCTTTCTGTGATTGTGTTACCACACTCATGATGTTTTCTTCCAGTTACAACCATTTGCCTGCAATTTCAAGATTTCATTGTTTTTTTTTTCTTTCTGCTAAGTAATACTCCATTGTGTAAATGTATCACAATTGCTACATCCATTCTTTAGTAGAGGGGCATCTAGTTTTTTTCCAGGTTCTGGCTATTAGAAACAAAGTACAATGCTTTGTTAACTTTGAATTTTTTTTGATTGCTATTGAGAAAGGAATGACAGCTGCATAGCAACATTGGACAATAGAAAAATCTATGAAATTAAATCAGCCTGTATACTTTGAAGATGTGCTGACCTCAGAATGGAAACCAGGATTTGTGTTATGTTTGGGACAAGTTTCTGCTTTTCTTTCCCCAGGAGAGAAAGAGCTATGGGTAGCATCAAAATTTATAAAGATTAGGTTTCAACAAGAGGTACCCCTTGATTAAAAGAGGTGATAACTAATCAAACAGCATGGCACTTCAATCTAAATAACTTAAAAGTACCAAATCCTTTTTTATTTGATCAGATATAACTTCCTATAATGGAACCTCCAGAAAATTATGGTTGTAAAATTGTTTTGGTTTGTCTTTTCAGGAACATGAAAGAATCCAGCAAAGGAATATTAAGAACATTGGGCAAAAAAGACATGTGAAGAAAAAGGACAAATCATCTAGAGAACCTGTCCCCCAAAAAAGAGTAATTTGGCCTATTAGTTCATCACATCACCAACAGGATAAAATTTCATGAATTTCCACAAATGTTTGTTTCTGCTTTTTTATATAATGCAAATGGACTTTTTGTAGTCCCAGAGCCTTCCCTGAGATGCATTGGAGCAGCTTCCATATGCTCGTGCCATCCCTGTGTTTCTGGAGTTTAGACTCAGCATTTCTGAGATAATAAAGACAGATCCAGATAAAGAAAAATGTCTAAAGGTTTACACTACATTAAAAAGTATATGTGGGCTTATGAGAGAAAAAATAACAGGAGGAAATATAGTAGCCGGTTGTGGTGGCACACTCCTGTAGGATTTGCTGAAGGTAGCAGAGGCAGGCAGATTTCCACAGAGAAACCCTGTCTCAGGGAAAAAAGAAACAAAAGAAAGTAAAAATAAAGTAATAAAAAAGCCACATAAAGATAGAAAATACACAGAGAATCTAGATACTATATGCCATATTGTTGTCTTTAAATTGTGTGATTGCTGAGGAAAGAATTACTGTTGCTAAAATACATTTGATTATCAATGCTGCTAAATTAATCCAACTTACACATTTTAAAAATGCTTTGAATTCAAAATTTAAATCTAAGGACAGGCTACTTGGAAAAAGGTTTTTTTCTTGTGTTTCCACAGAAAATGAAAAGCTGTGGATTCCTTCCAGACTAATATTGTTTGATCAAGCAAGACCCCCTAAAGCTGAGATGATACAGGCTTACAGACTACAAAACAAGGACTTGGTCAGGTTTCTATGTTTTATCATGATCCCCATGGTATATAAACATTGCCCCCCAATCAGCAGGAAGCTGCTTAGAAGGAACGACGCCCAAATCCCCAAATATTGTTTATAAATGTTTGTTTTCATTTAAATGGGGTTAGTTATAAATAATAATAAGCATAGTCAATCTCTTTTTAAAAAAAGAAAAGGGGAATAGGATATAGGAATGAATACTTTACATTGGTATAGATTTTCATTTATTGATACAACTTTAAGGTCAATTTTGTGATATTTATATGTCTCCTCTTATTTAGGTATTGTGTTTATAATTAGATTAGTTAGGTTTTATAAATATACAGAGATATATGTGAGATGGTTAGGTATTCTTCAAACCTTTCAAAGACCTACAGAAATATGGCATTTAAATGGTTTAGGGCTTTTCTTGGCAGAAAGACACAACTGCTCCTGGCACACCAATTATGTCAGAAAGGAGAATGGGCATCGAAGAAACTCGTTATGGAGTTTGCTTTCAACATGGCAAGATTAGCCATTTGGGCAAGAAACTGCTCTTGCCTAGACTGTTTGTTGCTGTATAAACTGGACATACAGGACCAACAAGAACGTGACTGCTAAACTTACAAAAAAGACAGTACTAAAGGGTTCCTGTTGAAATGGAGAAGTATGCCAAACACACTATGGCCTATGGGCTGAAGGTGGATGCCCCAACATTACAGAGGAACTTTGAGTGACTGTCCAGGTAATGAGATGTCTCTGTCAATTCTAGAGTTTATATAGTTTTCCTTCTATGGTCTTTGATAGAATTGAAGACAGATAGTTATGGTTATAGTTTTCTTCAGTTATTATAAAAGATAAGTTATCCTTCTTTTATTTAGACAGAAAAGAGGAGATGATGGGGAATGTACTTCTTTGTATGTTTATCTTATTGATTGTTAAATAAAATACTGTTTGGACAATGAGACAGCAAGTAGACGGGACTAGGAGTCAAAGAGGATTCTAGGAAATGTAGTAGAGAAGTGCTGATCCATACAGGAAGTGACATAGCAAGGAGACTCACATTTAAGCGAAGGAGAAACAGGAAGGGCTCTCTTTTCCCCTCTGCTCCTGCTCCAGCGGCATGATGTGATCCACTGGCAAGGAGGGATGCCAATAAGGATTCGGATATGATAAGTCTTATAAAATATATAGATTTATGATAATTAAGACTGAACTAACAGATGAGGAATCCTAGTCATTGGCCAAGCAGCTTTTAACCTAATAGAAGTTTCTGTGTATTCATTTGGGCCCTAAATGAGGCGGGCGGGTGGTATAAAGCTCACACATGGCGGTGAGGCTCAGGCGGCTTTTGGAAGAAAGATTTATCATAACAGAGAGAAATATAAGGAAGGAGGAGACAGGAACTTGGCCTCTTTTGTCTTAGTAGTTAGCAAGGTAAGAGTTGGCTATGGTTTGCTCCTTCATCTCTCTGATCTTTCAGCATTTCCCTCAATATTTGGCTGCAGGTTTTTATTATTAAGTCTAGTTAGAACTCATGTTACAATGAAAAGACAGGAATATTCAGGCCTCAAATCTCAACACTCACAAGGCTGAGACAGAGGGTTATCTGATTTAAATTCAATTTGTCTCTGATAAAATGAGAACAATATAGAAGATATTTTAATTATTTGGGTAGAAAAGTCTATATTTTTGCTCTTGAGCACTAGACAAGCAAGTGTCCCTGATCCCACACTGCTTCCTATGAGATTTCAGTGTGACAGAAAGAAGATAAGAAAGATATAATAATGCCTGTTGAAATGTCAAAAAGATTATCTCCTTAAGCCAAACTTTAGACAGGGTACTCTGAAGCACACTTTTGGAATAGATTTTATTTTGGAGATGGGTCTTTGACCTACATAGCCAAATTTTAGCAATATCTCACTAAGTTTTGTGAGAATTTTCCCACCCTTAATATTCTCTGAATCCATTGGTCCACTTTTAGGAAGAAACAGATTAAATCAGTTTAACAAGAATTATGCTAAGATTAAGATGTACACTGTCCCCTTTTTCCACTCAGTAGTTTGGATTTCCCATTCTGTCTGCTGTGTTTGGACTTAGCATGATACCCCCCACCCCATTTCAACAGTCCTAAAGTTTCCGTAAAAACTTCCTTACTATTTTACAATTGAAATGTTAGAATGCTTTTTTTCCTTCAGTAGGTGACATCTGTGTCAGACTGAGGGTAATGGAGAACAAAAATGGTACAGAAATCAGTCCTAGGAAGGTGGAATGAAAAACCACGAGAATATAAAGGAAAGCACTGTGAACCATAGGACAGATTTTAGAAAGTCTTGCCAGCAAAACAGAGTAGCTACCATGTAAATATCTCTCATAATCATGCCACTGCATTAGCAGAAATTGCCAGAGCCCAATTCTCTTACTATGTTCAGTCATTAGCTAGACAGAATGTGTTCAACATTTCAAATGTCTACCTAAATCCTGAATAAAGGAGATTGAACATTTTCAATTATTTTCTTCTGATGCAAGTCACCTCTTCAAGGAAGGTCTAACTTATCACCACATATAGACAGGTGTCCATGTTCTATGAACAGTTTACACTACAATGTAGTAAATGCAAAATGTATTTTGATCCTGTGCTCTACTCATTTTGTTTTCAAATCCCTACAAGAATGTATTTGAAACTATGTGAGACCAGAGAGATATAGGCAAGTTCCAGAATAATAATGAGAGCTAGGATCATTTACCAGTCCATGAATAGCAATCATGGGGTTATTATTATGGCTTTCCTTCTTCTTTACCTACTTTTATGGCCTCTTTCCCCTTCTTTTGAAGTTTAATTAGGTCACTATAAAAATTCTTCTTTTACTTGTTTATTCCTCCAAACTTCATTTGTACTCAATGACTGCAGAAGTCAGGGTGGATTATAATATATTGCAGTAACAATTTCCCTGAATTTCTGTGGCTCTGTCACATAGCTATTAAGGTTCACTTGATAGTCTGTGTTATGTTGAGTCAGAGGAAATAAGAGGCTACAGGAAATAACACATTCAACCTTAAAATATGTGTGAAAATTTTGACACATCTTTTGACCAAAGCAAATCACATGATGAAACATAAAGTTATTAAAGCACTATATATTTTCCTCTTGCAGGATTAGTCAGGAATCAAATCTACAATGTAGCCCCATACCTGGTACACCTTTAAACTAAGATCTGAATGTTATTTTCCAATGTAAAATAAATGCAGATATCAGTAACTCTGTTTGTATACTCAAAAGAATTCAAGATATTAACTTCACATGTGTCTCTTAAGAACTCCTTCAGAAACTCCTCACTGGAGCTCATTCATTATTTGACTTCTTATCACAGCAAGACTTTAGTAAATACATTCTAAGGATGTTGTGAGCTTTGTATGACATTCATTAATCACTCATGTGGTTTTGGTTGACTTCCCTTGCAGTATATAGTAGTCAAAGAAAGTCAGTTACAAGATTTATTATCAAGTATCTTACTGACAATTGATTTTTCTTCACTTAAAATTATACTGCAATGCATCAACCAATGGGTTTTACTATAAATTTTTAAAGCAGCATTCTATTTGCTTTAATTCTACAACAATCAGGCATTGAAAAAGAAATTCAGCCAATATAGAATTTTGTGCTCTAATATGTCATTAGTCCTTACTAAAATAATAAATCAATAAGGTTTGTAGATTATTTCAGAATGTCAGTCTTAGGTGCCTTTGCATTTGGAACTAGTAATGTAGGAGGTAGAACTGCAGTCAAAATTTGTCTATAGTAATATAAATTTCTATTATTTCTGGACTTACCTCTTTATTTTTCATAGGAAAATAATTGTAACCTGGA
Source organism: Cricetulus griseus (assembly GCF_003668045.3). Taxonomy (NCBI): domain Eukaryota; kingdom Metazoa; phylum Chordata; class Mammalia; order Rodentia; family Cricetidae; genus Cricetulus; species Cricetulus griseus. The sequence continues at coordinate 86,450,854 of NC_048604.1, forward strand.
GTATAGAAGTTGAATAAATTTTCCTAATGAAGCAATACCAAATATTTATTCACACTCCCATATAGAAAACTAATGACTGACCAGAGCCCAACTAGCTTACAGTAGCATGGGTGTCTTGAAGGTGGCTGCAACTGAGAGCAGGCCAACTCACAATAGATTATAACTCACAAAATCTGCATCTTGAACTTCTCTGCATAATTTTTAGGTAGCATACCACATCAGTTTAGTAAGTCTTCTCATGTCAGCAGTCCTTACTGCTTATATATCCTAGGGGAGTAATGGCCCTAAAGGGTCCTCGATATTTGAGTGTCTTGAGATACTTGTGAGTTGTTTGTCTCCTGAAATCTTAGAGTCTTCCTCTAGTATGAAATATTTCAATTCTTACAAATTTCTTACTTAACAATAGGACATTTGGGGAAGTATGGGCAGCTTTATAGTTTTGAATCATTAATTTATGTAATACTATGAATCTTTCTTCTGTGGTATTCAAGAAGGAAATTTATGTGATACATTTTTTAATGGTCAACTTGACACAATCCTGAATCATTTAGAGAGTCTCAATGAGGATTTGTGTAAATTATGTTTTAAGCTCCCTGTGATTATGTCAGTGGAGGATTGTCTTGATTACACTAAGTGAAATGGAGAGACACATTCACTGTGTGTGTCAGTATTCTCTAGGCAGGATATCCTCTACTTTACAAGAGTAGAGAAGATGACCAGAGCACAATCGTGCATGCATTCACTGTTTTCTGATCAGAATTATGGATATGATATGACCAATTTCCTCAAGATTCTGGCACTATTACTACTCTAACATAATGGACTATAACCTGGAATTCTGTGCTAAAATACATCCTTTCTCCTCTAAGTTGCTTTTGTCAGAGTATTTTATAACAGCAATAGGAAATGAAAGTAGACAAGCAACACCATCCAGAAGGCCAGGTATGCTACCTTCAGTAATTCCCAAATCTCTGCTACCCCAGACCCAATTTATAAGGTGTGTACATTCCGCTGATCATCCCCTGCTGCCCTTTACTACCAGCCTCATCACTATGTTCTAGCCCCCAACTTGCATGAACACTGCCTGCTCAAACACAACCCATGCCTACCAGAAAACCAGGTAGGCGGTCAGGAGAAAACTCCACTGTAGTGAGATATCCAACCAGCCACACCTTTGGTGCTGACCATTTGGGCATGGTCACAGGTTCATATGTGAGTGTGTGGTATTTTGCTTGGGGTCCAGGACAGGCTTGCTCTCTTGGTTCCAGTCAAGTCACAGAGAGCAGCCTGGGTGTGGATTATTGGAGCTGGAACTTGTGGTTCATCAGTTTCTTATGTAAGCGAGATATACCCAAATCCCTGAATAAAATTAACCTATATTTAACCTAGTCCTGTGTATCTTAATCTGTACATCTATACCCCACTCTCTCTATTACATTGCCCAATGAATTTTATGGAGCCACAGTTACCATACGACAAAAATAAAAAAAAATACTCAACAATGAAAGTGATTTATAGAAAAATTTCCTTTATGATAGATGTTAAATTACTCAATAAAATGCATGCAAACAGAATCCAAAAACAAATCCAAGATTATCTAGTGGGTTTCAGTTCAGAGATGAAGGGATGATTCAAAATATTAAAGTCAGTATATTTAAAACTCCACATAAATTAAAGGTAATTAAAAATGCATGATCATCTGATTAGATGTATACAAAGCCTTTGATAAAAATCAAAAACCCCTACTGTTAAACATAGCAGAGAGATTAGTGATACAAGAGCCATACTTATAAATATAAAGTCAGTTTGCAGCAAGTATATACCCACGAACATCAAAATAAATGGAGAGAAATTTAAAGCAATTCCACTAAAATTAGAAACAAGACAAGGTTATAAACTCTCTCCATATATATTCATTACAGTACTTTAAGTTCTATCTAAAGCAGTAAGGCAACTTAAGGAGACCAAGAGAAGTCAAAGTATCACTATTAGAAGAAAATCTGATAGAATTCATAAGAGGCCTCAAAAATTCTACCATGGAACTCCCGAAGCTGAAAAATACCTTCAGCTATGTGACTGAATACAAATTTAACTCAAAACAACCAATAGCCCTCCTGTAACAAAGTTGAAATGGTCTGACAAAGAAATTATGAAAAAAAGCCATTTATAAAATTCTCTAGCAATATAAAATACCTTGATGTAACTCTAGCCAAGAAAATGAAAGATTTGTATGATAAAAATCTTGAAGAACAAAATTGTAGAACATAAGGGAAAAGAGAGTGAAATATTTCCAATGCTCATTGATCTATAGCATTAACAGTAAATATGGCCATCTTACAAAAATCAACCTACAGATTCAATGTAATCCCCATGAAAATGTGAAAAAATTCTTATGAACATTTAAAGGAGAATTCTTAACTTCTTTTTTTTTCTTTTTTTTATTAAATTATTAATATTTTCACATGTACTTTCCCTCTCCCTCTCCCTCCCCCCACCCCCATTCCTTCTCCCCCACCTCCAACCTACCCCCCACCCCATCCACCCGCCACTCCCCAGGCAGGGTAGGGCCCCCAACCAGGGCTCCACCAAGTCCACCAAATCTTCCTGTGCTGGGCCTAGGCCCCTCCCCATGTGTTCAGAGACAGAGCGAATCCCTTCAAGTGGGATGGGCTCTCGAAGTCCCTCCCACCCACCAGGGCAAAATGCCAGTCCACCTCCAGAGGCTCCCAGGAGTGCAGGGGCCTCCCCATTGGCATCCATGATCAGGGGGCTGGATTAGTCCTGTACTGTCCTCCCAAAGAGCATCTGGGGTCGATATGCTTTCCCTTTTTCAGGCCAACTGTTTCTGTGGGTTTCTCCAACCAGGTACAGACCCCTTCGTTCTTCATTCCTCCCTCTCTTCAACTGAGTTCCAGATTTCAGCTCAGTGTATTTCTGTGGATGTCTGTCTCTGCTCTCATCAGCCACTGGATGAGGACTCTAGAATAGCATAGAGGGTATTCATCAATCTCATTCTAGGGGAAGGGTTTCTAGGCCAACTTCTCCTCCACTGCCCAGACTGTCAGATCGTGTCATCCTTATAGGTCTCTGGAGATCTTTCTAGTTCCAGATCTCTTCTCGGACCTATAGTGACTCCCTCTGATATGGTATCTCTCATCCTGCTCTCTCTCCTCTATTCTTCCCCCAACTCAATATATCTGCTCCTCCATTTCTTCTCCTCTACTCTTCATCTTGTGCTCTTATTGTGGCAGCACCCACTTCCCTACCCTCATGCTCTCAATTAGCTCGGGAGTTCATGCCATTTCCCATTCCTGGGGTCCATTTATCCCTTAGAGTCATTCATGATTTCTAGTTTCCTTGGGGTAGAGGATTATAGGCTGGTAAACCTTTGCTCTATGTCTAAAAATCATATATGAGTGAGTACATACCATGTTTGTCTTTTTGTGATTGGGTTACCTCACTCAGGATGGTTTCTTCTAGTTCCATCCATTTGCCTGCGAATTTCAAGATTCCATTGCTTTTTTCTGCTGAGTAGTACTCCATTGTATAAATGTACCACATTTTCTCTTTCCATTCTTCAGTTGAGGGGCATCTAGGTTGTTTCCAGGTTCTGGCTATTACAAACAATGCTGCTATGAACATGGTTGAACATATGTCCTTGTTGTATGGACAAGCAGTATTTGGGTATATACCCAAGAGAGGAATGGCTGGATCTTGAGGTAGATTGATTCCCATTTTTCTGAGCAACCGCCATACTGATTTCCAAAGTGGTCTTACAAGTTCACACTCCCACCAGCAATGGAGGAGTGTTCCTTCTTCTCCACAACCTCTCCAGCATAGGTTGTCATTGGTATTTTTGATTTTAGCCATTCTGACAGGTGTGAGGTGGTATCTCAGAGTTGTTTTGAGTTGCATTTCTCTGATGGCCAAGGATTTTGAGCACTTTCTTAAGTGTCTTTCAGCCATTTCAGATTCCTCTGTTGAAAAATCTCTGTTTAGTTCTGCACCCCACTTTTTAATTTCATTGTATGGTGTTTTGGTGGCTAGCTTCTTGAGCTCCTTGTATATTTTGGAAATCAGTCCTCTGTCAGATGTGGGGCTGGTGAAGATTTTTTCCCATTCTGTGGGTGGTCGTTTTGTCTTACTGACTGTGTCCTTTGCCTTACAGAAGCTTCTCAGTTTCAAGAGGTCCCATTTATTAATTGCAGACCTCAGTGTCTGTGCTTCTGGCGTGATGTTCAGGAATCGTTCTCCTGTGCCAATTTGTTCAAGGGTTGTTCCCACTTTCTCTTCTAAAAGATTCAGTGTGGCTGGGTTTATGGAGAGATCTTTGATCCATTTGCACTTAAGTTTCGTGCATGGTGACAAGTATGGATCTATCTGCAATTTTCTGCATGTTCGAATCCAATTGTGCCAGCACCATTTGTTGAAGATGCTATCTTTTTTCCATTGTATGGATTTAGCACCTTTGTCAAAAATAAGGTGTTCGTAGGTGCGTGGGTTAATATCTGGGTCTTCAATTCGATTCCATTGGTCTATCTGTCTATTCTTGTGCCAATACCAAGCTGTTTTCAGAACTATGGCTCTATAGTAGACCTTGAAGTCAGGGATGGTGATGCCTCCAGAGGATCTTTTATTGTAAAGAGTTGTTTTGGCTATCCTAGGTTTTTTATTTTTCCATATAAAGTTGAGTATTGTTCTTTCAATGTCTGTGAAAAACTGTGTTGGGATTTTGATGGGGATTGCATTAAATCTGTAGATTGCTTTTGGTAGAATTGCCATTTTTACTATGTTAATTCTGCCTATCCAAGAGCACGGGAGATCTTTCCACTTTCTGGTATCTTCTTTAATTTCTTTCTTTAAAGTCTCAAAGTTCTTATTGTACAGGTCTTTCACTTTTTTGGTTAGTGTTACCCCCAGATATTTAATGTTGCTTGTGGATATTGTGAAAGGTGATGTTTCCATGATTTCTTTCTCATTGAGTTTATCATCTGTATACAGTAGGGCTACAGATTTATTTAAGTTAATTTTGTATCCTGCTACCTTGCTGAAGGTGTTTATCAGCTGTAGGAGTTTCCTGGTAGAGTTTTTCGGGTCACTTATGTAGACTATCATGTCATCTGCAAATAGTGAAAGTTTGACTTCGTCCTTTCCAATTTGTATCCCTTTGATATCCTGATCTTGTCTTATTGCTCTAGCTAGAACTTCAAGAACAATATTGAAGAGATATGGAGAGAGTGGACATCCTTGTCTTGTTCCTGATTTTAGAGGAAATGCTTTGAGTTTCTCTCCATTTAGTTTGATGTTGGCTATTGGTTTGGTGTATATCGCATTTATCATGTTTAGATATGTTCCTGTTATTCCTGTTCTCTCCAAGATCTTTGTCATGAAGGGATGTTGGATTTTGTCAAAGGCCTTTTCAGCATCTAGTGAGATGATCATGTGGTTTTTCTTTTTCAGTTTGTTTATATGGTGGATTACATTGATGGTTTTTCGTATATTGAACCATCCTTGCATCCCTGGGATGAAGCCCACTTGATCGTGGTGGATGATTTTTCTGATATGTTCTTGGATTCGATTAGCCAATATTTTATTGAGTATTTTAGCATCAATGTTCATGAGAGATATTGGTCTGTAGTTCTCTTTCTTATTCTTATCTTTGTGTGGCTTGGGTATCAAAGTGATTGTAGCCTCATAGAAGGAGTTTGGCAATATCCCATCTGCTTCTATTGTGCGGAACAGTTTGAGGAGTATTGGTATCAGCTCTTGTTTGAATTTCTGGTAGAATTCTGCAGTGAAGCCATCTGGTCCTGGGCTTTTTTTGGTTGGGAGGCTTTTGATGACTGCTTCTATTTCATTAGGGGTTATGGGTCGATTTAAATTGTTTATCTGATCTTGATTTAATTTTGGTAAGTGATATTTATCCAGGAAACTGTCCATTTCCATTAGATTTTCGAATTTTGTGGAGTACAGATTTTCAAAGTATGACCTAAAGATTCTCTGGATTTCCACAGTGTCCGTTGTTATATCCCCCTTTTCGTTTCTGATTTTGTTAATTAGTGTGCTCTCTCTCTGCCTTTTGGTTAGTTTGGCTAGAGGTTTGTCTATCTTGTTGATCTTCTCAAAGAACCAACTCTTTGTTTCATTGATTCTTTGTAATGTTTTCCTAGTTTCTACTTTATTGATTTCAGCTCTCAGGTTGATTATTTCCTGGCGTCTACTCCTCCTTGGTGAGTTTGCTTCTTTTTGCTCTAGTGTTTTCAGTTGTTCTGTCAGTTCTCTAATGTGACTTTTTTCTAGTTTCTTCATGTGGGCACTTAGTGCTATGAACTTCCCTCTTAGGACTGCTTTCAGAGTGTCCCATAAGTTTGGGTATGTTGTGTCTGCATTTTCATTAGAATCTAGGAAGTCTTTAATTTGTTTTTTTATTTCTTCCTCAACCCAGGAATGGTGCAATTGGGTGTTATTCATTTTCCAAAAGTTTGCAGGTTTCCTGCCATTTGTATTGTTGCTGAATTCTAGCTTTAATGCATGGTGGTCTGATAAGATACAGGGGGTTATTTCAATTCTTTTGTAACTGTGGAGGTTTGCTTTGTTGCCTACTATGTGGTCAATTTTGGAGAAGGTGCCATGTGGTGCTGAGAAGAAGGTATATTCTTTTGAGTTTGGATGGAATGCTCTATAGATATCCGTTAACCCCAGTTGGGCCATGACTTCTTTCAGATCCTCTGTTTCTTTGTTAAGTTTTTGTCTGGTGGTCCTGTCTAGTGGTGTAAGGGGGGTGTTGAAGTCTCCTACTATAAGTGTGTGTGGTTTTATGTGTGGTTTGAGCTTTAGTAATGTTTCTTTCACAAATGTGGGTGCCTTCGTATTTGGAGCATAGATGTTCAGGATTGAGATTTCATCTTGATGGACTTTTCCTGTGATGAGTATGAAATGCCCTTCTTCATCTCTTTTGATTGATTTTAGTTTAAAGTCCATTTTGTTAGATATTAGGATTGCTACACCTGCTTGTTTCTTGAGGCCATTTGATTGGAAAATCTTTTCCCATCCTTTTACTCTGAGGTATCGCCTGTCTTTGAAGTTGAGGTGTGTTTCTTGTAAACAGCAGAAAGATGGATTCTGTCTTCGTATCCATTCTGTTAGCCTATATCTTTTTACGGGTAAGTTAAGGCCATTGACATTTAGGGATATTAATGTCCATTGTTCGTTGGTTCTTGTTTGGTTTGGATTTATTGTTGGTGGTGTCATTGTGTGTGGATTTTGCTCTCCTGCTTCTTTTTGTGTTTGGCAATATTAGATTATCTATTGCCTGTGTTTTTGTGCATGTAGTTATGTTCCTTGGGTTGGAGTTTTCCTTCCAGAACCTTCTGTAGTGCTGGATTTGTGGATATGTATTGTTTAAATCTGTTTTTGTCATGGAAAATCTTGTTTTCTCCATCTATAGTGATTGAAAGTTTTGCTGGGTACAGTAGTCTGGGTTGACATCCATGCTCCCTTAGTGCTTGTAGTGTATCTATCCAAGACCTTCTGGCTTTCATAGTTTCCATTGAGAAGTCGGGTGTGATTCTGATTGGTTTGCCTTTATATGTTACTTGGCCTTTTTCCTTTGCAGCTCTTAATATTTTTTCTTTATTCTGTAGATTTGGAGTTTTGATTATTATGTGTCGGGGGGACTTCTTTTTGTGGTCCAGTCTGTTTGGTGTCCTATAAGCTTCTTGTACTTTCATAGGCATATCTTTCTGTAGGTTGGGGAAGTTTTCTTCTATGATTTTATTGAATATGTTTTCTGTACCTTTGAGCAGTGTTTCTTCACCTTCTTCTACACCTATTATTCTTAGGTTTGGTCTTTTCACGGTGTCCCATATTTCCTGTATATTTTGTGTTAGGGATTTGTTGGTCTTGAGGTTTTCTTTGGTTGATGAATGTATATCCTCTAGCGAGTCTTCAATAGCTGAGATTCTCTCTTCTGTCTCTTGAATTCTATTAGTTATACTCACATCTTTAGATCCTGATCGTTTATCCAACCTTTCCATTTCCAGCATCGCTTCATTCTGTGTTTTCTTTAATGTGTCTAATTCAGCTTTCATGTTTTGAACTGTTTCAAGAGCTTCCTTCACTTGTTTGGTTGTTTTATCTTGGGTTTCTTTAGCTTCTTTAAGAGATTTGTTTATTTCTTGAATATTTTGGTTTGTCTTTTCCTCCATATCGTGTAATTTTTTGCTTACTTTTTCTTCTATTTCTTTAAGGGATTTTCTTGTTTCCTCTTTGAAGGTCTCTATCATCTTGCTCAGATAATTTTTGAGGTCCATCTCTTCTTCATGCACTGTGTTGGGCTTTTCAGATCTTGCTGGAGTGGAGTCCCTAGATTCTGGTGGTGTCATATTGGTCTTTCTGTTGTTGAGCGGGTTCTTATTCTGTCTTCTTCCCATATCTTTTTCCAGTGAGTGCAGGTAGGATCTCTCTATCTCCTCTTGTTACTCTGTAGTGTGTGTGGGCCAGGAATTCAATGTCCGAAGCTCTGGATGGTTTTGCCTCTCCTCGTAGCCTCCTCACTCTGATGGCGTTAGGCCTCTTGGTGGATCGGTCGCCGGGAATGGAATGAAGAGTGGCCTGTACCCAGATTCGGGGAGCTCCTCCCTGCCTGGACGTGTCTGTTTCAAGCAGGGACAAGCCTGGAGGGATCTGGGTGGATGGCGCTTAGGACAAGAATTGGGTAAAAGCAGGGGGTGGCTCACCTGGTCTGCGATGAGTTCACGGAAAGGGAAGGAAGAGTGTCCTGAACCAAGCCAGATTCAGGAAGCTCCACCCTACCTGGGCGTGTCTGTTTCAAGCAGGGACGAGCCTGGAGGGATCTGGGTGGATGGCGCTGGTCTGCGATGAGTCCACCGAGAATTCTTAACTTCTTATGGAAAAACAATAAAACCTAGAATAGTCAAAACTATCATGAACCATAAAAAACTGCTGTAAATATCACCATCACTGATTTGAAGTTGTAATATAGACTTAGAGTAATAAAATACACATGATTTGCACAAAACGGGAATACTCTAGATCTTTCATGTGTGCTATTAAGTTGCTTGCATGAGATAGCTCCAGATTTTTATTTATGCACTTAGCACAATAATCTTTACTCTTAGAACAACATTCATTGTGTTCCATAACTTTTGGGCATGGTGTGTATTTGTTTTTATCAAATTGTAGGAAGTCTTTAACTTTTTTATTTAAGTTTTGATGCATTTTTCTTTGATCAGAGAGTTGTTAAGTTTCCATAAGTTTGTAAGTTTTCTATTGCTTCTGTTGTTATTGATATCAAATTTTAATCCATAGCATCACATTTGGTTGATTTTTTGCAGAGCATATACTGTAGAGATTCCTAAATAACTGGGATTGATGATAGGTGAGATGTTGATCCTCTGAAAACTTGCAACAGGACCACATTGCCATGGATAACTTCCACACTGCTCATTTAATATGGATGTTGTGTGGGCTGGGCGCCTTCACCCTTAAGTTCTGTTCATTTTAGCATGAGAAGATACACAGCAGGTTATGAAAGAGAAACATGGACACAAACCCAGTCACAAAACCCTCCACCTACAATCTTGACCTGTCTGCTACATAGTTGTAGCAATGGTAGCTTACAACATGTAGGAGTGGCCAACTAATTTCTGATTTAACTTGACACTATCCCCAAAATAAAAAGTCAGTTTCTGATACTACTTGGATATCCAGAAACCAGAGACTGAATGCCCCAGAAACATGGTGTAGAACCAAACATAACTGGTACTAAAAATAAGTCACTGAAATGATTCCTAATAATATTTTGCTTAACTCATAGATACGTGCCTTATCCAGTCATTGTTAGAGACTTCTTCAGACAGCAGATGGGAGATGTAGTGAGCCACAAAATGCACATTAATTCAATTAGAATAACAGACATTGTTGATTGCTTTCCTTGTAATCTATTCCCTAATGATCACAAATATATATAAAGAAGCATGATTTCATTTGCTTACTCACTAAAGCAGCCCGAGTATTTATATGTCACAGATCATGTTTATTGGCAGCCATATTAAAATATACAGGAAAGATAACCATAGGAATAGGTCATTCCCATGAATGACACATTGCAGATACAAAAAAGAAGTCAGATTTCTGCCACATTCTTATTTTGTTAAATCAATTATAAAGACTAGCCACACCAGTCTACAGTAAAGCCATCTTGAAATATTCAGGATACTGAGCCTATAGGTCTTTGTCTTTGTTGAAGACTTTTGTTGCATGTAGCCAAAATCACTGATATAGATGTATTTTGTGTTGTTTTTAAACAAAAATAAAGTCTAGAAAATATTACTAAAACTCAAAATAGATTTGTGTCACTGTAGAGAAAAATGTTTCACATTGAAGTAATTATAGAATGAACAATTGAGTTTTTATTTAAATGAAACAAAATACTCATTTAAGGCCATTCTAGCACCATATATGTGTTCATTTTCTAACAACTATATATAAGAGATACTGTGAAAAGGAAAGAAATTACATCTATAATTCATTGAATCCCATTATGTGTCAGTCAAGATGGTAACATTTGAAATATCTTTTAAAACACTGAGTGTTCTAAGTAAAGAAAAATTCATAGATTTATCAAATATTTGCTACTTTAAATTTCTTCATTTCAATATTCAATGGAATGTGAAGCATCTGGTACTCTTGTGCTTTACTAGCAAAAGTGTGAAATTCCATGACAATTTTGGAACATCATGGGCAGTTCCTTCTTATTGGGCATTCTCTTGCTACAAGACCTATCATTTTGGCTTATTTTTGTTATTTTTTCATTTATATTACATACTGCACACAGATCCTCTTCCCTCCTTTCCTCTGGTTACCTCTTCTGAATTATTTTCTAACCCTCTATCCAGCCTTTCACAGTCTTAATTCGTAAATGGGCAGGCCTCTCCTAGGGGTCAACAAGGAATGGCACACCAAGTTGACACAGGACCAAGCTCGTCCTCTCGCATCAATGTTGGGCAAGGCAACCCAGCTTGAGGATTGGGTTCTCTAAAGCCATCTGATGTGCCAGGGACAGGACCTTATACCACTGCTTAGATCTGCACAAAATTTCCCAAACCTATCCTCATATTCTCATACCTCCAATTCCATGTCCCAGTGTACCAATGAGATTCTTCTATTTCCTCTTCCCAGGGAAATTTATCCATCTTTCTTTGGGCCCTCCTTGATACCTAGTGTTTTGGGGGCTATGGATTGTAGCTTGGTTTTCTTTTACTTTGCAGCTAATATTTGTTTATAAATACAAGATTGGTATAGTGAGATCTTGAGGTAGATTGATTCCCTATTTTCTGAGAAAATGTCATACCAGTTTCCAATGTGCCTGTACAAGTGTGAATTCCCACCAGGAGTGGAGGGTTGTTCCCCTTACTCCCCATCCTCTCCAACATAGGCTGTAATTAGTGTTTTTGATCTTAGTCATTCTCACAGGTATAAGATGGTATCTCAGAGTAATTTTAATTCACATTTCCCTGATGACTAGAGACGTTGAACACTTTTGAAGTGTATCTTGGCCACTTGAGATTCTTCTGTTGGAGAAATCTGTTTAAATATTTACTGTAATTTAGTTGTATTATTTGATAATTTGCTGTCTAGTTTACTGAATTACTTATATATATTGGATATAAGCTCTCTCTAAGATGTATAGTTGGTAGAGATAGTTAATCATTCTGTAGGCTACTGTTTTGTCCTATTAATCATATCCTTTGCCATACAGAAGATTTTCTGTTGCAGTAGGTCCCATTTATTAATTGTAGATCTCAGTACCTGTGCTACTAATTTTATACTCAGTAAGTTGTCTGCTCTGCCAATGCAATCAAGGCTACTTCCCACTTTCTCTTCTATCAGGTTTAGTGTAACCGGATTTATGATGAAGTTTTATCAACTTCAACTTGAATACTGTTTAGGGTGATATATAGGGATTTATTTTCATTCTTCTATATGCCAACATCCAGTTATGCCAGCACCATTTGTTAAAGATGCTTTCTTTTTTCATTGTATAATTTTGGCTTCTTTGTCAAAAATAAGGTGCTAAGAAAGGTGTTGATAAATTTCAGGGTCTTCACTTTTATTATTTTGTCCCACCTGTCTGTTTTTATGCCCAACCACACTCTTTTTTAATACTATAGCTCTATATTGGATTTGAAGTCAGGAATGGTGATAACTCTGGGAGTTCCTTTGGTATACAGGATTGTTTTAGCTATCCTGAGTTTTTTGCTTGTTTTTTTTCCATGTGAAGTTGAGTATGTTCTTTTGAGGTCTGTAAAGAATTGTGTTGGGGTTTTGATGGAGATTTCATTCAATCTGTAAACTGCTTTTGTTAAGATTGACATTTTGATTTATTTTTTAGAAAAATTTTTAATTTATATATTTTATTTATTATGTATACAACATTCTGCTTCCATGTATATCTGCACACCAGAAGAGGGCACCAGATCTCATAACGGATGGTTGTGAGCAACCATGTGGTTGCTGTGAATTGAACTCAGGACCTCTGGAAGGGCAGTCAGTGCTCTCAACCTCTGAGCCATCTCTCCAGCCCACAAGATTGACATTTTTACTATGTAAACATTACATGATCCATTATCATGGTAGATCTTTTCTTTTCCTGACATATTCTCCAATTTATTTCTTGAAAGACTTAAAGTTCTTTTCATACAGGAATTTCACTTGTTTGGTTATCATTACCCAAAAGATATTTTTATTAATTTTGGCTTTTTTAAAGGGTGATATTTCTCTGATTTCTTTCTCACTCCACTATTCATTTGTATATAAGAAGGCTACTGATTCTTCTTGAGTTAATCTTGTATGCAGCCCTATTACTGTAGGAGTTTCTCAGCTGTATGAGTTTCCTGGTAGAATTTTTGGGGTCACTTACATATACAAACTTATTAACTGCAAATAACAAATGGTTGTTCACTTAAGACCTTAGTGTGTTTATTTTTAACCTTAAAATGCAATGCTCAACTTGTTTCTCCATGTAATTTTTCAGCTTGGGTTTGAATATCATTATAATATGTTTTAATAAGTTTTTCTAAGGTCTGCATATTAGCACTCATATCAACCAACATTTTAAGAAATAAACCAAGAATTATCAAAATAACAACAAAGATTATCAAAATGATTATTAACAATTTGTAGATCCAGTTAAGTTGTTTATCCCTTCATTTAATTGTTCCATTTTTTAAGCCATCATGTAATCATATGGAGACCTAATTATTTCCATTTCAATAGTGTTATCTATTTTTAAATATGGGAAAAAAGATTTCATTTTTATCTAATCCCATCCTTTAAGAATTTTCAATTCACTTACCAAATCTGCTGACAATGTCAATAAATTATGAGGCATAGCATGTCTGAATCAGAGAACAAGCTTGTGGCCCTGAGCTGAGAGTGACAGCCCAGGGAGACAGGATCTAGGAAAATCCTGAAAGCCTCCCAAGTTTTGGTGGCAGCTAAAGACTGTTTAGAAAACTTACAACTGAAATTTCCAAACTTGCTCAAAGATTTGGGGAGAAAACAAAAGATAATATAGCTGGTCAGGCAGATACTAAGGGAAGAACAACTCAGGTGGGCCTCCTGCCTGCAGCTCTGGCTTGGGCCTGGGCTGGTAGCCCCAAAGTTTTCGTTCAATGATTTGTACTTTAATTTGGGCTCTAAATGTAGCATGAAAAGTAAACAACCCAGAGACAGTCATTGTGGTTCAAGCTGAAAATCAGAAAAACAAAGAAGCTAGCCATTAGGTTTTACTTCTATCTGAGAGTGCAAGGTGATCCTAGCTCCACCAAACCTCAGACTACAACCCAGACTGCTATGCTCTCCTTAACATGGCAGGATTTTCTGTATTATAATTATCTATACTTTATAAATATCAGTTTACTTCCTAAGATGGTAGGAAGCATCATATTAAGAACAATATTGTGAGGTTGCAGAGTGGATTTGGGTCTTTTTTATGTAATTGTCCTCTTTATGTCTGTGAAATAATGATGACTGAATGATTGATTCTTCATGTCTTCTCATACTTTCAAATGCTAAGCACTTCTAATTAAAATCAGGTAAATTAGATTCAACAAAACTGCTGGTGTTTATTCTTAAACACAATGCTATGGAAGGTCTGTTCCAAATGGGACATCTGCGTTTCACTAAAAGAGAAGGTAGAAGAACTATGACTGTTTATATCACAAATCATTGGCATGTTGTTTCTTCTTGTGTTTATAAGACCATCTCAGATGCTTTCTAAAGTCTCAGGAATTCCCAGGAGTGAAATAAGCTTAAAAGTCCTAAGTATTAGATGCCATTGAAATAAGTATAAAGCAAAAGCCTTCAGAAAATTTGATACCAAATTTTGTGAGGTTCAAATGAGGGTTTCTGTATATGATGGTAATAGAATATTCTCAAAATTTCTTGTGATCTGAAGCATGCCCAATAGTACCAGCTGCTTCTGCTTTCTTACAATAAACAATGTGTTCCCCATACTGCCATTAGGGAAAAGTTCCACTGAGCAGGTTAAAATCATTTGTAAATTGTTGAAAGGAAAGATCACAGTTGGATGTACATTTCCTACAATGTACTTTCATTAGAAATTATGGTCATTAAATCACTTCATTTTACTTAATTGGGATTCTAGATTCATATATATATATATATATTGAAAGCATGACAATACTGAAATACTGACCTTGTTCTTCATAATTCCTTCAATAATTATGAATAATTCATAATTCCTTCAATAATATGTCGCGTCTATCTCGACCAGCAAGAAGGACACGACCACGACTCTTCTTCAAGCAGTTTATTCAGAAACCTTGTACATCAGCTTCTCCTTCTACCTCTACCTCAGCTTCTCTCTCTGCTTCTATCTCTGCTTCTTCTCTCTGCTTATTCTATATCTCTCCCAGCCCCTAAAAGCAAGCTCATTACCCACTTAGCTCATGCCACCTGGCGATCCCGGATAGGTCACAGCTGGAGGAGGCACACCAGATCCACTAAGCGCTTCCAAATAAGGCTTGTTTATAGCTAAGCTCGGTCTCCCTGTCATCCAGCCAGGTGCCATCTTGGGGCTGTGGCTCCCTACAGTTCCACCTTTTTTATTTTAAAAATAACACAACAGGCAAGGGTAGAGGTCTGATCCCTGAAATCAAGGGACTTTGTAATGACCCCACTCCCAGTTATCAGCCAAAATGGTGCCACACCTGTCCGGTATCTTTTCTCAGAGATGGGAGTACGACACCAACCCATATACAATCAGACATGCCCTTCATGAAGCCGCAGAATGCTGACTTCAAGTGCAGTACTTCGTCTCGCAGCCTGAGTGGGATGACTGCTTAGCTCTTTAGTACTGTTAGCCAAGCCTGAGGTGACTGCCCTGCCTCTAAGGCTGTGAAGGCTTGTGCAATCATGGCATTACTTCTCCTCTGTGAAACCCTCATCCTGCAGATACACCATAATGCTATGAAACTAACTAGGATAAGCATTCCTCCCAGGGCACCCATTCCTGCCCACTCTTTCAGATGATTCATGGCTTGAATGATCCACACAGACAGCCCCTCCACAACCAAAGTGTCGACCCTGGTGGAATTCACGTGCACTATGGAGTCTCAGCTCCTGCATCAGCTTGTCAAAATCCCCAGACCAGTTGCCTAGAAGATACTGTGAAGGTTGTTTAGACATGTTTGCTGCTAAGGAATAATTCTGATAGGACACAGCTGTTACACACAAACCAGGCATTCTCCATTCACATCCCAACTGTGCCAGTTGCCATAAAGTATCCAATTGTTCCTGTACTAGATCAATGCATTGATTCAAAACCATAATGCCAACTTTCAATTGAGCATTAAGGGTAGATTGGATATCCAACACAATCTCCATATGCTAAGTGCAGCAATTTCAACTCCTGACTAGTTAACAGAATGTCATCCATATAGTAGACACATCCCACAGCAGGGTATTTCTCTCTAATAGGAGCAATAGCATGACACACAAAAAGCTGACACATAATGGGGCTATTGGCCATAGCCTGGGGTAAAACCACCCACTCATATAATGGTATGGAGAATAAAAGTTACAGTAAAAGCAAACCTAACCCTATCCTGCACACATCACAAATCAGGTTCTTCATGATTGGGTAAGGCTGACAGCAACGGTAAACCGCTGCACAGGCCCCATGACTTGCATCTGTTTATTTCCTTCAGCTGTTCTAACGTCTCCTGCCCCTCTTCTACAGCCTTGCAGCATCTTTGATCCTCTAGACAGCTGCGAACCATTTTCCAAATAGGCCGTGTCCCTGGCTTCAGCGTTCCCTGTGCCCAGGCAAAATCTAGATCTTTTCCAAGCTTGTCCCAGCAACTGGTGGTTAAATTACTGGAATCAGCAAACCACGGGGCTACCACAACAACCTCTTGGATAATTCTCTCTAAAGTACCTTTCTTTAATTTCAATCCCTTAGACCGTAACAGCTCTTGAAGAGTAATGAAAATTGGTTGCGATGTTGTAGTTCCCATACTTTCACTTTTGGCTACCTCTGCTTTGTCTGTCGTGGAACTTTATTGCTCCTTACCGGAGACCTTATAGCTCCTCACCAGAGACCTTATTGCTCCTCACCGGAGAACTTATCGCTCCTTACGGGAGACCTTATTGCCTCTTTACTGAGGTCCTTAACTTGGTCCCAACTTACCTGGGACTTACCAGTCGACTGCCCTGACTGCAGGAAGTTCTGAGCCATTCACCCACGGAGGTCCCTGTACGGGCCACCACTCGTTGCGCCTATCTGGACCAGCAAGAAGGACATGACCACGACTCTTCTTCAAGCAGTTTATTCATAAACCTTGTACATCAGCTTCTCCTTCTCCTTCTACCTCAGCTTCTCTCTCTGCTTCTATATCTGCTTCTTCTCTCTGCTTCTTCTATATCTCTCCCAGCCCCCTGGCAAGCCCTTAAAAGCAAGCTCATTACCCACTTAGCTCATGCCACCTGGTGATCCCAGATAGGTCACAGCTGGAGGAGGAACACCAGATCCACTAAATGCTTCCAAATAAGGCTTGTTTATAGCTAAGCTTGGTCTCCCTGGCATCCAGCCAGGTGCCATCTTGGGGCTGTGGCTCCCCATTATATATATATATATATATATATATATATATATATAGAGAGAGAGAGAGAGAGAGAATGTGTGTGTGTGTGTGTGTGTGTGTGTGTGTGTGTGTGTGTGTGTGTGTGTGTGTTTGTGGGCAGGTAGGTGAGTGTGTACACACAAACACACACATGGGAATGTGAATCCTAAACCTAAGTAATTATTTCCAAAGAATTGCTAAAATTTAATGAAAAGGAGACCTCTATAGACTCAATATATAGAATACTATCTCTCTACCTATAGTCACAATGCCTTTGAGGGTCACATATCAGATATCCTGCATTTTGCATAATTACAATATGATTCATAATGGTAGCAAAATTACAGTTATAAAGTAGCAAAAAAAAAAACAAATAACATCTACTAAATCAGGCAGTCCTCCCTCTGAGAACATTCCCTATACTCTGGGTTCAGTCAAGAAAATGTCCCCTTGCAAGTACAGGCCCTACATCCCAGAAGAACATGTAGGCATGCCAACCATATACTCCTACACACTATTTCTGCTCCCATTAGCAGACATCCCCTACTTTACCACAGGCCACAGCTGCTAGATGAGGAAGGCCTCCACATGTGGTCTTTCCTTCTTTCTCTATTCTGTAGATTCCTTCCAGAAAGCACACTGTTGAACCTGCAGGCCCCAACTCCCATAAGAACAGATTACCCTTGATAATATAACTGCCCTATCACAGGCCCTGCCTAGCAGAGAAATAGGCAGCTATGTTGCCCACAGATGGCTCCAACACATATTCTGCTCCCTCTAGCAGACAGCTCCTGCCCAACCACAGGCCACACGTGCTATATAACCAGCTATGTCATCTACAGTGTCCCCTGCTTTCCTTTTTGTCACATCCCAGGCCCAAACTCAATAGGACACTCCATGATGGGCAAGATGCCACAAGAACTGCAGACTGTAACCCAGGCAGAGACTTCCTAGTGTATTAGAAAGCAAGCATCTTGCTAATCATGGTCAACAAAAGACTATACCTGGCACCAGTAATCTAGCCTCCACCCAATAACTTAGACATATAATCATGGCAAACTTAGATGCATAGAAACCAGAATAAGAACATAGTCAGTAGTGGCCAGGTACATATGTTACTGACAAAGCCCAGGTATCTTACTATAGAAGACCCTAAATACTTCAATACAATTAAAGAAAGAAAAAAGAATTAAAATCTATTTTATGAAGGTGATAGTGGTCCTTAAAGAAGAAGTGAATAAATCCCTTAAAGAAGTAGAGGAAAAGACAAACAACCCCCCTAAAGGAATAAATTCCTTAAAGAAAGCTAAGAAAACCAAAACCAAACAGAAAATCAAAACAAATAGTTAAAGGAAGCAAATAATAGGGTTCAAGACCTGAAAATGGAAATAAAAGCAACAAAGAAAACACAAACTAAGGAAATTCCGGAAAAGAAAAAACTAGGTAAAGAAGAGAAAATACAGACACAGGCTTCACCAATAGAATACAAGATATGTAACAGATAATGCCAGGCCTTGAAGATATAATAGAAGAAAGAGATACACAGGACAAGGAAAATGTTAAAAATAAAAATATATTCTGACACAAAACATCCAGGAAATCTCGGACACTAAGAAAATATAAAACCAAACAAAGATAGGAATAGAAGGATAAGAATCCCAGCTCAAAGACCCAGAAAACATTTTTTAACAAAATAATAGAAGCTTTCCTATCCTACAGAAGAGCATGGCAATAAATGTACAAGAAATATACAAAATACTCAATAAATATAACCAGAAAAGAAAATCCCATCAATACACAATAACCAGATCATTAAACATACAGAAGAAGAAAGAATATGAAAATCTGAAAGGCCAATAGAGAAGTGTACATATTATGGCAGACCTATTGGAATCATACCTGAATTCTAAATAGAGACTCTAAAACCAGAAGGACCTCAATATATGTCCTACAGACTCTGAGTGACCACACATGCCAGACTAGATGACTATACTCAGAAAAATGTTCAATAAACAAAGATAGAGAAAACAGAATTTTCTATGATGAAATCAAATTTTAAAAATATCTGTCTACAAATACAGCTATAAATAATGTACAAGAAGGAAAACTCCAGTCCAAAAAAATTAGCTATACCTAGGAAAAGAGTAATTAAATAGTCTCACACCAGCAAAACCAAAAGAAAGAAAGCAAAGACACATTCAAACACACATATACTTCCACTACTATTATCATCACTACCAATGAGATAACAGGAATTAACAATCATTGGTCATTGATATCGCTCAATACCAATGGAATCACTTCCCCAATAAAATGATTCAGACTAACAGAATGGGTATGGATATAGGATCCATCATTCTGCTGCATACAAAAAGTACCTCAACAAGAAAGATAGACATTACCTGAGAACAGAGGTTTGGAAAAATATATTCCAAGAAAATTCACTTAAGAAGCAACAAAATAGAGTTCAAATAAAAGTTAATCAAAAGAAAGGGAGAGGAATGCTTCATACTTATAAAAGGAAAAGCAACTAAGGTGACACTTCCATTCTTAACATCTATGCCCCAAATGCAAGGGCAATGATATTTGTAAAAGAAACATTACTAAAGCTTAACCACAAATTGAGACTTACAAATTAGTAGTGGGAGATTTCAATATCCTACTCTTACACATAGACAGGTCATACAGACAAAAAAATAAACAGTCATACTGGAGATAACAGATGTCATGAACCACAGTGGACTTATCATATATCTAGAGACCATTTTCCCCAAACACAAAAGAATAATCCTTCTACTCATCACCTCATGGATCTTTCTGCAAAATTAATTGCATACTCAGTCACAAAGCAAATCTCAACAGATACAAGAAAATTGAGGTAACTCCCTGCATCCTACCAAACCCCACAGATTAAAGTTGAACTTCGACAACAAAACTAAGACCTCAACAAATACACGATCCACCATGATCAAGTCAACTTCATGCCAGAGATGGAAGGATGGATCAAACTCCAAAAATCAGCCAATGTAATCCAAAATATAAACAAACTGAAAAAAATACATGAGCATCTCATTATATAAATTTTTGACAAAACCCCACAGCACTTCATGATAAAAGTCTTTTGAAAGATTAGCAATTACAAGGTATATACCTAGTCATAGGAAAAACAATGTACTGAAAGCCTATAGCTAACAACAAATGAAATGGAGAGAAATACAAAGCAATTCCACTAAAGTCATAAACAAGAAAAGACTGTTCACTTTCATTTTATCTATTCAATATAGCATTTGAATTTCTACCTAGAGAAATAAGACTACTGAAGTAGATGAAGCAGCCACAAATTGGAAAGAAAGAAGGCAAAGTATTGTTATTTGAGGATGATTTGATAGTATACATAAACAACTCCAAAAATTGATGAAGGGACTCCTAAAGCTGATAACCACTTTCAGTAATTTGACTGGATACAAAGTTAACTGAAAAATATCAGTAGCTCTCTTATATACAAATTAAATGAAATGACTAACAAAGAAAAGACCACCACTGCCACAAGCACTAAAAAAATCTTGGGGTAACCCTAACCAAGCAAGTGAGAGACTTGTATGATAAAATCTTTAAGTCTTTCAAGAAAAAAAAAATGAAGAAACTTTCAGAATATGTAAAGATCTCCTGATGGGGAATGTCCTTCTGTGTGTGTTTATCTTATTAGTGGTTGAATAAAGTACTGTGGAACAAAAGGAAAGCAAGATAGGTAAGACTAGGAGTCAAGGAGGATTCTGGGAAATGTAGTAGAGATACAAGCAGGAAGTGACATAGCAGGCTGACTCAGAATAAAAGCAGGGAGAACAAGAAAATTGTCCTCTCTTGCTCTTCTTCCTTCTCTCTACTCTGAACCCACCATGTGAGCCCAGCAAGATAAGATACCCGCAGTTGACATCCGATAAAAATAAGTCTTTATGGTTGATACTTAAGACTGAGTTAGCAAGTAAGAAATCTCAGTCAATTGGCCAGCAGCATTGTAAACTAATATAATACTCTGTGTGTAATTCTGGGCACCCACATGGCAGCAGGGCTCAGGTGACTTGGCATAAAGACTTATTGTAAGAATCTCCCATGCTGATTGATATATAGAACTGACCTAGTAAAATTGTCTATCCTGCCAAGAGCAATCCACAGGTTCAATGCAATCTCCTACATAATTCCAATTCTTTAAATTTTCAAATTCTTTACAGTCTTTGAAAAGACAATGTTCAATATCATGTGGAAAACCAAAAACAGAATGAAACAACAACAGCAAAAAAACAAACCAAAACAAAACAACAAAAGGCTACCCAGAAGAATCCAGACTAATAAAAGAACTTCCAGAGTTATCACCATCGCTGATTTAAGCTATTTTATAGAGCTATAGTAATAAAAGAGCAGAATATTAACATGTCAACAGACATGTTGATCTGAGGAATCTAATGGATGACCCCGACATAAATCCACACATGTTGAATTTTGAGAAAGAAGCCAGAAATATACATTGGAAAAAATAATCTTTGACAAATAGTACTGTTCCAAATGGTTATCTGTATATAGAATGCAACTAAATCCACATTTATCTCCCTATAAAACACAAGTCCAAACAAATCAAAGACCTCAGCATAAAACCAGACACACTGAATCTGATGACTGAAAAATAGGGAATAGCCTTGAACGCATTGGCATTAGAGAAAATTTCTTAAATAGAACACAGAAGATGCAGGCACTAAGATCAGCAACTAATAAGTGGGACCTCATGAATCTGAAAAGCTTCTTGTAAGGCAAATGACACCATGAAAGAAAACATGGCAGCTTACAGAATGGGAAAATATTTTCACCAACTCTAATAGAGGAGTATTGTCTAAAATATATAAAGGTTTCAAGAAAATAGACATCAGCAAGCAAAGCAATTCAGTTTTTAAAAATGAGGTACAGATCTAAACAGAGAATTCTCATGAGACATATCTAAAATGTCGGAGAAACACTGAAAGAAATGTTTTGGAATTTCAGATGGCTAGGATGAACAATACAAATAAGAACTCATGCTGGTCAAAAGCAAAAAGGGAATTCAGGCAATGGGGTATCCATCAGAAGCAGATGTTTGTCAGACTCTGTTGAAGAGACAGGGGGTGTCCACATCAGGTGGACTGGTTCATATCCACAGCATGTCCAGCGCTCACAGTCCTTAGGAGCAGGCTGTAGTCAGCAACTGATGCTCAAATGTGTCTTCCAGAAGCAGAAACCTGTTTAAGACGTGTAAAGGAACGTGTAATAAAGGAACCAGTCTTCCATTTTAGCAGCCATGACAAGCTAACATGTGCTTGCCTAACCTTGCCTCCCTGTCCTGGTCACTAGGAGGTCAGATGCCCTCCTCATGTCAAAGAACCAATCAGAAGTTAGATGGCAGGGCTGTGCTTTATGACTCTGGGTGTGCATTATGGATAAGTGCACAACAATATCGTGCAGAACATAGCAACCGCCCTGGGAGTGCCTATGGGCCATAACAACCAGTTGACCAATCAATACCGGACAGGGTGTCCAACCCAGAAGTGTACCAATCCTGAGACTGTTTCATACATGTAGACACTCTCCTTATGCTTCCCTATAAGATCACTGTCTCATGGTTCCTTGGGGTCTTTCTCCAGTCATCCATGTGGTAGATGGATGAAGGGCCCAAGCTAAAAGGGTTAGCTCATTAAACAATTGCAGTAAAAGACTCTTTCCTTTTGCATAAAAAAGAACTCATGCTGGGGAGGATGTAGAGCAAGTGGACAACTCCTCTACTTCTGGTGGCAGTGCAAACTTGTACAGCAACTGTAGAAATCAGTGTAGGAGTTCCCTAAAATTTGTGAATTGAAATCCATCTATACCACTCAAACATATATCCAAAAGACACCCGATCCTGCAACAATAACATTTCCTCAACTATGTTCATAGCTACTTTATTGTTAATAGCCAGTAACTGAAAACAAACTAGATATCATTCAACCAAAGATAGATAATGAAAATATGGTATATTTACACTGTGGAGTAATAATCATGTAATAGAATAAAATAACATCATAAAATTTGCAGTCAAATAGATGGAACTAGAAAAAATCATCTTGATCCAGGCAACCCAGCACAAGAAAGACAAACATAAGCAGATGTTATCTTAAGTTAAGGATAAGTAAATAACTAAAGGATAATCACACTAAAACCCAAAGACCCAGAGAATTTGTATAAAGAGTTGAGGTCCAGTTGGAAGCACTGATCTCCCTGGGATGGGGAAATAGATTTTGTGGGTGGACTGTGTAGGAGATGGGTACAGGAGGAGTCAGGTAGTGAAGCTGGGAATGGAGGAAGAGAGTATGGGGAGAGACAACTGAAATTTATCAGCATTTATTTGGCTGTATGGAAACCTAGTGTAGTGGAAACTTCCTGGAACCTATGAGGTTGATCCTAATGAGTATTCCTAGTAAAGGAGGATATGGAACCTGAACCAGCCATCTTCTGAAACTAGGCTAGGCTCACAGTGTTGGGACAGTGATAACAACCCAGGTATTAAATCTAAGACCCACAACCTGTCTACAAACTGTACTGGGGTAATAGTGGTTCAAAGCTTGTTGCAGTAGCCAAACAATGAGCGGTATAAACTGATGAACACACCAAGAGAGGGAGTCTATGACCAATACAAGTATTCGGGATCCAGGAGCCAGATGTCTCAGAGACCTAGGATAGAGCCAAACAAGTCTGACAAAAGAAAGAAAAAGTCAATAAAATGATCACTATTGTTATTCTGCTATACTTAATAGCATCTGCTTAGCCTAATCATCATCATAGAGGCTTCTCTTAGCAGCTAAAGGAAGATGAAAAAGTCACAACCAAACAGAAGAGGGGGAGGAAGGACTGTAGGATCCATTGGGATTGAGGACATCAGGTGATAAGCACCCACAGAATCAAAGAAGCAGGGTACGTGGGTGTTAACAGGAACTGAGGGGCAACCACGAGGCCTAAATGGCGGTCTAGGCCCTCTACATCCTACGGTTCTTTAGATGGATTTTGTTGAACACCTAGCAATGAGAATGATGGTGTGTCTGACTATTTTGCCTGCTAATGGGACCTTTTTCATCCTACTAGGTTGCATTGTACAGCCTTGATATGAAGGAATCTGCCTAGTCTTATTGCAACATTTTATCCAGAGTTAACTTGTTATCCACAGAAGTGAAAGAGGAGCAGTGGAACTGTGCAACAGGGCTGAGAGTGGGTTAAAGTGGGAGGAGGCGGGAAAGCATATCCCACTCTTGGGATGTATTTTATGAAAAATAATACAATAAGTTATTCAAAATACAAAATTGAAAAACAAACAAAACCAAAAGCCAATCTTATTCTTGTCAATAAATCTTTTCTTAGGCAAAAAAGGAGAAATGAAATAATTTTATGGATGAGGGTCACCACAACATGAAGAATTGTATTATAAGATGGAAGCATTAGAAAGGTTGACAACCACTGCTCTAGAATATCTATGTGTGTTTACTTCTTGAGATTACAGGAGGACCAGTCAAAATCTGAGTCCATAGACAAAAAATACCCTCAGATTCTATTTACAAACCTTTATTGTTTTGTGTCATCAAAATACTCTTCCTACCTAGATGCTGATGAAAATATAAAATAGCATCCTCTTGTAATTTCTACCTCCTGAAAATTGTTACCTTATTTGAAGAGAAAATCATGTATTTAAGAAACAACTTAGAGAAAAAAATCTGTACTTGAAAGTTAAGTTCAAATGGCCTCTGTAGCCAAAATGCCAACTGACAGAGGATTCAAATTTTCTGTTCTGCACTCACGTTTAATACACATTGCAGCAATGCTGACAAAAAAACCCAAACAAACAAATGGAAAACATTGCATAAAACATTGCATAGAACCAGAAATTTTATTTCATTATATGATGTAATCAGAGAAGGAAATAACCAATTTCACTCAATTAAAAATCAAGATCATAATCAACATTTGTAGAGTCAGATTTTTTTCTTTTTAACTGGAGAAGGCTGTTATATATATATATATATATATATATATATATATATATATATATATATAATTGAAGGTTGTCGTTGCCTATAAAACATACTTAAAATGTTTCAGCACTCAGATAAAACACTATAAATATTATCTTTTATTTAATAAAAATGTCAAAAGCACCTTTAAGATAGCATTTAACTAAAGACATACAAGTTATAATTTTTGATAAAGTTTTACAGAGTTTCTCAGGTTTTCCAAATGTTGTGACTCTTTTATACAGTCCTTATATTGTGGTTAATCCCAACCATAAAATTATTTTAATTGCTACTTCGAAAGTATAATTTTTTACTGTTATTGTTATCTAAATATCTTCTATGCAGGATATCTGATATGCAACCACAAAAACTCTCATGACTCACAGGTTGAGAATCACTGATTTAGAGGCTCCTCTATACTGGCCTGCAATTATTAACATTTTGGAACACATAGGGGAAAGTATGCACAGTACAGATGATTTTAATTAGGAAATACACTGTGTTTTTAAAGACCAATTATATATGCATATTATTGACAATGGGACCATGAAATTCTGACTTAAGTTCATAAACAACCCTCTCAATACACAAAAGTGAATAACTATCAAAACAGTATACAGCATCTATGAAGATAATAAAAATAAGAGCAATAGCGCCTTTAATGAATGTTGTTTTCCCCAGCACAGCATATATCATCAGGAACAACCTGGGGATCTGAAATGTCCAAATTGGTACTTTCACCAAAGTAAATTATGTATTAAATGATAATTAATTCTTTGAATATAAATTCTTCTTTAAAAACTAAGACATCTCATTAGAAAAAAATATATCATTCTCAAAAGAAGAGATAGTATAAAAATGAAAAGAGGACTCAGCTAATAAAGAAGGATATTTTAATTTGTGATAATACAAGGATATTATGTTAACTGAAATATCACAGCCTAGAAAGACAAATGTTGCTGGTATGCTTTATTCTTGCACTTTTTAAAAGTGAAGTTCACAGGAACAGATAGTAGAATGGTAATTACTGGTTTCTGAGAACAGGGCATGTTGCTAAACAATACAAAATTTATCAAAATAATTTCATGTAAATGTGCCATACATATTGCCAAATATGAACGAATATATGCCATCAGCCCTTCAAGACATGAAACATTTATGTCACCTCCAAAACTTTCCTTTCCATATATTTATAGCCAGAACCACCACTAATTATGTACTAGGCTGCATCCATCTGCTACTTAACTCCTCCTTAAGCTACTACTTTTGCTGAAATTTTGTGTAAATGGTAATATAGATGTGATATTTTATGACTAGCAATATCCCCACCCCACTAACATTGCCTACCACTGCTGTGTCCCAGGACCCTGAAATCTGGCAGAAGTCCACTGCTTGGGTAAAGGCCACCCCAGTCATAAGTACAGGTAAGTGACCCAACTGCCAGCTGAACATCCCACTCCTTTGATTCAGTTCCCAAAGACCTGTCCCACTGCTGCTTCCTACCTCACCTACACCATTGCTCCCATGCCACTGGCCCAAATCCAACGAAATTCCACTGCCCAGATGCAGTGCATGCTAGTCAAATTAAATTTTTCAGGGCAAACAAGCCAGAAAAACAAATATGGTAACTCATGCAGAAACTTCCTGATGGATAAGAGACCACAACTGTGACAATAAGTACCCCAAATATCCACTTATTTCCTCATGAACTTGTCTCACCCCCAACTCAGAGACCCAGCAAAACTTTCTAGTAAACCCTTATACCTTGTCTTAACACAATTTTATTAATCTACATTACTTCTCTTGCATCCTGCACCTCATGTTTCCTTTCCATGTCTTGTTTTTGATTTCACCGACTCCACCCTTTTTCTTCCCAGGGTCCTTAAGTATGGTTCTCCTGCCTAACCTTATCTTGTACACCTATTGGCTGTTCAGCTTCTCCATTAAACCCATCACAGTGACATATATTCACACATTATAAAGGAATATTCCATATACATGAAGAGAGCAGACAGTCATGTCATGCTCCTGGTTTTAGTGTAAATGCTATAAGTTTCTCTCCATTTAATTTAATATTGGCTATCAGCTTGATGTAAATTATCTTTATTATGCTTAGGTTTGCCCTTGGATTACTGATTTCTCCAAGACTATTATCATCAATGTTTGTGAGATTTTTATCAAAGGATTTTTCAGCATCTAGAAAGATAATTGTGTGTGTAATGTCTATCTTTGATGTTGAGGTGTGTTACTTATATGAAACAGAATAATGGATACTGTTTTCATATCCATTCTGTTTAACTGTGTATTTTTATTGGGGAGTTGGGGCCATTTATATTTAGAGTTATCAATGATTAATTATTATCAATTTTTGTATTGTTTTGTTGTTGTTGTTGGGTTTGTGTGTGTGTGTGTGTGTGTGTGTGTGTGTGTGTGTGTGTGTGTGTTCCTCTTCTTTGAGTTTTGCTTGTGTGAGATTATTTATTGTCTATGTTTTTGTAGGTTTTTCTTTAACGTCTTTTGTTTGTAATTTTCTTTCTAGTACAGTCTGTAGGTCCGGATTTGTAGAAAGATGTTGCTTAAATTTGACTTTGTCATGGAATAGTTTGTTTTCTCTAGAGTATTAGAAAGATTTGCTGAGATCCTGAGATTTTGGTGGATCCTTTATAATTAATAATATGTCTTCTTTTCATGGCTTGGGAGCTGGCTTATAGGACAGAAATTTCTGTGTATAAATGGAGCCTAATGTCTGAGTACATCTATCCACATAAGACATGAAAAAGGTTTTTAAAGGTTTAACATAGAAAAATGGAGCCAAATGCAACTTCCTAGTCTTGTGTTTCACATGGTAGCCACAATATAGGGACACATCTGCTGGCAATAGCCAAAACACCATGAGTTAAGCTGCCTGGTGGTTTCACACAGTCTCTTACATGGGGTATGGTATAGAGAGGCATCTCCAAGCTACTGCCTGCAGGCTTCAGCCATGAGCATGAGCTCTGCCAGGGTACTACATGGTAGGGTTTGGGATTTTCTTCATCCAGAGAGAAAAGAGACAATGCTCAGTAAAGACAGATACAAATTGGGAAAAAATCTCTAAACCTGTTACTGTGTTTAAAAATGAACAAAGACTTGGAAGAGAAAAGAAACAGGGTATAATTTTAATGCAAATATATTAAAACTATATATGTATGTATATACAGTTTTAAAATAATAAAGTCCTTAATAAAGGAATAGTATAAAAAATATAATAAGCCACATAAGTACAGGAAACACGCAGTCTGTATTCTACATGTTATTGTGTTTTCTTTAGATTTTCTGGTTGCTAATAAAGAAACAACAGCTGCTAAAATGCATTGGATTACAAAAACTGCTAGATTAAATATACCTATATATTTAAAAATGTCTTGACTTCAAAATGGAAGTCAAAAGATATATTACTTTGGGGAATACTTGACCATCCCAGTTCCCTTCTCACTCCCTTCCTCCTCTACCACACCCCCAACCTAAAATCCTACCTGTTATATGTCCTTTCTTCTAATTTACATTTGACTCAAAATTTCTGCTTCCTCATGACCTCTGCATCCTTCCTTTTCTTCCCTTCTCACTCTTGTAGCTTCCTCCCCTCTCTTCCCATGTTCTCAATTTGCTCAGGGGATGGTGATCCTTTCCCCTCCTCCAGGGGACAAAGTTTGTCTCTTTTAGGGTCTTCCTTGTTTAGTAGTTTCTCTGGCAATGTGGATTGTAGGATGGTTATCCCTTACTCTATGTCTAAAATCCACATATGAGTGAGTACATATCATGTGTGTCTTTTTGTGACTGGGTTACCTTGCTCAGAATGTTTTCTTTGAGTTCCATCCATTTTCCTGAGTTAGGTATGTTTTAAAAGACATACACAGATATATTTAGATAGTCTTCAAACACTTCAAAGGCCTACAAGAATTTTTCATTTAATGTGTTTAATAACCTAAGGTTTTCATGATAGTGAGGCACCATTTCTCCTACCACACCATTCAACTTCAAGAAAATATTACAGACATGTGAAAACCTCCTATGGAGTTTGCTTTTCAGGGCAAAAAAACTAGCCATTTGGGCAATGAAAGTGCCCTTGCCTCAATTGGTGAACTTATGCTATCCAAACTGGACCAGCAGACCACAAAAGAAAGTGACAGCAAAACTTTGCCAAGACAAGGTAGGTCAATCCTTGAGAATTCCTTGCCTCTCAGAAATGTCGGTTAGGTATACTAGTCCAATGTACCAAATTTGTGTGTTGCAAAGTTACAGAAGAACTTTGGATGGCTATCCAGGCAGCCATCTGTCCCAGTCATTAGGTATCATTACACCCTTCTGGGGTCTTTGACAGAATTAAGGACTAAATACTTAAGCTTATATTTTCCTTAGTTGTGATAATAATTAAATTTGGTATAAAACTTTAGGTACATATAGATAATATAAATAATAAAATATTTTCTCTAAATAAGCCAAATACATACACATTGCATATTTTAACTGTGATTCTTACTTGACAATTTTTTCTGTTTTATATAATTTTGCTCTGTTAAAATTAAAAACTTCCTTTTTAATGAGACAAAAGGGAAATGTGGAATACTCTTTCACACTTTGTAATTATATGTCATGATGATAGGTTTAATAAAAAAGCTTACTGACCAACAGCTTGACAGGATAAGGTTATGTAGGAGAATCAAAGTAAGGACATTAGCAAAAAGAGCATCAGAGTCAGATGAGTCACAAGCCAGACACAGACTGGAAAGAGGAGTTGCAAGATGAAAGTGAGGTAACAACCACATGGCAAAATGTAGTTTAATATAAATGGATTAATTTAAGTTGTATGAATTAGCTAGTAACAATCCTGAGCTATTTGCCAAGCATTTGTGACTAATATTAAGCCTCTTTGTGGTTATTTGGGAGTACCTGTGAGACACAGAGACACTTTACCTACGCATGTGTATTCCAAATAGTACTTGAAGTTCTAGCTAAATCAAAGACAACTAAAAGTGACAAAGGAAATACACATTGGAAAAGAAGACAAATTATTATATTGCTATTTACTGATTGTATATTATATATGAGATGCCAAAATAATACCAGTGCACTTCTACCACAGATAACTATATTCTGAGAAATGGATGGATACAATATTAACTCAAAAAATTAGTAGTCCTGCTATATACAAATTAAAAAAGTGTGAGAAAGAAATCAGGGAAGCAACACCTTTCACAATTACCACATATAATATGAAATATCTTGGAGCAACTCTAAGCAATTAAGAGAAACACCTGTATGATTAAAATTTTCAAGTTTTTAAAGAAGGAAATTGAAAAAGGTAACAGAAGATGGAAAAATCTACTGTCTTCATGGATCAATAGGATTAATATAACAGAAAATGGCTAGTCTACTAAAATCAGTTTAGAGATTCAATGCAATCCCAATCAAAATTCCAACACAATTCTCTACTGACCTTGAAGGAAAAATACTTGAATTCGTATAAAATAACTATGGATATTCAAAGCAATCGTATACAAAAAAGTAACTTTCAGAGGGATCACCATCCCTGATTTCAAGATATTCTACAGAGATGTAGTAATAAAAAGTGCATGATATTGTTATAAAAACAGTCACCTTGAACAAATGATTCTAATTGAAGGCCCAAAAATAAATCCACACACCTATAGTCACATCTGTTTTGATAATGAAGCCTGAAATACACAGTTTAAAAAAGAAAAACAAATTTTGGTGCATTTACTAGATGGAGTATTACTAAACTATTAAAAAAACAATGACATCATGAAATTTGCAAGAAAATGGATGGAACTGGAAAAATTACCCTGAGTGAGGTAACCCAGAATCAGAAAGACAAACATTCTATGTACTCACTTTAAAGTGAATATTAGTTTTAAAATAAACATTAATCCAGCTACAACCAACAGACACAGAGAGGCTAAGAAACAAGGGGTCTAAAGGGGCCACACAAGGACCTACCCAGGAAGTAGTAGTAGAATAAATTCCAACAGTGGACCATGGAAAGATGAGGTTGGAAACAGAAGGGATCATGTTCAGGGAAGCTGGAAGAAAATACTAGGAAAAATTACTGAAATTGAGGGACATTTCATTGGTGATGTAGAACCCTAGTGCAATGAAACTCCATGGAATCTACAAGAGTAAACCTAGGAAAGATTCTTAGTACTGTTGGACTCAGGGCCTGAACTTAGCATTTTTTGTAACCAGGCAAGGCCTCAAATGGAATGATTGAGACACTACCCCAACGATGAAACCTGTGCCCTACAGTTTTTCCTGCCTGCCCAGTGATCTGGGCCTGGAGCCTAGCAGAATTGTCATCAAAGAGACTATAGAGACTTCAATCAGCAACCGATGAGAGCAGATGCAGAGCCCCACAGTCAAACATTAGCTGCAACTCAGAAGACAATGGGGAGGTAGGATTGGAGAAAACAGAGGGATCAGGGATACCATAAGAACATAGCACACAAAATAATTGACTGGTACTCATGGGAATTTGCAGATATCAGCAGGTTTGTAGGTTTCTAACCTAGGTCTTCTTGATACATGTTATGGCTATGTAGCTTGGTTTACTTGTTCACACAGACAAGGATGTAGTGGAGAAGAAGAGTGAAAAGCTTTCGAAGCTAATTTCCACATCTAATTTGAAATGTTGCTGTCCTTCCTATGAGACTTCTGAATTTGGTGAGCTTCATAAAAAGCTTCAAAATTATTGCCAAGTACTTCAAGAGCTCTATGTATTCACTTTGTGTTTTTAGGGTTTTCATTTCAAAATTTACTTTGTGCAGCAATGAGAGAAATTAACTGCTTTCCTCTAAGAATCAAAATTTATACTGAAATATATATCTTTATATTGCCTTCCTATTTTACCATTTTTTCACCCTTCTGAGAAGCAAGTTGAATCATTTTTAGATTTTTGTTTTCTCTAGAAACAGTAGGCTCAAAGTGTGGAATGCCTGTTTCCAGTAATATTACAACAGAGCTGTAGGGATTGGAAGCATTCCCTGTGGATAGAATCATTTCATAAGCTACAAAAAATAATGGCATTTACACTGAAAATATTTTATCAATCCTCTTCAAGTACATGACTGGCTTTACTTTACAGGTGACACCTCATTCTGCCATCTTCCTTTAGTGCCACAGTCA
Organism: Cricetulus griseus; assembly: GCF_003668045.3. Classification (NCBI taxonomy): domain Eukaryota; kingdom Metazoa; phylum Chordata; class Mammalia; order Rodentia; family Cricetidae; genus Cricetulus; species Cricetulus griseus. The sequence goes on from NC_048604.1 coordinate 86,483,264, forward strand.
ATAAGTCACTTATCATTTTAAATCCTGTTGGTGTTTTTGTCTATGACCTTTCCTTGCTGCACAGCTACAGCATTTTCCTTGAATTGGTGTGATCTTTAAGCCCATCTTTCTTTGACAAGGAACCTGCCAACTTCACCTTAGGCTGCTTCACCAATCTCATGCCAAATTATATATTCTTTTATATATGGCACCATATGTGCCATGTCACTGGCCTAGTTTGCATCTGGCCACATCTGAACCTGGTTCAGGAAATTTCAATCAATCTCCAGCTTCTATGAGATAAAGGAGTTCACTTGTCAAATTTCTGACTGTATCCAGCTGGAAAGAGATTCATAGCCTCTGGCTCTGGAATGTCAGTACAAATGTCCTGATAAATATTATATACTAAAAAGTTGTCCATAAGGGATTTTGTCAATGCTTTATACTTCACTTCCATTTTCTGAATTAATTTGTCTCCCTTGCAAATAGTTTTAAATCAAAAGACTAGATTTGTTATGTATGTACAGATATAGAACCTACTTCTCCAGAACACAGACACACACAGACACACACAACACACACAGACACACACAGACAGACACAGACAGACAGACAGACAGACACACACACACACACACACACACACACACACACACACACACACACACACACACACACTTTTTAATGGCTAAATCCACAAGTACATGTGATGGTTTTTTTTAAATCATTGTGATTAAGGTTAAATAGGTGATAAAAAATGAAGGTAAGAGGAAGACATGTTCATGCTTCTTTTAACATGGTTTCAACTTTCTGTTCAACAAACATTTTCTTACTGCTTAAAGTTATAAATTAAAGAATACACACACACACACACACACACACACACACACACATTTATGGAGGGGTTTGTTCACACATACTTATGAAGGTGTTTGTTCAAACTTGCAAGAGGATATCTATAAAGGAGGTCCATATCTTTGATTGTGCCATAGTATTTTTTAAGGTAAGGAGGTTTCTGCTGTTATTGAAAATGTATATGAGACTCAGTATTGTAATAAATAAACACAACCATTTTAACAAAACACAGTGCTATGCTAGAGATGCAATCAGAGATTTACTTGTAGTGCCAAGGCAGACTTATCAATACAGAAAAAATATTAACAGCATTCTTGAGCCAATATCAAGCCCAAGCAAAAAGTAGGAACCAAGCAAGATGTAATAAATATTAAGAAAAAAGATGGTGAATTGTCATATGATACAAATGTCTTTGTATACTGCTGCTCATCTATTAGAATCATTATCACAATTCACCTTTCAAAACACAGGGTTTTTCTCCGGCTACCTTAAAGGGCCATCCTCTTCGGAGAGCAGAGAGGAACTTTATTATCTTCATGTGAAATGCAAACAACTGCAAAAACCCCACTGGCAAATGGGTCACACTTTCGTCAATACACAGAATATAATCTAACAATGAGATTCAGGTAACAATGTTACATATGGCAGAATTGGAAAAAAATAATTCATGACAGTTTCTTATTTATATTTACCTCCCACCCACAGTCATTATGCTACTACCAACAATACTACAACAAACATGTTTCAAGTAAGATTTACTTTAAACAAAATAGAATTATTCCTGTGGGAAAATAATGAGAGTCTTAATTGTGGATAATAGAAGGTAATGATAAGCAATAAGGTTTGAAATAGTGCATTAAATATGGAGTTTATCACTCATGACTGTGGAAATTTTTTTAGGTTTGAGATCCAAAATGTTAAAGTTCTTATTTTCTTTCAAAAATAAATGTATAGCATTTGAGCTTCTTAAAATTATAAGTGGTCAGGGAATGTACAGGATGGAACATGGAAAGTAAAGTCAAAGTGAAAAATAGAAAAAAATAAAATAAATGATGACATGCATCTTACCGAAAACAAAGGACTTCAGAATATTACATGATACTAACTTAAAGATGCTTGAAGAAAAACAAATAAAACTCTTTAATTTCAGATTTTTTTTAGTGAAATTTCTTCAAAAAAAGATAACTAAAGAAAATAAGTTGTTATTGCCTTCTTACAGTTTGTTTTGTTTTGTCAATTTATGATGATAGGTTAGCAAATATTTCTTAGAACTAATATCAAACTAATGTATGTAACACTTTCTAAATTATTGTTTTTCAAAATTAGGAAAGGTGCACATTTAAAAGATGATGTAAATGAACTCAAAAAGATAAAACCAATTCTAGGAAAAATATTTTCAAAGAATGAATAATTGGAAATTTACATAACCAGAATAATAAAACTATAATATTAAAAAAACTAATCAGGCATTTTGAATTTTTGTGACTCTTGTTAAAATATTTCATCAGATTTTACTTCAGATTCCTCCCATAAGCCTACAAATTACTGATATAGTCATTTGCTATACAGACCCAGAGGCTGAGTTAGACTCTGAAACCAATGGATGTGAGAATTTGTAGCCAAAATGTCAGGGGAATGGTGGATTGAAATTTCCTCTAATTAGGCAGGAGATTCTGATTTTACTGGCCAGGCAATATTCTTGCTGAAGACAGGCCAGCATAATCAGGAATCACCTGGAAATAATTTGGTCAGATATCAAAAATTGTTATCTAGAAAGGCTGGAGGATCCTGGCTAAATTTACTTAATAGGATTCATGTTAAAATTCGAAGCAGTGAAGATGGAGCCAGAAGTCCAAGAAACGGTGAGCCTTATTGAGATGATTAAGAGTAAACTGCTTAATGTTTATCAACAAGATTAAGGTGAAGTTCCCTGTTACTTAACTGGAAAAGGAGTATTTGGCACTATGTAGGTGGTATAGGGTTGGGGCAGGGCTAAGCTATCCCTGAAACTACCTGTCTCTCAAGGAATAGGAATAAATTCCAGCCTGACCTTGGCTGAAAAGAAAACACTTCTCACAACTACCCACCCTCAAGAAAGAAAAGTATATAAATGAATAAAAAAATTCAATCACTCGAAGATATTTAGAAAATGCCTATACAAAGTGACCTGAAATAAGAACACACTGTACACACCAGGAGGTGGCGACAAATGTCTTTAATCCCAGCACTAGGAAGGAAGAGGCAGGTGAGTTTGAGGCCAGCCTGGTCTAAAAAGCTAGTGCCAGGACAGGCTCCAAAGCTACACAGAGAAACCGTGTCTTGAAAAAACAAACACCAAAACAAACAAACAAACAAAAAAACACTATACCAAACTTTGTGGGCTTTGTACAAAAGCAATAAGTAGACAAATATGGCTTTTCATGCTTATTTTAGGAAGTAAGTCGTTTTTTTTATTTTTTATTATTAACAAGCTTGTTTCACATCACTCCCTGCTCCCTTTCCCTCCCCTCCGCCCCTCCTCCCCTGCCTCCCACCAAGTCCACTAATCCCCCACCCCATCCCCCCTGTGCTCCCCAGGAACGGTGAGGCCCTCCATGGGGGAATCTCAAAAGTCTGTCAGATCATCCCAGGCAAGGCCTAGACCCTACCCCATGTGTTCATACTGAGAGACCATCCCTCCATGTGGAATGGCCTCCCAAAGTCCATATGTGTGCCAGGGATAAATACTAGTCTACTACCCGAGGTCCCATAGATTACCGAGGGCTACTTACTGACACCCACATTCATGGGGTCTGGATCAGTCTCATACTGGCCTCACATCCATCACTCTTGGGTCCCGGAACTCCCCCTTGTTCAAATCAGCTGTTTCTGTAGGTTTCTCCAGCCTGGCCTTGACCCCTTTGCTCATCACTCCTCCAACTCTGCAACTGGGTTCCAAAAGTTCAGTTAAGTGTTTAGCTGAGGTTGTCTGCTTCTGCTTTCATCATCCACTGGATGAAGGCTCTAGAATGGCATATAAGGTAGTCATCAATCTCATTATTGAGGAAAGGTATTTAAAGTAGACTCTCCGCTATTGCTTAGATTGCCAGGTGTTTTCATCCTTATAGACCTCTGGGAAGCTCCCTAGCGCCAGATTTCTCTTTAAACCTACAATGGCTCCCTCTATTATGGTATCTCTTATCTTGCTCTCATTTATTCTTCCCCTGATTGAGCTTTCTGCTCCCACATTTCCCCCTCTACCCTCCTCTTCTCCCCCTTTCTTTCTCCCATTTCCCTCTCTCCTCCCCCATGTTTCCAATTTGCTCAGGAGATCCTACAACATTCCCTGTCTCCGAGTTACCATGCTTGTCGCTCTTACAGTCCTCGCTGTTTCCCAGACTCTCTGGTGGTGGGATTGTAGGCTGGCAATCCCCCTGATCCATGTCTAAAATCCGTATGTGTGTGAGTACATACTACATTTGTCTTTTTGTGACTGAGTTACCTCACTGAGGATGGTTTCTTCTACTTCTATCCATTTGCCTGTGAATTTTAAGATTCCAATGATTTTTTTTTTCTGCTGAGTAGTACTCCATTGTGTAGATGCATCACATTTTCTATATCCATTCTTCAGTTGAGGGGAATCTAGGTTGTTTCCAGGTTCTGCCTATTACAAATAATGCTGCTATGAACATAGATGAACAGATATCTTTATTGTATGAATGTGCATATTTTGGGTATATGCCTAGAAGCGGAATTGCTGCCTCTTGTGGTAGACTGATTCCCATTTTGATTAGGAATCTCCATACTAATTTCCAAAGTGGCTGTACAAGTTGGCACTCCCACCAGCAGTTAAGGAGTGTTCCCCTTTCTCCACATCCTTTCCAGCATAAAATGTCATTAACATTTTTTATTTCAGCCATTCTGACAGGACTGAGATGGTATCTCAAAGTTGTTTTTATTTGCATTTCCCGGATGAGAATGGATGTTGATCATTTTAAGTATCTTTCAGTAATTTTATATTCCTTTACTGAGAATCCTCTATTTAGTTATGTACCCCACTTACTAATTGAATTATTTGGTGTTTTGTGGACCAGCTTCTTGAGTTCTTTGTAAATTTTGGAGATCAGCCCTCTGTCAGATGTAGGGTTGGTGAATATCTTTTACCATTCTATGGACTACCTTTTTGTCTTGCTGATTGTGTCCTTTGCCTTACAGAAGCTTCTTAGTTTCAGGAGATCACATTTATTAATAGTCAATTGTGCTACTGGTGTTATGTTCACGAAGTGGTCTCCTGTATCAATTATTCAAAGGTACTTCCCACTTTCTCTTCTAAGAGGTTTAGTGTGGCTGGATTTATGTTGCCATCTTTGATCCACTTGGAGTTACGTTTTGCACATGGTGATAGATAAGCATCTATCTGCAGTCTTCTACATGCCTGCATCCATTTATGCCAACACCATTAGATGAAGATGCTTTCTTTATTCCATTTTATAGTTTTAGCTTCTTTGTCATGGATCAGATGTTCATAGGTGTATGGGTTAGTATCAGGTCTTTATTCGATACGTTTGGTCTACCTGTCTGTTTTTGATACCAAGTTGTTTTCATTACTATAGTTCTATAGCATAGCTTCAAGTCAGGGATGGTGATGCCTCCAGTAGGTACTTTATTGTACAGGGTTGTTTTGGCTATCCTGGGTCTTTTGATTTTTCATATATAATTGAGAATTTTCCTTTCAAGATCTGTGAAGAATTGTGTCAGTATTTTGATGGGGATTGCATTGAACCTGTAGATAGCTTTTGGCAAGATTGCCATTTTTACTATGTTGGTCCTTCATATCCAAGAGCATGGAAGATGCTTCCATTTTCTGGTATCTTCTTTAATTTCTTTCTTTTTGTAATGACTCAAAGTTCTTTTCAAACATGTCTTTCACCTGTTTAGTTACAGTTAGCCCAAGATATTTTATATTGTTTGTGGCAATGGTAAAGGGTGATTTTTCTCTGATTTCTTTCTCAGCCACTTTCTTGTCTATATACAGTAGGGCTACTTATTTTTGAGTTAATCTTGTATCCTGATACTTTGCTGAATGTGTTTATCGTCTTTAGGAGTTACTTGGTAGAATTCTTTGGGTCACTTATGTAGACTATCATATCATCTGCAAATAGTGAAAATTAGACTTCTTCATTTCCAATTTGTATCCCTTTGATTTCCTTTTGTTGTCTTATTGCTGTAGCAAGAACTTCAAGTACAATATTGAAGATGTATGGAGAGAGTGTGCAACCTTTTCTTGTTGCAGATTTTAAAGGAATTGCCTTGAGTTTCTCTCCATTTAGTTTGATGTTGGCTGTTGGTTTGCTGTTTATTGCTTTTTTATGTTTAGGTATGTTTCTGTTATCCCTGGTAACTCCAAGACCTTTATCATAAAGGTATCTTGAGTTCTGTCAAAGGATTTTTCAGCATCTAGTGAGATGATCATGTGGTTTTTCATTTTCAGTTTTTTTTATGGTGTATTACATTGATGGATTTTCATATGTCGAACCATCCCTGCATCCCTGGTATGAAGCCTGCTTGATCACATTGGATGATTTTTCTGATGTGTTCTTGGATTCGATTTGCCAGTATTTTATTGAGTATTTTTGAATCAATGTTCATGAGGGAGATTGGTCTGTAATTCTGTATCTTAGTTGTGTCTTTGTGTGGTTTGGGCTCCAATGTAATTGTAGCCTTGTAAAAAGAGTTTGGCAATGATCCTTCTGCTTCTATTTTGTGGAACAATTTGAAGAGAATTGGTATTAGCTCTTGTTTGAATTTCTGGTAGAATTCTGCACTGAAACCATCTGGCCCTGGGCTCTTTTTGGTTGGGGAACTTTTGATAACTGCTTCTATTTTCTTAGTGGTTATAGATGTATTTTAATTGTTTATCTGTTCTTGATTTAGTTTTGGTAAGTGATATCTATCCATACAATCATCTATTTCCTTTAAATTTTCCAATTTTGTGGAATTCTCATAGTATGACCTGATGATTCTCTGGATTTCCCCATTATCTGTTATGTCCCACTTTTCATTTCTGATTTTGTTTGATTTTGCATGTTCTCTCTCTGTCTTTTGGTTAGGTATGATAAAGGTTTCTCTATCTTGTTGATTTTATCCTGGAACCAACTTTTTGTTTCATTGATTCTTTGTATTGTTTTCTTTGTTTCTACTTTATTTATTTCAGCATTAATTTGATTATTTCCTGCCATCTATTCCCCCTGTGCGAATTTACTTTTTTTGTTCTAGATCTTTCAAGTGTTTTGTTAATTCTCTATTGTGGCTATTCACCAGTTTCTTCATTTGTACACTTATCGCTATGAACTTTTCACTTAGAACTGCTTTCAGAGTGTCCCATAGGTTTGGGTATATTGTGCCTTCATTTTCATTGAATTATTGGAAGTCTTTGATTTCTTTATTTCTTCCCTTACCCTGGAGTGATGCTATTGAGAACTGTGCAATTTCCATGAGGTTGTGGGGTTTCTGCAATTTGTGTTGTTCTTGAATTCTAATTTTAAGCCATGGTAGTCTAATAAGATACAGGAAATTATTCCAATTTTTTTTAGATCTGTTGAGTTTTGCCTTATTGCCTAGTGTGTGGTTGATTTTAGAGAAGGTTCCATGTGATGCTGAGAAGAAGGTATATTCTTTTGTGTTTTGATGGAATGTTCTATAGATGCTTGTTAAACCCAAATGGGTCACAACTTTTGTTAGTTCCTTTGTTTCTTTGTTAAGTTTCTGTCTGGTAGTCCTGTCCAGTGGTGAGACTGGTGTGTTGAAATCCCCCACTATATGTGTGTGATGTTTATTGTGTGATTTGTGTTTTAGTAATGTTTCTTTTATGTATGTGGGTGTCTTTTTATTTGAGGCCTAGATGTTCAGAGTTGAGACTTCATCTTGATGGATTTTTTCCTGTGATAAATGATAAATGTGAAATGACCTTCTTCATCTCTTTTGATCAATTTTAGCTTAAAGTCTAATTTGTTAGATATCAGGAAAGGTACACCTCCTTGCTTCCTAGGTCCATTTGATTGGAAAATCTTTTCCTAACCTTTAATTCTGAGGTCATGTCTGTCTTTGAAGGTGAGGTGTGTTTCTTGTATGCAGCAGATAGATTGATTCTATCTTCGTATCCATTCTGTTAGGCTGTGTCTTTTTATAGGTGAGTTAAGAACATAGATATTGATATTGAGGGATATTAATGACCATTGATTGTTGACTCCTGTTTGTATTTATCTTTGGTGGTGGTATTGTGTGTGAGTTTTTCCCCTATTTAAGGCTTTTGGCAAAGAGTGATTATCTATTGCCTAGGTTTTTGTGAGTTTGGTTAATTCCTTTGGGTAGGAGTTTTCCTTCCAGAAGTTTCTGTAGGGCTGGATTTGTGATATGTATTGTGCAAATCTGGTTTTGTCCAGGAATCTCTTGTTTTCTCCATCTATAGTGATTGAGAGCTTTTCTGGTTATAGTATTCTGGGCTGGAATCTGTGGTCTCTTTGTGTTTGTAGTAAATAATTTTTAAAACAATAACTAAAGCAATATCTTCATATATAAAACCTTACCTAACTAATTTAGAAGCCTATTAATATATATAAATACATAAGCATGTTTAAAAATATTTAAATTGAGTTACTCTATGTAGTGGTTTGAATGAGAATGCCTGTATGGCTTCATAAATTTGAATACTTGGTGCCCAGTTGGTGGCTATTTGAGACAGATTAAGGGGCATAGACCTGTTTGATGAGGTGCGTCACTGGGAGCTGACTTGAGTTTTCAAAAGATTGACACTATTCCCAGTGTGCTATCTTCTGCTCTATCAAGATGTAAGTTCATATCTGTTTTAACCACCAGGCTTTTGCTCTGCCATTTTGGACGCTAACCCTCTGAAATCATAAGGCAAATTAAATGCTTTCTTTTAAAAATCTCACTTGCAGTTGTATCACAACAATAGAAAAAGTAACTAATAGATGCTACAATGGTAGCAGACAAAACTTCAACTACAAATGACATGATAGCTAATAAAAACTGCAGAACTAGAAATTTTTTATACTTTTTTGAGTTGTTGGCCAGCAGGGATCCGAAGACTCTCAACCATTGCTGGTTTTGGACATTTTTCTTTATTATGATCCAGAATTTCACAGTAGGAATCTATTGCTGAAGACCCACCATAATTGAATCAAAACTTTTGGAGATATCAAGATGGTACTAAACTAGAAGCTTCATCACTAATGGCCAGGTTTCATACTGTTGAAAATATTTTATGTGTGCTACTCAAGGAGAAAAGTAAACATCTGTCTTACCCCAATGTTAACTCTATGAGGTATAATGATTATCTGAAAAGATATATCCACTACTGCAATAGTAGCATACATGTTTGGAGCATAAACAATCACCTTCTGGTTAGACATAAGGCTTTCTACTGTTATTTAGGACAAAACCTATGGATACATAGGTCATAGGCCCTAGATAAAAACTTACTACCATTATTCTACTGAATGGACTACCAGTGAATTTTTTTTATTATTGCATAGATTAATGCATTTCTTGGGCATCATCAAGGAAGCTTCTTTTTGCACTTACTACATGGCACTTAACACAGAGACACACAGCCAATTACACAAGATGAGTTCATATTGATTATGACAGCATGCAGTATATTTGTACAACTTTAAACTTGACACAATCACAATATATGTGGTTAGAGATGGAAAGTGGGCATATGGAGACACTGGTGATTGACAGTGAGAAGGAGGGTCATTTTCTTAAATTGTATGATTCCTGGTAGGTCAGCCACACCTCAAGGCAGACACCATATCCAATAGTGTTTGGGCAGCATAAACTGGACTCCACATTTAAGAAATACACACATTTAGTGGGTAGTAAAGTAGAATGCTACCTAGGAGGAGTTGGGGAGTGGAATAAATATGATCAAAATACACTGTATGATATTATTATATATCAATAAAATATTAAAACTAATACATTTGAACAGCAAATAAATGAGTATATATCAGAAAACAAAAATGAAAACAATACTAGGTAGTTCTAGCATTATATTTTTGAGAATCTTCACACTAATTTCAGTACTGGCTATAGCAGATTACACCCCCACCAACAGTGAATAAATTTATTTCATTCCCCCAATTTTTGCAAATATCTGTTGTAATTTGATTTTTTATTGATAAAAATATTTATGCATATATGGTAGAATCTCAAAGTATCTTCCCCTTCAATTTTGCCGATGACTAGTGATACTGAACCCTTTTTTCAAATATTCATTGTCTACATTTGTTTTTGATAAATCTTTTCTCAGATCTATACCATAATTTTAAACTTTGGTTGTTTGCTTACTGGAGTATTTCTTTTGAGTGTTTTGTATATTTCAAATATCAATCCTCTGTGGAATGTATAGCTGGTGAAGATTTTCTTTTATTCTGAGGGCTACCTCTTCATTCCTTTGCTATATGGATGCCTTTTAGCTTACTGAGGTCCCATTTGTCAAGTATTGGTCTTATTTTCTGAGATAGCTGAGTCCTAGTTAGAGTGTCCTTACTTATGCCTAAATGTTGTAGCACATTTTCTACCTTCTCTTCTAGTTTCTAGAGTTTCATGCTTTATACCAAATTATTAATTCCCTTTGTAGTCGATTTTTGTCCAGAGTGAGAGTTGCTGTTCAACTTTCATTCTGCTACACATAGATATCCTCTTTCCGTAAGAGTATTTGCTAAAGATTTTTTTTCTTTCTTTCAATGTGTCTCTGCTAAAATTACAGCAGGCACACTACAGTGGAAGGCCACACATCCAAGAATATACAGGAAGCAAAAATTAAACTTCATGTTTTAAAAATATGACAGAAAGTTGAGTGGGCAAAAAGAAAGGGGTTTAGTATGTTAGGTATTAGGGGAGTGAATACAATCAAAACACATGCAAAATTCACAAAGAAGTAATAAAAATAGCAAAAGTCATGTGGTTTTCACTGCATGTGCTTAAGTCTGAACCTTCAATTCTATTTCATTGATGTAAGTGTCTGTTTTTGTGTAATACCATTCAATTTTATTAGGTTAGCTATGTATAATACTATAACCTAAGACTGGCTATGTAAATCGAGCATTGTTCTTTTTGTTGATGGTTCCTTTGGCTATATGCAGTCCTTTGAGTTCCCATATGAGTTCTGTGATTATCCTTTCTATTTTTGTGAAGAATGACATGGCGATTTTTGAATGACATTGTAATAAATTTGTAAATTGCTTTTGATAGGATGGGCATTTACAAAATGTTTATGCTGCCAATATAATCTATATGAGTTGTCTTTACATTTTCTATTGTCTTCCTTTGTTTTATTTCTAAAGATTTTGAAAGTTTTCACTGTAAAAGTGCTTGGTTAGCTTTACTACACTTTAAGTTTTAGGCTATTGTAAATTCTGACTCCTTAGCACTAAACAGTATTCATGCCATCCTCTCCAATGCTTGGGGAAAATGAGGTGGAGGCAGAAAAATCACAATAGACAGAAGTCAATGACAACTACTAGATAATTCAGAACCATAATAATTATGAATTCACAACAGCTATGTATGAATGCACTGATTCTGTACAACAGTTAAGCAAGGATAAAGGAGTGTCTCAGACGGTGCTTCCCCTTACCACAATATTGTTTGCTACTAATAGAGTCAATCTATTAAAAATATATTTTTAGACTATTAGTTTATTCAGAAAATAGTCTGATTTAAACTGTGCAACCTACTGGTAACTCCACTGGGCCCCAATGGAAACCCACAATCCAATAGTCAGAGAGAGACCTCATTAAAATAAACGTGTCATACAACAAAAACAAATGTCATGAATCTGGAAAAAGGATAGGTAGAGAGGATTTTATTGGGGAGATATAAGCAAACAGGGGATCATAGAAACTAGAATGAATTATGTACATTTATGAAATTGTTTAATAACTAGCTGAATAACAAGAAACTACAGCAGTGGTACAACTTTTTTGTAAAACAAAATCGCTTTTAAAATTTTACTGACATGAAATTTTAAATATTTTGGGAGTACATGAAGCATGTACTAGCTTTATAAATTGGTCATTCAACTCCTCAATATTTAAATAAAATTAATTATTGGCTTTTACAGACTGGTATGCATATAATTATAGTTGTTTTACTCAGTAGAGTAAAACAGTAGAAATAGTATATACTTTTGAGCAATGTAGTCAATAAAATGTGGTATATTTGTGTAAAAGAATAATATTTAGAAATAATAATAGCAATAAGCTACTGATAGATATATACATCTCAAGATATAATTGATGGAAAGGTGACAGACACCAAACACTACATGTTTTATAATTAATTTATAATATGAAAAGAGAAGCAATAAACATGAATGTGCAGGTGTCTCTAAAGTAGGATGTATAGTAGGAGGTCTTGGGGTAAATGCCAAAGACTGCTATAGCTGGGTTGTATTGTAGTTCTACATGTAGGTTTTGTTTGTTTGTTTGGCTGATAGGTTTTGTGAGACAAGATATTACTATGTAGCTCTGGTTGTCCTAGAACTCACTATGTAGACCAGATTGGCCTCAAACTCATGGAGACATACCTGTCTCTAACTCCCTAGTGCTTTTATTAAAGGTGTGACATATGCTACCATTGTGGTAATATATTGTTTCTGATCTCATAAAGTTTGCCTGGAGATCAGAATGCAAATCTTGTCACAGCCATAGAGGCTAGGCAAGGGTGGTAGACACCTTTAATTGAAGCAGCCACACTAGTTAGCCTTAGAAGCTGAGAAGTGGTGGTGTACACCTTTAGTACCAGCACTAGATAGGTATATAAGACACAAACAGGGTCTCAGACCTGGGAATTCATCTCCAGCCACATTGAGGCCAGGATTTCCCCAGCCTTGGTAGAGGTAAGAGCTCTCTGATGATTTGGCTGCTTTGATTGTCTGATCTTCAACTTTAAACCCAATATCTGTGTCTGGGTTTATATTATTTGTGATATACACCACACATTCAGCTTTACTTTTATTTGTTGGGGGTTTTGGTTTTGTTTTGTTTTGAGAAATCTCCACAGTGATTTCCACAGTGGCTGCTAGTAGACATCCACTCCTCTTTTTTTTCTTTTTTTTTTTTTTTTTTTTTTTTTTTTTTTGGTTTATCGAGACAGGGTTTCTCTGTGTAGCTTTGGAGCCTATCCTGGAGACCAGGCTGGCCTTGAACTCACAGAGATCTGCCTGCCTCTGCCTCCCGAGTACTGGGAATAAAGGCGTGTGCCACCAATGCCCGACTATCCATTCCTCTTTACGCACATACTCACTTCCACTTCTTAAAGTTTTGGGTTTTGGGTTTGCACTTTTTTTGGCCATTCTTCCTGGGATGAGATAAAGTCTAAAGGTCATTTTAATTTGCCTTTCTCACAGGGATAGAAATGCTGAATACTTAAAAAAACTCAGATCCTTGGCTCCTTTATTAACTGACAGCTTTGAGAATTTTTCTTTTTGGTTGTTTTTCTTTTGTGTGTTTTGGGTTTTAACTTATTCATAGATTCTAGCCATGGTGAGTCAGTCATTTCTTTTCCACATGTCTCCTAATCCTCTAAGATCCCCTTTGCTAGTTCTTTGTTATAAAAGCATATTTGCCCAAGTATAAACTACTACCTTGAACTCCTAAAATGCTGAAATATTTAAACATTGCTAATTCTTCATACTCCCTCTGTTCTCCTTTTTTGGGCTTCTTTCTAAATTAGCCAATTGGGAGTTGATTGTAAGGCTGAATTCCATCCAATAAGGAACAGTTAAACCACTGCTTTAAAGAGAAAGACAGAGACCATCTAGGCCATCCATGATGTAATTTACTATCTCAGTGGCACACCCTTTCTCCAATAAGAAATTTCTGTGCCAGATTACTTTAGCTTTGTTAAGATGTTTCCTTATGTAAGTGTAAGACTGGGATTTTCCAACTCTATCAAACCATTTTCTGAAGTAGAGCTGTCAAAGATTTTTCTTCAATTCTTTAGGCTGTCCATGGCCTCCACTGATAGTTTCTTTTACTATGCAGAGGCCAATTAATGTAATGTAATCCTATTTGTCAATTCTAGAAAAGATTTCCTGTACTATTAGAGGTTGGTTCAGAAATTGTTTGCTTATACTCATGTCTTAAAATGCTTTTCCAATGTTTCTCAGTAATGATTTTTAATTCTAAAACAAGTCATTGATAAAAGATATTTAAGACTACTTATGAATGGAAAGGCATGCAATGCATAAGTCTTTTAAATCTACTTTTGAGGGACCAAAAATTCAAATGAATAAAAGTTTAAAAAACTTGGGCCCTAAAAGAAAAAAAAAAGGTAGGTACTTCATTTTTTTGTTGGCTTTCATATTTATTCCTGGATTGGCATTAATTTTTGTGACACTTTCAAGAATATGATCAAGTACTGTATTCCTTGATTATTATTATCATTACTGTTCTTATTTTAGTCATTGTCTTATGCAACTGGCTGGCCTAAATCTTGCCGTGTAGACAAGGCTAATCTTGAATTCACAGAGATATGACTGCTTCTGCCTCAGAGTTCATGGGATAAAACGTGTGAATCACCATCCTTGGCTTTCCATTGATTTTTTATTTTATTTTTTATAATTAATTCTTTTAGTTCAAATTAGGAACAAGCTTGCTTCACATGTCAATCCCTTCTCCCTCTGACCCAGCCAACCACCTGCCCTCCACCCCATCCACCCTACACTACCCAGGCACCTCAACGTCCACCACATCATCCTGGGCAGGGCCTAGGCCCTCCCCCATGTGTCCAGGCCAAGAGTGCATCCTTTAAAATGGATGGGCTCTCAAAGTCTCTTCTTACACCAGGGAATAATACTAATCCACTACCAGGGGCCCCATAGAGTAATAAGGTCTCCTCATTGACATCCAACTTCAGGGATCTGATTCAGTCCTGTACTGGCCTCCCAGACAGCAGTCTGGGGTTCATGTGCTCCCCCTTGTTCAGGCCAGCTGATTCTGTGGGTTTCACCAGCCTGGTACTGACCCCATTGATCTTCATTCCTTCCTTTCTGCAACTAGGTTCCACAGTTCAGTTCAGTGTATATCTGTGGATGATTGCCTCTGCTTCCATCAGCCACTGGATGAGGACTTGAGGATGGCATAAAAAGAAGTCATCAGTCTCATTATAGGGGAAGGGAATTTAGGTTATCCTCTCCACTCTTGCCTAGTTTGCCAGTTTGTGTCATCCATGTAGATTGCTGGAAATCTCCCTAGAGCCAGATCTTTCCTTGGACCTATAAAAGCTCCCTCTGATATGGTATCTCTCATGCGGTTCTCCTCTATTCTTCCCCCAACTCAACATTTCTGATCCTCAATTTCCTCTTCTCCCCTCCTCTTCTCCTCCTCTCATTCTGGCAGCTCTGTGTCCCCTATGCTCATGCTCCCAATTAGCTCATAAGATCCTGCCACTTCCCATTCTCTGAGGTCCATGCATTTTTCTCTTAAGAGTCCTTCTTGTTTCCGAGTTTCTTTGGTGAAGAGAATTGTAGGCTGGTAATCCTTTGATCTACGTATAAAATTCATATATGAGTGAGTACATATCATGTTTTTCTTTTTGTGACTGGGTTACCACTCTCAGGATGGTTTCTTCTAGTTCCATCCATTTGCCTGTGAATTTCAAGGTTCCGTTGCTTCTTTTGTACTGAACAGTACTCCATTGTCTAAATGTACATTTTCTCTATCCATTCTTCAGTTGAGGGATGTATAGATTGCTTCCAGGTTCTGGCTATTACAAACAATGCTGCTATGAACATGGTTGAACATATGTCCTTGTTGTATATACGTGCATTATTTGCGTATATGCCCAGGAGATGAATTGCTGGATCTTGAGATAGACTGATTCCCATTATTCTGAGAAACAGCCATACTGATTTCCAAAGTGGTCTTACAAGTTTGCACTCCCATCAGCAATGGAGGAGTGTTCATTTTTCTCCACATCCTCTCCAGCATAGATTGTGCCAGGAAATAATGAAACTGAGGTCTGAAATTAATAAAGTAGAAACTAGGAAAATATTACAAAGAATCAATGAAACAAAGAGTTGCTTGTTTGATAAGATCAACAAGATAGACAATCCTCTATCCAAACTAACCAAAAGGCAGAGAGAGAAACCAAGCTAATTAACAAAATCAGAAACAAAAAGGGGATATAACAATGGACACAGAGGAAATCCAGAGAATCATCAGGTCATACTTTGAAAACCTGTACTCCACAAAATTTGAAAATATAAGGAAATGGATAATTTTCTGTATAGATATCACTTAGCAAAATTAAACCAAGAACAGATAAGCAGTTTAAATCGACCTATAACACCTAATGAAATAGAAGCAGCCCTCAAAAGCCTTCCAATCAAAAAAAAAAATGCCAGGACCAGATGATTTCACTGTGGAATTCCACCAGAAATTCAAACAAGAGCTAATACCAGTACTCCTCAAATTGTTCCAAACAATAGAAGCAGAAGAGACATTGCCAAACTCTTTCACACGGCTACAATCACTTTGATACCTAAACCACACAAAGATACAACTAAAAAAGAGAACTACAGACCAATATCCCTCATGAACATAGATTCAAAAATATTCAACAAAATATTGGCGAATCGGCCGGGCGTTGGTGGCAAATGCCTTTAATCCCAGCACTCAGGAGGCAGAGGCAGGTGGATCTCTGTGAGTTTGAGACTAGCCTGGTCTACAAGAGCTAGTTCCAGGACAGCCTCGAAAGCCACAGAGAAACCCTGTCTCGAAAAACCCAAAAAAAAAAAAAAAAAATTGGCGAATCAAATCCAAGAACACATCAGAAAAATCATCCATTATGATCAAGTAGGCTTCATCCCAGTGATGCAAGGATGGTTCAACATACAAAAATCCAACAATGTAATCCACCATATAAACAAACTGCAAAAGAAAAACCACATGATCATTTCACTAGATGTTGAAATAGCCTTTGACAAAAATCCAACATCCCTTCATGATAAAGATCTTGGAGAGAACAGGAATAACAGGAACATATCTAGACATGATAAAAGCAATATATATCAAACTAACAGCCAACATCAAACTAAATGAAGAGAAACTCAAAGCCATTCCTCTAAAATCAAGAACAAGACAAGGTTGTCCACTCTCTCCATATCTCTTCAATATTGTACTTGAATTTCTATCTACAGCAATAAGACAAGAAAAGGATATCAAAGGGATACAAATTGCAAATACCTTCAGTATTTGCAGATGATATTATAGTCTACATAAGTGACCTGAAAAATTCTAACAGGGAACTCCTACAGCTGTTAAACACTTTCAGCAATATAGCAGGGTACAAAATTAACTCAAAATTCAGTAGCCCTATTATATACAAATGATAAATGCAATGAGAAAGAAATCAGAGAAACATCACCCTTCACAATATGCACAAGCAGCATAAAATATCTTGGGGTAACAGTAACCAAAAATGTGAAAGACCTGTAAACTAAAAACTATGAGTCTTTAAAGAAAGAAATTAAAGAAGATTCCAGAAAGTGGAAAGATCTCCCATGCTCTTGGATATGTAGAATCAACATAGTAAAAATGGCAATCCTGCCAAAAGTAATCTACAGAGTTAACACAATCCCCATCAAAATTCCAACACAGTTCTTCACAGACTTGAAAGAACAATACTCAACTTTATATGGAAAAACAAATAACCCAGGATAGACAAAACACCTCTGTACAATAAAAGATCTTCAGGGGGCAGCACCATCCCTGATTGCAAGCTGTATTATAGAGCCATAGTTCTGAAAACTGCTTGGTATTGGCACAAAAATGGACAGATAGACCAATGAAATCAAATTGAAAACCCTGATATTAACCTGCACACCTATGACCACCTTATTTTTGACAAAGATGCTGAATATATACAATGGAAAAAGAGAGCATCTTCAACAAATGGTGGTGGCACAACTGGATTCAGACAAGCAGAGGACTGTAGATAGGTCCATATCTGTCACCATGCAAACTTAAGCGAAAATGGAACAAAGATCTCAACATAAATCCAGTCATACTGAATCTTCTAGAAGAGAAAGTAGGGGATACCTTTGAACGAATTGGCACAGGAGACCCCTTCCTGAACATTACACCAGTAGCACAGACATTGAGATCTGCAATTAATAAATGGGATAGACAAAGGACACAGTCAGTAAGAAAAAAAGGCAGCCCACAGAATGGGAAAAGATCTTCACCAACCTCACATCTGACAGAGCGCTGATTTCCAAAACATACAATGAACTGAAGAAGCTAACCCCCAAAACACCAAACAAGGAGATTAAAAAGTGGGGTGTATAACTAAATATAGAATTCCCAACAGAGGAATCTGAAATGGCCGAAAGACACTTAAGAATGTGCTCAAAATCCTTGGCCATCAGAGAAATGCAACTCAAAACAACTCTGAGATACCATCTTACCCTGACCTGAATGGCTAAAATCAAGGGGGAACTTCTAATGGCTGGGAATGCCATTGCTGGCGCCTGACCCCTCCTCCCACAGGAGCAAAGGTGGCTATCCATCTTTCCTTTTAGCATTCCTTTGCTAATTGCTGGTTGTAAAGGTGTCCTGCTGGTTGTAAAGATTCCCCAGCCCAGTGGATAATTGACAGACCCTGTGACTCTGGAACCCTGCAAGCCCATGTCCTGTCTTATCTCAGTCAACTGTATCTCCCTTAAAATGTATAGTTACTGACTAACTCTGTACTTTGTATGACCTTAAGTAACCATGGAAATTCTATAATTTGTGGCCTTCAGCCTTATGTTCTGCCCCTTAAAATGCCTCCCTTTTTGGCTGTGTGGGATCTCATTTTCCTGCCATGCAGTGAGATCCTAGCTGGCCAGCTTGAAATGAAAAGAAAACTTTTGATTTTGCGCCAGTGTCGACTCCTTGGGTTAGTCTCTGGACTCCACGAACCTGGCAAAACACTTTGAACTACAGAAATTTTATAGCTTACACTTTTGAATCCTTAATGAATGTAGGCTGTTCCTTGGTTTTCTTAATACAAGTCATTCAAGGTTACTAAAGTAATGGAATTGATTCTGCCATCAAGACAAGCTTTTAATCAAAATGTGCAAAAAACAAATAGCTGCTATTACTGTAAATGTAAGTTATAATTTATTTCTGAAAAGTTATGTAATTTATTTTATCCAGAGATATTGGAAAACTTAGAAGTAAATTTATTGAATAAATGTTCCTTAAGACGCAAATCAGAAAAAATTCTTTGAAATGCACTAGTGGTTCAGGTAAAATTAATTCAAATTTCCTTTTGAATTACATGGAGTAGAATTAGTTCATTCTTGTGAATTTGACATCACTTGAGGGAAATTTGATAAATTGCAAGTATGACTATACCTGGAGGTGAAAACAAATACCCACAAATATTTGCAGTGACTTGGTGCCTGAGACTTCAGATCTCTTAACATATAATAATATGGCAAGAGTTGACATCAATAATTTTGGATGGTGTCAAGGCCCTGCATGTCTCAGCCCCAAACCACGGTAGCCATGAGGTTCAGCCTGAGTGAGGGAGCGTGGATTTGGAAACTTCTAGCAACCTAATGGCAATGAAGACCAAACACAGGCATCATTTCATCTTTAGAGAGCTCTCAGTTCCATGCTGCAAAACTGGAGTCTCTTCTTTATTCAGCATTTTCCTGGCTATAATCTAACTGTGGTTCCCTGACCATGAGGAGGCCATTTCTGTCCTCTCTGGTAGACCCCTCTGCCAGCTACCTCCAAACTCTGTCCTCACTTGTCATGCACACCTAGCCCTCTGCCCTGATGCAGGCCTACTCAAATTCTTAGTTCTGTAGAGATGCAAACAAAGAGGTATTCTCTACTGAGGCCATGTCATTCAATTGCAGAGTAGCTGGTATCTGCAATACAACGGTAAACCTGAGCTCCCATTTACTGGAACTAGAGGTTTGGAGCCCAAGACACTATCTAGTAGCACAATATTTGGCTCCTGACAGTGTGGCATATTGCCTAAATTTAAGTGTGAATGCCATGGTTTTGTTTTGGTTTGTTTTGGTTTTTGTTGTTTTGCCATTGTTCTTTTTAAAATGCTATCATTCTTTCTTAGAGATTGCAACAAGGTAAAATATGGGAAATTGAGATGTCTGAAGCTTTCAGAAATTTGTTAATCTGTTTCTAGGCTAAGTAAATTATTTATCAGCAACTCAGTATATCCCTAGTGCTTGAATGCATATTGCATAGTTTAAGATGGTGTTCATTTTTTTAGTGTCAGGAAATGAAAGACTTAAAAATTAGCAAAGAAATATAGCCCAGATAAGGAAACTCTCCAAACTGAAAATAGGGCAGCCTAACCCAGAAATTAAGGCCACTACTATGACTTAGTGCCTGGACTTTACCAGCTTACAAGGCCATAAGATAAATGGGTACCAAGAATTCCCAGATGACCACCCTCCCCGAGGGCCTCCTGGAGAAAACAGATTGCCCCACTGCCAATGTGTCAATAATTAACATTTAAGGGTCCCTATGAAACAAAGAGATAACTACCATTTGCTCAGGCAAGATAAGCATATCCTGAGGTTTGCAGGTTTTACAACTGGTGGATCAGGAGGCCATCTGTTTCCCAGCCCTCCCGTCAGTCAAGTCAAAGGGCCTCCTAGGAACCCATGACTCTGGTCATGTACACAACAGACAGAGAATCGAGGCCCCTCCCTAAGCTTGTGGTTTTTGCCTTTAAAAACGC
Source organism: Cricetulus griseus (assembly GCF_003668045.3). NCBI lineage: Eukaryota > Metazoa > Chordata > Mammalia > Rodentia > Cricetidae > Cricetulus > Cricetulus griseus. Next base: position 86,503,877 of record NC_048604.1, read on the forward strand.
CTGTGCCTGGGGGACTGGGCTGCTCTATAGCCTGCATGCTGAGAGAGCCCGTTTATACAAACGTCTACCTTTCATTAAAGCCTCTTGCTGTTTGCATCAAGTTTCTGACTCCTCATGGTGGCTGGGGTGGCCGCAGTACTGGGAAAAGATTCTGGAGGCCTGAGCTTCCGGGCATCTTACAGAAAGATATCCAATTAAAAGAAACAATGTGAAACAATTGTTATTTCTGAAATTTATGTATAGTGTTTTTATATAAATATCAAGTGTTCTCATTTATGAACCAATTTGTATGAAGACTTCAATATATTTTCATTTCTTTTCTAATATTCACATATTAAATAACATGTACTGGTATTAAATGTTCATGTGCTATTATAAGGTCTCAAGTGATATTGGCATGGAAAAAAAGAATGGCAAAGAGCTGAATTTAAATTTAACCTTTTACTAATAAACAGTGTTTTGCTTACATATCTATTCCATCTCTACTGCAACAGGGTATCCCCAGTTGATAAACAAATCAAACTGTAGAATTTAGCTTGTTTGGGGAACTCATGTGCTGGGGTCTGCAGGAAGGTTGACTCAGGCCCTGAAAACCAAGCAACCCTGAGTCTGCTGAGATCACAGGACTACCCCAGTCCCCACTCAGGGAAGAGGTGAGCTGTTTTGGCCCCTGCCTTGAGGCCAACTTCTGCCTGCCCACTCTGGGAACTCCTGCCTTGGAGGGTGCAGGCAGGTCAACTCATTCCCTGAGGACCAAACAACCCAGAGACTGCTGACATCCCTGTGCTAGACCTGCTCTGACACTCATGGACAGCAAGTGCCTAAGACCCTACTGGACCCACCTGAAGACAGATCAGAGTATCAGACCCTCTTGCACCCTCCAGAAGAGAACCTTGAACCCATATATACCAGGAAAGGAAGAGATACAACCTGCATCCACTGGAAGAAGAGATGGAGAGGAAACAATATAAGAACACATCCAACAACAGAAAAACCAATATGACACCACCAGAGTCTAGGGACTCTACACCATCAAGACCTGAACATCCCAACAAAGAAGAAGCAGAAGAGAGCAAACTTAAAAACAAATTGATGCAGATGATAGAGACCCTAAGAGAGGAAATGAGAAAATCCTTCAGAGAAATGGAAGAAAAGAAAATCAAAAGATGCAAGAAATCCACAAATCTTTTAAGGAAACCCAAGAAAATATAATCAAACAGCTGAAGGAAACAATTGAGACAGTTCAAGACTTAAAAGCTAAAATATAGACAATAAAGAAAACACAAACTAAGGGAATGCTGGAAGGGAAAAGCTGAGTAAACGATCAGGAAACACAGATACAAAAAAAACCAACAGAATAAAAGAGATGGAACACAAAATCTCAGATGCTGAAGATTAACTAGAGGGAATAGATTCATCAACCAAAAAAAATCTTAAGTTCAACAAATCCTTAACAAAAATATCCTGTAAATATGGGTCACTATGAAAAGATCAAACCTAAGGATAATAGGTCTAGAAGAAGGTAAAGAAACCCAATTCAAAGGTGCAGAAAATGTATTCGACAAAATCACAGAAGAAAACTTTCCCAACCTAAAGAAAAACATGCCAATGAAAGTACAAGAAGCCTATAGAACACCAACTAGAGTGGACCACAAAAAAATCCCCTTGTCACATAATAATTCAAACAACAAACATACAGAATAAAGAAAGAATTTTAAGTGCAGCAAAGGAAAAAGACCAAGTAATATACAGAGGCCAATGTATCAGAATTACACCGAACTTCTCCATGGAAACTCTGAAAACCAGAAGGACCTGGATAGATATTCTACAAACACTAAGAGACCACAGATACCAGCCCAGACTACTATACACAGTATATAGTGCTATTCAAGCACTATAGATGGAGAAAACAATATACTCCAAGACAAAACCAGATTTAAACAATATGTAACCACTTATCCATCCCTACAGAAAGTACTAGAAGGAAAATTCCAACCTAAGGAAGTTAACTACACTTACAAAAACATAGGCAATAAATAATCCCACTTTACCAAAAGCCAAAAGAAAAAGCAGGGAAAATTCACACACAATACCACTATGAAAAACAAACAAAAAAAGAAACAAGAATAAGCACTCAATGGTCCTTAATTTGCCCCATAATTAATGGTATTAACTTGCCTATAAAAAGACACAGTCTAACAGAATGGATATGAAGACAGAATCCATCCTTCTGCTGCATACAAGAGACACACCTTAACTTCAAAGACAGACATTACCTCAGAGTAAATGGTTGGGATCATATGTCATATGGACACAAGAAACAAGCTGGGATATATATCCCAGTATCTATCAAATTAGACTTCAAACTACAATCAACCAAAAGAGATGAAGAAGGTCATTTCATATTCATCTCAGAAAAATTCCACCAGAAAGAAGTCTCAATTCTAAACATCTATGCCCCAAATACAAAGGCACCAATGTTCCTAAAGGAAACATTGTTAAAAATCAAATCACAAATAAGACCTCACACAGTTACAGTGGGAGACTTCAAACACCCACTTTCACCACTGGACAGGACAAGCAAACAGAAACTTAAGAAAGAGACAGAGTAACTAACAGAAGTTATGACCCAATTGGGATTAACAGACATCTATAGAACATTCCATCCAAACACAAAAGAATATACCTTCTTTTCCTCACCACATGGAACATTCTCTAAAATTGACCACATACCCAGCAACATAGCAAACTTCAACAGGGACAAAAAAATTGGAATAAACCCCTGTGTCTTATCATACCACCATGCATTAAAGTTAGAATTCAAGAACAACACAAATTGTAGAAAACCTACTAAGTCATGGAAATTGAACAACGAGAAATTGCACCATTCCTTGGTCAAAAAAGAAATAAAGAAAGAAACTAAGGACTTCCTAGAGTTCCATGAAAATGAAGACACAACATACCCAAACTTCTGGGATACTTTCAAAGCAGTACTAAGAGGAAAGTTTATAATTCTAAGTGCTCAGATGAAGAAACTTAGAAAATAGTCACACCAGAGAGTTGAAATAATCAAACTGAGGGGAGAAATCAATAAAGTCGAAACAAAGAAAACAATTTAAAGAATCAATGTAACAACGAGTTCCTTCTTGGAGAAAATCAACAAAGTAGATAAACCTTTATCCACATAAACCAAAAGGCAGAGAGATTACATGCAAATTAACAAAATCAGAAAATAAAAGGGGGACATAAGAAAGGACATTGAGGAAATCCAGAGAATCTTCAGGTCATACTTTGAGAACCTGTACTTCACAAAACTGGAAAATTTAAAGGAAATGAACAATTTTCTGGATGCCTATCACCGAAATTGAACCAAGAACAGATAAGCAACGTAAACAGATCTATAACCCCTAAGGAAATTGAAGCAGTCATCAAAAGTCTCCACCCCCCAAAAAAACCCAGGGCCAGATGGATTCAGTGCAAAATTCTAACCGAAATTCAAAGAAGAGCTAATACCAATACTCCTCAAATTGTTCCACACAATAGAAGCAGAAGGTTCATTGCCAAACTCTTTTTACAAAGCTAAAATTACCTTGGTACCCAAGCCACACAATGACACAACTAAGAAAAAGAAGTACAGACCAATATCCCTCATGAACATGGATGCAAAAACACTCAATAGAATACTGGCAAACTGAATCCAAGAACATATCAGAAAAATCATCCACTATGATAAAGTAGGGTTCATGCCTGTGACGCAGGGTTGGTTCAACATATAAAAATCCATCAATGTAATCCACCATATAAACAACCTGAAAAAGAAAAATCACCTGATCATCTTATTACATGATGAAAAAGCTTTGACAAAATCCAACACCCCTTCATAATAAAGTTCCTGGAGAGATCAGGAATAACAGGAACATACCTGTACATAATAAAAACAATATCCACCAAACCAACAGCCAACATCAAAATAAATGTAGAGTAACTCAACATGATTCCTCTAAAATCAGGAACAAGACAAGGCTGTTCACTGTCTCCATACCTCTTCAATACTGTACTTGAATTTCTAGCTGGAGCAATAAGACAACAAAAGTAGATCAAGGGCATACAAACTGGAAAGGAAGAAGTCAAACTTTCACTGTTTGCAGATGATATGATACATGAGTGACCAGAAAAAGTCTGCCAGGGAACTCCTACACCTGATAAACACATTAAACCAAGTGGCAGGATACAAAAGTAACTCAAAAAAAAAAAAAAAACAGTAGCCCTACCTATACCAACGAGATAAGAGGGTTGAAAAAGAAATCAGTGAAACATCACCCTTTACAATAGCCACAAATAGCATAAAATATCTTGGGGAAACACTAACCAAACAAATGAAAGACCTGTATTTCAAGAACTTTGAGTCTCTAAAGAAAGAAATTAAAGGATACCATAAAATGGAAAGATCTCCCATGTTCTTGTATAGGTAGGATCAACATATTAAAAATGGCAAAAAGCAATCTACAGATTCAAAGTTATCCCCATCAAAATACTAGCACAATTCTTCACAGACATTGAAAGAACAATACTCAACTTTATATGTAGAAACAAAAGAACCAGGATACACAAAAAACCCTGTGCATTAAAGGAACTTCCGTAGGCAGCACCATCCCTGACTTCAAGCTCTAATATAGAGCTATAGTCCAGAAAACAAACTGGTATTGGAACAAAAAAAGATAGGCAGACCAATGGAATTGAGTTGAAAACTTTGATATTAACCCACACACTTATGGGCACATGATTTCTGAAAAAGGGGCTAAAGATATACCATGGAATAAAGAAAGCATCTTCAGCAAATTGTGCTTGCATAACTGGATGTTGGCATGTAGAAGATTACAGACAGATGCTTGTGTATCACCATGCACAAAACTTAAGTCCAAATGGATCAAAGACATCAACATAAATCCAGCCACATTGAACATCTTAGAAGAGAAAGTGGGAAGTACCCTTGAACGAATTTGTGCAGGAGACAGCTTCATGTACATTACACTAGTAGCACAGACACTGAGATCAACAATTAATAAATGGGACCTCCTGAAACTGAGAAGCTTCAGTAAGGCAAAGGACACAGTCAGCAAGACAAAACAGCAGCCCACAAAATGGTAAAAGATAGTCACCAACCCTACATCTGACAGAGGGCTGATCTCCAAAATTTACAAAGAACTCAAGAGGCTAGTTTCTAAAACACCAAATAATACAAATAAAAAGAGCGGTATAGAATTAAATAGAGAATTAAATAGAGGAATCTAAATGGCTGAAAGACCCATAAGAAAGTGGTCAACATCCTTAGCCATGAACGAAATGCAAATCCAAACAAGTCTGAGGTAATATCTTACTCCAGTCAGAATGGCTAAAATCAAAAGCATCAATGATAACTTATCCTGGAGAGGATGTGGAGAAATGGGAACACTCTTCCACTCCTGGTGGGAGTGCAAACTCATACAGACACTTTGAAAATTAGTGTGGCAAAAATCTCAGGAAAATGGAAATAGGTCTACCACAAGATCCAGCAACCCCACTCTTCCGCATATACCCCAAAGATGCATATTCATACAACAAGAACATCTGTTCAACAATTTTCATAGAAGCGTTATTTGTAATAGCCAGAACCTGGAATCAACCTAGATTCCCCTCAACTAAAGAACGGATGGAAAAAATGTAAATTTGCACAATGGAGTACTACTCAGCAGAAAAAAACAAACAAAGGAATCTAGAAATTCACAGGCAAATAGATGGAACTCGAAGAAACCATTCTGAGCGAGGTAACCCAGTCACAAAAATACCAACATGGTATGCACTCACTCATATATGGTTTTTATACAGAGCAAATGAATACCAGCCTACAATCCACACCACCAGAGAAGCTAGGTAAAATTGAGGTCTCTCAGAGAAGGGGAAAGGGACAAGATCTCCTGAGGAAATTGGCAGCATGGAGGGAGGGTTGAGGGAGCTAGGAAAATGACAAGGGGAGAAGAGGAGGATTGAGGAGGCCATAAGGGAGCAAGAATGTTGTGTAGGGGGAAGAATAGAGGAGAGCAAAACAAGAGATACCATAAGAGAGGGAGCCATTAAGGGTTTAAAGAGAAATCAGGCACTAGGGAAATATCCAGAGATCTACAAGGATGACACCAACTAACCATCTAAGCAATAGGGGAGAGGCTACATTAAATGCCCTCCCCTGATAATGAGATTGATGACTAACTTATGTGCAATCCTAGAGCCTTCATCCAGCAGCTGCTGAAAGTAGAAGCAGATAACCTCAGAGAAACACTGAACTGAACTGGAATCCAGTTGCAAAGAAGGAGGAATGATGACCAGACTGGTGCAACCCACAGAAACAGCTGACCTGAACAAGGTGGAGATATTGGCCCCCAGACTGATAGCTGGGAAACCAGCCTGGAATTGATCCAGACCCCATGAACGTGGGTGTCATTGAGGACTCATCAGAAATCTATGGGTCCTCTTGTAGTAGGTCAGTACTTATCCCTAGTATAGGAATGAACTTTGGAAGCCCATTTCACATAGAGGGATACTCCCTCAGCCTAGCCACACAGGGGAGGGCCTAGCCTCTATCCCAAATTATAAGACAGACTCTGAATGATCCCCATGGAAGGCCTCATTCTCAATGGAGATCAGAAATGGTATGGGATTGATTGGGTCTTAATGTGGTCCAGGGGAGGAGAGCAGGGAGAGTGACTTGGGATTGACATGTAAAACAATGTTGTTTCTAATTTCAATTTTTAAATGGAGAAAAAAAAGAATTTATCTTGGTTATTCTTATCTACATAAATCATGTAATCAAAATTAAGCTAACCTTAACCAATTATATTCCATGTGTGGGCAAGAAATTTCTTTAATTCAGGGCAATAAGTTACACTAAATAAGGTAATTTCAAAAACATGTTGGCAAGATTCTTAACTATAAAATCCAGGTTCAGATATAGGGGTAAATGCTGAAAGATCAGAGACACAAAGGAACAAGCCATAGCCAAACTTACTCCACCAACTTCGCAACTGAAAAGAGCATGTTCTGCTGTTTGCTACCACCTTATATTCCTCTCTCTGTACATCCATATCATTTATTATCATTTTATAGAGTCCTCCAGACCTCTATGGTTAACTAATAAAGGTTGCCAAATATAAGAGGTTGGATCTAGTCTACACTATATCAGTCTGTAGACAAAATTCATTTAATAATTTTTATGAAACTTTAGTCAGAAGTGCAAACAGAAAGTTTAAAAATAAAAATTCTATAATAGTATAATGCAAGACATTATTTTGATAATTACAAGCTGAGAGATGATTGTAGAAAATATTATAAAATTATATTTTCAGTAATTATGCTATTATATTATAAGAGTATGAATATTTGTATATACAGTAAAAATACTGGCATTCATGACATACAGAAGTAATGATTCTGAGTAGAAATAATTCAGGAAGCACTTGTTGGAAATAAGTGGCATGATGGCATGCAAAGTTCTAAGTATAAATACTGTGTTACAAAAACAATGATGCATGCTTGAATTCACATGGTATAGCATGGACAATGTTACTAGATACACTTCACATTTATTACACATTTGAATTTGAATTAATTTTTGGTCACTGTATATTCAGAAAATATGTTAACAAATTATTCACCACCACAAGTCTAAATAAAATACTTACATATGGGATGTTAACCACAGTTTAAAGAGTGAACTCTAAATAAGAGTAAATGCTCCCAGGTATCATTGCTATCCACAAATGAAGAGTATATTTTGAGTAGAAAATAGTACAAAGAAAGAAAAGAAGAAACATAGACATATTATTGAATGATGAACTAACTAGGTTTCTGTATTTGGATCTTACCCTATCACAGATCTTGTTAGAAATGAAAATACATTTGTACATTGTTTTTAGAATTCAGTCTTTTCAGTTTTTTTGTCGATTCTTAGGTTTTTTTGTACGTGTATTTACCTCTCCTTCTGTTTGTTTACAGCATGTGTTCAGATTGTTTTCTTATCAAAATTATTCTGCTAAGAGGCAAGTAAACACTTCATTATCTATGGACAACTTTTGATTTCTCTTATTTTATTTGACTGATTTTTAAACTAAAGTATGGTGATCATTATCCATGGTCATTGTCTACATTGCAAGTAACATAAAATTTTATTGAGTGTAATGCAGGCTGTAAACCAGACCATCTCCTGGAATATCAGATAGTAACATTGTTAGTTGGTCAGAGTTTCCAAATCCCAAAATTATTGGATATGCAGACAAAATTAAAGTGTCATGCATTAAAATGTCTCAAAATAATAAGAGTCAAACAATCATGCAATCAATTCAAGATCATTGGATTAAAGTGTAAATGTTTTGTAAGTGTAAAGATTTAAGCAGGAGTCATTTCAATTTTATTTGTTTTTTGATTACTGCATAAATTCAGTGCCTAATGGCCTTATTATATACTGTGTGTTCAGGATCATAATTTAATTTCATTCTAGGAGATGAGATAGTGAACAAAATCGGAGAAAAGGCTATTTGTAAGTTCAAAAATTAGGAAAAATAGTGACTTGTAATATACAATTATGTTTTAAAGTGTTATTAATACAAAAATAATCTTTACCATGTACTTTTTCCTTTTACAAGTTAGGGAAATAAAAATCAATCATTGTTAAATAATGGAGGCTTTAGACCACTCTTAAACGATCAGATGTACAGACGATAGAAACAGAAACAAAATCTGTAAAATCCTCATGATCTATGTACAAAATAGCAAGATTATCATAAAAGCCATAAGAGGCATCACTGAATGGTATTGAAAGTACAATATAAATCTGCTTAATCTGCATAGCCTCAAGGATAGCTCTGTAAATTACATTCGGGTCAGAATTTCAAAAGTACTTGATTGCATTCAATCTTTTAAATGAGATTAAGAATGTATCCCCTGGTAGATTTTTCTGAAGAAAATAACTGTGATAAGTTTATAAAGGAAATTATTAGTTGTCATATCTGTTGACTGGAAATTTCTAAAGTGTCTGAATGTCCATAAAAATACATCTCAAGGCGAAATTCATTCCTATGTAAGTATGACTACTTTCTATGAAGATAAGATAAAATAAAAATATGTGTTTTGTTTCCCTAGTAATTGTTTGGGTTAACAGTTCCCCTTAATTTCTGATTCTCTGGAACAACTGGGAAAAAAACTAACCTTTCAGTCATCAGATTCATGTGCTGTCCAACTGAATAAATTATTTCATGGTATTGGCTGTAGTGATTGGTTCAGGAAGGAATTCAAGCCCTGCCAAATAATTCACACATTGGATAGTAACTGGAGTTATGCAGAAATTAGAAGCTATCTTGCTTAAGAAGATTGAATACCTACAGAACCACACACATATGGAACTGTTAAAAATATCTTCACTACAACACTGAAGAGGATTCTTTGCCACTTTTTCATGCCAAATGCAACTCTGTACAAGGATCTCAATTTTATTAATCATGTATAATCACATTTTTAAAAGTCCAGTTTATTTGTGCCTGTGTTTTTTGCCATTTACAATGAACATGAATAATGAATAATGAAGTTTTATCTAAATATTCATTATAGGCATATTTACTAATGTAAGATCAAACAAAATTATTGCTCTAAATACAGAACCCAAAACTATAATATCAAAATATATCTAATCATAGAAAATACTCTCAAATTTTATGAACAAGAACACAAGAAGAGAAAATCAATCAGTTTTAAATTTTATGAGTCACTTCTACATTTAAAAAACCCATGTGTTCATTGAATAAAAGACATCTGAAAGAAATAATCTTTCTATATGTTGAATTTTACAATACAAGAACATTCAACTGGGCGTTGGTTGTGCACACCTTTAATCCCAGCACTCCGGAGGCAGAAGCAGGCTGATCTCTGTGAATTTGAGACCAGCCTGGACTACAAGAGCTAGTTCCAGGACAGGCTCCAAAACAATACAGAGAAACCCTGTCTCGAAAAACAAAACAAAACAAACAAACAAACAAACGAAAACAATACAAGAACATTCAGTCCCCAACTTGCTTAATCTTTAGTACATAGTCAAGCTGAAAATGCTGTTAAGATTTCCTGTGTTCATCAGCACTGTCTCAGATTTTTCTGAGCCAGGACAAGATTGCTTCTAAATAAAAGAATACCTTAAAATATTTGGCATTGATACATACTGTTTACAAAGAACAGTATGCTCATAGTTTGTTCTAGAGTCTCCATCAACTTCTTTTTTCTAGAAAAGGAGATTCATAGGTGTGAAAACTAGGTAATAATGAATTAATGTTGGTTTATTAGTTGTGGCGAATATTGGATACTAATAAGTTAATCAGGGAAATTGAGTGTGAAATGTACTAAAACAAACTATCTGAAAATTTCTGTGATCTAAACTTATTCTAAAACAAAATGCTCATTTTAAAACAGAATATAATAGAAAGAACCAAGAAGAAAACAAAATAAAATATAGAAGTAATAAATGAAAGGAAATAGAACAGGGGAGGCATACATATCTTGCTATGAAACATCAATGTGATTTAATCAGAAGCAAAAGTGTGGTGGATAACCCTAGTTTTTGTGGATAACAAGGGTAAGATGCATTTTGTCACCCCAAAGACCCACCCAAGCCTATCTCTACTAGCACCTAGCAAAAATAAATAAGAAATTTCAGAACTTCTGTCTCTAATGCCAAATGCCCAGCTCACACACAGGTCAGAGAGATAAGAAATTCCTGGACCATCTGTATCCAGGAAATCTAACTCACTCTCTCCACCACAACTCACCATAGAATGTTACAAAGTTTCTGGATTCTCGGCCTTTGGGAACACTTCTTCAAAAAGGCCACAACCAAACACCTCCAATACACACTATTTTTTAACATACCATTGTTATTCTTTTGTTTAAAAAGAAGAAAAGAGAAATGCTGAGACATGAGACATAAGACTATAAGTTTATTATAAAGCCCGGCAGAATGGGGAGACTAAGAAGAGCAACAGGGGTAAATGGCTGACCGCCATGGCCAGTCACCATAGAGAGAGCACATAGGTGAGAGAGAGTAGAAAGGAAGCTGAGAGGAAACAGAGCAGGAAACAGAGAGAGGGAACAGAGAGAGGGAACAGAGAGAACAGAGAACGGGAAAAGAGAGCATAAATGGGCAGGGGCCTATCTTTTAAAGAGGTCCTCTGCATCTGCGTGCAGACTTAGTTCCCATGGAACCTTGGGCTGACCAGGGTACTGCCTGTTCCACCAGGTAACAGGGGCAGGCCAGCATAATGCCTGAACCTTTCATTCCCACCTCTACTTATTATTAAAAATTGGTGGGGTGTTTAGACATGGCAGGTTAAGGAATAAGGGCGTTGAATTCTCCTGCTGACGTTGGGGGCGTTGACCATCTTTGGGGGACCCGAGAAGGTTGGGTGCTGCCACTTCCTGGGGTAGCTTGTTGTTTCATTGCAGTTCAAGCTGTATGGAACTCCCTGGCACCTCTTAGACCTGGCAAGATGTTAAGAGCAGAGGACAAGGTTGAGTTTAGAAAAAAAAACTTTTTCTTATGTCCTGTCATTTGAGGGGAAGATTGTAAGATGAGGGAGGGGTTCCCGAGGAGTCCCAAGATGAGGGAAGGGAGTCCTGGGACCAGGGAAAGATTGAATAACTGGAGTGAATCTGACCTGTTTGTTTGGATCCAATTCAGCTCCCTGGAACTTACAAGAATCCTTAGAGTTTGTGGAAACATAAGTATTAGACACATTAGCAGCTTGTTCATGTTAGAAGCAATATGGCTGAAAGCATTTTCATTTTAGAATAGACAGATTTTTTTTAGGACAATGAAAAGCATCTTAATCGTGACCTTGTAGTTATGATCCTATAGTGGTATTGTTAAACTTTACTGTGAACAGTAGCATGAGAAATAGAGAAATCAGGAACATATTTTATTCTTTTTTAATGTCTCAACTTACTTTATCATCATTTAAGCCTTTTTATCCTCAGGCCTTCGTAACTACATTCTCAGACCTTCATACATCTTAGACTTTCCTATCTTTACATAGATAAACCCTAAAATACCTGTTACTAGAATCTATTTTGCTTTAAGCCAGCAAGACTACCAGTCATCAAAAGCATCAGAGTTCTTGAGAAGGATAAGATTTTACCTGAATCAATGATTAAAAAAATAACAGAGACTTGCCAGCAGGCTGCATGGACAGCCATCCCCAAGGTCCTCCATCCATAGTAGTGGGCTGCAGGACACCTGCCTTCTTGCTGATAACTTGTGAACTGTGGATTACAGACTTTGGGAAGACTCACCTACCATTGGCCCAAGCAATGCCAGGAAAGTCGATTCCATTGTCCTCTTGTCCAAGGTCTGGAATACTTTGTAGTAGTTGAGGTGAAGGGCAGGATTGCTCAGTGACTAGCGTTGTCACTGACTCAAGATGAAGCTTCTTCAGTGCCCATCAGTCTTCTCGGAGGAAATGGGGTGGGGCCAGCAGCTGGCCTATCTCTCTGTTATAAAAAGCTTTTTAACAAGACATTTTAAATACCATATTCTCTAGATCTCTGAGCATTTGAGGGCTGTCGTCTGTTTAGTATCCCAGCAGTTAAATTTGTCTTTAGTTAGAGAAAAAAAATACCTTTTTGTAATAAAAGTTGTACCTTTGTAAACGGCTTACAGGATGGACTGAGTGGTATAAATATTTTGTTAGTTTGAAATAGACCTTTATGATTTTAAACTTTCATCATCATTTAAAGATACATGAGTTAGATTTAAGTTGTATAGACTTAGCTTATATTTTAAGTATAGTTAAATTAGACCTTTATGACTTTAAATGTTTGCCATCATTTAAAAATATATAGCAATTTAGAAATATGAGACTTAACAGTTTAATTTAAGTTGTATATAGAGCTAGATACGTATAAAATTAAATTACAGGTACAAAGACAAGCAGGACTGGATAACAGTAAAGGGGGAACTAGAATGTAATCTCTGATCCATACATTGTAGCAAACAGACAGGAGATTTAAAGGGACAGGGTAGACTTAAACAGAGGGCCCTGGAAAGGCACAGTATTCAGTAAACAAGCCATGAACAACAGAGCCAGTGAAAGAAGAAAAAGACAAAAAATAAAATAAAAAGCAAAAAGACTTGGCAGAAATCAAAAATCTGGTAGACAGGTTTGCTGGCACAGGCTGCTGGAGTGGGGGTGCCTACAGGTAGGTCACATGACCAAAACGGCGGGGACCGTAAGCCGCTTTTGTCTGTTTACCTGCTTGTTGGAAGAAACCAGAAAGGTTCCTCTATGCATTTCCCATGGGTGAGGCAAGTGGAAAACCGGCAAAAAGCTCTTCTCCGGATGCACGTCTGCCCGTGGGAGTTGCCAGGGGCCTGGCCCCGAAGGGGACACAGCTGTCCCGAAACTGAAAAAGGACCCAGCAGTCCGAACTGAAAAAGCAAAAAAGCACCACTCCTGGAGCTGGATCCCATGCTTGACCCTCAGGAAATGCACCCAACAAGTGAAAGAATAAATAAAAAGCAAGATGTCAGGTGGCAGTGCTTGCCTGTGTAAGTCATTGAACTGAGTGGACAGGCCTAAGCTAGGTCACCTGGTTATGACCGAGATGGCGGCCCCCAGGTTAGCCCACGTGGTTGAGATGGCGACCCCCTTAAGCATATTCTCAATTGCCAGAAAAGTTTCAAACCTCATTCATGTGGAAAAATGAAAACCAGCAAACAAACAAAACTCTCAGAGCATCTCAAGCAGACATTGCCAACCAAGAGGAAACACAGTCAGAGAAAGAACAATGAGGGACATTCCCAGGTGAAAGAAAGTTCCCACTGGGAGGCAGAAGTCCGCTCATTTACCTACTCGTTGGCAGTAACTGAAAGATCCCATAAGAATGTATTTCCCGTGGGCAAGGCCAAAAAATGGCACAGATTGCCCTGTCTGAGAGCACCTGGCCCGAAACCGAAAAATGGACCCAGAGTGAACAGTGCTGGTTCTGCCCCATGGAAAAGGTTCTGGGTATCTTACTGGATTGTAGCGAATAGGCAGATCAATGAGTTCCAGAAATACTTAGTTGGAAAAGCAGCAAGTTGAGTTCGGCATCTCAGGATGCTGCAGGCATGAGGGAGTACCAGAAAAAGCGGAGATGGAAGTGGGTTATGAGTCTAGATTTTAGGATCCCCGAGATTTCCTTGCTCCTGGCAGGAAGAGTTAAAAAGAAAGACTATCCCACCAGCTAGCTTTGGGAGAGGGTCTATGGAGAGAGCCTAAACCAAGTCGGGTGCCAAAATGTTATTCTTTTGTTTAAAAAGAAGAAAAGAGAAATTCTGAGACAGACATATTGACTGTAAGTTTATTATAAGGCCCGACAGAATGGGGAGACTAAGAAGAGGAACAGGGGTAAATGGCTGACCGCCATGGCTGGTCGCCATAGAGAGAGCACATAGGTGAGAGAGAGTAGAAAGGAAGCTGAGAGGAAACAGAGCAGGAAACAGAGAGAGGGGAACAGAGAGAGGGAACAGAGAGCATAAATGGGCAGAGGCCTATCTTTTAAAGGGGTCCTCTGCACCTGCGTGCAGACTTAGTTCCCATGGATCCTTGGGCTGACCAGGGTACTGCCTGTTCCACCAGGTAACAGGGGCAGGCCAGCATAATGCCTGAACCTTTCAACCATCACGCTGCCATAAGAGGCAAGAAGTTCTACAACCTTCTATCCCCATGTTTGATTGCAGTGTTTTCTGAGCACTTAACAAAGACAGGTAAGAAGTCTCTTGTTGTGTGCTTCTAGGGTACAATTTTACTGTTACAGTTTTCATCCTAGCCAAGCATTTATAACTTCTGAGTATCATCCTTCTTCTCTGGAGGCACCAGGTATTCTGGAGCCAGAGTATAGCAGCATTATATCCTATATCTTCAACAGCAAAGGAAGAAATCTATATTCAACTGGTATAAATACACAATGCTGTGAAATTTCAAGTTATGAGATCCCCAGCTTCAACACACATTCCCATAAAACTTAAGAATTTCAGATCTGAAGGTCAAAAGAGATACAAAACTCACTAATCTAAGCACAACTATCTTCCAAATTTGGACTCTGGTTTATGACATCAGGTTCTATGATAGATGCCACAGAGATGATATCACTTTCAACTACCCATTGCAACAATCAATTCTACTCCTCTTCACAACTAACTTAACATAGAAAAGGATCACATTGCAGAAAGAATAAGAAGCACCCAGATAAATGTTCAATTAACTTAGTTATGCAAGAACATCTTAAACTAAATTCAGATGTTCAAATAATCGTAGCTGAGACAAAACAAATATCTCTTCCAATACTTAGCAACCATAGGAATGTCTATAAATGTCTATAAATAAAAGTGCATTAAGATGAAATTGCAGACAGAGAATTAAATATACTATAAACATTTGCAAATATCTCAAAGAGAATTCAAAGAATATATGAATAATCGGTACAAATGTTAAGAAAAGAAAACAATTTGAATGAAGTAAGGATGTGAATGTAGGAGATGAAATTAGACTTCAAAAAAGAGATAGAAATACCAAAAAAAATTAAACTGAAACAATACTTATGAAAAATTCAATAAGCTAAGAAAAACTACAGTGAAAACCTCACTTAAAGCACTAATCTTACAGAGTACAGAATAGCAAGCAGCACTTGCAAATTAAGTTAGATGAAATAAATTATTCAGTTAAAATTAATTACAGGAGTGTTTTCAAATATGTTAGTGGAAAATATAAGATCTGTACAATACTGTGAAAAGACAAAATTAACAAATTATGGGCATAGAAGAAGGGGCAGAATTCTCTGGCAAAAGCACAGATATTTTCACCAAAATAATAGAAGGAAATTCTTAAATATAGGGTAAGGTTACCTGATGGGGGAGGTTTTTCTGTGTATATATTTGTCTTATTGGTTGATAGATAAATTACTGTTAGCCAATAGGAAAGTGAGACAGGTGGAACTAGGAGTCAAGGAGGATTTTGGGAAATGTAGTAGAGATCCAGGCAGGAAGTGACATAGCAGGCGGGCTCATATAAGCAAGGACAAGAAGGAAGTCACTTTCTTTGAGTCCCTGCTGCTCTCGGCTCTTGGCTCTGGAACCGCCATGTGATCATACCAAGAGAAGAAGCCTGCTGCCAGTGTCTCTGTAAGATTAATAGTGTGATCATACCAAGAGAAGAAGCCTGCTGCCAGTGTCTCTGTAAGATTAATAGTTACGGTTGATAATTAAGACTGAGCTATCATATAAAAAGTCCTATTCAATTGGCCAGCAGCATTGTAAACTAATACAAGACTCTGTGTGTTATTTTTGTGTGGCCAAGTGGCGGCAGGGCTCAGGCGGCTTTGGAGTAAAGACTTATCATGCAGGTATAGAAAACAGTAAATATATAGGATCAAAAAGAACATATACTCTTGCCATACTATACTAAAATCACTAACTATAGAGACAGAAGATGAACTTAATTGAACCTTAAATGCTGAAAGTAAGAAGACTCATGTTACATATAAATATAGACCCATCAAAATAAAAAATGATATTTAAATAGAAACTTTAAAAGACAGAGAAGCCATTAATACCTCACTTCAGAGCCCAGAAGACCACAAATATCAACCCAAACAATTATACATGGCAAAACATGCTCTTGTAGTGGGAAAAGAAAAATAATATATTATAAAAGCATCCTGAATCTTTGTAGTGTTTGCCTAGTTTCTACTTTAGGCAACTCTCAGTTTGATTATTTCCTGGCATCTACTCCTCCAGGGAGAGTTTGCTTCTTTTTGTTCTAGAGCATTCATTTGCTCTGTTAATTTGCTAGTGTGAATATTCCCCAGTATCTTCATGTGCATTTAGTACTATGAATTTTCCTCTTAGCACTGCTTTCAAAGTTTCCCATCGGTTTGGGTATGTTGTGTCTTCATTCTCATTAAATTATAGGAAGTCTTTAACTTCTTTCTTTATTTCTTCCTTGACCCAGGAATGGTGCAATTCTGCATTATTCAATTTCCATGTGTTTGTAGGGTTTCTGCAATTTGTGTTGTTGAATTCTAACTTTAAGGCATGATGGTTTGATAAAATACAGGGGGTTATTCCAATTTTTTTTATCTGTGTAGGTTTGCTACATTGCCAAGTATGTGGTCAATTTTAGAGAAAGTTCCATGTGGCACTGAGAAGAAGGTATATTCTTTTGTGTTCAGATGGAATGTTCCACAGATATCTGTTAAACCCAATAGGGGCATAACTCTCTTGGGCATATACCCAAAGTATGCACACTCATAAAATAAGGACATATGTTCAACTATGTTCATATTCATAGCAGCATTATTTGTAATAACCAGAACCTGGAAGCAATGTAGATGCCTCTCAACTGAAGAATGGATAGAGAAAATGTGATACATTTACACAATAGAGTACTGCTCAGTGAAAAAAAAATGGAATCTTGAAATTCGCAGGCAAATGGATGAAACTAGAAGAAACCATCCTGAGTGAAGTAACCCAATCACAAATATATAAACATGGTATGTACGCACTCATTTTTTATTTTTAGACATAGAGCAAAGGATCACTAGTCTACAATCCACACTACCAGAGGATTGAGGAAACAAGGAGGACCCCAAGGGAAGATCGCATAGTCCCTCGATGAAGGGGTTGGGGACAAGAAATCCTGACCAAAATGGAAGCCCATCCTGTTGCTGTTTGAAGCAGAAACAGACACCTACAGCTAAGCACTGAACCACACTACTGGAATTCAGTTGTGGAGAGGGAGGAGGGATGAGCAAAGGAGCCAAGACAAGGCTGGAGAGACCTGAAGAAACAGTGAACCTGCCCTACTGATAGCATGGAGACCCTTGTCATAAAGTTGGGGAAAGAGCATTGGACCAAACCAAGCCCTCTGAATGTGAGTGCCAGATAGGACGCCAAGAGAGTCTATGGGACCTCTGACAGTGGAGCCAGTCTTTATCCCTAGAGCACAATGGACTCTGGGAGTCCATTCCCTATGGAGCGATACTATTGTAGCCCAGATACAGCAAGGAGGGCCTAGCCCCCCCACAAATGATTTGACAGACTTTGAAGGTCCCTGGTGGGAGGGCCTCACTATCCCTGGGGAGGAGTCATGGGGAGGGGTTGGTGGGGAACATGGGAGGATGGGAGGGTAAGGGAATTGGGGGGATGGATATATAAATATGAATAGTAATTAGAGAATAAAAAACATTTTTATAAAAAAAAGCATCCTGAAACAATATATGTTTACTGCTCCTATATAAATCCTATATAAAGATTACTATAGGGAATGCTTTCAACAGAGGGGAATGATAAATGCATCAAAGAAGCTAGAGGAAATACAACATGCTAAGACATTTGTTAAGAACATGAAGAATTTAAGTCATTTCTGGTAGGGAATGCCTTCAATGTCAGCATTTGGGAAGAAGAAGCAGGTGGACCTCTGTGAGTTAGAGGCAAACTGGCCTAAATTATAAATTCCAGGAGATATAAAGCAACATAAAGAGACCAAATCTCAAACAATCAAAGTAATGAAAATGAAGACTGAGATGGGAGAGAAGGATCAACAGTTAAAAGCATGCATTGCTCTTGTAGAAGACCAGAGTTCAGTGGCCAACACCATGTCATGACACTTATAACTACCTATAACTCCAGCTCAAAGGAGATTTACATGCCTCTGGCTACTTTGGAAACTATTACTCAAGTAGTTCCCTATTTAGCTCCAGATGCCAACTTCAAACAGTCTGAACTCATGTGAGGTAATCTCAGATGGGGAAATAACTTTATAATACTGGCCTATGGACATGTATTTGGGGCATTTGTATTACTAATTGATTTGAGATGACTCAGCCCACAGTTACTGGTCAGGGTCAGGAAAAGTCTTAAAAAGCTAGCTGAACAGAGTCTACAGAGAGCAAGCCAGTAACCAGCATTTCTCAATGGTTTCTGAATCAGTTCTTTCTTGAGTTCCTATTCCAGTTTCCCTCAGTGACAGATCATTACCAGGAAATATACAATTTTTTTCCATCCACAAGTTTCTTTTAGTCACAGCAACAGAAATGGAAAATAGAAATCAAGCACATGCACATAGACATGTGCATACACACACACACACACACACACACACACACACACACACACACACACACTAAAAATAAATTCTAACTTGTTATGCACCTGCCTGCACCTCAGGCAGATGTCTACTACTAAGTCTCAGGCTACACCAGTCGGAAGAACAAATAAGAGGCCCAACTGCCCTCAGAACTCAAACATACTCTAGGTTTGGATACGAAAGTCCCAACATACTGCCCCCTTTCTGCCCCATGGCCCCCACACACTGGCATGCCACCACCCCAACCACAGGTTGATAGCTACTGCTCAAGTGCAGGCCATGGCAGGCAGGAAAATATAGACCACAACAGACAACAGCCAGAAGAACACTCAGGGGAACTCAGGCAGACTCCCTGCTAGACCAGAGACCACAACAGCTGCTAAAACTCCAGTAAAGCAAACCAGTCATAGACATCCTTGACCCTCTCAGGGCCCCTCCACTATCCCCAATCCACATTCCACTCCTCATCACCATGTCTCACTCTGTTGAACCAAAGACCACTGTAGCTACCAGAAGACCAGCACCCAACTCAGAAAAAGACTTAATGCTGCACCAGAGATCATACCTGCTACCAGAATTTCAGGCCAAAAATACCATGAAACAGAAACCAAGTAACAAAAGACCCATCCAACAAAGACAAAGGACAAGATCAGCACCTAGACTTATAGTCACCCCCAAATCCAGATGCCTAAATGCCAGTATAAGAAAACAATCAATAAGATCCAGAGCAATAGATCACCACCAGAACCCAGACATTATACTACAGCAAGCCTTGAATATTCTAACACACATGAAGCACAAGAAAATGGCCATAAAACCAAATTCATGAAGACCATAGAGATCCTTAAAGGGGACATGATTAAATCCCATACAGAAATTGAGGAAAAAACAAATAAGTGGAAGAATTTAATAAATCCATCAAAGAATTGGAGGAAAGACAAACAAAAAGAAAATGGAAGGAATGAATAAAGCCCTTAAAGAAAGGGGGACAGTTGAAGGGAATGAACAAACTCTCTAATACCTGAAAATGGAAATAGAAGCATTACAGAAAACACAAACTGAGGGAATTCTGGACATAGAAATATATGTTACCAAAGAGAACTAAAGAAACAAGTGTCAGCAGCAGAATAAAAATGATGGAAGGTAGAATTTTAGGGGTTGTTGATACAAGAGAAAAAAATGGGTACATTAGGCAAAGAAAATGTTAAATCTAAAATATTCCTGACATAAAAAAATTTAGTCAGAAATCTAGAAAATTAAAACAGTGTGAAAAACCACAGAAAACACAAAACACATGAAGATTAAACAATATATTATTCAGCAAGGACTGGTTCTTTACACAAATCACAAAGTAAATTTAAAATTTCCTAGAATCAAATGAAAAAGAAAGTACTATATTAAAACTTATGGAACACAATTAAGGCAATCCCGAGAGGGAGATTTATGGCACTATATAAGAAAGTGAGATTTAAAATAAGTAATTATGCATTGAAAGCCTTGGGAAAACAAAAACAATTCAAAGGAAGTGCATATGGAAAAGAAAGATGCTGATTTGCCAAAGCAAATCTAAACAATAAGAATTCTGCTGTAGGTGTTACCATACACAATTTTAAGCTATAACAAAGAACCACAATAACAAATCCAGCACGATATTGATACAAAATAGACTCATAGATCAGTTGAATAGAGTAAAGGACAAACTACTATACAACTATAAACAACTAAGTTTTGACAAGGAGATAAGAAATGTACAAAGGATGTTGAGCAAAATCTTATGTGTCTTTCAGCCATTTTAGATTTAGTTGAGAATTCACTATTTAGTTATGCACTCCACTTTTTAATTGGATTATTTGGTGTTTTGGAAACTAGCTTCTTGAGGTTTTTTTGTAAAATTGGAGGTCAACCCTCTGTCGGATATGGGTTTGGTGAATATCTTTTCCCATTCTGTGGGCTGCCATTTTGTCTTGCTATATCCTTTGCCTTGCAGAATCTGCTCCTTTTCAGGAGGTCCCATTTATTAATTGTTGATTTCAGTGTCTGTGCTACTAGTGTAATGTTCAGGAAGCTGTCTCTTGCACCAATTCATTCAAGGGTACTTCCCACATTCTCTTATAAGAGGTCCAGTGTGATTGGATTTATGTTGAGGTCTTTCATCCATTTGGACTTAAGTTTTGTGAATTCTCAACAGAGGAATCTGAAATGGCTGAAAGACACATAAGAAAGTGCTCAACATCCTTAGCCATCAGGAAAATGCAAATCAAAACAACTTGGAGATACCATCTTGCTCCAGTCAGAATGGCTAAAATCAAAAACACCAATGATGTTATTCTGGAGAGGATGTGGAGAAAGGGGAACTCTCCTCCATTGCTGGTGGGAATTCAAACTTGTACAGCCACTTTGGAAATCAGTATGACAACTCCTCAGGAAAATGAGAATCAGTATACCACAAGATCTAAAAATCCCACTCTTAGGCATATGCTCAATAGAAGCATATTTATACAACAAGAACATCTGTTCAACTATGTTCATAGCAGCATTGTTTGTAATATCCAGAACCTGGAAGCAACCTAGATGCCCCTCAACTGAAGTATGGATAGAGAAAATGTGGGAAATTTACACAATGGAGTACTACTCAGTGGAATAACACAGTGGAATCTTGAAATTCACTGGCAAATGGATGGAACTAGAAGAAATCTTCCTGAGTGAGGTTAGCCAGTCACAAAAGTCAAGCATGGTATGTACTCACCCATAAATGGACTTTAGACAGGGAGCAGGGGGATTGCCAGCCTACAATCCCACCACCAGAGAGTCTGGGAAACAGGGAGGACCTTTAGAGAGACATGCTTGGTCCCCCAGAGAAGAGGAAAGGGAAAGATCTCCTGAGCAAATTGGGAGCATGGGGGAGGGGAGAGGGAACTTGGAGAATGAGAAGGGGTGCAGAGAAAGGATGAGGAGGATAGAATGGAGCAGGAATGTTTTGTAGATGGAAGAATAGAGGAGAGCAAAATTAGAGATACCATAAGAGAGGGAGACATTATAGGTTTAAAGAGAAATCATGCACTAGGGAAATATACCGGGATCTACAAGGATGATACCAACTAACCATCTAAGCAACAATGGAGAGGCTACATTAAATAACCTCCCCTGATAAGATTGATGACTAACTTATATGCCATCCTAGAGCCTTCATCCAGCAGCTGATGGAAATAGAAGCAGATACGCACAGTGAAACACTGAACTGAACTGGAATTCAGTTGCATAAAAGGAGTATTGATGAGCAAAGGGTTCAAGACCAGGCTAGTGAAACCCACTGAAACAGCTGACTTGAATAAAGGGGTGCTCTTGGTCCTCAGACTGATCACTGGGAAACCAACATGGAACTATCCAGACCCCATAAATGTGGGTGTCAGTGAGGAGGCCTTGGAATTCTATGGGGCTTCTTGTAGTAGATCAGTACTTGACCCTAGCTAGGAATGGACTTTGGGAGCCCATTTCACATAGAGGGATACCCACTCAGCCTAGACACACAGGGGAGGACTTAGGCCCTATTGAAAAGTATGTATGACAGACGTGAAGACCCATATGGAAGACATCATTCTCCCTGGGGAGCAGAAATTGTATGGGATTGGCAGGATGTTAGTGGGGAATAGGAGAGGAGGGGAGGGAGAGGGACCTGGGATTGACATGTAAAACAATCTTGTTTCTGATTTAAATTTTAAAATGGAGAGGAAAATAATGTACAATGGAGAAAAGACAGCATTTTCAACAATTGACACTGATAAAATCCTATGTCCACATGCAGAATAATAAAATGAGATATCTCTTTCCCTCACCATGCACAGAAAACAACTCCAAGTGGATTATCATCCTCAATTACAATATAAAACTCTGAAACTACAAAAAGAAAAAAACAGAAAATACATTACAAGCCATGGGTATATGTACAGGCTTTGTAAATAGGACAACAATAATTCAGAAAATTAAGGCCAACAACTTACAAGTGGGTCCTCAAGAAATTCACAGGTTTCTGTATGAAAATGAAGTGTCAATGGGGTGAAAAAGCAACTTAGTGAGTGTGAGAAAATATTTGTCACCTGTACAGCAGACTGAGGATCAACACCTACAATATTAAAGTACTATTTTAAAAGATAAACAACATGAGAAAAACAAATAATCCAATAAAATTGAGCTATGGAACCCAATAGAATTCTCAAAAACATGAATATTAATTTGTAATAACCACTTAAAAGCACTCAGCATTCTCAGTTCTCAAAAAAATTAGAACTACTTTGAGATTCCATCTTACTTTATTCAGAATAGCTACTTTCATAAATTCAAATAACAGCACAGTGATTGAGGTTTTCGGAAAGAGGAACCCATTTTCACAGTTTTGAATAAAGTATCCTATGGAGATCAATGTGGAGGTTTCTCAAAAATCTAGAACTTAGAACTTTGACCATACGACTCAGCTATTCTACTTTTAGGTATATACACCAACTACTCTGTTTCCCACTTGAGACGTATTTGCTCAACTATATGCTGTTTCAGTCATGATAACAAGGAGACTGAATCATTCTAGATGCCAAACAACAAGTGAGTAGATAATGAATATGTAGTTTGTATATATAATCAAACATTATTCAAGTATAAAGAACAAGGAAATTATTAAAATTGCAAGTAAATGTTTATATCTGTAAAAAATTTTTGGAGTGAGGTAACAAAGCTCCAGTGAGTCAAACAATGCACGTTTTTAAATATGTTCATCCTAGCTTTGAATCTTTGTTTTATTTGTTTAATTTCGAGTACCTGTAGAAGTCTGGTAACTAGAAAGGGGGCTACCTTTGCTACTTTTCTATTGATGTGACAAAACACCATAACCAAGGCATATTATAAAAGAAGGCATTTAATTTGTGGCTCACAGTTCCAGAAGGTAATAATCCATGACTAACATGGTGAAGAGCACAGCAGCAAACAGACAAGAGTAGCACTAGATTAGTAGCTGAGAGCTTACATCTGCCCTGTGAGCATGAGGCAGAGAGGAAGAGAGAGCGCTAACCGGAATTATTATGGGATTTTGAAATCTCGAAGTATACCCCCAGTTACATACTTCCTTGAAAAAGGCCACACCAAATCCTTTTTAAGCAGTTCTGCCATAGACAAAACTTTCAAATATATGAAATTATGGAAGCCATTCTCACTCAAACCATCATATCCTACATTGAATCTATATTTTCATTTTAATGGCCATAAGTTGTCAGGTGCACATAGACTCCAATATTCTCCAATATGTCTTATACTTCACCAATTTCATCCATTAATTAATAGTATTTCTGCAAGCTTGTAGGTTATCTCGTTCATGATCCAAGTCATATTTCAAGCATTTAGACTTTTATTTGGTGGCATATATTCTATTTCATACTCCTGGTTTGGCTATTATCCTTTTATTTGTGCTGTATATTTATGGGAACATGATACATGCATTTGTTTTATGCACATATTAATTGCAGAGTCACAGTATCATTGAAACTATTGACCCAAAATTTTGACTGATACAATAGTAAATGGACCTAAGGTAACAATTAGTATTACAATCAACACAGAAAGCCCTAACTTAGGTAGATTTTAAATAGGCATAGGATGAAGTAAAGTAATGAAAAGTAGTGAATTCTGGTGTATTCTGTATTGGTGGTAGCTTATAGGAAAGATTAGCTGTCCTAGCTTTTGTTTTGTTTTGTTGGTTGGTTTTTTTTCAACTTGTCACAAGCTAGTCATTTGGGAATCAGCATCCTCAATTGAAAAATGTACCCATCAAATGGTCTGTGGGAAAATCTGTGGGACATTTTTTAATTAATGATTAATATGGGAGGACTCAGATCACAGTGGGTGTTGCCATCTCTGGTAGTCCTGGGTTTTATAAGCAAGCAGGCAGGATAAAGTAGTTATAGGGAGCAAGCCACTCTTCCTCAGAGGCAGTTCTTGCCTTGCATGAATTCCTGCTCTCACTTTCCTCAGTGATGGGCCTGAGTGTAAGTTGAAAAAAAAAAAGAAAAAGAAAGATAGAGAAAAACACTTTCCTTCCAAAGTTGCTTTTTGTCATGGTGTTCTCTCAAAGCAATAGAAATCTTAAGGAAGACATTAGCCTTTCCTGATTTTTTTTCCTAGACCTGAGTTTAAACTTCTAAAGAGATCGCATCTTAAAGGCTATACTGTTAAGTATCTGAAGGAATCTTATCTTGTAATGATCTTTTTCTACAGGACTCACAATTAACCACAGGGCATGTAAATGATTTTATTGTTTATCTGAGTTTTTTTTCACATGGTGAGTGAATTAGAAATCATATTTCTAGTTAACTAGGGAATTTCACTAGGGATACTATGTTCTTCTCATTTCTATTCAGTAGCATCTCCAGTAAAACAAAACCATTCCAATTAAGTGATCAATAAAGTTCCTTATAATTGTAGATTGTGTTTCAGATATGATCAAGAAAGAATGATAGGCAACCCACAGGGCATAGAAGGCAGCATACTAACAGGGAGGATTTTTTTTTTCTTTCAAAAAGATTTATTATGTATAAAGTGCTCTGCCTGCATGTGTGCCTGCAGGACAGAAGAGGGCACCAGTTCTCATCATAGATGGTTATGAGCCACCATGTGGTTGAGGGGAATTGAACTCAGGATCTCTGGAGGATCAGCTAGTATTCTTAACCACTAAGCCATCTCTCCAGTCCCTAATGGGAGGGTTTTTTTTTTTTTAAATTCACACTCAACAATATTTGCCAGGAATGGCAAAAGAGGGAAAGCAAAAGAAAATAAACAATAACAATATCAAAGATCTAGTACCAATTGCCTGTAGATTGCCACTTTAGAAGACATTTTCTTTCAATTAATGAAAGTGAATTTTAAGTAAACATGTCATTTTTCCCTTTATACGCCTCCACTGATTCTGATTCACTTGTTTGTCTTGTTAGCTAAAAGGTTCCCAGTAGCATTGTGCATGACAGCATCTACTGTGCAGACTGCAATGATTTTTGTTATTAAATTATAGATCAAAATAAATTAAATTAGGCTGAAATTCTTCTTATCATATCAGTAGTAAGAAGCCTGGCTTGAAACATGGATTTTAATTTTGTCCAAATATTGTTGCCCAAAGGCAGGTAAGTAAATTTTCTAAGACACTCTCAGAAGTTTCAGCTTATTTTAAATCTACTTACATTGGAGAACTGAAGTAGGATGAAAAGAGAAAAGAGAGAACAAAGTGACATTGTGAGAAGTAGGACACTGGTATTTACAAATGTTGACCTGAATTTAGAACATTTGGTAACAAGTGTTTTGAACAGAGCCAGTTAAGGACTTTATTCAGTAAGGCACAAGACAAATTTCATAATGATGCATAGTAGTTAGTTGTGCCTTTTGCATTAAGGTGTGCCAATGGGGTTTAGATTTTTTCTTCTTCTAGGTATTAGTGTTCATAAATTATCTTCCTTTTTTTTTCCTTTCATAACTCAACAAAGCCTAACTAACCATTGGGATAAAGCTCTGTGAGAAAGTGCTTGACTATTACATACGAGGCTCCAGGTTGTAACCTTACCACTACATGAAAAGGTGCAGATCATTGTTGAATTTTCTAAAATTGATAAAACCAATGTAACACAAAATGAACTCAATGCTGGTATATCATCTACATTTTTATGTTTCATTTTTGCATTGTTCGGGTATTTTTGTATTCTTTGGTTTCTCTTCGTATTTTGGTTTTTTTTTCTGTTTTGTTTTGTTTTGTTTTGTTTTCATGTGTTTCTTGTCTGTATTTTTGTTTGTTTGTTTGTTTGTTTGTTTGTTTTGAGATAGGTTTTCTCTGTGGCTTTGGAGGCTGTGCTGGGTCTAGCTAATGTTGACCAGGCTGGTCTCAAACTCACTGAGATCCGCCTGCCTCTGCTTCCTGAGTGCTGGGATTAAAGTCATGCACCACCACCGCCTGGCATATGTTTTTGTTTGTAAAGAGAGAAGTAACATTAATTTGTGTTGTGAAGGAGGTAGAGAAGTTCTGGGATAAATTAGGGTAGTGGAAAATCATGATCAAAATATATTGTATAAAAAATTCAATAAAACAAAATAAGCCAGTTCAAATGTATTTTAAAATCAATTTCTAATGAAATCAAAGATACTGGTTGTTGGAATTATTGTAGTTTTTCTTGTTGGTCTTGGTGGTAGTGGTGATGGTAGAAGTTTGTGTGTGTTTGTGTGTGTGTGTGTGTGTGTGTGTGTGTGTGTGTGTGTGTGTGTGTGTATGTGTGTGTTCAAAGTGTTAAGGATAGAATTATTGTCATATACATGTGAGATAATGCACACTGCTATTGACTTTTGTGTTTGCTTGTTTGGGTAGTTTGGTTTTGTTTTTTATGGTATCAGAGAATGAAAATGTTAGTGATGTGAAAGACCCTGTATTTGTCAGGCTTATTATCTCTCTGAAGAAATTCCTGATGAACATATTACGTGTATAAGGATTCATTTTGGGTTATGGTTTCAAAGGGTGCAGTTGGTCACTTGGCTGTATTGATCTTGGGCTCATGATAGAGCAGAACATCATGATGGCAGGAACATGTGTCAGAGTTTACTCATTTTATGGTGGACATATGACAAAGGAGTCATAGCCGCTGAAGACATACACAAAGTACCCTATTTCCTCTTGCTAGGCTTCAAGTCTGAAAGTATCCACGAACCTCCTAAAGTAGTGCCACTTGCTGAGGTCTATATAGTCAACATAAGAGCCTGGGGAGAACCCCTCATACTTATACTATAAAAGAAAAAAAAACAATAAATTTTCACTATATTCTTTTTTAATATTTATTACATAATTATATAATTTCACTATTTGTGATTTCTATAGAAAATAAGATTTCTTTATAAATTGTAAGTCCCATATTATAAACACTAAATTTTATATTTTTAATTTGATCACATGTTTCAGCATTTATATTCAGATTTATCTTACTTAACTCATATTAAAGCACATATTGTCGCATATAACTGGAGAACTGACTTTATCTTTTGAAAGAGAAAATAACTCATATTAGAAAAAAGACATGGAGGAAAACATTGTCTATGGTAATTCTATGACAAATGTATAAAATAAAATACTATGGCAGATTTGATTGGTTATTTCTGAAAATTAAAGGGTTGCATGTGTTCGTTTTTACTTTGTCATTCAATAGGTAAAAGAAGATACCTGACAGAGTTTGATCAACAAGTATCTAAGAGTTAATTTCATATACAATATATCAATTAATGGCATCCAGCGATGAGTTAAGGCTTTATAAACATTAGAGATATGATAAAAATCTCCTCTAATGTCACTGAACAGGTAAAGGCAAAAATTAGGTTCAAGTATGAACTCTGTGTTATCATGTGACCTCTTATTTCCTTTAGATAGTACAAAAATGGTGTTCAAAAGCCTGCAGCTTTTATATTTACACAGAACATAATGATTCATAAGAAGGATGAGTCATTAGAGCTCTATGCTCTGACTTATTGCACTTATAATACATGGTTTTCTCTTTTGGTTTCATCAAAGTAACAAAATAAATCAACATATTAGTTCATCTTCTGTATGTTGCTTATGATCAAAGACATAAGCTCCTACATGATTACCAATGGCTCTATGGCTGATATACCTCTGCCCTCATCCAATTGGAAAAGCCGTAAGTCACACAATTCTGAAGTCTCAAGTTCAGATTAGCAAGAAATGAGTAACACTTTGATACTCTTTTTTTTTTTTTTTTTGCTTTGTCACCACTTTTTCCTCTTTCTCTTTCGTTTTTCATTATTTTTTAAAATTAATCATAAGCTTGCTTCACGTGTCAATCCCAGCTCCCTCTCCCTCCCCTCTTCCCCTGCCCCAAAAAACACCTGAAGCCCTCACTTGATCCCTCCTCTGCTCCCCAGGGAGGGGGAGGTCCTCCATGGGGGATCTCCTTGATATTAGTGAGAACAGAAAAAAGGGAATGAAGTTTTAACTATTTTGAATAAGATAATGGATAGCATAATAAACATAGTTTCATGACAATATATGGCATTAAGGTACTTTCAATAGCTCATTGCATTTTTAAATACAATCTGCTTTGAGACCTATGTAATATTATATATAAAGAACCCCTGAACATGGATGTCAATGAGGAGGCCTCTGCACTCCAGGGGTCCCCTGGTAGTGGATTAGTATTTTTCCCTGGTGTAAGAAGGGACTTTGAGAGCCCATCCCACGTGAAGGGATGCACTCTTGCCCTGGACACATGGGGAGGGGCCCAGGCACAGCCAAGAATGATATGGTGGACATTTTCAGAGCCCTGGCTGAGGGCCCTACCTTGCCTGGGGAGTAGAGGGTGGATGGGGTGGGGGGGAGGTTGGGGTGGGGGGAGGTTGTTGGGGGAGGAGGGATGGGGGTGAGGGGAAGAAGAGGGAGAGGGAGAAGGGATCAACATGAGAAATAAGCTTGTTCCTAATTTGAACTAATAAAAAAGAATAATTTTATATTGCAGTCCATTTAATTGACTTACTTGAATGTTCATATGGGGGAATAGATTGTATTACTATTTGGCTATCTACTAATCTAGTTAATTCACTGAGGCTCAGTGGAGGCCAGCCAATAGATAGCAGATATCAAATCACTCATGTCATATTGAGACACTGTTAACTCTAAATGTATTGTAGGCATATATGT
Organism: Cricetulus griseus; assembly: GCF_003668045.3. NCBI lineage: Eukaryota > Metazoa > Chordata > Mammalia > Rodentia > Cricetidae > Cricetulus > Cricetulus griseus. The sequence goes on from NC_048604.1 coordinate 86,533,778, forward strand.
GAAAAAAGAGCCCACATGTTTATTTTCATATAATGTAATCCACCCTGGTGGTCTAAATAAAATTACATATGCAATCAAGGAAGAAGCATGGAAAAATATCACTCCTATTTAGGAAAATGTGATACAGAGGCCAATTTTTGCATTTGGCTTTAACTACAAGTTCTTTGTGATGGTTTCTGAGAGCACCACAATAATATTTACTTGTACCAGCCACATTTCTATTGATAGAAGCTACTAACAAAGAAATAGAATTCTATAGGATTCTTTTTGGTAACATTCCAAGTTTTTCAACTTTCTGCACATTTTATGAAGATAAAGGTCTGGGAAATTAGGTTTCTCTGTCGAATGTAAGATTATGTGTAGTTGTTATTATTTTACTATTTCTACCTTGGAGGTCTACAGTCAAGCTCCCAAATAGATATAGAAAGTCTTACTTTCTCTTATGAATGCCTGGCTTTAGCTTGCCTTGTTTCTAGACAGCTATTCTTAACTTAAATTATCTTGTCTGCCTTTTGCCTCTGTACTTAAATCATTCATATATATATATATATATATATATAATATATATATATATATATATATATATATTTCTTACTCTCATGGCTTGCTAATTGTCTGGATGGTTGGTTCTTAATGTCCTCCTCTCATTCTTTTCTCACTCCTCTTCTCTTTATCTTATTCTGTTTATTCTCTCTTTCTCTCTGCCTGGCAGCCCCACCTATCCCTCTCCTACCTTGCTATCAGCTCTTCAGCTGTTTACTCTCTTCTCCCATGCTTTGACAGAGAATTAGATGCATGAAGTAAGAAAGTCAAGGACACTAAGTCAAACTACTCAAGCCATCTTGGAACTATAGATACTCAATAATCCCAGACATGAAAATGTGTCTGTCCAGGTCATTCATAGCTAGTTTCTCACCAATCCCTATCTCTAAGCTTACAGTTGTAGACAACTGTTTATTTTGGTAATCATACTTTAGAAACCATAATTAGCAGAGGAAAATATTGTCTCTACTCATTCACACCATGAATCTGTTCACACTGTTATCATCTACACTGGAAAAAGGAAGACACAAAGACAGACAGAAAAGTTCAGTGAATTGTCCATGGTCATATTACCAGAAAGTAAATAAGAGGCCATTGAAAATGAGGAATCCTAAATCCAGAGGCATTTTTCTACCTAATACACTGACTGGTTTTGTTCTTCTGAAGATTAAATGAGATTATTGTTTAAGTGCTTTGTGAATGTTAAAGTACACTAACAATATAAAGAATTATTATGAGACTCTAATTCCTTTCAGAGATATAGATGTTTACAAAGTGGAGTCCGAGATAGGTTGATAAGCCATAGTTTATTGGGGAAAAGTATTCATGCAGGGGAGCCAGTGACCAGGTTTGCACCTGAGGAGGACTGACCCAGAAATATTTCCGAGTAAGGTCAGCCAGGCATGCCTGCCTCCCTCCTTCTTATACCCTTGTTATGTAACTCTGACCATGCTTGGTCAGCAGTACCTCTAATCAGGATTTCTCCCTACACAGAGATGCCATAAAATTACAGCTAATTGTTTTCTGTGTTTCACAAAAAAGAAACACAAATGAAGTGTTAGATGAGTTAAAATGTGGAGTTCTTTGATATGCCAGTTACATAACGAAAATTGATAATGAAATTCAACATGCCAACTTTCTTCTGCATCTGTGACAAACTATGACTATTTGCTAAGCAACTACCAAGTAAACAAAAAAAACAAAACCATGGCTTTCTTGAAAAATGTCATTAAAAATAGATTACATTAGAAGTAAATGTAATGTGTAACAGATCATACAAAAAAGACCTAAAGGGGAAATTAAAGCATTAATAATATGACACTTCTTACTTTTATGAAGCATAGCATACATCAGCATGGTGAGTCAAAATAACCTGTGGAAATGCCAATGAAACGGGACATTTATTTCTGAGCTTCAGAAGGCATGCATATGTAAGTGTGAAACAGGATGCTGATTATGCCTCAAGGTTCAATAAACATATACAATGAAAATTCTGGAAATGCTAATGGGTGTTTTGTCTATGTGTTGTGACTTTATTTACATTGAATAGTCTCTGTGGCCATTCATTTTTAAAATTCCATTTGATTTTTCATTTTTACATGTACTTATACCTCTGAAGATGATTATTTTCTTGAAAGAATGAACAGTAGTAGTGGAATGAAAATGATGAACATGTCTATATTGAATAGCATGAGCTAAGCTGAGCAGGACATGCCAGGCAAAGGAATGTAACTTGGAGGGCTTCAGGGAATATTATTCCTTTCTTCAACATCAAACTCAAACATTGTACTTTTATAAAAATGCAATTAAAAGACATAAACAGAGAAAAATTAATGCAATGAAAATACAGAAACAGAAGAGAGATGCCCACATAAACCAAAATGTGATTTGACAGAATAAGAAATATCTGCTGTGGAAAATATAGTTAAGATTTAAACAATAAATTTTGGGGTTTTACTTAATGCATTCTTGTTTTAGTAATTTGCTTATTTAACCACTTAATAATTGCCACATAATTGTCTCTGTCCTCATATAAAATTCTTGTGTGATAATCTAGCATTCAAATAAACTTGATTGCAGGGTTTTTATACTGATAAATTTGTCTTTTATTTTCTTTAAAAAAAAACAAGTAAGACTATGGATGACTTTTTTTCTACAAGCAGACTGTACAGCATCTTCTTGTATTATGAAATCTAGTCATAAGAAAAGGAGCTTCCAGGTCATTACTAAATTGATGTTTCCATTTCCTGTGACAAAAGTCTGTGGTGTGCAACTAAGAGCAATGGCAATAGCCTATTGTAACACAATAAATTAAAAGACCCAGAGACAGATATTGGGGTTCAACCTTAAGATCAGCGAAGCAAAGCTGCCAAGCTACCAGAGAGCTCATACCTCTAAAAGGGCTAAAGGGTTCCTATTCTCAACTTGGCTGGAGAATCAATGCCACTAATCCCCCTTCTCCTTTCTTACCACCTATGCTCTACTAGGTAGCTGCCTTAAAGTTCTTTCTAATCCCACTCAAAATGAATATTTTTATAGGTATCTATATAGGCATTCCAAATTAAACACATAAAGTTAGGAAGCATACATGAGAGAGAACATGCAATATTTGTCTTTTATGGACCTGGATTACCTCCCTCAGAAAAAGTATTTGCAGATCTTTCCTTTTACCTGAAAATTTCAGAAATTCAGTATTCTTGACAGCTTAATAATATTTCATTGTGTAAATGTATCATATTTTCATTATTCATCCATCAGTTGATGGATGTCTAAGCTGTATCTATTTCTTGGTTTTTATAAATAAAGTAACAGTGACAATGAATAAGTTATCCCTGTGCCATGTCCTTTAGATATATGATCTGTGTTTCACTAATTTCCTAGGCATTTATTTATCCAATTAATTTGACAATCAAAAATTTAGCAGCACACCATCCTTCCACAAATTTTAGTTGGATATTCTTTCTTATTGGCACATTAAACATTATAGCCATTTATACCTTGATAGCACATTATTCATAATAGAGATTTCCATTTTCTTAAAGGAATACATTTAGATTACAATTGATTAGGAAATCCACATGGATTCTTACATGAATTATATTTTATTAGCCACAGAGTCATTAACTCAAATCTTGCTATATTTTGTAATATTCTAAAATTTAATAACAGTAAAGCTAGTAAATTTATTTCTGAAATCTTAAGTCAGTCCACAATATAAGAGGTAATTATTATAACTATGCTCTTATCCTAGATTATAAGATCCATGAAGTTGGAGCTTACATCTTTATCATCTATACTGCAAATACAGTTTTATTTCCATGTTATAGAAACAATCAAACTCAATGTTTTGGGAATTTTAAAAGAAAAGTATGTGAAACACTTATAAGAAACAAAAATGCCTGTAAATCTCTCTCTCTCTCTCTCTCTCTCTCTCTCTCTCTCTCTCTCTCTCTCTCTCTCTCTCTCTCTCTCTCTCTCTCTCTCCCTATCTATCTGTGTGTGTGTGTGTGTGTGTGTGTGTGTGTGTGTGTGTGTGTGTGTGTGTGTCTGCTTGAATCTAAAGAGAAAGTTCAATATGTGGGGCACAGGATCAAGGATAGCTTGTGACTTTTTGGTGAGAATGAAAATATTTTGGCCTTGCTAGGATTTGGTACTGTGGATGAGTACTCAGGAGAAATGGAGAAGCCTATCTATGATGCTTGCTCCAAAAGATTGAATTCATGGACTTAAGATGCCATAAAAGAAATTTCTGGACCATGTAAGAGATGGCCCAGTCATAGCTATGTGCACTGGTTATTTTATGCATTAATTCCAATCTCAAATAAATCATTTTTGCTGTGCTGTGGAAGAGGATATTTCTGTTCAGTAAGTGAATGGAGGATTACTGACTTGCTTACCTTTCCTGTGATAAAAGATGGCTTATTTCCATTTAGCAACACTTCAGAAAATGAAAATTGCTCTTTAAATGTGCAATGTGAGAATGAAGTTGGGAGCTAGCTATTCTATAAATAGATGGTGGCAGAGGGCACCCCTTGGGAAAGGGAGAATTCTAGCTTTTTTATTGCTCTGAGTATGTCTGTGTTTGCATTTCAAAGCTGTAGAGAATGAAGCAAGTCTTGAACAAATGTATGTTTAAGACTCCAATTTTATTCACACAACACTTAAATATAGTGAGTAAAATACAGCACTCTTAAATGCCTAGTGCTAAGTTAGATGTTTGGAATCCTAGATCATTTTCCTCAAGAGTCAGGAATGCAAAACTTACATTATTCTGCACCATTAGATACAAGTATAGAAAATAACAAAGCATGTATTTCCTCTTGCCTTGTATTTGAAAAAAAATGAGTTTGCTTTTCAGTCACAGAAAAGAAAAGCATGAGAGGATTGAACTGTAAATAACTTGAGAATCTCCTGAGGGCTGAAAAATTTAAATAAGGGAGAAAATTATACTATTTGGTACTGTCAATTACTTTAAAAACTGGGAGGCTACCCCAACATGTCACTAAAATCTTTGATTCATTAAGCCAAAAAAGATCCATCTTGCAGTACTACTATTAGTCAGAACCATTCTTTTGTTTTATGTTATGTGTATTTGTAGCTTCTGTACAAAAATGAAGACACTTAATGTATATAAAAAGTAAGGATTGTATGTTATAAAGCCAAAATTTCTGATAACTTAAGGCCATCTGCAGTTGAAATTAAAAATTATTGATTGAAATTCATATCAATCAACATAATTTAATTATTTTAATTACCAAGAAGGGGAAAACCCTCTCAAAGTAGATGACTCTCCGTCTTTGAATGAAACCTACGAATTTAACAAATAATTGGGTTGTCTATTATTTTGAGACTATCCAAGAAAACTGTCATCATTTAAATATTTACTTTTAAGAATGACCTGAGGCTGCCGGCATTAGTGGGGCATGCCTTTAATCCCAGCATTGGGGAGGCAGAGGCAGGTAGATCTCTGAGAGTTCGAGACCAGCCTGGTCTACAAGAGCTAGTTCCAGGACAGCCTCCAAATCCACAGAGAAACCCTGTCTCGAAAAACCAAAAAAGAAAAAAAAAAAGAATGATTTGAGGCTTCCTTTGATGTAATTCCCCTATAATGAGATTGATGACTGCCTTGGTTACCATTCCTAGAGCCTTCATCCATTAGCTGATCGAAGCAGAAAAGGCACCCACAGGTAAGCACTGAATCATACTCCTGGAATCCAGTTGTGGAGAGGGAGGAGGGATGAGCAAAGGAGTCAAGATGGTGCTAGAGAAACCCACAGATATAGTTAACCTGACCTAGTGAGAGCATGGAGACCCTAGTCATAAAGTGGGGGAACCAGCATTGGACCTAACCAAGCCCTCCTAATGTGGGTGCTAGCTAGGAGGCCAAGACAGTCTATGAAACCTCTAACAGTGGAGACAGTTTTTATCCCTAGAGCACAAATGGTCTTTGGAAGACCATTCCCTATGGAGGGATACTATTGCAGCTCAGATACAGCAAGGAGGGCCTACGCCCTCCCCCATATGATATGATAGACTTTGGCAGTCCCCCCATGGAGGGCCTCACAATCCCTGGGGAGGAGGTGGGGTGGGTTGGGTTGGTGGGAAACATGGGAGGATGGGATGGTAAGGGAATGGAGGGATGGATATGTAAATATGAGTGCCTGTAAAATAATAATAATAATAATAATAATAATAATAATAATAATAATAATAATAAATGTGCTGAGAAGAAAAGAATGAACTGTCCCTTTCCTTAAAGGAGTTTATGTCATAGGTACAATTTAGACTGAAACACATATTTCACATGCAGATTTTTATAAATAATTTATCTTTAGGAAAATACAATGAACAAGCAAATGTGATTAATGTTTTCCTCTATATCTTATCTAACCCCAGGCTGAGTTGGGAATACACATATGCCAAAGAGTAGGTCCTTGCATTGGGTTCAGTTTTCTGGGATTGTAGATAATTATTTTTTTCATGTATGCAGTCACTCTGTTAGCAGAAGGACAGTTCAATCGTTAGTTGACATTTTAAAGTAACCATGCAATTTCATCTCCAAGAAGGGGGTGGGGGATAAATAGAATCTTTCATAGTATATACTATCAAATATAATAACACATGTTTGATTCTATGTAGGGTCAGGTCACTTGAGCCTAAGTAGCACAATTATAATATTACTGTGAAACTAATAAACCTCAGTTGCTAGCAATCATTAAGCACCCTAGGATCAGATGGAAATGTGTTAAGAAATGTCCATAGATTTTGTAATTCCTTTTTGGAATCTTAACATAACCTGAATATGGTTCTCCTGTGTCTGACTCGATTTAGTTCATCAAAATTAAATTGTACTAGAAAGATAAGAGCTTTTTATGGAACATAAGATAGCTTCATATTACTAGGAATGGATACTTTTTCTTGTTTCCACACAATTCTTTTTCACCTTTCTCTGTATTCATTTCATTCCTTCATTTTCTAGTTTGTTTTCTTTGAATCTCTGCAAACACCCTAAACCCCACATTCTCTGCCCTTTTTATTAGTAGCTACATGCAGAGACCAATTTCAAATTAATGAGCAAGAAAAATTGGAGTGGGGCTAGCTGAAGGCAGGAAGCCTCTCTGTTCTAATCATCTCTGACCAGGGTGCAGAACATGTGGTGCAAATATGGCTGACTGCCAACTCTTCTATTTTTCACAGAGAAATCATTATGGGAGGACCATAAGTTCCAAAACAAGTCAATTACATCAAATGTTTTGATTTTTACTCTTTCTCATACCTACACTGCCTTATTGCATATAGCTATGAGTAAATGTCAACATCCAGAAGACCCAATTGCTTGATACCTTTCCCTGTAGGTTATTTTCCACAACCATTACTTTTGACATCAACATTGTATTTTCACATATTGCAATTTACAAAATGTTCCAATACCCAAATAGATATTGAAAACCTATTTTAAGTACATAAATGTGTAGAATGTGTACATATATATCCTTATGAATGAAAGTTTGACTAACTTTATCCAAAGTTTATTATATTTTTTCCTACTCTAAATACTATGAAAGTCAGTTAGGACCAAGAGAAGCCAGATAGTGCTTTAGGTTTTGTGAGGTAGATGGTTTAATTTTTTGTTTTGTGGTAACTGATGCATTTCTTCTGGTTTAAAGAGGCCATGCAATCATTGACAGTAGCTTACAATAGTTTGATTCACATTGGAGTTTCCTAAAGCAGAAATGCCTAGCTAAATATTCCCTTATATTCACTGACATTCAGAGTTAGCTAAGAAAATATTCCACATAACTCTGACAAGTGAGGGAAAGTTATTTAAAGAATTCCACATTGTGAAAGTTTAGCAAAAATATGTGTGCAAATGGTTGAGGGTTATTCAGTGAAACCTGAGCAATAGATGTTTCCAAAGTTTTTTTTTTTTTTATCATAAGCAAGCATTTAAAAATACTAAGTCTTCATTCAGAGAATATAACTGGAAACTACATATGAAACTTTATTTCTACATAAGGATTTGTACATCATGTCATATTTATTTATGTCAAATATGTTCCAGTGGTCAAAAGAATTCACAGCTTCTCATCAAATAAGAGGCCCATTTTTCAACATGATGTACTAAAACTTTTATAACAACTTGTTTTTTTCTTTTTATATACTACATACGTCAAATCAATACAAACATATTAGCTAAATAATATTTAAGAGGAACAACCACCTCGAGGTTGATAACTGAAAAGCGTTATGTTACAAGTTGGCATATTATCTCAGAGTTTAAGCAAAAGGTGGCTTACTCTGTAGTACAGAAGCCTGCGTAGGGAATTTACAAGTATTTCTGCTTTTGTAGTTAACATGAAGTTATCAAAACCAGCAAGATAGTACTTCTACCTCATTTAACACGTGTAATACAATAAAGAACTGCAGAGGGATATTGGGGTTCAAACTTCAAGCTGAATATCAGAAAATCAAAGCAGCTGGCCTCTAGCTTCTTACCACTAACTCAGGCTGAATTGGATGATCATATCTCCACAAGCTCTCATCAAGCCTCAAACTGTAGCGTCTCCTCAGCATGGCTGGAGAATGAATGCTTCCTACTGAATGTATTCCTGTCTTACATACCTCCATTATTCTGGGATTAAAGGCATGAACTCTGTTACTCTTTTAGGCTGATTCAATCTCATGTATCCCTGGATGGCCTTAAACTTGGAGAGATCCATCTATTTCTTAATTCTGAATCCTAGGATTAAAGGTGAATACCACCACCTCCTAGCTGCTGTGATTAATGGTGTGTGCCTGCCTACCTTTTATGGTTTGTGGCTAATTTTGCTTTCTGAATCCTCAGGCAAGGTTTAATAAATCATAAATATATCAATACAAACCCTAACACTTAAGCTCCTGTTCCTAACAATCTTAAGACAAATGCTTGGGTTTCAAATATTTCTTTCTTTCTTTTAGTTTTATTTGTAGACTATCTTTTTATTTAAAAATCATATTCTACAGACAATTGGTATTTCTTATTATAATAAATTCAAGGCAAACTGAGGGCAGTATAATGAACCACTCTCTTACACATGAAATGATTTACTTTTACCTCCATATTTGGTTGTCTCTCATTTATAAGGTACTATAATACTCCCTTAGGTCACCAGCAGATGCATCCTCACTCATGTAAAAATTCAACACACACACACACACACACACACACACACACACACACACACACACATACACACACACACCTTCATAAATACTTGACATGTGTAGATTGAAGTATTCCAGTTTTCCGGTGGTTTGATGACATGGTTTTCCAGTACTTGTTCCAAGCTTCTTTTATAGCCAGTCTATGAAGTCATTCAACTGGGAAATAATTGCCTGCCAAAATTGAGTTTCTCTGGTGAACCACTCAACACAGCCTTAGATTCACAAAGAAGACCATTATTTGTGTGTTGTTAATCTTGGCTTAGAAACACCACATATTATCCTTTCCACTTGAACAGTCCAGCTACTGTTCCCTTAACTAAACTTTGGAACCCTTAGACATACTTCTGGAATATAAATGTGAATCACCTACCTTGTGAAGATGAAAATGGATTTTTCCAAGTCTGTGTACACATTCTAATATTTAGATGGATTCGGGTACATCATACAATCTATATTGGACACCACCTTTGCCCAGAGTAAAGCTTATTCAGTTTAACAATACTCAACTTTCTTACATTAGAAAATTGATAACATTTCACTATGCTATTTGGATATTATATCCCAAAACTTGACAGATGATTTAAGTCATTCAAAAAGAAGTTAGGAACCCGTGAAAATATGTATTCCTAAGCCCTAAATTTAATTTTTCATTAAAAGTTTCAATTTTATCTCAGATGACATTGCACTTCTGAAACCCTCTTATCAGTAAGTCCTAACATGAAAATTTGATAATGTCTTAAGGGACTTTTCAGGATACACAATTTTGCCAACATTTTATTTTCTAAACAAAAGGACTGAAATTAGGGAAATGGAACGTTGTTGACATAGTACAGCCTTGACTTAATTAATCTGACTGCTCATGCTACATGGCCATTATGGGAAAACAAATTGAAATTGCTTTCCTCTTGCATGTTCACAATGAAATCTCTGAAGTTAAAGGATTTTTCCTTGTCACATCCTATGAAGCTAGGATTCCACGTCTGCAAATTCAGAGAAACTAGGTCATGCGTAATTACCAGGCAAGACATGTTTATAAAGGTGATTTTCTCAAGAGAAATTTCCATAAAAATGGTAAGCATTATATTGAAAATGTAATACAGACAATGAGTGATGCCAGGTAACTGCAAAGGAAAATCACTCCAACAAAAAAAAAAAAAAAAAAAAAAAAAAACAGAACGAGAGAATTTACTAAATATGTGTGTTTTAGCTTGTACTATTACACATTACTTTAGCTATCATAGCAGAAGAAAATTTTAAATGCCACAAATTTGAAGATTCATGATATTTAAAAAAATCTGTGACAAATACATTTATATTCAAACTGGCATTTTGAAGAAATTTTGTCAATAGAGTGATTCTACTTATATCTTCAGGCAAATTTTCTGGTAAACATACAATTGAATTCTCATGAATGTCTCATTGACATTGCTTTCTAAGCATACTATTTATATAAACAAATGGTTAGTGGTAGATACTTATTTTGATTTCACATGTTTTTCATGAAGATATTTGGAAGTCTATTTACAGATCCACACTGAATTTCAGGAGTGCCTCTTTAAAAGGGGTATTCAAAAATATGCTCTAATACAATCTGCAAAAACTGAAATCTGCAAAATACATCATAGCCTGACTGTACATTTTAATGCAAACAGCTTCAAAACAGGAAGAAAATTGTCCTTGATGTTATCACTGATTCTTCATTAGACTCATTAGTGAAAGACAGGAAGGATCATAGATGAGATTTTATGTTTTTTTAAAAAAAGCTATAATGTTATTTTTGTGCTGAGGGTGTAAGTCAGTAGTAGCATGCTTATCCAGCATGTGTAGATACCCCAGGATCCATCCACTGCACAGGAAAAAAGAAAACATACACACACATGTACACACACACACACACACACACACACACACACACACACACACACACACACACACCATGAAATCAAAAGAAAATTTCATTTAGGAATAGGCAGTGGATCATAACATAGGAGAAAGAAAGGTGAAGATACAGGAAAAGTGATACCCTTTCATAAAAACATCACTGTAAAATCATTTGCCTTATACAACAAATATACACTAATGATTTTAAAACAAAACTATAAATGTATCATATTATGCTGGGTTTTCTGTTTATTTTAAAGTACAAAATGAACCAAAGATATGCAATTTAGAAGTTTTGTCTACAGGGTTGACAGAGAAGAGAAGACATTGAATGAGAGCATTATCAGTGAAACCACTTTTATTTTTATTTCTTCCACATAGATAACTTCAGGTCAACTACAAAAATCATGAAATGAAGAAATGATCATGGGACTGCACATTCAAGAATCACTGGAGTGAAAAAAAGGTTTCACCAGATGACTGTTAACAAAACAAAAAAGGAACCAGAATACCATAAAGTCATATTTATGTAGTAAACATGTCAGATATTTAAAAATAATAAATACAGACTAGTAGGAGAGGAACTAATAGCATAAAACAGCATGGAGTACATTTTATTTTCTGTAAGACAGATGAAATTTCTAGGCACAGTTTTAGGCATTAAGGAGGACACAGAGGCATAGGTTAGTGTGCACTGCTCTGTACAAAAATACAGTCTGAATAAATTACATTGCTAGCAATACAATTAGACACTCACCAGTCAGTTTACTGCATGTTTAATAATATACAGGTACATGCTAATCCATATATATCATTTATATTTCAAACACATAAGTCTCTCTATATTTGTCTTTAAAATTTACATGTTGACCTTACAAAAAGCTAAATACTTGTGCAAGAAATCTGAATAACTAGCCCTGCTGAATACTTTTATGATATCTCTCTCTCTCTCTCTGTCTCTGTATATTATCTTTCTAAGATAAACCATGGGTTCTGATTAACAATTCTGCTTAAGAAAATACCAAACAAACCTAAAGCTACAAAGACATGATGCTACTATAGCTGAAATTGTCACTTGTGTTTATTCTGATAGACACAATACTGCTTTGGATGAAAAACAATTTTCTGCTAAGCTTTGCTAGCAATGAAAAAGTTCCAAATACTAGTCATGGTAAAAATATTGTGTAGGGCTCGTTAAAATTAAAGAAGAAATCTACTTTTCAGTAGAGTACAAATATGTGTGCTTCAACCTGTAACATATTCTGTCACCTTTTGGCTTGTCATGTGGACAGAGAATGACACTTCAATAATACTCTAAATATGACACTCATCCGACTGCACACTGTATCCTCTAACAAGCCTCATTGGTGCCAGCACCATAGTACTGATCTTCCATTATTCAAGAATAAAGAGATCATCTCAAAACAGACCATGGTCAGTAGTTGAAATCCCTATCCAAATATCATATTCCTCATACTGTTCTGACAATATGCAAGGAACTTTATAAGAGTCTGCCCCAGATTTTATGAATTTAAGAAAGCTATTTCAAAATATTCTACAACACTAATAGCCATCTGGAAATTTTCCATTCATTTCCTTATGATGCTTGATTGAATTACACACTTTCATAAAGTTTGATCTCTATGATGCATTTAATAACTTTTGTTTATCACTACTAAAATACCTATGACTAAGGTATTCATATTTACTTTCTGATTCCACACAAACTTCACAATTGATTTTGGCATTTGAATAAAGTCCTTTGGGGGCAGGGAAAGACTATTGTTTCTGGTAACCTTCTTAAGCTGAAAGCAGAAGTCTGCTCTGGGAGGTAAAGCAAATTTTTGAAATCTATTGTCCTGCTCTTATTGGATTATATAATATATTAGCAAATAGGTACATTTTAAAGTTTTTGTCCCCAATGCTTCTTTCTTCATGAGGGTCACAAGAGAGCATACTTGTTTTAGTGTCTCTGTTAACAAAAATAATCATTTATAACTTTCATATCAGAATTGTATATTTTATATAAAAATAGGTTTACACTTAAACTACCCAGATTTGTATAATAAACGGAATGAACACAAGTTTGCAGTAGGAAATTAATTGCAAACTTTTTCCCTAATGTTGATATTTTCTTCCCTTGGTAGAATCAGTGAATGATTTCCCTAACATAAATTCATCATACTTGTGTGCACAAATCAGTTAGCCCATCAGTTAACTTCAGAGGACCAGGTGACAATTGCATACATTCTACACATCTACAGAGACATTAGACATTTATAGAAATCTATCACTATTGTGTTCTTTTAAAATGAAGACATTTAAAATACTTCCAAAAATAGCAGCCTTGTATTTTAATGAATTTTACACAAAGTGATCATCCTAATTCCTACTTTCTTTTAAACTACAGTGCTTATAAAAGAATCATTAAATTTCAGATTAACAGCATTTCAATTTTTCTTCTTAGGCAATTCTATTAACACTTTCCAGTGATTCAATGGAGAACATAGAGCAAAACCTTTAAGGTATATGAACTTTTGTATGGTAAATAACTGTGAATACTGATCTAAGCCTCTTAATGCACACAAGGTTAGTGTTCAAATATCTTCACTAGAGCAAGTATTGATTATATGCATGATAGGAACATGTATGTGGAGGATTAATAAACTTATTACCATTTATACTAATGGCTCACAGTCTAGAAAAATAAGCTTGTTACATATGCACAATTGTTTGCTGCAAATTTAGGTAAATGATTTAAAGGGTACAAAAGCAACCCCTGTACATTTCTTCCTGATTGCCCTGGGGAATACAGATGCTCTCATTTTGCCCCATTCTGGAGGAGAAAGAGGCACAATTTCAGTACTACATAATGAAAAACATATCTCCAAACTTAGACTTCCTTATTGGCAAACTATAGCTTGCCATTTACAAAAACATCCCTAAAGGTAGAATTACCAGTTATGTCTTTGATTATCATTTGATGGCCAAAAGGCAGTTTTGCTTTAAAAAGCTCACTCAAGCAAGTAACCAATAACCCATGTAGTCACTGTGTGGTATACACAGGTGATATGGGCTCCAACAGTAGAATTTCTGCCAGGGCAAAGGAACTTTTAAATGTTTCCTATGCCAGCTGCTCCCCTGCAGTCAATAAGAGATTCTGACAAATTTCATTCCAACGAGTTTCTTACAATGGTTGCTATCATACAGACCCTTTACTTGATAAGAAAAATGGCATGAGCATATTGGTAGTTTGAAGCATGTGCCTACATCTAATCAGCATCTTTATTTGTGCAGTTATGATGTTGATGGCCAAAAGGCAAAGGACATTAAATCAACTTAGCAAACTGCTTGATGCTCCACTAGTGTTTTAGAAAACAGTGTTAGAAAAGATGCCGACATAAATCTCTTTTGTTGGATGATTGGTTTCTGTGTGTGTGTGTGTGTGTGTGTGTGTGTGTGTGTGTGTGTGTGTGTGTGTGTGCGCCCGCATGCGTGCGCACGTGCGTATGTGTGTATTGAGACTTGGTTTTAGTAGTAGTCTTCATAGTTCTTAGGGTTCAGGCAATATAGGATGGCACCCCCAAATGAAAATATAGTTGCACCCCAGGCCAGGCCATAACCCCAATTGAACTCGTGGTAAATTTTCAAGCTCACAGTTTCAATGAACTTGATTGGGTAAAGGACCAGGCTGCAGACCTGCAGAACAACTGAAAAAAAAAAAGCAAACAAAATTATGATGTTATTTATAGCAAATAAAACAGCATGTAAATACAAATTCATGAATAATTTTTAATAAAATAAACTTTGCCATATTTGCCTACTATGGCAGCTTTAACACTCAGAAATGTGATATTTTCCACTTGAAATCTAGGTATAGATATATATAAAAGAGGCTTAAAAGACATTTATATACCTAACAATAAAAAATTAAAGCATTGCTAATTCTAAACATTATTTGTTAAAATACTAACAACTTTTTTCTTTCTTTTGCTTAGCTACTCTAACAATATTGTAAACTTTTCCTTGTTAATAACTGGTGAGTTGCTATTAGCAATTAATGAAATTAGTAAAACATAATAATTCATGAATATACAAAGTAGTGATTCTTGTCTTGCAAATACATGAACAATTATCACTAATGACAAGTAGCAGCACTATTTATACTAAACTGTTTCATAGAAAATCTATAAAGAGCTAACAATAGTGGCAACAATGCAGACATATACCCTCATTATTTCTATTTTTATATTTAAGGAACTAAAGAATTCACCATTTTAGTAATTATTCTGGGCAACCTTTCTTGTAAGATGTACCTTTGTTCACAACCATCTGATTAAGCCTAATATTCCAGGGAGACTTATTGTGATGTTTTGGCTTCTATTACTCTAATTATAAACTTTCACCTTTTCTACTCTCACACAGTCCACACCTCTTGTCTTTAAAAGACACTCAGAAGTCATCTTTGTCAGGAAGCCACAAATAATTATACTCTTTCTATTAGATCTTAAACATATTTGCATATATATTTCCCACTAGCTTCCAAAAAAGAATTAACCCAATGAAGGAAAGAGGAATAATGATCCAGAAAAGGGTAGGCCAAGAAGACTACTATGGTAGAGTCAAAATTTAGACATTAGTTCCTAGTTACCTCTTGGTTCTAACTCAGGAATGAAGGGGAATTGTGATGAGTCATGTTTAATAAAATTAAAAAAAAAAACTAATCAGAAAGGGAAGGAAGGGAAAGGCTTGTTTTAAGTATCTAAAATTAAAGTACCATGGATCCTGTGGGTATTTTTATATGAAAGTCACTACATTGGATTACACAGGAGATGAAGTCACCCATTTAAAATTCATAACTTCCTATTGGATCAACTATTATATAATTTCTGTTTTATTTAAATTAATTTGATTAGAATGTGTGGGGCTAAATTTGCCACATTTGCCTACTATGGCAGCTTTAACACTCAAAAAAAGTGATTTTTCCACTTAAAATCTAGGTAGAAATATACAAAAAAGAGGTTTAAACCTTATTCAGTCATGCTCATTCGGTTATACGCGGCTCACACCATAATGGCAGATCTGTAGTTACAATAAACCCTAATATCCTACTGTAAAAAGCATTTGTTTTCTGGACATTTGAAAAAATTAAAGATAGCTCTAACATATGGAACAAAATTTTTGTTAAAAGTGATTATTGCTTAGTTCGTATGAAAAATATTATAAATTCCAGCAATTCAGGAACAAAAATGTAAACAAATAAAAACCTTGGTATATACTATAGTATATGTATATAGTTTTGATATTTTAATTAACTTAAAAAGCACAAAGGGATTTCAGACTTTAAGTTCTATCCTCACTTGCTCTCAGCATCTGTAAAGGATCATATTGCCAATATGATTAACCCTCCTATCAAGTCTACATGTCAGTCATCTTCTGTGTCATAAAACTGATAAAGTAGCACATGGTTCCTCAAAAATACAACTTTCTTTAAGAATGACCATAGAGAGCAAATACTTTATCTGGATCCAGATAGAATTCCAAATGTGGCTGCCTGCTAGTTCAGTTCTATTCTAGGCTTACATCTGACTTCCATTCTTCTGCATCACTACTGAGAGTAGATAAACAGGAAAAAGGAGAATCACTTGACACTGAAAATAGAAACCACACCTTCTTTTTGGTCTAAAGTTTTAGATCGTAAAGCCTCTGCCAATAGCAGAATTATATAACCTCATTTCATCTATTTCTAACCAGTAAGTAGTACAATGTACACTAATAAAAAATGTTTGGCTCTAGTCTGGAGATCTACAAAGATGACACCAGCTAACTATCTCAGCAATGGAGGAAAGGCTTCCTTAAATGCCCTCCCCTGATTATGAGATTGATGACTGACTTATATGCCTTCATCCAGCAGCTGGTGGAAGTAGAAGCAGACACCCATAACTAATCACCGATTTGAACTGGAACCCAGATGCAGAGAAGGACCAGTGAAGAGCACAGAGGTCCAGACCAGGGTGGTAAACCCCACAGAAACAGCTGACCTGAACATCTGGGAATTCTTGCTCTGCAGTCTGATAGCTGGAATACCAGCATGGGACTGATCCAGACCCAAGGAACATGGGTTTCTGTGAGGAAACCTCAGAAATCTATGGGAACTCCTGTAGAAGCCCAATATTTATCCCTAGCATAGGTGTGGACTTTGGGAGCCCAGTACATATAGAGGAATACTCCCTGAGCCAAGGCACACGGGGGTGGGCCTAGGCCGTATCCCAAAGGAAACGAAGTACTCTGATGATACCCTATGGAAGGCCTCACCATTCAGGCTGAGCAGAAAAGATATGTGACAGCTAAGGTTTTAGTTGGGAGGGCGGGTAGGGGAGGAGGGGTGGGAGAAGGGAAATGGGATTGTCATGTAAAACAATCCTGCTTCTAATTCAAATAAAAAAAGTTGGATAAAATGTTTGGCTCTCTGACTTAGTGGAGGAAAGGAAACTCTCCTGTTTAAATGTTGTAATATTAAAGAATCAATTACTACACCCATGTAAAAAACCAAACATTAGGTACTGAGCAAGGTTTTCTCCCCCTTTTAAAGGCTTGTCTTCTTAGATTTTTTTTTTTTACTTTCATCACTAAATCATGCCTAAGGTATCCAGTATACAATTGAAATAGTGATGTAAATTGCATATATCATTTAATTTATCTGATAAATTAATCCATTCAATGAATATTTGAATGCTTCTGAGTTATACAATCTAAAGCATTATTGATGGCTTTTGAGGAAAATTGTTGCTGTGTAGCCCAGTCTGGCCTTTACCACATGATTCTCTTGCCTCAGCCTCCCCAGTACTGGCTGGGATCACAAGTATTTACTACAGTGGCTATAGTTTTAGTTTGTACGCATTTACTGATGGACTGCCTTCATACATGAAAATAGCAGCTTTGTTTCCCTTGTTAACAATCAATAAACATATTAATCTACTCTGTATACAAAACCAAGTACTACTAAGATCCAAGAAGAACCAGAAAAAAGAGGTGAGAGCTGCTTTTTATATTAACTAAGGAATCAGATTCTTCTGGGAAGGTGACAAACAGGAGCATAGATATGAGTCCTTAATGGAGTTATAAGTCAACATATCAGGAATTAAATGTCCAAGGAACAGGCAGTATTAAATTCCTGAGAAGAAATGTACCTCTGGAATAAGGAAGATGTCAATACTGTGGTCCTAGTTCACACAGCAAAGAGGGTATAAACCAAAACAAAGAAAGCAAACAAAACCCAATACAAAACCATCAAGCATCAGTTCCTGGTCAGGTCTCAACCTGAAGACCACAGTTAGTGTTTTGGATTTCAATCTAAGAGAAAGGCAGCTGCTAGAGAAATGTGGGCAAAGAAATCATAACCAACTGGAATTAATTAAAAAAGCAACCAGCCAGTCCCTAGGCTAATGTGTTAACCTAGGCTGTTTTAAAGATTCATTTCAATATGTTTTATTTAGCAAAAATCTGAACCTCCATGGTATAATGTAATGACATAAGTTCCTGTTAGAGGGCAAGTGGGTATACACATCCATTAAGGGTTCTGTGGCAAGCTTTCTTGAATAACTTGCTTAGACCTTTCTTGTGTTAAAACAAGATGAAAATTTACCCTAAAATGATTTATCCCTATGAATTCTGTTATCCTTTCCAGAACCACAGAGAAAATTGCATGCAATAGAAAAACTGAGAAAATATAAACCTAGAATGGCAATTGAATGTTTTCTTCATTTATTACGATAATATAGTAAAAGACAAATGTCTCCTTACTTAAAAGAAATTTCTGCAAGGGGCAGACCAAAGTTTGCAGTATAACACAATGACACCATGCCATATTTTTATCTCACCACCAATCAATGAAATATAATATAAATTTAATGGTCATTGTGGTAATGCTTTGCCCTTCATCAGATACAGCACTTGGAAAGTTGTGAAGCATTTCAGAATTGGAAGAAAATCTGCAATTTACTTCCTTATTTTTCAAAAGATACAATGAAAATCATGAATATGTAATTGTATGGCTAGAAACATGAGAGGAGCTTCAAGATACTAATTTCTGTGTGTATTGTCTTTTGTTTTATCTGCTTGCTTAGATTTTAGATAAAGTCCGTCTATGAAGTATGCCGTAGCTGACCTAGAACTCCATATGTAGGCCAAATTGGTCTTGAAGTTGTATCAATCCTCCCACCTCATACCTCTTTCTCCTAAGTACTGAAATTACAGGCATGAAACACAATATCTGGCTTCCCATTTTAAACAGGTGTTTGTCAATTAAAACATTCAAAACATTCATGTCAATTATGTAGTACAAGTCAGTTTGTGGACTTTATGACATATAAAGCTTCTGACTTCCTTTAAGTATAATTCCTGAAACTGCATTTGCAAGACAGACCCACCTGCAATACAGTTGTTACGTAAATTCAAAATCAAGATGATTCTGCTAGCTATTTTGGATATGATAGGTAACCTGTAAGATAATTCAGGAATCTTAGTCTTTTATGTCAGATTGATTCTCTCAATTGAAACCATGGCTCTCCAATACAGTAGTTTGATAGCTGGGCATCACTTCCCACTGTTTACAAACTATTTTTGAGTATCCATGAATTCCTGGTATAGAAGTATGTAGAATGCTTTCTAAATGGAAGTGGTATGTCTGTTTTTAATACAGGTATTGCCCATCTCAGCAAAAGAAAAGAAATGTTTCTTTTCATATATATCATTCTCTATATGAGCAGACACAGGCATTGGTTGGTGGCAAACAGCTTGTTGATATTTGTAGAGGAAAACATTTTGTTAAAAGAAATTATTACTATTTTCATAAATGCCAACACAAACTGAAAGGAAATGCTCTTAGATATAGATATGCATTTATAAGGTCACTGAAATGAATTCCAAGCAAGGTAAGCCAACTGCTTCAATATATTTAGTTTCAATTATGTAGACTTTCCAAGTTTTTCAATTGAAAATCCAAATTAATAATTGATTACTATGGGCAATCAACGCAGTTTTTAAAAATCAAACAAATGTAATGATTTATTTGCTTTCCATAGTATTTTACAAGTAAACAATATGATCAATCTTGTTTATATGAAAAGCCAACATTAAACTATTGGTTATTTCAAAACAAGTTTCGATAACCAATGCCAAAAGAAAAAGAGAATAATTAAATATGAGGGTATGACCATTTTTACATTATAGTAATCAGTATAGAGCTCATTGTAGGGCTCGATGCATGGAGTAACACTATATGTACCTTTTTGCAGGGTTTCCTTTCATTAGTTTATCATTTACTAAGATGTGATCTCTAAAGCTAAATCAAAAACCTTATTCTGGCCAAATCTTTACCAATATATTGTTTTATAACCAGTACTTATTTTCACCAATGTTTCTATTCTTGGAAAAATATATTTGAAGGAGAAAAAAGGCAACTCCTAGTTGATTTTCTACAAATGTCTATACGGTGTTAGCAATGGACTTCTTTACAGAGTTTTCACTTGGCATGATGCAGTGAGTCAAAGGCTAAATGGAAAAAGAGCTAAGTGTTCACAGTGACATGGGATAGTAAAAAATAAGTAGAATAACTCTATGCCATCCTACAATAAGAAATGTCTATTACTGTAAAAATGGCTTGTAACAATCCCAGTTTTAAAGTCTCTCATATCATAAAGTGCAGTTTATCAGAAAGAATTCAACTTTTATCTCATTGCTCTGCTCTTAGGTCTAAGCTTAAAAGACAAATGCACACTTCAGTTAAAGCATCTACATTTGTTCATTCTAAAACAGACAAAGAGCCACTGGTAAATCAATGAAACAAGAAATATGCTAGCAAATAGTGATGACTACCAAAGGTGTTTTTTATTTAGTACTATATTGTCCCCAATTTAGGCTAAAAATGTTTTGTGGTAATACTTTGACCAGTGTTACAGACATCTTAATACAATTTTTATTCCATATCCGACATCCACATTTTTATGATTTATTGTCTTGTAGTCCCAGGTATGCCAGGCATTACTTGACCTTAAATAGATCATTTAAGCAAGTAAATTAGACATATTTCTAAATTTCATTTCAGCCCTTTGGATTGTTTTTGGTTTATTTATTTTATTCATTAATTTTTTTGGTTTGTTTTTTGGACTTTTGAGACATGTTTTTCTGGCTATCCTTGAACTCGCTCTGTAGACCAGGCTGACCTCAAACTCAGGTAGCTGCCTTCTGGCTCCTGAGTTCTGGGATTAAAGGCCTCTACCACCACTGCCTGGCTTGGACTTTATGCCTACATTCTGATCAGTCTTATTTTTGATAAGAGGAACACAAGCAGCAGGGGGCAGTAGAACACTTTAGGTTTTTGTAGTTTTAGCTCACACTACCCTTTAAATCCTGAGAAATTTGATCTATTCCAGTTTTAAACAGCTTTGAAAACACCCTCCAAGAGCCTAGATGGTTCTGTCAGTATTTTCATTATTGACAGTCACAGGGGCTTATTTTGTAGGCTTCAAATAAGATATGACTGACAGGGAAATTTGAAGATACCACAGGAATATTTCAGTTAAAAGTCAAAATGAATAATATATTCAAGGATATTCTTAAAACTGAAAATCAAAACTTGTATCATATAATGAACTGGGCTTGTAACAATCCTTAAGACCATGAGCCAACCCCCAATCTCCCACCATTCACACATAGACACACACACACACACACACACACACACACACACACACACACACACACACACACACACATTTTCTTCTTAAACACAGCTGTGGTCTTTTGTTTACCTTGTTTGATATTTCAATTTAAAATGTGCTTCACAGAATAATGGCTGTCAAATTAATAGACATCCAACTGCCCTCATATAATTAACTTCTTTGATGGTTCACATTAACTGTCATGATTTTCCCATTATTTTACAAAGGAGTATATTTTTAAGAAATTCCCTTTTCTTGTTTCATGCCAGATTTTTTTAAAGATATTGTTAGTGTCCTAAATTCACAAAGGAGGCTCGGGTTCAGGTTAGGGGAGTCTGGATGATTAAAATAAAAATAGCAAAGGACAAAGATTTGATAAACACTTCTGAGACAATTTCTAGCAGCCCTGTGTAGGTTTTTTTCGGGGGGGGGAATTTGGGGTTTTTATTTTGGCAGTGCTATGAATTGAACCTAAACTCTGGGTCCTATAGCCTCAAGTCATGCTAAGAAAGCACTGTAATACTGAGTTGTATCTCCAGCCCCAGAAGTTTATTTATTCATGCTTTAGCAAGAAGTTTAGAAGTTGCCACTGTTATGTGACATGCTTAACATGCTGAAAACTGATAATATGAAACTCCTTTAGCCAATTTACCTTAAAATGTAACAAATGCCTCTCAATTTTTATGCAAGTAGCAAACACATACTGATTCATGAGAAGGGAGAATGGTAGAAAGGTTCATGAATCTTTAATGCTGGTTTGAATATAATGAATATATTTACCTGCTGCAAAAAGCATGACAGCAACAGGTCTGTAGAAGCGCCTTCGAGATCCCACGCAGATGGAAATCAAACCCACCAGGAAGGCAATGAGAATGATGGCAGCACCACCAAGGAGTAAAGCCAGAGTAGCAATCTGCCAATCTGGAAAGTAAAATAAAAAGAAAAGAAAAGCAAGGCAATAAGGCTACAAAGAATCAACAGAGATCTGTTCAGCACCTTTCACTTTCATGCAGCTCAATGAAAGTGATTTTACTGCATGCTAAGCATCTTTTGGGGTTTCAAATGTTTTGCAACAAAAATTAATATTAATGTCCTTATTCAGAAATGGTTCCTCTGCTAACTCAGCAGAGTTTTTAGGGCAGAGGTTTGCCACACTTCTTACATGGGCTCCACTAATGTTAAATTGAGCATCCCTCACTATGACCTACTTATTTTCAATATTAAGATTTAAATATTTATTGAATTAACAAGTTCACAATTCTTAACTATAGAAAATAAGGATAAGCATAAAATTTCCATTCAGATATAGATTTTAGATACTTTCATCAGCAAGAAACTCCCCCCTTGTGCCCTTTCCCCGTCAACACTTGGACTAATGACAAGATCCAGTGCCATGACCAATTTATTTTGCTCTGTTAATAAATGATATGAACTATTTTGCTTCTTTCTTTTAAGCATGTAATGATCATCTCATTATTATATGTGACAACAAAACATAATTTTAAAATTCCTTTCCTTCTTGGAAAGCCTTCCTTAGCCTCATAAAAACTCCAAGTTTTAATTTGCTATCCCTCATTGCTAAAAAAAATTCCCTGGTTAATTCCTATCAGGAACGTTAGTTAGTGCTTTATTTATTGCATTTCATGTGTTTCTGACTGCTTTAGTCACCCTTACCAAAATGGTTTCTAAAGTAAAGAATTTCAGGGAGGCAGACTAGACTCTAATTGCTCAGCCCCTTTCTTTTATCAAGAACAAGGAAAGCTATAATGACCGATTGCCCTGCCTCTGATTCAGTTAAAAGCTAAATCTCATTGACGACAATTTTATTCTTGTAAGGATGTAGCAATGGTATGAGAGAAAGATTTTCAATTTTCCAGTAAAGAAAAGGAAGATGAAATTATTATAAAGTACACATAGATCAGGAAGCATAACATAAGGAATACTATAGGGATTGACACACTACAGTGGTGGTACTTTGAAGGAAATTCCCAGGATGCCTCTTCTGCTCCTCAGTTTAATATATGCACAGGAAATGGAAATAAAATTTAATCTAATGTTAAACTGCAATGCATTTTACTCAGAGTCCATAATCCATGACACTTTGATGAGTCCCTCTGAAATTATCTCCTTCTAAAAAGCTTCTTGTATTCTGAAGTATGAGAACGGGTTAGCAGGTAAACCTTAAGATGTTATTTTTGTATTTATATTTGAAAACTCTTTCACATCCTTGCCTCCAAAAAAGTTCTGGATGTTTCACTGATTTTCAACTAGAACCTGCACAACAATCAGGAAACAAATACATAAAACATATCCACACATCTTAAAATATAAACATAAATAACAAGAAAGTACAGAGCATTTTTAATGCATCTATTTGTAACAAAGCCATATAACTTCAAACAAAAAGTGTTATATGTCTGTCAACCAGAAGTTAAAAGGATAGCCATATAACGACGTTTTTATTCCATAATAGCACATAGCTTTGAATTAAAAAGACAAATAATGCTTGTACTTGGAAACCTCTAAACTACTTTCAAAAAGTTTATGCCTGGTATGTTATCTGACATTGGAAACTCCTAAGGTGAAATTTGTGAATTGAAAAAAAAAATTCAGTATGATTACAACAAAGCAACTAATAGGGAACAAAGAAAAGAGTAAAATCCATCTATGTGCATTTACAGAGCAGTGAAAAACCTGGCATTTAAGCAGCTACACTATGGAAAATGTATCACTTTAAAAGAAATCTTAGCTTTCTTTGAATAAAGGTACGACTAAGTAGCTACTTCCTTAAAAATATCAATACAAACATAATAAATTGATTTTCCTGATAAGTTCTTTCATGCAACCAAATTTCACTACTTTTACTTTCAACTCAAAGTAGGACAAGAAATAATCTTGGCCAGTATTGCCTATCTTTCATAGCCTCAAATACCCAAGTCATTCATTTATTTGCATTCTTTACAGACAGACTGAGAAATAAACTCAGCAAAATTTTTTGGAGAAAAAGCCAAATACTTTCAGATTTGTAACTGCTTAACTAAGACAGTAAAAACCTAGCCACAGACACATAAATGAACAAATGCTAACAATAATAAATTACAAAAATGATTTCTGTGAGACCTTCAGACAGCTCAGCAAGTGAAGGCACATATTTTCCAGGCTTGAGGAACTAAGTTCAATGACTGGAATACATCTGATTGAAAAAGACAACTAACTCCACAAGCAAACTGACCATAAAAATGTATACACACCTTGCACACACCTTGCACAATCTCTCTCTCTCTCTCTCTCTCTCTCTCTCTCTCTCTCTCTCTCTCTCTCTCTCTCTCTCACACACACACACACACACACAAAACAAAAAAGGAGGGGTACGCTGGTGTTTACTATGTCCTAGACTATGGTCTAGTTCATTTTCAAATGTTAAGCAATTTTTCTAGGCAAAGGCTAATTAAACAACTGAAATCACATAATAATGCCAATGGAATGTGTAATACCAAGTGATACTTATCCAAATTTGCAAATAAAAACAAAACAGATCATAATTTCATATAAAGATGAATTTTCTCAAACAATGATTTTTCCTTCCATACAGGAAATAGAAAATGCAGTAGTAGAAACAGGAAAATAAGTCATTTAAAAAACTAGAAATTAAGAAAGTAACATCTTGCAGGCCAGGAAATACATTAAAAGCATATGAACAGAAGCAGTTCTGTGTTTTCTACTAAGTGCCATATATTTTTTGTCTGGCTTTATTACTAAAGAAAACTATCTCTCTACATTCAAAGTCAACAAGGATAGTCAGCACCATCATTGCTGCAATATTGCCCCACTTCCCTTTGGTCTGCAATCGGAATTATAGCTCAAACAGAAAAACTGTTTTGTTTTCCAGGAGGTACTAGAAATGGGCCTTGACAGTCTCTGTGCTGGCCAGAAGCTTGGGCTTGAAATAGCATACCAAAACTATATTCTTAGTAGAAAATGCCAAGTTTTAAGTTATTTTCAGTACATCCACTTGGAAGGATTCACTCAGGCTGGTTGCCTAGGACCCAAACTTTACAGTTGACACTCAATTCACAAGCTGAAACAGTGGTTAGGAAGAGCTACTATAATCAAGGACATTTGGTATGCTTTTCAGGAGTCTGTTTGGCTCTTTGAAGCTATGGACAGGGCTTCTGCTTAGAGTCTCTACCCAGAATTCATGATTTAAGCCTTAGGGCTAGGCCAAGAGGTAATCCTGAAATCACAGACAAACAGGTAGCATTTCTTTTTTTCTTTCTAAACAACACTATGAAATGGAGAAATTTTTAAAAAGAAAATAGAATTTATATATACTTAGTTCATTAAAGTACCAGGCTTGGGTTTGTAACATTTCTCAACAAGTCTAAACACTGGATTTAGCGTAAATGTATACAAAACACTAAGCATTTTCAGAGTAATACACTAAAAAGTCATGAATGTGCTTGTTTCTACCTTAGTGGGGGTTTTGGTATCTTTTTTATTTAATTTAAAAACAATCTTATTTTACATACAAAATCCCAGTTCCTGCTCTCTCCCATCTATCCACTCCCCGAAAGTTTATATCAAAAAAATGCCCTATCCCATATGTATAAGGCAAATTAAACTGTCATAATATTTGCAATTTTCAGGTGTTTTTTTAAAGTCATTTGCTTTACGTTTTCAAAATCAGTTCATTTCTATATTTATCTTCATTCTTTGATTTAATTCCCCCTTGGTACTGAGTCAGCTGCAGTATAAAACTCTGAGACTATTCTGTATTCTTTTTAATCATTTCTGTAAACAATGGTGTGATACTGTACTAGAACAGTAAACACAAAAAAACAATCCCGTTGAACATCAATGGCATGTGACACTGATTTTACCACTGTAGTGCTGTGTTTAACATTAGGCCAGCTGATTGCAAATCAGAATTTGTTTTCCTAAGACCTGAGAGAACAGGTGGTAATCAGTCTACAGAAAATACTGCATGTCCTTAGTGTACCAAATTGGTGAGAGCTCATATGGGCAGATAACATTACTTTGGAACTAGAAACCAAAGTGAAACAAGGCTTCCATAGTACGTGTCACATTCCCTCAAGAGAATATGGACAAAAGTGACAAAGAAATAAACTAAGAGGCTTTGGAGCTGAACTTAGGGAAGCCACAGCCTAAGACAACTGTGTACTTTTCTTAACAGAAACAAAAGTAAAAGTAAACAAACAAAAACGTCCATGCACAAAGTATTTCCTTTCACAGTAACAGGATAAAAATCAGGAAGCCCCTGCATTACAGCCTTAAGTTAAATATTAACATGCAGGTCAGGAACTAAATCTGAGTCCTCTTTCAAGGTATTTTTACTCTCTAGCATCAGTCTCCATTGTCTATAAATAGATTAGTATTCTACAGAATTGTGCTGACATATTTTTAGCAGTGTGATACGTGCAATTGGTCAGAAGTTGCCAGTACATTATGAAAATTCTATTGCCCATGTTACTTCTGCCTAGTTGAAGAATTGTTTTCTCCCAGGGGATTTCATAGTCAAAACTCATTAATGATTTCCAGGAAAGGAAAATATTAATAAGGATACGTTGTCTACTTTGAGCCAAGGTCAAGGCACTAAAAAAAGCATTCATTCTCAAATTATTCCAAAACTTAACTTCCCAAATCTTGATAAAGTTGTTGAACTCCATTCAAAGATTTTATGCCGAGATTAGTTCTACTATGGAAACATCTCTTAATCCAAAATAGTTAATCCAAAATAGTTTTCTTTCACAAAATTAAGCACCAAAAAGAACAGAAATGGAATTTTATTTTAAAATTCAAGTTCCATTATTTGGGTGAGTAGTATTTCTCCAAATGTATTATATGGTTTATATTAATATATTAATATAATGTTAAGGTACTAATGGATTGTTCTTTTTTTCTATGGTTCTCATTAGAAATTAAAATATGGATTTTTAAAACTTGTATCATCACAATCAAATTTGTCTGGCAGCCACTTGTATTTTCATCTTTAATTCTCCCAAGAAGAAATGATTTTAATTAAAATGAAACAAATCACCTAAGCAAAAGTAACTCAAATCACCAAAACTGGTGATTTTTATCTCACTCCCCATGAATTTTCCTCAAATTCTTCATGATCTACTTAAATAAATTTCAGCACTTCACTCATTCTTATCAAACAGCAACTAGATCTTCTGACTAATTTTATTTAATTTTGGTACATATTTATAGCAAAACTTTTGAATTTAATTGTGTTGATGGCAACTTAGAAAGCTAACTTATTACTGTCAATTCTTAAGGAAAGAAAAATCTCAGGTGAATTACCAATGTTCTGTCATAATTTTGTTCAAATCCTTAGCAATGCTTTTTTCTAGCTTTAAAAGAATAAACCCTTTTTTAAACAAAGGAACCTCTTGGCTGTTTCACATAGTTGTATATTAGAAACCTCAGTGGAAATGTAATTTAAAATCTGAGTACTGTAACATATGGTGTTTCCTCTCAAATAAAACTGTTATATACAGTGCTTAGCAAAGAGCCTTGGTATTAAAGCATGTTTTAACACTTACACAGAAAGCCAACATTATGCCAAATGACTGCTACGTCTTCGTGTGCTATATGAGGAAATTTTCACTGGCATTTGATGATTCTAGTAGCTAAAAAGCATTGTTACTGCTCAATAATAACTACTAAAAGGGATTTCTATAAAGATGTGTTGGTTATGGTTAACTAAAGGCTGTTTCTTTCCTGTTCTTACAAAAATTTAAAAAAGCAAACAAACTAAAAAGCCAAGATGGCAATTTAAAAACCTGGGTTTACGGGAGTACGAGTGGGTGGTCTTATAGCCACTATAAGCTTGGAAAGCAGGTATAGAGCAGCTAATAACATTCAAAGAATAGAAGGGAGATCTTTAAAAAGCCGCCCATAATAAATAATGACCTAGTAAATATGAGAGAATAACAGAGGTAAGCTAATCACACAGACAGCTCTTTCTTTCACTCCTTTAGGGAAGGAGAACTTCTACTACTTCATTTTCAGCATGTTGTAAACTTATTTCATTAATTAAATCATATCAATTACTTCACCCATCCCTTTATTCTCCCCACCTAGCACAGAACCAAGCACACAGACATACTGCATAAGTTTAGATCAAGATCATATATACCTCTTGCTATTAGGATGACTGTCAATGATGTTAACTTACTGGGGCTTTGTGAGAAGGTTACAAAAAAGGAAAGAAGTCTTTCTTTCTATAACATGGTATTGCTAAGAATAGTCTCCAGGTTTCATTCACAATAGACTATGGCAACGTTTTGGTGAATATTGGTTTAGAAGTCTTAAACATGACATGAAGAAATTCTCTTGTTAAAAACTTAAATTTTAAGTTGAGTGCCTGTTTTGGTACAAACAATATGGAATTGAGGAGATTTCACCTCTTATTTTTGCTACATCATTTTTCTAATAAAAGATACACTTTTAAAAAATAATGCAAAGTTTGTGGCATTATACTCAAATGACTCCTTAAAACATTACCTTATATTTCACAACATTTAATAATACTGAAAAAAGCCTAAAATATTTTCCTGGTTGATTCTTTGGGAAACCACAAATGTCCTTAATTCTTGTATATGCATGGAATTTTACAAATGAGGGTTTGTGTTGAAAATATTACAATAGAACAGAAAAATTGAGGATTTACATATTTCCTCCCAATCCCATATATATTTCAGAGCAAAAGAGTCTTCTCTAATTTCAAGAGTTCTAATAATTTGAAGAGTGATAGATTTATGTGTTAGTGCCTTAGGCATGAATTATTTAAACCATTCCTAATGAGTTCCAACCTTGCTTAGATGAACACTGTATGTGCCTATCTGGCTACACACATATATTTATAATTATATTCTTATGGACATTTCACACCACAAAAAATACATTCTAAATTCTTATAAATGACCAATCATTAAAGCCATGTATCTGCTAAGGGAAGAATTTATCCTAACTGTATCCTAGCTATGAATTATTTACATATGGATTGGAAAAATCAAGTGCAAGAGGTATGTATGTGGTTCTCTTTATACTTCAGGGGCAATAAATATTTTATAGATGTGCAGATAGACTGGATCAGAAGGTATGCTTCACTGGGAGGTGGAGTCCAAATCTTCCCTTAAACCTGAGCTTACCACATAGCTCTGTATAAGTAGTAGAATGCACTGAAAGACTTCCTAGATATTTCACATAGAAGACAGCTCTCTTCAAATTCTCACTCTGTGGGTACCTAGTTTAATTATCTTGAGACACCATGCTAACAAAACAAGTACTCCGGACAGTGTTTCAGTGAAGACAAGCCTTCCAATCCTACCACTAAAGTGGCAAACCCTTGAGTAAACGCATGTAGAAAAGGATCACACGGTCCCAATATTTCAGCCCCTGACCATAAAAGGTCATACAGCTACAACCACAGATAACTGGATCGATCAGTGGTGTTAGACTCATTATGTGCTTATCTGCATTCATGGCCTTCAGTGTCCCACAGCAAGATTTTTTTGTGCTGTTAGTTTCCTATAACTAGTAAATTGAGTAAATGTTCATCTCTATCACAAACTGAGAGCCTGATGAACTTACAAAAGGCCACAGTATTCTCAAAAGCATTGCATGCTCATTATTTTGACAATGGGAAGAAGTAAGGTATCTGACCTTTAAAAGTCCTTAAAAAAAGGTAGCTGCTAAGATATAAGTTCTCTGATCATGACCTACAAGGGGTTTTACTACAAGCTAGGTAACTCATACCAATATTTAAATCTGATACTAACACAAAATTTTTCACGATTTAAAAAGGAAAATTCCTCCCACTGAAAAATATCACTTTGAATACACTTTTCTAAAGACATAACATTAAAGAAAAACAATATTTCATATATTTAATCTTTATGGCATGCCATCTGACAAGCTTAACATGTTTTATGAACTTGCATGATTGGTGAGTGGCCGAGTTCAGGTCAGAAGGAACCTGACATCTCATGTATTATTCTTTGTAATAATACTTTGTCCTACCACAAGATTATAACAGCATAGTTCATACAAAAGCTTATTTTGGAGACTCATTTTGAAATATCTACAAAAATTTTCATTAATAGATCCCAAAACTACTGGGTATACTAGTGCAGGAATGGACTTCCGGGGCCCATTTCCCATGTTGGGTTACTCTCTTAGCCTACATACAGAGGAGGGCCTAGACCCTGCCCCAAATGACTTGATGATCCCTCATGGAAGGCCATACCCTTGTGGATGGGAGATGGGATGGGCGGTTGGTGGGGGACATAGGAGGATGGGAAGGAGAAAGAACTGGGATTGATATGTTAAATAAGATTGTTTCTAATTTAAATAAAATTTACAAAAAAATACTGGGTATATTTTCGTACTCTCTATGCTGTCTTATGAATAAATTATGAAATAAACAAAATCCAGAAGTTTATTTCCTGTCAACAGGTAAGATCTTTTGCTTCAGAAAAGTTTTTGTTTTGTTAATTATGTTGTGATTTTCTTGTTTTGCAATGCCAGACTTTGCTTTAAATGCCAGTTTTCACACTCCTGTCAAACCCGTTTGCTGCCGCCAGTCTCCACTAAGGGGACTCCCTGGGGATTGAAATCTTTCTGTGACTATGAGGCAAAGAAGAATTCTATTTGACCACAAATTAAACTGTCCTTTGGGGAATTTGAAATTCAAGAAGACATTAAAAAGAAGGAATCATCACACAGATCTTGAGTTAATTCATCCTGGGTTTTCTTCAGTTTATTAGTTAAGAAAGTTTGGGTGCTAACTAGTAATAGTACCTTTCCACACATGAATGCATTTGTCTTTTCGAATTTCTTTTAGAAGAAGCTGGGAGAGGGTACACTTGAAGTGGTTACAAAGCTAGCTCTATGTAAACATTCTTCGGTGTTAAGGCTTCTCAAGGAATACGTAAACCTTCCTCAACCAAATCGCATTGTGAGGTTTCTGATGAAATCACATTTCCAAGTTAAGGTTTCTTCTCAAAATATGCACAGATGACATGGATCTGAACTTGGAATCACTGTATGCTAGCTAGGTCTTCTAAGAATTGCAGGTGTTCAGGCAGTTCCATTTATCTGAAACTACACCAAAAGATAGCTTTTCTTATAAATTCCCTTTGAAAGGGAATTTTATACTAAAGTTAAAAACAAGGACTATATGTGCACACTCATTAAAGAACTCATTAAAGAACCTGCTATCCATTGAAAATAATATTCATCTGTTTTAGCACAGAGTGCCCTGCCATTTCAAAACTACCAATGACTCATGTTACAAATGCAGCTATACTTAGGGGAGTGTATCGATGATATTAATAATATTCCTTGAAAATTGTACTATTTAATCAAGCAATTTTCTGATAAATAATGGATAAACACACCCTTGTTTACTGTTCCAAATCACTGACAGTGAAGAATGTTTATTGGGCTGCTTATATGTCCTCTCTTTTTTTTTTCTTTTTTTGCTGCGTCAAAAATCAGACAGTAAAAAGCCATCTGCTTCATACAAAGTAACTACAAATTAATTGTTTTGAAAAGAAACAGAAAATGATCCTAAAATTAGAAAGCTTTGTTATATGGAGTTTAGGGAACTTGTATTCTTTATTCTCTTGTAATTGCTATGGCTGTGAAAACCTAACTACTATACTCTAGGGGAAAAAATTACCAAACTAAACAGGAAGCCGCAGTTAAAACATTATGAACATTTTGAATAACACTGAAGGCTTATTAAAATATTATCCAAAAAGTACTGGGGAAAGCCATTAGAAAAGAATTTTATGGCCTATAGTTTTGTGATTACTGAATATTCCAAAGTTCTCCAAACCCACTACCAATGACAACCAATTTGCAGTTTTCTCTTTTGTCTTCCTAGAAAAATTACAAGTAAAGATGAATGCCACTGCTATCCCCCACATCACGAATTGAGACTCCAGAGAAAAGCATTCAGCTGAGTGACAACCAGATTACTGGTTCATAATAGAAGTGCTGACGCAACCTCCAATATACCAGGACACAAGAGGCATGGCTCTGCTCTAGTTTAAAACTATAAAACCAGTTATAAACAGCAAACAAGGCATATTTGGTAACAAAATTAAAATGCAATTTTAAAATAAGTTTCAGTAGAAACTGCACCTCAGTAGGAAATGCTGTCCTCAGAAGGAAAACGTTCCTGAAATTTTCCTTCTTGAAATAAAACTTTGCCTCTTCAAGGCAGTTTTAATTCTAATTAAGACAAAGATTTTTAATTAAGCCCTGAAGATCCTGGGGAATGACCTTCAGTAAAACAATCCTTGGTTGTTTTCCCTAAAGTATTTACAGAGAGAATGAAGTGGATCTCTGAAAATAATCCTACAGACATTTTCCTTCTATCCCTCTGCTACTCAGCACAACAAACAGACTGAATAAGCTGCCAGCCTCTGGAACAGGCATTCCTAGGCTGATCCTAGTGTCCCTCTTTGTCTCAAACTCTGGTAGATGGAAGATTCAAGTGTGTATAACATCTTTAAGAGCACATTTTCTAAATGGGAACAACAATTTTCTGTATTTTAGCCCCCTCCCTTCACAACTTCTCTGCTACAACACAAAGTCAAGAAATTGTTCCACCTAACTTCTAACAAAATCATCTCTACTTGTAAACTATCTTGTTATCTTTAAGGAGGCACAAAACTATTCTTTAAGCAAAATGAAGCTAAAGAGGATTTCAGGAACCCAAACTAAGGGGAATGAAGACAAAATAAAGGTGGGGGTGGGGCAGAGGGTCAGAAAGTGTCCCTGCCTTTGATTTTCCCCTTACACAGTCCTATGGACTCCAGATTTGCATGGAGCTTATATCTCCTTACTTCTTTGTCCTGCTTAATCTTCTTTCTTTCTTTCTTTCTTTCTTCCTTCCTTCCTTTCTTTTCCTCTCTCTCTCTCTGTCTCTCTCCCTCCCTCCCCCTCCCTCCCTCTCTCTCTCCCTCTCTCTCTCTCTTTTCTTTCTTTTTTTTGTTCAGCTACAAACTTCTTTGTAGCTGAAATCAATGGATATGCAGGCAATTAGGAAAGATTAGCAAACAAACTGGAGCTGCCTTCACTTCATTCCCCACATTCCAGGCCAAGAGAAAAGGATAACAGCCTGAAGAGCAAATGGGAACTGAAGCTGATTTCTCCAACCTATCTGAAAAGTCTTTGTGCAATCAGAGGGCTATTATTTCAGGAGACAGAGAGAAGGGGGCAAAAGATTCATGTTGCTAAGGAGACCTGCCGAAGCTGGCATTCCTACATAAATTTCCATCTCTATTGAAGGTGGAAAAGAAAAGATATTTCTTTTCCAAAGTTTATTTGCATCCCATGGTTACCAAAGAAAGGCATTTTAACGTTTTATTTTGTCTTCAGTTGTATACAACTAATCCTGAAAGAATTAAAAGACCTAAGTGTTGACCTCCTGCTGCCAGGCAGTCCCCTTCACTATGAATCAATAAACAAAGAAACCCTTCAATAGGAATGCTGAGGTAACAGCAAAGAAAAAGCCCTTGTAGACACAAAATTAAATTTCTGGAAGGAATTTAACCAAGTGAACTAATCTCTCTTGTAACAAAAAAAAAAAAAAAAAAAAAAAAAAAAAAAAAAAAGAAAAGAAAAGAAAGAAAGAAAGGAAGAAAGAAAGAAAGACAAAGAAAAGTCCGGGATTTCGGGGCTTTTGTGATATTTCAACTCCATTGGAACTTGAAATGTTTCCAGTGGAGCTTCATAAATAGTCTCAGAGAAGACATGAAACTGTCAAAAACGAATTTAGTAAGTTTCTCAGGTCAGAGTGAGTGTGTGTGCGCGCGCGAGCACACGAGCACACGCCCGTGCGCGCGCGCACACAATCAGAAAAGCATCAGTAGAGCCTTCCTTTTACACACACTCCTTAATCTTTGCCCACACCAGCGGCTAAAGAATCGGAATTCGAGATGGCAGACTTTGCAGTAAGAAACTGGAAGTTGGAAAATTCCTACTAAGAATAACTGGGACGCTGGGGAAGGGGCGGGGGGGGGCTAACAAAAGACAAAAACAAAACTGGAGGATCATGAAGGAAATGAAGCCATAAAGTTCCTTTGGATCTAGTAACCACAGAGGGTGCTGCCTACTCTATCCCTTTTTCCATCTTCACTCAATTTTCCCCGCCTGCTGAATAAAGCACAACTTTCCAGGCAACTGTGAGTAACTAGCTCATGGAGAAAGGGGCAGGAAGAAGGGAGTTTCTTACTGTGGGAGTGAAAGAAAGGCAACTCAAAAGCAACAATGGTATCACCAAAAAAGGAAAGGAAATTCATCAGTCTCTCCAGGCTCTGGGTATCCTTCCCCAAAATTTACGGGGGGAGTACAAAAAGTGAAAATTCATTCGGGTTAACCCAGACAAAGTGAAATAGAACAGAAAGAAATGTGGGCCGAGAGGAAAACTTGGGCAAATTGCTCATAGACAGAGGATTGAGAAAGGAGGAGAACAGAGTGAAGAACCCACACATCTTGAATTTGGGGCGTTTTGCCTGTTTCTTTTTTAACGGGGGTGTGGAAGGCGTTGCATTTTCTTCACAGCCACATGGTTCTCGCCTTCAATGATAACAATTGCTCAAAATAGCATATACGTGTTACTCCAAAGCCAGAGAGAACCGCAAGGGAAAAGGAGAGGGCGTGGGAGGTCTCTGATTCTTGGCGACCTGGACTCCTTCAGAAGAGGGGAACATGCAGGGGTTTCCTGGGGGCCCAAGGGTCTGAATAGGGGAGTGAAGGGGAGGGGTGGGGAGGGGAGGAGAGGAAGGGAGGGGCGGGGAGGAGGGGTGGACTGGAGAGGCGGTGGCAGCAGGGGAGCACTGGGCAGTAGGGGCGCGGCGCGGGGGCCTCACCGCTGCCGAGTGTGGACTCGCAGTGCCAGATGTCCAGGTTGGCGGGCTTCCTGCAGGACTCCCAGAGGGACAGGTAGTACTGGTGGTCCGCTGTGACCCACGCCGGGCTCAGCACTGCTCCCAGGTCCAGACACAGCGCCAGAAAGATGCACACGAGCCCGACCAGCTTGAGCGGGGTCAGCACTGACACGCGCACCTCTTCCATGCCGCTGCCCGCCGAAGCCATGCCTGGGCGCCGCTGCCGCCCTCCCCGATGCAGGCAAAGACGCCCGGAGGGTCCAAAGAGCCCGAAGCCCGAACTCCAGACCACAGGAGCGCTGAGACACCGCTCCCGGGACTCGACCCTCGGGACTCTGTTTCACACGTCCAGAGGCCGGCGGGGCTCGTCCAGTGGGGATGGCTGGCCCGAAGGAAGTCAAGTCCGCAGCCGCAACGCCAGCGAACGCACAGCGGACCTTCTGGAAGCGGTCTGCCCGTGCCCGCGCCCGTGCCTGCTCCTCCCCGCCACGGCCAGCCTGGCTCCGCCCCAGCCCCGCCCCAGGCTGCAGGGGGAGGTTCCTTGCTAGAGAGGCGGAGGGTCCGCGCCCCAGCGGCAAAGGCTCTGCTTTCTGGCGCCTGGACTCCCTTCCCTTCTAGCACTATGCCACTACCCGTGTGGCCACCAAGAACAACAATTCTTTGCTGCCAGCCCGACCACGTTTGCTCCCGGGTCCCTCCCTTGGACAGTCTCTGGGTCACGCGGCTTTCCTTTTCTTAGGGAGCTGGTATTGACTTTTTTTTTTTCTGGAAGGCTTCTAATGTGGATTCCTAGGCTTCCTAGCCTGTGGCCTCTGAAGAAAAGAGAGGTCCCCACTCATCGACAGTATGCCCTCTTCCCGACCAATTTACATCCAGAATGAGGTTATGGAGGGAGGAGAAATGTAACTGGAAATTCTTTACACCCTCCAAATCCACAATGAGCCCATAAGCTACCATCCCATCCCCACCTTCCAGCTCCTTATTAAGCCCCTTCTCAAGCTGACCGCAGCTTTTGCTCTCCCTCTGAAGGACAAGTGGGAAATAAAAGTGGAAATGAGAGATTTCACAAATTGTAAAGCAAGCCCTATTTGCATCTCTGCTGTTCTGTCCATTGTACTTTGGCTAAAATCCCTAATTTACTCAGCACTGTGTTCAGCTAGATCTGAATCCCTACTTTGGTGTTAATCTTTCCTTGTTCCTCAGCAAGCTCTACTACAGGTCCTGAGATAGGAAGAAGTAGTATATCGTTTCTGAACGGGAAACCGACATCTACATAGATTTTTCAGGAAACTGGCTTAAGGACTCTTGGTCCTTAAGGAGGAGCTTCATGCTTTTAGCCAATTTGTGAGGACTGCACAGCCCTTGAAATTGAATTTGTGGTTTTGTAATTGTCGGATTCAGCATGATTGGCTGGCTGTTTCATATTTCTTTTCTCTCCATCTTGCCTTTAACAAAAACAATTTATGAACTAGATCATGGCCTTAGTATGTTTCTACATCATAGACCTTTTCAATAACTTAGTGTAAAGTGGGAAAAAAACAGAATATTGACTCAAAGAATGCCCTCTCACATGGTCCCCACCCTTCACACAATACCTTAATGGTTCTCCTACTTTGTGTGCAGGGATAGGTAAGGGATCATTTGACAGTCTTTCTCTTCTGTCTGCCTGTTTCTACAGGCAAAGCACATTTTAACAAGATTATTGAGAGTGGAAGAAGCAATTAACGTAGTATGAGGTGACCTGAGACTAAGTCCCACGTGAAAATCTGACACCAGGGAGGTCTCCATGGATCCACAAGGATTACCCCAGCAAGAATCTAAGCACTGGAGGAGAAGTTACCTTAAATATGTTCCCCCATAATGAGATTGATGACTACCTCATTTGCCATCCTAGAGCCTTCATCCAGTAGCTGATGGAAGCAGAAGCAGACACCCACAGATAAGTACTGAGCAGAACTCCTGGAATCCAGTTGTAGAGAGGGAGGAGCAATGAGCAAAGTGGTCAAGATGAGGCTGGAGAAACCCACAGAAATAGCTAACCTGAACAAGTGGGAGCTCACAGACCCCAGTCTGACAGCTGGGGAACCTGTGTAAATAAGACCAAACCAGGCCCCCTGAATGTGGGTGTCAGTTGGGGGGGGAGCCTGGGAAGTCTATGGCAGTGGAAACCAGTATTTATCCCTAGTGCACGAATAGGCTTTGGGAGCCCATTCCCTATGGAGCGATACTCTCTCAGCCTAGATACATGGGGGAGGGCCTAGGTGTTGCTCCAAATGATGTAACAGATTTTTGATGATCCCCCATAGGAGGCCTCACCCTCCCTGAGGCCTGGATAAGGGATGGGATGGGAGGGTTGGTGGGGGAGGACAGGAGGCAGAGGGAACTGGGATTGGTATGTAAAATAAAATTGTTTTAATTTAAAGTAAAATTAATAATAAAAAGAATCCCAGGTGAAATAATAAGCAAAGTTTTCTTACAACTGTAAATAGGAGAACTGACCATCTTTTCTACCTCTCAACCATTATCATGTTAATTACTTGAGGATACATCACAAACAAGGAACACACTCAAAGAAAACTCTTTACTGGGATCTTCCAAAGGCTTCTTTGAAGCCAGTTTGAAAGACTAAGAGTCCAACCCCTTACTAAAGCAGATCCTTATGGAATATTGATGAACAAACAAGGCGGATCAGGAGGCTGACGTCTGGTGAATGGCCCTGTGATATTTCCTTTTACCTGGACATGCACTTGCAAGTTGGTCATTTACATTCAAAAATTATCTTTACAAAAATTTCTTAAGCACGTTCTCTGTTTAAAAAAAATATGTATTTTTCCTCCAAATTTTATCACCTCACTTTTTTGAGTCAACTATTTTTTTTATTCATCATGCTTATTATTCATTCCACACCACCCATACTCCAACCTCCACACTTTATTTTTTTTCTGGATTGTTTTCAACTGCTTGCTGGAGTCACTTCATTGTACTATTTGCATTTTTTTCTGTTATATCCAAAAGTAGAAAAGTATACTATTTCTAACAACAAGCCATATTCTAGTAAAATGGTTTAATTCCTCTACCAAACTTTATAGAGTTTGCACATCACTGTTCATCTTTAAAATACAGAAAGGCTTCAACAAAAAATACTATTTATTTTAAAATCTGAGCAACCTCCTTTGGTAGAAAACTGTTTCAAACTATTTTGAGGTGAATTATAGCTTTGATTTATCTCAGTGTGAGTAATCAGAGGCACTGTAGAGTCTTGTGTAACTTATGGTACAAACAAAATGTATCCTTCATGTATCTGAAAAACTTTTGATTTTATAATCTCAATTGGCTCCCAAAATTTCACTGAAGAAATGGTAGACCAATATTTCCCCTAAAAATGGCAAAGTAGGGCACTCCAACAAATATACTAAAAGATACCTGACTAGAAGTGGAGTTGGTGTAAGGCATGACAACTGAATTACACACACAAACACACATGATACATATATTTATGGGGTATCATGTATGTACACATTGTATACAAAGTGTCTGTTACACAAACTAGGATATAAATGGAGGGAGATTGAGAAATGAAATGCATGCACAGTGAACTGTAAATAAAGTTAGAACTACTAACCTATGAGAATTGACTTGAAATTAAATGAAAAATGAGGACAGGAATTTTTCAAGGTTTGTTTGAAGAGAAGGTGGGTTTGTTGTTGTTGTTTTGTATACAGGAGGGAAAGAAAAGCCAGAGGGATCTGAAAGTCCAGACTAAACATGGCCATCAGACTGAACTGGGTCATGTGGGGAGTGGGAGGAGGAGAGTGAGAAAGTACAGGTCTGCAAGCAGACCAAGAGACATACAGGAACAGAGCCAGCCAGGAGTCAAGAGCTTGTGGATCAAAAGAAGCATAGTCAAATGGCTGAGGCTATGTAGGGATCAGAAGTTGGCAGAAAGGAAGTCCAGCCCCTGAGCTGAAGAGTTTTACGGGTGGGGGTGGGGTGAGAAGTGCTGGGAGGAGCCACAGGTATTGAGATCTCTTCCAGGTTTCTTGAAGACCTAACAGCAATCTTTTGGGATGGATGGCTTTATTGGTCCAATACTAGCATAACACAGAAAGGCCATGTTTTGTTCACTTAAGTCTTACCTAAGATGTGTACTTCCTATTCACTCCTGGATCTGGAATCTCAAGGGGGAAATTTAACTGCTGGATTCAATAACTCTGTCCAATGGTATAGGAGCTCTATGCAAATGAAGCTTGGATTGGATAGCAAAGGCAGAAAGTGGTTTTTCTATAGATTCTGAAGTTGTTAAAGAGGTCAACCCCTATGCTAGCTAGTTTTATGTCAATATGAAATAAGCTACATTCATTTCACCAGAAGGAACCTCACTTGAGAATAATGGCCACACCAAATTGGCTGTAGGACAACATATGTGGTATTTTCTGGATTAATGATTGATATAAGATGGCCTATCCCATTGTGGTTGATGCTTCCCTTAGGCAGGTGGTTCTGAATGGTATAAGAAAGCAGGCTTAGCAAGCCATGAGCAGCAAGCCAGTAAGCAGCATTCCTCCATGGCTTCTTTAGCAACTCCTTCTGAGTTCCTGCCCTGACTTGCTTCAGGGAAGTATAAACTGATATAATTCCCTTCCTCACCAAGTTGCCTTTGGTCAATCTTGTATCACGGCAATAGAAACCTTGACTTAGACAGCCCTCAGTCTTGAATTAGTGAAGGAAAAGGAACAAAATGTGTCAACAATGTGAGTGCTCGTGTTGAAAAAGATTATAGAGGCTCTACAAGAGACATAGACTGTTACCACAGCTGCAACAGAGGGTGGATAAAACATAGGGAGAAAGTGTGTTACACTATATGAGAATGTCTTAAAAATTAAAAAGGAAGTTAATATCACACTATCTGAGCATAGCCTATCAGGAAGAGCACCATCTCTTTGCTTGTTAGTTGAAATGTATGTGTGACAACTAAGTTCAATGGAAGAGTCGACAGAAGTTTGTTGTTTTCATGAATGAAAAGAACAACAGTAGTGTATTGTTTAAGTCCTCAGTTTGTCACTATCATGGCAGCTGCAGGTTATTGTCAATCCTGAACCCTTCTGTACTTGAACCATGCAGAGAAGTCCTCCATGTTTTCTAAACTCAGTCTATCATCCACATGAAACATTCTCTGTGGAGTACAGGTCCATTTTCAGACATATTTTTTTTTCCTTTCCAGACCTTAGAAATGATGTTCTATACAGGAATCATTCCAGACATGCATGGCCAGGACCCTTTTTCCCCCAGAGAGAAATAAAATGGCACAAAGAAACAAATTATCTGGAAGGAAAACAATGAAAGATTAGAAAAAAGTACAAAGTGTTTTTCAGTGTGGCTGGTAATAACATTGACAAATTTCTTTAGGGTTCAGAACCAAAGATAAACATTTTGATGTTTACTTGTAGTAATTTTAAGTCTATCTCCAGGTCACTCTGTTGGAGAGTAAAGTGAATTATATCAAAATATAATGAGGCCTGCCTGGTACTTATGAAAATTAATGAGGTCAAGAGACCATCAGGTTATACACGCTCTCTATGCTCCCTATTGCATTTCTGAAATTTCTTGTTTTGCACAACATTCTGCACTCAGGATTATCAAAAAACTGTGATTGGTTATTGTTGATCCTGCCTTTTAAAGAATAACAGTTACAAAAATTAAGTATTCCACATCTAACAAATTAATTCTGTCATTTTCTAATATAGCCTCTAATTTTAAAATTGTATTAAAATTGGATTTAGTTCAGTTGATAATAGTATATTCACTATTCACACTGTATTGGTGTTTTGATTTCCTATTAACTGATGTTTCATATTAATATGCATGACTATAATAATTTCTAATCCATAAAATAAATTGAAAACATTAGAGGACAGTTTAGGTAAAAGATTATTAGTTCTAAAATAAATATGTTTATTGCAATGAAAATAAGTCTGAGCCAGAAGCTCATGAGGTATGAATATGGGGAATTTATAATACTTTTAATGGGAATAAATGTAGGGGAAGCTGTAGCCACACCTACTTAGGGGCTAGCTACAGGTGTGCCTGACCATGCTTGCAAGGGTGTGGTCAGGGTGACATAGAGCGATACTTGCATGGGACTGTGTTTTCTCTTTCGGTTTCACTTTTTGTACTTCCTGGACAGACTGCTGCCACACCGGCTGGCTAGGTCACTCTGTAATTAAGGCTTTTCCCTATTACATACCCTTGTATTTCTACCTGACTCCGTATTGGTAATTTCCCACTATAAATAAAGACACTTAAAATTAGCAAAGCTTGTCATGCTTGAATAGTATTATTTTTGTTTCTGTTTCTGTCACTGTCCATCAATGTACTTTGGAATACTCTACCAACACAAACTTGATGGTGAACTCATTTGGAGTTTCCTTGAACTCCATCATATGACACATCATTTCAGTATCTGGTACAGAGTAACTTCAACTTGAGAACTAAATGATAAAAGAAGGATGAAGCCTCAGAAATGCTTACTCTAAGAGTTGATACTTAGGTGGTATGAAAAATTGTAGCGTGTGTTTGGTGTAAGGGGCTGGAAGGGGAGTATGTTATTGAAGCATGGCCTAGCTGTGAATTTGGGCATAGACAGTTGGAAGTAGAAGAGAACATCAAAAATCATCCTGGAAAATGGGTCCCTTTATTCATCTCCTGACTTCCATGGAACTCATTAGCCAAGCATATTCCAATACTCTAAATTAAGTCTAAAGCTATCTTTGTACATTTCAGGTGGCTGGAGAAACCTGCAGAAACATTGGACCTGACCTACTGATAACATGGAGATCCTAGACATAAAGCTGGGGAAACAGAATTGGACCAAACCAAGCCCTCTGAATGTGGGTGCCAGCTAAGAGGCCAAAACAATCTATGGGACCTCT
This sequence comes from Cricetulus griseus, assembly GCF_003668045.3. Classification (NCBI taxonomy): domain Eukaryota; kingdom Metazoa; phylum Chordata; class Mammalia; order Rodentia; family Cricetidae; genus Cricetulus; species Cricetulus griseus. The sequence continues at coordinate 86,576,486 of NC_048604.1, forward strand.
AACAGTGGAGCCAGTCTTTATCCCTAGAGCACAAATGGACTTTGGGAGCCCATTCTCTATTGGGGATACTATTGTAGCCCAGTTACAGCAAGGAGGGCCTAGGCCCTCCCCCAAATGATATGATGGACTCTGAAAGTTCCCCGTGGATGGCCTCATTATCCCTGGGTAGGATTTGGGGGATGGGTTGGAGGGTTGGTGGGGAACATGGGAGTATAGGAAGGTAAGGGAATGTGGGGGATGGATATGTAAACATGAGTAGTAATTAAAGAATAAAAAAGGAAAATAATTTGTTTTTATAAAAGCCTATTTTTATTTGAGCATTCAAATAGAGGCCTTTGAAGGCCAGAAGAAATATATAAGAAATACATGCTTAGATAATTTGCTAAAGTAACATGAATTTATACCATCAAATGTAGCATCTTCAAAATGAATGAAGTTAGGGTTGGGCATATAGATCTGTTGGTAGAATGTTGGCCTAGCATTCAATAGACTCCGAATTCCTTGCCAAGCACCATGTAAACTAGGCATGATTACTTATGTTTGCAACCACAATACTGAAGAGGTGGAGGCATGAAGGTCAGGAGTTCAAGGTTATCATCAGTTACATAAGGATTTTAACGCAAGCCAGGTATACATGAGACTGTAACAAAACTAAATTAACAAACAGAACTACTTTATCTATGCTGATAAGCAGTGTTGTATTCTTTCTCGTGAATTAATCTTTGTGATATAAACATTTCAAACCTATTGCATCTGGGAATATTTCTCTTGTGTTCTGGCAGAGAGTGCTTTTGCAGAATCAGAAAATTCTTCATTAAAATGGTGTGTGTGTGGCTGGGCAGTGGTGACACATGCCTGTAATCCCAGCACTCAGGAGACAGAGGCAGGTGGATCTCTGTGAGTTCAAGGTCAGCCTGGTCTACAGAATGTTCCAAGATGTTCAAGGCTACATAGAGAAACCCTGTCTCGCAAACCAAAATAGGTGTGAGTGTGTGTGTGTGTGTGTGTGTGTGTGTGTGTGTGTGTGTGTGTGTGTCTGTGTGTGTGTGTCTGTGTCTGTGTCTGTGTCTGTGTCTTTGTGTGTCTGTGTCCCTGTGTGTGAGCATGAGTGCATGTGTGGTGGTGGCAGTAGTAGACATAGTAAAAGAGGTCTTTCCCTTCCATGTGGTCTGAAGTATTCACATATTCAAACTGGAAATGTGGCCACACAGTTTACATCTCAAATACTATGATGCTTTGGCCTAATCAAGGGAAAGGTTGGGAGAAAAAGAGAGAGAGAGAGAGAGAGAGAGAGAGAGAGAGAGAGAGAGAGAGAGAGAGAGTTCCCACTGGGGGTCTAAAAGGTCAGCAATGTTAAGAGATTGAAACTAATGGGAAATGAAAACTCTTTTAGAAATTTTATTTTAGTGTAGCTCTCACCTCTAGATTTCACCTTTTCAAATTAGTCTGTAAAGTGAGTAAGTAGGATATATCTGCGGTCTATCACAACCCCAAATGTCATCTCATCATTTCTACATAGGTAGAGAAATACCAAAGTAATTTTGAAGTTTACTGCATTATTCTATTCCATTAATAATGTTTTACACTTTTCTTAAGCTTATACATGTTATTTCTCATATTTAAAGTTGTCTATTTTTTGTAAACATAGGAAAATTCTTTTGAATGGGAATCTCAAGGTTAAAACATCGTGTATGGAACCTAATGATTGTGTAACTTTGGCAATGCCATTTACTTCAATTTCCTCATTTATAAAATGAGATGATATGCCATTGATTGCTGTGAGGATTAATAAAGTAATTTCCATAAGGTGTAATGCCAGGCATATGGTAGGCACTGATCACAATTATTACATTATTGAAACCCAGATGTCAGCTAAGGCCTCCCAGTCCCTAGGAGATTTAACAATTTTGCTCAAAGCCTAATTGCATGATCCTTCAAAATCCAAAGTCATTTTCTAAATCCTTGCCTCTTCCGTTCTCTTTATTTGGTTTCGTATGTATTCAAATACTTTACTCATTGCAAAATTGCATGCAAATCTGACCCTTAATAAACTTCTGGGGAAAACACATTAAATGTCATGTTATATATTAAATTCATGAAACATCTGTGACTATTTGAGAATTTGTTTAGAGGTTCTAGCAAGGATACACACCCGCTCCTAAATCTTTGTCTGGAAAATTAAAAGGACAACGAAAGGACTTCCTGTATCTGTTAAGGTAGTTCTCTTTAATCAAATGCACACATTTGGAAGGAAAACACACAGAGTCATGAGGAAGGAGGAAGACAATACTCATCCAGGCAACTGAAACAATAGTGTGATAGATGTGGCATCCAGGTGACCTGGGAAACGACACAATACTATGAAAAGACAAGACTTCCACATCTTGTATGTTTAAAAGAACCCACATATATTTTCTTATCTATGTCAGTTTCATATTTTCTCCCCTCCAAAAGGACACATTTCATTCCATGTTTTTATTACTATTGTTCTTACTCCTTGATAAATAAAGTTCAGATGAAAACAGTAGAGGCATCACTGGGAAGCTCACTGCAAAAGCTTATTTCTTATCTCCCCTGTAATATAATGAGATCCTTAAGTTATTATTACCATTTGAGTATTATCACTTATTTGTCATCTTCTTGGGTTCTGAGGTCTCGACCTCTACTTAAAAGCATTCATATCAAAGCAGCTGTATGTTGTGGAATAATCTTTTTTTACACTGTGAAGATGTGTCTTTGCCCCAGAGCCTTCTTGTTGGTTTAATTAAAACCTGAACAGCTATTATCTGTGCAGGAGGTATAGATAAGACAGCCAGACACAAAAAATGGTAGGAAGAAGAAGTGGGGTTCACCAGGCAGATGGAGAAGCAACAAGGGAATTACAAAGATAATAAACCCAAGAAACAAAATAAGGAGATTGATTTTTTAAAAAATGAGTTAATTTAAGTTGTAAAAGCTAGGTAGTAATAAGCGTAAGCTATCATCTGAGCATTTATAATTAATAATAAGTCTCTGAGTCATTTTTGGGGATACAGCAGTCCAAACAAAAATGTCTGACTACACCTGTAAATCAAACAAAGAATAATTTCTCACATTTTAATATTTCATGTGTTAACCAGGAGAATGAGATTTCTTTTATATCCAATTCTAAGCAGGCATTTTTTGTCAGTGGTTTTTGTTTCAATTAATGATTGAGTCATGTGGTTTAACTGGCATATGTATATTATTGACTCAATAGTTCTAAACATATTATGTTATGCATTCACTTTGAATGTCATGATTCTGATGATATGTATTAATTATAAATGATAAGTGATGATACTTATAACTAAAACTTAACTTTAAACAACAGTTTTATGACAGGAATACAAAGAACAACAGCTGGTTTCTTGTGAATTAATTTTGGAGAATTCATGATTTTTCATACTATATAATAAACTACAGTGGATCTATAAGTACATGGAAGAAGCTCAGTCTAGCTCACATGAAAAAGCATCATGGAAGAAAGTAAAAGAAGAATGACTCATCCTCATTGATAATGAACTTTAAAAAGGGAGCATCAAAGACCTGGAAATGATAACTAGCATTGAGGTAAGAGAACGAAACTTTTGATCCTCTGGTTCCTTTTAAATTCCTTACCCTTTGACAGCCAAGTTATCAGATTTGAAGTTTTTCTATACCTTAACTAAAAAATAAAATTTATTATGACAATGAACACTGTTGAGAATACAAGCTGACTATGGTTAGAAAAGCAAGCTAGAGGTTGCATTTAGGAAAATCACAAGTGAGCATGATGAGAAGAAACAAGTAGATATAAGTTTTCCAAAATGATGGAAGGAAAGAAATTTTCTTTAAAAACAACTAGAAATGAATTACTAAGCCTGGTATATGAACACAGAGTTCAAACCAAAAATTTAGGTATGGAATTCACCCTCATTTTCCCACATTGTAAGCCAATCTACCCACCACAGGATCTCAGAACACCATGAAAACAGAACCATAATACTAGTTGGAGACACTCAGAGCCAGTCTTCTTCTTCTCTTGCTCCCTTAATAAGCACCAGACCATCTAGTTCAAAGAGGACTGCATGGAGTCTGAACCCAGAGCTCAAATGGGACTTCAGATAAGCATTACACTTAACCTTCATCAGAGGAGTTTCTTCTTGTAGTAGACTCTAGTTAACACTGAAAACCACAACTGGTCATCATTTAGAGAAAAAGAGACTTTGGAATGCTCAGCCGTATATAGGATATCTGTAGCATCCCCCACCTCTCCATTCTCTTAGATCTGTTTGGAAGAAGAAATTGAAAGATTATAAGATCCAGAGATGGTATATAATTTCAAAGAAACAGCATTTTCCAGTGGCAAATGACAATGTGTATGAACTCAAAGAGACTGTGGCAGCATGCACAAGCCTTGTAAAAGCTCTAGCCAGAGAAAATCTTAGTATGGATCAGGAGAGGTTGGCATGATATCTACCTCCTAGACAAACAGATAGATCCAATTTTCTTGTATTGAATTGGATATGGTCTTTGAAATTTTATTTTGTTTTATTATTTAATTTTAATATATTTTACATGAAAATGTAGTTGTAAACTCTATAAACTACAATGCTAACCTGCCAATGAAGACATGGTTAATTATTCCACTGTGGTATAAACTGTTATGGATGTAACAAATCACCCTATAATAGAATCTGATGATTATTCCACAAGAAAAAATCCATTTCTAGCACTGTAAATTTCTACCATATGTCCATGCCTGGGGATAATGGTCATAGAAAGGAACAAATTATTGTTTTCAACTAAATATACATCAAAAATACCTTCTATTTTTGTATATAACAGAGAAATATTACTCTTAGCCTTAGCCAGAGAAGTCTACAGTTACAGTGAAAGGTGACAAGTGCAGGGACACATGACTGGTTGAAGTGATGACAACAGGGGAAAGTTGTATTTTCATCCATTAACAATAACATAAATATACCATGTCCTCTGAGACTCAATAAACATTACAGAATAAGGGTCAAAAATATAAGATCTGGAAGACAGGAAGAAGAGTTATGGAATAACATAATCTGAAAAGATACAGTCTTTCCATTCATGAACTTTGTCCAACAGCACTTTCCTAAGATAAGGCCATGCAAGAATATGACTGAGAACACTAACCATGATTGAGGGAAAGGCTCAAGAGGTTCTGTCCTGCTTCTACTGAACTAGTGGCCAGTAATATATTCTGAAATTTATGGTGTCACTGGATTTAGTTGATTAAACTCTTGTGAGTTTACTGAGCTCCAAATGAAGAGCTCCAAACACACACTCAATGAGATCATGTTGGCTAAAAGCACTAAAACCATAGTTAAAATGAAAACACGTAACTATTGAATAGGGACTCATGGGTAGAGAGGAGTGTTGATAAGGATGGAAGTGAAACAGGGTAAAATAAAGTGGGAGTCATAAGAATTCACTGTATACAGGATGAATGCATTGAAAAATATAAAAGAAATAATTAATTTTTTAATTAGAAGCAAGCCTCTTTTACATGTCAATCCCAGTTCCCTCTCCCTCCCTTCCTCCCCTGCACCCTCATCCCTCATAAGCTAAGTAAATAGATTGTTGATACAACACGTATTTTCAATATGTAGGACCGAAGGTTTGGTCCCTTCACAGGCACACAATCTCTCTGTCTCTCTGTCTCTCTGTCTCTCTGTCTCTCTGTCTCTCTCTCCCTGTCTCTCTGTCTCTGTCTCTGTCTCTCTCTCACACACACAAGCCTCAAAGTTATTACATATTCTATTGCATCTTACAATCTTATCCTCATAAATGCCTTGATGTGCTCTAGGAGAGGTATAGAACTATCTTCCACCTTATATAGTAACATTTCATAAAATTGAGAATTATCTAGCTATATTTGGAAACTCTTCTTAATCACCAATTTGAGGAATATGACGCTTGTTTTGACATTGCATGCCAGATCCACTTACTAAACCCAAATTTAGGGTGAATGGTCAGACAAACTAGCTACTATAAAATGTAGCTAGATTAAGTATTAATTCAAATTCTGAACATTTTGCCAAATATAGTATTTCCAAAAAATAGCATTTTTTGAAACTTTATTATATAAAATGACCACTAACTGCTGATCAATATTTTCAATCAGATTTTCTAATGTTGATACCACATATGATGACATTGGAACTACCCTATTTTTGCATTTATTCGTTCAAATTCTGTCAAATTGTACTTGAATTTCTCACAATACCTATTTGCTGATGTGTACTGTTTATTCTCTAAATGAGTTTCTTCCTTTCTTAATGTTCATTTTGGAAGCATTATGATAATTTGAAATTGTATGTTATATGCGTAAACTGTATTATCTTTGGTGGTGTTAGTTGATAATATATACATGTAAAGAGGTCAGAAGTCATTTAGAACTGAAGCAAAGGAAGATTGAGTTACTGATTTGAGAGGGATTCAATGGTAATAAAACATGGAAATTCATTGAATACAAAATTTAAGGCCGATTTGAAAGCAACATGCAGAGCCAAGAAGTGTAAACTCAGAAAGTATTTTGTTGTTTTGAATAAGCCAGAGTCAAAAGACAACTTTAATTCTCCAGTTTATTACAAGATCATTCTATTCATCATCAGTGTGTTATATTCTTCTTCCAATTACTCCTTTTTGAAATTATACAGAGCATAATTTGTTGTCTGTTTACATTCATGTCAAAAAGATTACAGTGTTGATTTCAGGTTCAAATGAAATCTCTTTGGAGATTAGCCTGTGGATGGTACTTTGTGACAGAGTGCATGTTTAGTTATGCCACAAGTCTTGAACACTTAAAAACTATCTGGCTGATGAAGTAAAAGCATAGCATAAGCAAAACTGAGTTGACTCTCAAAAGAATATCAGAATCATAAATGTTGCCCTATTGGTTCATTAATGGTGTCAAATGTGTGGATTATAAACAGCTTCAAATGCTACACATCATTTTACTATCATCACCTTCTTTATTATTATTATAAATTATTTTTGTTCTCAATTATTATTCTCTCACATGGTACATACTGGTCATGACTTCTCCTCCCTCCACTCTTCCCATTCCCCTATTCTCCCAAAGACCCACTCCTCCTACCAACCCCCAATTCTCCCCATAAATTGCTGGCATCCCAGAAATATCAACCAAACACAGCATAAAAAGATATAGTAAGACCAGGCACAAACCTTCATATCAAGGGTGAGTTAGGAAACCCAATAGGAAGAAAAGGGTCATAAAAGCAGTGAAAAAGTCAATGACATCCCCCACTACCAATGTGAATAGTTCCCCCAAAACATCAAGCCAACAACCATAACATATATACAGGGGACCTAACAGACCAATATAGGCTGTTTGGTTGCTGCTTCAGGCTCTGTGAACATCCATGAGATCTGCTTAGTTGATTCTCAGGTTTTGGCTCTCCCAATGTCCTCAACCCCTCTGGCTCCCATGATTCCTCCTCTACCTCTTCTGCTTGGTTTCCTGACCTCAGAGGGGAGGGACCTGGTGGAGACCTCTAACCTGGGCTGTCTCCAGGATGTGGTTCTCTACATCTTCTTCCATTAGCTGCCTGAGGAAGCCTCTCTGATGATGACTGAATTGGCAACAATCTCTGAGTATAGCAGAACATTATATGAAATCATTTCTTTGATTTTTTGTAATGTTTTTCTGTTTGTGATATTTGGTTCTACCTTGTGTCTCTAGGTTATCTAGCCACTGATTCCTGATCATCCAGGTAGTGTCAACAAGAGCCTCATGTCATGGGCCTTGTACTAGTCCAGTCATTGGTTGGTTACTCTCAAAAGTTCTGTTCCATCATTGTCCCAGCATATCTTGCAGACAGGACAGATTGTAAGTCAATGGTTTTGTGGCTGGGTTGGTGTCCTTGTCCCACAACTGGAAGCCTTGCCTGGTTAGACAATATGAGTAGTTCATGCTGTGTGTCCTCTATAAGTAACAGTCCTTACCAGGGACACTCTCATGTGTTCCAACGATTTTCCACTGCAGTAGGTATCCTCATCATCCCACAAAATGCCCTCCAATTCCAGCCATTACTCCAAGTTCTCACTCTCTCCTCCACCAAACCTCTTCCTGACTTTCCTGTTACCATCCATATCCCAAAAATCTATTTTATTTCCCCTTCCCAGGGAGATCAATGCATTATGCCTTCAGTCCACCTTGCTATTTAGTGTCTCTGCTTTTATTGATTGATTACAGCATAATTATCCTTTGAAGGTAATATCCACTTATTAAATGAGTAAATATAATATTTGTCTTTACATAATGCATTACCTCAAACAGGATGATTTTTTCTAGTCCAGACATTTTCCTGAAATTGTCATGATTTCATTATTTTAATCTGGTGAGTAATATTAAATTGAGTAAATATATCACATTTTCTTTATCCATTCTGTGTTTGAAGCAATTTTAGGTTGTTACCAGATTTGGGCTTTTATGAGTAGTACCCCTATGAATATAGTTGAGCTAGTGTCCTTGTGATAGGATGGAGCCTCTTTGGGTATATAGCAAAGAGTGGAATAGCTGGGTCTTGAGATGAATTTATTCCCAATTTTCTAAGGAATCACCATATTTATTTCAATAGTGGCTTTACAAGGCTGCACTCCTACCAGCAATGGAGGAGTGTCCCCTTGCTCCACACACTTTCCAGCATGAGCTGATACTTACATTTTTGATCTTAGACATCTTGATGGGTGTAAGATTGAACTGCAAGGCAACTTTAACTTGCACTTCCTGATTGCTAAGGATGTTGAAAATTTCGTTTTTTGGATTTTTTGAGACAAGGTTTCTCTTTATAGCTTTGTAGAATAGGCTGGCCTTAAACTCACGGAGATTTACCTGCCTCTGCCTCTGCCTCCCAAGTGCTGAGATTAAAGGCATTTACCACCACCGGTGGCTGATGTGGAACATTTCTTTAAGTGTTTCTAAGCAATTTGCTGTTCCTCTATTGAGAATTCTCTGTATATAGGATATATCTGTACCACATTTTTCATTGGATTATTTGGTTAGTTAATATTTAATTTCTTGATCTCTTTATACATTTTGTATACTATTTATATTAAATGTAAATATGGTGAAAATTCCTTTCCATTCTACAGACTGCAGTTTTTCCCTATGCATCACAGAATCTTTTCAGTTTCATGAGGTCTCATTTATTAGTTCTCTTCTATCAGTTTCAGTGTTTAGATCTTTGATCCACATGGACTTGAGTTTTGGGCAGGGTGATAGATACATATCCATTTGCACATTTCTACCCATAGACATTCAGTTAGACCAGCAGCATTTGTTGAAGATGCTTTCTTTTTTACATTGTGTATTTTGGGCTTCTGTATAAAAAATCAGTCGTTCTTTGTGTGTGAATTTATGCCTGGGTCTTTGATTCAATTCTATTGATCAAAGTGTCTGTTTTTTATGACAATACCATGTATGTTTTATTACTATTGCTGTACAGTACATCTGGAAATCAGGATGGTAATACTTATGTACTGTCTATTATTTTCATGATTGTTTTAGAGTCTCCATTGAGAATTCTGGAATAAGTCTAGTAGGTCTGCCTTTAAATGTTACTTGCTCTTTTTCCCTTGCAGTTTTAATATTCTTTCTTTGTTCTGTATGTTGAATATATTGACTATATGTGGTGGGAGGACTTTTTCCAGTTCAATCTATTTGGTGTTCTGTAAGCTTATTGTAACTTCTTAGTCATACCCTTCTTTAGGTTATGAAAAATTTCTTCTATGACTTTGTGGAAAATATTTTCTCAGCATTTGATCTGGGGTTCTTCTCCTTCTATTCCTATTATTATTGGGTTTGTTCTTTTCATAGTGTCCCAGATTTTCTTTATGTTTTGTGTCAGAAATTTTTAGATTGAATATTTTCCTTGACTGATGTATTTTTCCTTCTGTTTTATCTTCAGTGTTTGGTATTCTCTCAACCATATCTTGTATTCTGTAGTTCCTATTTGCTTACCTAAAATTTCCATTTCCAGAATTCCCTCAGTTTGTATTTAATTTATTGCTTCCATTTTATTTTCAAGTCTTGAACAATTTTATTTTTTCATCAACTGATTGTTTCTTTATTTTTCTTCGTTTTCTACAATGAATTTGCTCATCTCCTTCACATTTGTCTTTTCCTTGATATTTTGAAAGGATTTATTCACTTCTTTAGTGACCTCTGCCATGTTCATAAAGTTGGTTTTATGGCCTTCTTCTTGTCCTTCATCTGTGCTGGAATATTTAGGGATTGCTGTGGTAGGGTAGCTGGGCTCTGGTGATGCCATATTTCCCAGGATGTTATTAATTGTGGTATTATCCTGGAGTCTAGGCATCCATGTTTGAAGCCATTGTCGATCAAGGTACTCAGTTTTGAGTTTGTCTTTGCTGAATGTGTGTTTTGTTCCCTGATTTCTATTTTCTCCAGGGTCTTCTGCACACTGGTGTGTGTGGCCTTTTGTTTAAGAGGTGATTTCTGCCTGAGTTGGGGCCTATGACATGGTGATGAGGAGGAGTGAAGGGATTTGAAATATTGCCATGGGAGGTACCAAGGGAGTAAGGGAATATATAGGCATTGTTCTAGCTGGAGATTTAATGAACTGTTTGGCCTCTGGTGGAGCAGGGAGTCTCCACATGTGTTTGGGACTGGGAAATAGTGATTAGGAGTAGAGTGGTGATTTGAGATGGAAGTGAACACAAAGTGTATGGGTGGACCTGTCATAACTGGAGCCTATCTGGGGTTCTGGCAGTCGTCATGACCTCTGCATGAGCACTGTGGTCAATTAATAATTACTATTAGCTGTAGGCTTTGGAGTACCTACAATTTAGTTTTATGCATGATCTTCATTAAGTGAATGCATTACAACTAAGTAAAGTTTAACTGACTTAACTAGAGTCATATGATTAAGTAGTAAAACTGATATTTCAATCCTATGTCAATTGAGAGAGGTAGAACATGAAGACTGCTTGATTACTCACATCCCGTGCTCTTTGTTTAATTTAATTTAATTTTTGACAGGGAGGGATTGAATTAAATAACTTTTAATTATTCTAGTATACTTCAACTCAAGACTGTCCCGTATTCACCCCTTTTCTTCCTCTAGCATTCTCCCTACTTTGATACTTGCTCTTTAAGACTAAGCAGCATTAAAAAAACCCTGAACACTTAAAGTTAATTCTGTATAAAGTATGACTTGAAAACAAATTCAAACAAAGTGATTCTAAGTGAAAATAACCAGGGATGGGTGAATTTATCTTGAGTGTGTGAAAATAAATGTCAGAATATCCATGTCTCCCAGTTAGTATTTCCTGAGGATTATAATTCTCTGTAAGTATTATATTCATAACTCATTTGACTGTGTCATCAAGTCATGTAAGAAGCCTATTGTCATCCAGTCAACTTATTAATTGATCAGCATTCACCACTGACTCTATAAAGCAATCCAAGATGCTTGATCCATTGGAGAAATTGTTTATCAGAAACAATTCATGTTTGTTATAGTGCTTTATTTTGTTATTTGCACATTTTATAATAATTGTCAAATTAGAGAAAAAAGAGCTACACAGTTCAAAGTAATTTGGGGGAATAAGCAGAGGAAGACCTGGATGAAGTCCAGGCTGAATGCTCATTGTTGACAAGGGCAACATTTTTCTCAGAACCCAAAGCCTCTGACCCAGGAGACATTTGGTAAAGCTATCTCCCATTGATGTGGCCCATGCTCAATAGGTGTAACAAACCTCTTCTTGAATGTCTAAGTATGAGTGTTTATGAATGAGTCATCAGGTTGTATAAAGACTAGTAACTATGGCTTCCTGCCTGGTATATTTACAGCCTGTGACTGCTAACCTATTAAGACCTCCTGCCAAGAATAGCTAACCAACACCCCTCTCCCCCCATGCTGGAATAAACATGCTGAGATCCCATGTTGTTCCAGTAGCAGTAAAATTCCCTTGATGTCTCCAGTTTCACTATACTGTGTGTGTGTGTGTGTGTGTGTGTGTGTGTGTGTGTGTGTGTGTGTGTGTGTCCTTTCTTCCTTCCCTTTTAGACCTTAGTCTTGGGTTCAGATTGAAGCCACAGTAATTGGTCCAAAGTTGAGTTGCAATCAAATGGAGAAAGATTCCTAGTGGTCAGAATTTTGTTTCTACTTTAAAATGAAGCAAAAAACACATACAGGAGAAATTTGAAGCATGAAAAATATGAAACTTCCACAAGTGAACAAATATTTTTGAAAACATTGGGGAGAAAATGCTCAGATTCAAAAAAAACCCTCATTTTAGTTAAAATTCAATAGCAGTACATGAGTTCAGTCAATTAACAAGTGAACCAAAGTTATTAACTTTAACAATAACCTTTCTGCCAGTTGCCTGAGTTCTGCAGCCATGTTAGGGCCCCGAAAAAACACACAGAGTCTTATAGTCTTATATTAATCACAATGCTGCTGGCCAATGACTAGGATTACTTATTTGCTAGCTCTGTCTTAAGTATCAACCCTAACCATTAATCTATATATTTTATAAAGACTTACCGTATTGAAGAAACCAGCGGCATGCGTCCTCTCTTCCTAGGGATCACATCACGAGACTCTCCTCTTTACTACATTTCCCAGAATCCTCCTTGACTCCTAGCCTTGCCTATCTTGCTTTCCTATTGGCCAACAGTGCTTTATTTATCAACCAATAAGACAAACATACACACAGAAGGAATTCCCCCATCAATTAACACAGTCTAGCAAAGAAAATTAAAATAGGAGAAATACACATATGATAATCCTCATCAATATAATTTGTCAGAGAATCGTCAATTTAAACAACATTGCACCATGATACATTTACAACATAATCTAAATATGGAACACTGATAAAACAAAATCTGAAGAAAGATATGAAGCATATATTTCTAGTGAGAATACAAAAGAGTATTTTAAAATTTTGAAGTCACTTTAGCATTTTTACACATAACTAAACATAATCTCACTGTATGAACCTAGAAATAATTCTATTTAGAATTTATAAAAAGGAATTGAAAATTCACAATTATATAGAAACTTAAAAATGGATAGTCATAGTGCTTTATTGATAGTTGAAAAATATAAGAACAACCAAGATGTCTTTCAGCAGGTAAAAGAATAAATAAGTAATAGTATATCTAGAAAATGAGAAACAAACAAAAATATTCAGCACTGTCAGGAAATAAGTAGCTTATTGAGGCATGTAAGCACATGAAAGAAATTCAAAAGCAAAGATTTAAGATAAACAAATATGAATAACAGTCCATGCTAAATGTTTCCAACTATGTAATATTCTGCAAAAGTCAAAACAATGGAGTTAGTTTTTATTATCATTGATTGACAGAAGAAAGGGAAAAAAATCATGCAACAATTCCACAAAAATACCATTGAGTTCATTTTGTGTTGGCCAACTATTCCTGGGCATGGTGTCTGCCCTGAAATGTGGTCGATAAACTCAGTGAGACTCCATTGGAGAAAATGTTTTTCCCTTTGCCACCAGCTATCAACTGCAAATAGTTCTTGGTCAAGAATAGGAGTTTGTCTCCATATCCATTTCTCAGTGCTGGCACCCCATTTGTCTTGAACCTGTGCAGATCCTATACAGTCACTGTGAGTTTATAAGTGCATCCACAAGTCCACTTATATCCAAAATACACTGTTTCTTTGGAGTTGCCAATCCCATCTGACTCTTAGACTCTTTTTAATTCCTTTTCACCATAGATCCATGAACCCTAAGCTGAAGAGGAGGATGTTGATCAGGACATTCCATTTAGGACTGAGTGCTCCAAAGTGTTTCACTATCTGCACATTGTCCAGTTTTGGGTCACAGTGTTAGTTCCCATCTACTGAAAGTAGCTTCTCTAATGAGAGCTGAGTGACACACTCATCTATAGGTAGAGCAGAATATCATTAGCTATCATTTCATTGATATGCAATAGACTTTTGACCTATCTAGTCACAGGTTCTACAAGTTGGATTCTATTTCTTTTCAGTTAATACTGTCTTCTTTCCTGCCCCCAAAGTCTAGTGATTAGGAGTAATAATTTGTCATTCATACTTTATGACAGATGCTGAAGAGTACCTTTTATTTTCAGTTTTCTAAAAAATTTGGGTTAATTCCTGTGGTTTTCCTCTTATTGTCTCTTAGTGTTTTAAACTGCATTAATACTTTCATTAAAATTAAAATAATTACTGGGATAATGACAACTTGGTAATGATTCATCCGTTTATCTTGACATTATATTCAGTTTGTTTATAAGTAAATAATTCACCTTCATGAAATGCAATTACAATTTTTCATATTACTGATTTTTGGAGAACTGACTTTAAACTGGTGACATTAAAAAAGTAGAGATTTTTAGTATACTTTTGATGGTGAAACATTTGTACAAGTATATAATTATAGAATTAGGAAGTAATTACAATAAGTTTATTTTCCTCATTTATACATATATTCAATCATTTTTATAATACTATGAACTCATAGATATTTCCTCAGTGATTTTGGTTACAAGTCAATACTGTACTTTTTATCTTCTTCAAATATTCCTTCCTATGTACCTTTGAAACTGCAATCACTGTGAGTTTGGTTTTCCTTTTTAACGCTACAGGAAACTTCAGGCTATTTTTGTTCATTTCTAACTTCAGTTAAAGAATTAATCATTTAAAAGAAACAACTCCAATTATATGACTTTTGTTCATTATTCAATGTTACTCTTTAAAGTTACATCAACCAATACATTGAAATAATCTTTTTCCATATACAATTATGGTTTATTTTGTTATTTTATGATTTCTAGAATTTCCTGATTAAAAATTCACTGGTTTTAGTATATTTTGTTAACATAAAGTACAGATTCTACATTTTAATATTGTTTTACAGTTGAACCTGCTTAAATGAAGTGCAAGTTTCTGCAAATGTTCTGTACTTCATTTAAAGTGTTAAATTTATTAATAATTATTCATAATACTGCCTTAGCACTCTATTTAATTATCTTCTTCACTTCTAATACTTTCAATTTTGTTTCTCTATTTTGCTTGAGTTTTCAGTCTTTTCATGGTATCAGTTTGCCTCTTTTCTTCTTTACTTAGTTATACTTTTATTACTTACCTTGCTGTTTTGATGAGGCTTGTTTTGCTTTCCTCATTTTATTTTATGTCAAATGCCTGGGTACTTATTTGTTTTTAATGTACAAATGAAAGTAGTAAATTTACTGCAGTTAATATTTTTATATATACTACAATTTGGGGGTAAATAATTCTAGCATTTACTTTAGAACAGTTTGTAATTCCATTATCTTTCCTTCATAATGAATGGTTTATGTTTTATTTTATTTCAGTTTCAGTTTTTGAGTATGGTCCTTTGGTTTTGTATGGTCCTTGTTAGTCTCAAACTCATGATCATTCTGCTTAAGCTGTCAGTGCTTCAATTACAGAGGTACAATGGTGATTTTAAAGTTTAAAGTTCATTTAATTTTGGGTGTTCAACCAGTATTTATTGCATATAAACAAAGTATCAGAAACTATTCATCACAAGTTATATAACTGTAAAGAAAACTGGAGGTTAGAGAAGTTCATACTTTTTAAAGAGGATAGAGTTGATCAACAATATTTTACATGTTGTAAAATTATTTAAGTAGGCAATATGGACAGATATTGAATTATAAATTTGCTTGGTGAAAGTTTCAACTAAAAGCTAACATATGTGAGAAGTTTCTGTAGGAGTTGGAGAAGGATCTTGTCAACCCAGAATATGGTTTTGCTTTGTTCCTAAAAGCTCACTCTGAGAAATGCTCAGGGATACTCTGAGATCCTGAACACCCAGGGTATGTAGTTTAGTGATAAATGATTGCCAAATATACATAAAGCCCTTAGTTCAATTACCAGTACAGAAAAAAAAATTATTCATTTTTATTTTGTTTCCACTTTCATAGAGTAACTCTATTGTTAAGAAAAATGAAATTGAAATTCATAGGTGAATGGGCAGAACTAGAAACAATAATTGTGTGGGATACAACCCAGTCACCGAAGGTTATGTTTTTTCTTATAATTGGAGTTTTTCTTTGAATATGTAGTTATGTGTGTTTCATTTAGGGTATTTAGAGAAGTCAGGAAACTAATAAGGAGCCATGGAGGTTGGCTTTCCAGGGATAAGAGATAGAATTAATAGGTATAATGGGTAAAAAGTGAATAAATTAATAGGAAAGATTACATGGAGTGAGGGCAGAATAAGTGGAGGGTGATAGGGGATGTCATTCTCTGTATGTTTATCTTATTGATTGTTGAATAAAGCACTGTTCTGCCAATGAGACAGGAAGATAGGTGGGACTAGGAGTTGAGGTGGATTCTTGGAAATGTAGTAAAGAAATCTTGTGATCCAGGCAGGAAGTGACATAGCAAGCAAACTCAGAATATAAGCAGGGGCAAACAGGAAATTGTCCTCTTCCTCTTCCTCTTCCTCCTGCTTTCTGCTCTGGAGCTGCCATGTGATCCCAGCAAGACAGGACATATTCTGCCGGTGTCCTCCATAAGATAAGTCTTATGATTATGATTGATAATTAAGACTGAGCTAGCAGATAAGCAATCCTAGTCATTGTACCTAACAGCATTGTACCTAACAGAAGTCTCTGTGTATTATTTTGGGCCCTAAAGTGGCAGGCAGAACTTGGGCGGAACTCAGGTGGCTGGTGGAAAAACTTATTGTTACAGGAGAGTATGGGAGGGGGTATAGCTCAGGGGCAGAGCATTTGACTTCAGGAGAGTATGGGAGTGATAACTATTACTAAAGGACTTTTGAAAAAGCCATATGGATATCTACTACCCTAAAAGCAAATTAGAATTTCATATGTCCATTTTGATGCCACATTCTTGCCCAGCTTGGGTTACAGAACTCTGACTAGCGTTGGCAAGGGAATGAAGAATTGACAGATACACAGGTACAAAAAAGCTGGGATTAGTTATGCTGGGCTCTCAGATGGAGAAACCACAGCAAACAGGAAAAAAAGTGTTTCTATCATATACAGTTGGACAGGTATGTGGTTTTATTGCATAGAACTGAAGAGAGAGGGTGTGTTATTACTTATGATGTCAAGGAGGTAAGGTTATTACATACATCTGAACAAAGAGGTAGATTTACCTAATAATAGTAGGGACAGCCACTGTAGAAGAATAGTCTTTGAATGTAAACATTCTTGTGGAGAAAGCTATGAAGGATAATTTTTGCACTCATGGTAAACATTTATATTCAGACAAAAGTAAAAATATGCCATCTTCCTGAACTTCATCCAGGAAAAGCTCTACTACTTGGGTGAGGCCATGCCCATGTCAAGCAGCACACAACCATTAAGAAATTTACTTGCTCCTTACATTTTGTACAACATATTTTCTAATTATATGCATTATAGAGTAGCCAAATAAATATGATTAGCATAGTCATTAGCTCACATAGTTGTCATTGTTGAAGTGAGAATATATTTTAAGTTGGGGCTTCTGAGGCCATGTGCATGGTAGACGTAGACTGCTGATAGTGCTATGCATCTAACTCAGAAGCACTTAACATTTACTGTCTCAGCCATTTTATATAAAAAATCAGAAAACCTGTAAAAACACTGCAAAATCTTTTTGATGTCTTCTTTGGTAAAGAGATATTGGACATATAATCAAAAAGCCACAGCAACAAATACAAAATTAAATTGCTGTAATTATATCAAGCCACATATGAAATAGGATAATAGCATATGAAGAGATGAATGTTAATTAGCTTGACTCTATAATCAGTTCATTTTATGTATTCATCTCAAAATATCATTCAATATACTTTATGATTACAAAAAATAAAACAGAAATAGAAAAACAGGTTGGAATTAAATTAAAAAGGAAGAAAAGAAGATGCTATTTTCATAGTTAAGGAGTTAACTGGGTAAAATTTTAGCCTGAGAAAAACATGTTATATTTCTATAATAAATAAGCCACTTATGAAATACAATATGGAATAAATCATAAAGACTACTGATATAGTATAGTAGACTAAATTGTTGAGCTATGTTAATTTTTGTCAGAAGCAAAATTTAGGCAAAGTAATTTGAAAATGATATGATCAATTATTCTGTCTGTATTTTATAACCCACCCTACAGTTAGATTCTTCCATATGGCTAATATGGCCACTAAGCAATGAGCTAAAACAGTATAAATTCACTTTTTACTAAGGCATTTAAGCAGGTTTGTTCTTCCATCATGATCTCACTATTGCCATGCCATTGAACACTGTTTTCTCCATCAGCTGGCCCCAATATGAAGAAAATTTTCATAATTCTTTTTGTCTTCATAGAAATGAAAAACTTGTGCTCAGTGATGTAATTTTTGGAATCTGTCTTTAATGGCAAGTAATGTTAATTTTCTAGATGGACATCATAGTTTTTTAAATTGGGCTCCTTCAGAAATAGTCTCCAATGATAAGGTTCAAGAAAAAGTATTTTACATATAGAAATCAGTGTGAACATTCCTCTGGAATCTGAAAATAGATTTACCCGTAAGATCCAACTATGACAATCTTGGGCATATACCCAAAAAATGCTATATCCTACTACAAAGGTACTTGTTCATCTATGTTCATTGCTGCTTTATTCATAATAGCTAAAAGTTGGAAACAGCCTAGATGCCCATCAACTGATAAAGGAATATTGGAATACAGAATGGAATATTGGCCAGACATTTAAAAATGCAAAATTATGATGGAGCTAGAAAAACTCATCTTAAGTGAGGTAACTGAGCCCCATAAAGATAAATATTGTACGTTTCCTCTTACATGTGTCTGTTGCCTTTTAAACCTTAAACAGGCATGTTATAACCCACATAACCACAGAGATAAGGTATCATGTAAGGGGATGGGAGAGGGTAAAATCCAATGAGGAAGGAAAAAATGAATATATAGCTCTGGGTAGACAGGAGGTGGATGGTATGGGAGGATTAAATGGGGAGTAGGATGGATGAAGTGTATGAGAGGGATTATAGGGATGAACAAGTAACACTGAGGGCTATTTGAGTGGTCATATGGAAGTCTCCTACTGAAGGCACTTCCTAAAACATAAACACATATGAAAGAAATCTAACTTGAGTTACCAAATAATGGGGGAGGCAATACCCCCATTAGCAATGGGTAATATTTATTTTAGTTGTTGGACAAAAGGGTTCCATGGAAACTCTCAAACATATCAGGATATTTGCAGGTCCAGTGGTTGCTCCCCACAAACTGATGATAAGACCCTAGGGCTTAAGACAACATTTACTTAAGTCATTGAAGACAAAGAAATTTAGCTGGTGCCTAAACAGAGCCTTCACCCCTACTGACTAGTGTTCTTGGTACTGAAAGTTACTCTGCATACTACAAGAGGATGAATCCCAACACAGCTACAAATCCTGGAATCTACAATGGGACCTGCTTACATGTTATGCTGTTGTAATCATGGGAAAACTGTGTGAATAACAAACCATTCTCTGAATATAAAGGCCACTCTATCTGATTGAACCCTTGCCTGATACCTGATACTGCTCAAGTATCTATGAACCTTAGACATGACATGGACCTAGGCAAAAAACAAATATTACTCCTCAGTGAAAAGAACATACCAATAAAGTATTTTCTACTTATATTATCCTATACCCATGGATCAGTGTCTTACTCTGTCATCATTAGAGAAGCTTCTCCTTAAAGTATATGGAAAATAACACAAAGACAATCTGCAGAGACTGAAATGTTTTGGAACACTGAGTCCTAATAGGATGTCTTCATCAATCTCCTCCTATCAGGGCTCAGGAATCTGTGAAGAAGAGGAGGAAGAAAGATTCTGAGAACAAGAGGGGAAGAGTTACTCCAAAGAAACAGTGTCTTTTGTACACAACAGTACTAACGTACAAATGAATGCACAAAGTCTGTATATGTCCAAACCAAATAGGATCCCAGGGCTAAAAGAGGGAAGGATACAAGTGCTCCCATTCATAGAAAAGAAGCTATTTACATTTAACTGTTTTTAAAGGAAAAAATAGTTCTCTCTCATGGAGTTTTGCTGGGTATACAAAGCACATTTAAGATAAGCCTCATGTCCCCAGTAAATTATCAACACAAAACAAACTCAATTGTATGTTGTTGGATTTTCTTTTGGTTTCATATTGCTTTGTTTAGGCATTTTTTGTCTTGTTCTTTTGCTTGTATATAATGCTTTCTGATTTTGTGTTTTTATGGATTTTGTTTATAAGTAAATGTGTGTATTATACTTTCAACTAATTCTGATTTTTTGTCTGTTTTTTTTGTTTTTTGATTTCTAAGATATTGAAAGAAAGGACATGCAGTTTTATGGGTTGGGAATGATACGGGAATAATTTGGGGAGGGGAACCATGATCATTATATATTTTATGAAAAATTATTTTCAGTAAAAATATATGGACAAAGATATTTTAATTCAAGACATGGGTTTAGAACAAATAATTAAAGCCCAAGATGAAGATTAGAGAAGCAAAGCAGTCTGCCAGTAGCTCTTACCTCTACCAAGGCTGAAATGGAGATACTGTCTTCCCTGAGTGGAAACTAAATCTCTTCCTGTACTTAATATTTCTGGAGACTAATTGAACTTGAGAACCTTTGCTTCTTCCTTCTATACCTTTGTAGTGCTGGGATTGGATCAAAGGTGTGAGCTCTGTTAATCTTTTATACTGATTTACTCTCATGTAGCCCAGGAAGGTCTTGGACTCACAGAGATCCATCTGTCTCTGTGTCACGAGTCCTGGTATTAAAGGTGTGTGCCATCACTGCCTTATTTTTCTTCCTAATTTGTGTGTCTAGCTTTTCATTCTGATCCACAAGCAAGCATTATTAAATCATAAACAATATATCACCACACACAAGAAGATCAAGTAAGATAAGCTTCCATACATGGCTTATTTTCAATTAATTATTGTGAATAACTTCAGATTAACACTGCAGGAAAGTTTTTGAAGGCAGTGAATAATATATACAGCAGAGTTATTGCTAAGAGGTGAAAATGCTATGTTTTGTATACTAGCTTGTATAAGTAATCAATTAAGTGCTTCTCTTTGGATGTATTGATTCCCTAGCACATTTGCTTATATATAGGTCAGAAAATTGGTCCAGTGGGCCATTTTAAGAAATACTTAAAGAAATGAAGGGAGGAACAGCATAGTTTCACGTGAATAAAGGGAAACATATAACATGATTTACAAGGCAGCCGTTAACAGTTGACTCTTTTAGAATGTAATATAAAATTATGATGAGCATCAAGAGATAAAGAGATATAATAATGTACAGATTTGGATGCACTTATTTCCCAATTAACACGTGTGTCTATTGTCTTGCCAATAATAGTAAAATATTATAGCAAAATAGTATATGCTGGAGTATACAGGAGGGTATTTGAAATTAAAATATAACAATTCAAAGAAGAGACCAAAGACATGAGTTTACATCAGTTATAGGAGAAATAGTATTGAGAGTAGTTAATATAAGTTTTCAATAACAAATATATTTTAATTTTTTGCAAAGCAGTGTTTCATACAAAAACATTGATGATAATTATTGATTTTACATATTAATTAAATTGTAGTGGATACTTTATGTACATTTAAGTTAATAGAAGTTATTTGATGACTCTATGTTGTCCTGTATATGATTCTAAAGTAGCAACCCCCACCTTTGCCATGACCCTACATCCATTGCTTGTGATTTATGTGAAATTGTGCACATCTGTCCAAGGTAGTGACACTATAATGTCTGTGCTCTAGAATAAGTGCCTAAAGATTACCCAGAATCCTGCACATTTATCTCAGGTGCAATCATCCTCTTTTCCATAACCACAGTCCTAGACATCTAAGGACCCTTTTCATAGTTTGCACCCCATGCCACAATCCCCTACAAGCTACCTAATGACTACATGGGATCTGTGTACCATTCCTGGGTAGTAACCATTGCCCCTCCACTGTGACCTTGTGTCTTAGCTAGGGTTTCTATTGCTGTGAGGAGAAACCATAACCACAGCAACTCCTATAAAGAAAACTTCTCCATGGAGTGGCTTGCTTACACTTCAGAGATTCAGTCCATTATCATCATGGTGGTACATGACAGAAGGAAGACAGATAAGGTACTGGAGAAATCTCCAAGAGTCCTACATGTTGCAAACAACAGGGAGTGTTCTGAGACACTGGGGGTTGCTTGAGCATATATGAGACCTCAAAGCTCAGCTCCAAAATGACCTACTTTCTCCAACAAGACCACTCCTACTCCTATAAGGCCACACTTCTTAACATTGCTACTGCTTTGGAAGCCACTTTCTTTCAAACAATCATTCCTCACAACGCCAACCCCATTACCTGAGGAACTCATAGAGCTTTGACGCCTTTTCCAGGTAGCACCTTCAATTCTCACTTCAATACTAGCACCTACTATCCAGGAAATACCTGTGAAACCATATGAGATATCTGTAGGATACAGAGGATTTGTTCTTGATCTCAGTACCTGCAACCAGTCTTGCCTGAGGTAACATTACTGTCTTGTTTGACATAAGGTATCACTAGGTAAGGCTGGCTGGCCTGGAACTCACAATTCAGACTATGATAGCTTTGATCTCATAGAAATTTGCCTGTTTCTGCCTCATGAATCCTGGAAATCAAAGCATGTGCCATCATGACTGTCTATGACTTTTTCTAATATCCTATTCACATTTCACCACAGAGGAACTCAAAGACTGAATCTAAAATAACATTCAATTTTTCCTAAACTTGATAACTTGAGTAAAAACAAATGGATATCAAAATACTGACTTGATAGTGACATAGATATACATACTACCAAAAACAAAAAAACAATCAAACAAACAAAAAACCCACCACCAACATCTTCATTCTAGATGTCTAGATCCCATTGCAAAAATCCAAACAACATGAATATCTATGATAAAATTTCTTCTCTAGAGTTTAGTACTCTGACAGTAATGCTCCCCGATGAAAGCAACTTAGGTGACACACAAGATAAGTCTTTTAAAATAGCAATTAGGAATATGCTCAAGAAACTCAAAAGCTCAAAGAGTAGATAAATAAATGCTTAAACAAAGGTCATGAATATATACACACCAAAATAACCAATGAATCAAATTAACAAAATACAAAGCAAGGAAAAAGGATATTAGTTCAAGATATGTAAAATGGATTTTAATAAACAGGTAAAATTAATGAAGAAATCCCAAATCAAAATAAAACTTGAAATGAAAAATTCAGTAAATGAAACAAAAACTCAATGAGCCACCAAATCCGCAGAGACCTGGGGGCAGACCGAACTATCCAACATCTGTTGACATTGGAGCCTTAGCACCACACCGACTGGGAGAGTTGAGTACTGGGCTTTCTCCTGGCCCCTTTCTCCTGCCTCATTGGAAGCCCTTGAATAGGGCATGTAGACACATCCCACCCACTCAATCCCCAGAGACCTGGAGGCAGACCAACCTATCTAGCATCTGACACCACTAGAGCATTAGTGATGCAAAAAAGATAAAAAAAATACAGGCCAATCTTCCTCATGAATATTGATGTAAAGATACTGTCAACTAAATTTACATACACTCCTCCCAACCACAAACAAAAAAAAATCCAACATGAACAAATAGGTTTCATCCCAGAGATGCAAGGTTGGTTCAACATATGGAAATCTTTCAATGTAATCCACAATATAAACAAACTGAAAGAAAAATCACATGATCGTCATCATTAGATGCTGAAAAAGCCTTCAACAAAATCCAACACTCCTTCATGATAAAGGGTTTGGAGAGATCAGGGATACAAGGAACATGTCTAATCTTAAGCCAGCAGCCAACATCAATGAGATGATCATGTGACGTTTTAAGAAAATTTGAAATTAATCTACTTCAAGACCCAGAATATACCCAAAGAATTCTCAATCATACCACAAAGACACTTGCTCAACAATGACATTAGCAGCATTATTCTTAATAGCCAAAACCTGGAAACAACCTAGATGTCCCTCAACCAATGAATGGATAAGGAAAATGTCATACATTTATACAATGGAGTACTACTCAGCTGTAAAATAATGATGACCTCATGAAATTTCAAGGCACATAGATGGAACTAGAAAAGAGCATCCTGAGAGAGGTAACCCAGACTTAGAATGACAAACATGTTATGTATTCATTCATAATTGGATATTAGATATAAAGCAAAGGAAAACCAGACTACATTACACAGATCCTGAGAAGCTAGGTAGCAAGGATGACCCTAAGGGGGACACATGGATCACCCTGAGAAGGGAAATTAGATGAGAAAACAACAAACAAACAAACACACAAGAAATGGGCTATAGATCTAAATAAAGATTTCTCATCACAGGAATCACAAATGGCCGAGAAACACTTAACAACATGTTCAACATTCTTAGCCATTAGCTAAATGCAAAGCAAAATGACTTTGAGAAGCTATCTTACACCTATGAGAATGGCTAAGTTAAAAAAAACACAAGTGACAAGATCGAATATATTCAGGTTGGTATGTAGATAGTCACAAGTGATTCCACTAAACTCAGGAACAAGACAAGGCTGTCCAGTCTCTTTATATCAATGCTATATAGTACTTTGGAGCTCTAGCTAGAGCAATAAGACAACAAAAGAGAACAAGGGGATACAAATGGAAAGGAAGAAGTCAAACTTTCACTATTTGCAGATGATATGATAGTATACAGAAAGGACACCAAAATTCTACCATGAAACTACTACAGATGATAAACACCTTTAGCAATGTGGCAACAGATATGATTCATTAAAAAAATAAGCAGTCTTTCTACATACAATTGATAAACAGGCGGAGAAAGAAATAGAGAAACAATACCCTTTACAATAACCAAAAATAATATAAAATATTTTGGGGTAACATAACAAAACAAGTGAAAGACATCTATGACATGAACTTTAAGTCTTAAAGAAACTGAAGAAGCTATCAAAAAAATGTAAAGATATCCCATGCTCTTGAATAGGCAGAGTTAGGATAGTAAAAATTGTAATCTCACCAGAAGCAATCTACAGATTCAATGCAATCCCCATAAAATTAGCAATATAGTACTTCACAGACCTCAAAGGAACAATACTAAACTTGATATGGAAAAACAAAACAAAGGATAGCTAAATCAATCCTGTACAATAAATGAACTTCTAGAGGCAGCACCAGCCCTGACTTGAAGCTCTGCAATACAGCGATAGTAATAAAAACAGCATGGTATTGGCATAAATACAGATATTTGAATCAATAGAATCAAACTGAAGACCCTGACATAAATCCACATACACCTGATATTTAACAAAGAAACAAAAACATACAATGGAAAAAATAATTCATCTTCAACAAATAGTGCTGGCATAATTGGATGCTGGTATGTAGAAAATGCAAATGGATCCATATCTATTGCCCTGCCCAAAACTGAAGTTGAAGTGGATCAAAGATCTAAACATAAAAACAATTACACAGAACCTGATAAAAGAGAAAGCGGGAAGTAGTCTTGAATGCAATGGCAGAAGAGACTACTTCCAGAATATAACACCAGTAGTATAGACAATGAGATCAACAATTAATAAAAGCTTTTCCTGAAATTGAAAAGCTTCTGTAAGGCAATTCACACTGTCAACAAGACAAAATGGCAACCTACAAAATGGAAAAAATATCCTTACCAACCTCATATCTGTCAGAGGGCTGATTTCCAAAGTATATAAAGAACTCAAGAATCTAAACATCAAAATACCAAATAATCCAATTAAAAATGGGGTACATGTCTAAACAGAGAATTCTCAGCAGCGTAATCTCAAATGGCTGAAAGACACTTAAAGAATTGCTCAGAATCCTTAGCTATGAGGGAAATGCAAATAAAAACAACTCTGAGATAGCTTATACCTGTCAGAATGGCTAAGTACAAAAACAATGGTGACAGCCTATACTGGAGAACACTCTTCCACTGCTGGTGGGAGTGCAAACTTGTACAGCCACTTTGGAAATTCGTCTGGTATTTTCATAGAAAATTAGGAATCAATCTACCTCAAGGTCTAGCTATATGAATATTAGGCATATACCCAAAGGATATGCAATCACACTACAAGCACACTTGCTCAACTATCATCATAGCAGCATTCTTCATAATAGCCAGAACCTGGAAACAGCCTAGATGCCCCTCAACTGAAGAATAGTCAAGGAAATGGGGTACATTTACACAATGGAGTACTACTAAGTTATAAAAGATGATAACTTCAGGAAATTTGCAGGCAAATTGATGGAACCAGAAAAACACATTCTGTTATGTAACCCAGACCCAGGAAGACAAAAATGGTATGTACTCAATCATAGGTGGTTATTAAGAGTAAAATATAGGACATCAAACCTACAGTCTGCAGCCACAGAGAGGCTAGATATCAAGGAGGGACCAAACAGGTATGCATGGATTTCCCTGGGAAGGGGAAGAAGAAAATATCTCCTAGGTAAACAGGGATGGGAGTTTTGGGGGGATGGAGGGATTGGAACTATAAGGAGCAGGTTGTGTGGGTTGGGTGCAGGAGGCAAGTTGGAGGCAGGATGGAGAGTGAGAGTAACAGTAAAGAGACTTCTTGATAACGGGGATCTTTCCAGGGTTAGGGAGAAACCTGGTGCCAGGGATGACACTAGCTAAGACTCCTAGGAATATTGGAGAGAGAGTGCCTAAACTGGTAATCTACTGTAAATTTGTTATTTCGCTGATTCCATCAGAGATACTGTACACAGTAACAAATGGAATCAGAGGCAGAGATCCACAGACAAGCAGTGTGCTCAGCTTTGAGTCTTGTGGAAGAAAGACAAGTATGATTGTATCAGCCAGGGGCATCATTTTGGGAGAATCCACAGAGACAGCTGATATTATCTCTCAGGAGCTCATGGATGCAGGACCAACAGTCGGGGAGTCTCCATGGGACTGCCATAGGGTTCTTTGAATGTGTGTGACAATTACGTAGCTTTTTCTCTTATTATGGTTTCTAACAGTGAAAGTAGGACTTCTCCATGGTGCTTAGCTGGCTTTTAGTAACCTGTTTCCCATGCTAGATTACCTGGCCATACCTTGATATAAGGATAGGAGATCAGGCATCTTCCAACTTGATGCACTGTGCTTTCTTTGTATAAGCCCATGGGAAGCATGTTCCTTTCTTAATGAAGGTGGAGGACAACTGGATGGGAGGGGTTAGCTGGAAAAGGGGAGATGATAGGAGAGGGAGGGGAAACTCACTGGTATGTAAAATAAATTTAAAAACTTATTTAAATTAGAAAGGTTTAAATAAAACCAAAATATAATGACTGTAAAAAAAATACAAGTGACATCTCATCCTGGCAAGGATGTGGTTCAAGGGGAACACTCTTCCATTGCTGGTGGGAGTGCAAACTTCTATAACCTCTTTGGACATCAATATGTCTGTTCTTCAGAAATTTTGGAATCTATCAACCTCAAGAACCAGCTATATTACTCCTGGTAATATGTGCAAAGGATGCCCTGTCTTACCACAAGGACACTTGCTCAACTATGTTCATAGAAGCTTTATTCATAATAGCCAGAACTCAGAAACAACCTTGATGTTCCATAACTGAAGATTAGATTTTTTTTTAATGTGGTACATTTACACAATGGAGTATTACTCAGCTGCTAAATACAATGACATCATGAAATTTGCAGGCACATAGTAAGAACTATAAAAATCACCATGAGTGAGGTAGCCTAGACCCATAAAGACAAACATGGCATGTACTCACTTATAAGTGGATATTAGCTGTTAAGTAATTGATAATCGTGCTACCATTCACAGACTCAGAGAGCATGTTCTTTTTAAACGAGAGACTGAATGGGAGTGGACTTGGAGTTGAGTTGAGGTGAGGAAGAACTGGGTTTAGAGGGAGGGGAAACTATGATCAGGATATATTGTTATATTGTGTTAGAAAAGAATCTGTTTTGAATAAAAGTAAGAAATATGCTGGTTGGTGGTGTCACACACCTTTAGTCCCAGCACTTTGTAGGCAGAGGCAGGAGGATCTCTGTGAGTTCGAGACCAGTCTGCGTCTACAAGAGCAGGTTCCAGGACAAGTTCCAAAACAATACAGAAAAACCCTGTCTCCAAATCCACCCCCTCCCCAAAGAAAAGAAAAAAAAAACTTGATGACATGAGTGATGGCATATAGAATCCATATAATTCCAACAAATGTTCCTGTATAGTTCAGGAATGTTTAATAGTTCCAAAGTTGCATCCACATTTTTTCATATTCTTCCTCACTTGCAGCACTAGTTTGGAATATGGGCCATTTTTCCTCTGGTAGTAGATCATAGAATCCTCTCTAACTACTTGGTATATCGGTTGAGCTAAACAGATGCTGTTTGTTGGTACAAAACCACACTGAGATGTTGGGTAAATGTCACAGTAAGAGAGTGTGAGTTAGAGCATTATGAACCATAAGCAAAATCTTGAAAAACATGTTGTCCTCCACATAGTACTTCTCCAGCTGACTGGTAAAGCTAAATTGGCATATGCCTGGCTTCTTATTTCTCCTGCAGTGAGGTGGCAGTTTGTCATTATTTGAGCTTTCCAAGAATTCTTCATCTTCTTTTATATCAGTAATTACAGTCACTACTATACTTACTTATTATAATGAATAAAATCTCTTTAATCATTTAAACCATCAAATCTAGCAAAAATACATCATGGACAACCTTCTTTGCTATTATCATCAAGGTCCTGACATCCATTTGTGTGTCTGTGTGTGTGTGTGTGTGTGTGTGTGTGTGTGTGTGTGTGTGTGAGAGAGAGAGAGAGAGAGAGAGAGAGAGAGAGAGAGAGAGAGTTATCTCTTTTGCAATCTATGCCTTTCAAATGATTTTACTTGATATAGTCACTCCTCAAACTATTAAATCTCATCATTCCTATAAAACATAACTTTTCATGGCTTCTGTCACTTAGTTCTTCTTTAGGACCATAAATATGATTTTCACAAACCTGACTGGCAAGCAAAAACCATCCATGATTTTCAAACTTCAAAATCCTTAATTACTTTTAATTTTGTTTCCACATCAGTCACTTGATGTGGTATCTTACTGGCACCATTAATAGTAGAATTTCCATGCCTATTGTTGATGCAGAATCTAGAAATATGAAATTAATTCAAACATTTAAGACAGTAATAAGCATATAATGCTTTTGTTGGCCACTCTCATATCTGTGGTCCATGGTGCTGATTGGAACATTCTACATACAAACGCAAGTCAATAACTTCCATTTATCTAATATATGACAAATTGATTCTTTTCAGCATCAGCCTTACTCAGATGTCCTTTACAGTGCTTGGCATATATTACGTGCTGGAAAAAAATCACTTTTAGTGTCTTTCTGTGATATACACAATCTACATTTTGATTAAAGAAACAAAACTCCTACCCCTATATTGAAGGTTAAGCAGGTAGAGATTCTCTTTGGCCTAATACTCTGTCTACTTACCATTGCCCACCTTCTGAATGAGGCCTTGCCTGGTACCCAAGCAGTTAGCAAGATCCTGTGACAATGCTTCATGTCTGAGCCAGCATCCTCTTATGGTGTCTCACAACCATATGTAATTCCAGCTCCAAGGCAACTATCAAACTTTTCTGGCCTCCAAGGGCACCTGGCATGCACATTGTACACATGTGTATATGCGTGCACTTGTTATGATACAGTGTAAGACGGACCTTGGTATGCTTTTTCCAAGGTAGGTTAGAGACAGACATGCCATGCAAACAGTGCTCCTGTGGGGGATTTTTATTGGGATAAAGGGAATGGGAAAAGGGGGAGGGGGAGACTGACCTCTAGGGACTGGAGTAGTGGAAGAAAAGAGAGAGGCAGAGAAAAGAAGATACAAAAAGACAGGCAGAGAGACAGAGACAGACAGACAGAGAGGTGCAAAGGCCTGCCTGCCTCTATATTGTACCAGAGGGAAAGAGAGAGGGAATGGGTGATGCTTATCTCTTAAATGCTTATCTCTGCATATGCATACAGAGCCTTGTAGCACATGTATGTAGATTACTTAGTGATGTACAACTGTTGGACCCTGGGCTGACTAAGCATTTGCCTGAGTACTGACAAATACATTTAGGCAGGTAACAGGGGGGGGGGGGCACAGGGGAATCATAATGCCTGAATGCTAGCAGCACTCACCTACACAATTTTGTGGGGTAACTTTCTATACAGCATTCTAGAAGGATCCTAAAATTCATTCCCAAAGATGAGCATATAGATTAAAGTAGAAGTAGCATTTCTCTTCAGTTAGAAAGAACTGGACTGTTAACATTAAGAATTATATTAATTAAAATTTTCAGATACACTGAATTTACAAATACCTTCCCCATTGATCTTGTACAGGAATACCTGACATCTATCTACAAGAAAACTCCTAGCCTTTCCCATAGTGAAAAGAAGAAGTAATGAATTATAGCTGGCTTAGCAAAAACACTTCTGTGCTCTGAAAGGAAAGAAGCAAGAGGTAGAGACAATCCCCTGTCTAGGGGGTGATGGTATATCAATGGGCTGAATGCCTGTCTAGCAGCTGACACTGCTTGCACTGAGTGGGAGGGTTGCAAACTTTGAAACATGTGCGTCCAGGGAAATGCTGAGGAAGAGGGCCAGGTGGATCTGCAGCAGGGTAGGCTATGGGGCCACATGGCTACTGGTTGCTGGGTTCAGATCATGTGGGTACAACTTACAGTGACAAATAAACGTTTGTCTGTTTGAGGGGTATCAAGGATTTATTAAGATATGAAACAGATTTAGTAAACTTCCTATGCTAGGCCTTAACCTTTCTGATGAGCAGATAGGAGGTGGGGTGGGGGAGCGGGAGGAGAGGAGGGGGTAACTGAGATTGGAATGTAAAAAAAAAATTAATAAAAAAGTTAAAAGAAAAGATACGGAAAGGGAAAATACACTCCCGAATACAGGATATGGTAAACCCAGTTGCAGAGTTTTGGAAAGCTGTGGACTGATCACACATTGCTTCAAACAGCCTGACCCGGTCTTCAATACCAAAGAGAGCTACCCCCTCCATCCTAATAGAGGCGGTGCTTCTCCTCAGGTCAGACAGTCCAAGGTCATGGGTAAAGTGAATACCCACTACACCTTTCTGTTTATGCTATATGATTGTGCAGCCACCTTCTACATCTGCCACTATTTACTACATCTCTGCAATTAGGAAGTACTTCTCATTGGAACCGTTAGCCAAAATATTCTAGGTCAGGCTTAGTGAAATATATCAAAACATATAATTGTCAGAATTTTTGTATATCTATTGACTCATAATATGCTTGAAATTCATATATGTATAAATTTTCTAATACTGCAGTCAAGGTTTTATTTTTTGGTCTGAGCCAGATTTTGTTTTTATTTTTTGTTTTGTTTGTTTGTTTGGTTGGTTGGTTTTTCGAGACAGGGTTTCTCTGTGTAGCTTTGGAGCCTATCCTGGCACTCGCTTTGGAGACCAGGCTGGCCTCTAACTCACAGAGATCTTCCTGCCTCTGCATTCTGATTGCTGGGATTAAAGGCGTGCGCCACCAACGCCCAGCCAGGTTTTGCTTGTTTTTATGTAGTTGAATGAATTTTGATGCATGACAGTGATTCTTATTTTTCTGCTCTTGAATTAAAAATATATCACATGGCTGGGTTTGGTGGCACATGTCTTCAATTTCAGTACTTGGGAGGCAGAGGAAAGAGGATCTCTATGAATTTCAGGATAGCCTGGTCTACATACTGAGTTCCAGGATAGCCAGAGCTACATAGTGAGACCAAATATCTAATTTTTTAAAAAAGAAATTAATTTAATTATTGTCTTTGGTTTAGCTACTATATTTCTACCAATATTAGGGGGTTCAATGGCGATATTATACAAATTATAGTATCCACACTTTCTTGCCTTATAATGTAGTATAGAAGAAGTCACGACATCTTTTGCCACAAGACCTTATGTGCTGGGAATGCATTGCATATTGTTGTGTCATTGGACAGAGGTATCCAAGTGAAATACCCAAATATCACATGCTAGGACATTGCTTCCTCTACAACTTGATGATAAAGCCCTATTACAATCTGGTGTTAGAAGCTATGCCCTTACTGTTGCCTAAGGATACTCAGCTTGCTGCCCAAGTTATCTGAGTAGAAATGTATTCATCAATGTCATCTGAAGACAAACTCTGTGGCTTACAACAGCAACCTGCCTGCATGATATACTGCTGCAACAGTGGCACACACCTTATGGGAGCAACCAATCACTTTTTGGATTGGTTTTAAAGACTTTTCCATGATATAGAACTCATACTTGGCACTGCTTAAGTATCCAAGGACCCAAGCCTACTTAGGTCACGGTACTAAGGGAAATTTTGCATGCCACAAAAGGAAATATAGCAATAGGATTAATTCTCCTGACATATTGCTATAACCATAGATCAGTGGATTGCTTAACCTTCACCAGAGATGCACCTATTTTTCAATACATGGGAACAAATATGAGGACTCATATTTAGACAATGTGAATAGAGAAAGACCTTGGAGCATTCAGTCCTAAACAGATGTTTTCACTAAACCATTCCCATGAAGTCTTAGGTATGTATGCAGAAGAGGATACAAAAGGGTTACAAAAATCACAAGTAGTGGATGCCTTCAAGGAAAGATAGGACAGGTGGTCATAAGAATTCACAGACACTGTAATTGAATTCACAAGACTTGCTTAGATTCAAGCCAGACAGGGTACCAGGATTTAGAGTGTGAAGTGGGATTGGGTCCCACTCTCAAACTAGAAGCTATTTGACATTCATATATTATGACAAAAGGAGAATCAGTTTTCTATAATGTCGTGTCACTAGGCATATCAACTTCACTTCAAGGTAAGCATCATGCCAAGGAGTAATTGCCCAAAAGTGAACTCTGCATTTTTATTTCTTTTCTGTGAGCTTTTTGTTTGGTTTCATTTTCTGTTACCATTTTGTCACATTGGTCTTTGTGTTTGGTCGTTGTTTTGAGAGGAAGAAGGAAAGAACGCTTGGAAGTGGGTGATAGGAAAGTAGGAAGTATCTGGAGGGAGTTAGAGGAAAAGAAACATGATCAAAGTATATTTATGAAAAAATTTTAAATAAAAATAACTGGATAAGCTGAAACTATTATTTTATAATAAGTTTTAAATATTAAAAAGGAAAATTTTCATTAGTTATAACATGAATGGACATTTATATGTTTAAAATAATGTATACAATTAAAGAAATATATTTTATATATTAGTCTGCTATTTATATATACCACAATTAATAACCTATTCATCTGTCAAAGGACACTTGATTTGTTTTATACCTTGATTATTGTGAAAAATGCTACAATGCACATGGGATTGCACACATGATATGTTTTATTTGATACATTAATTTCATTTCTTTTAGCTAGGTAGCCAATACTGGAATTTCTGGATTGACTGTATTTCCCAATTAATCTAGGAAACAAAAAGCTCAATACATATTGCTTCCAACTCTTGTCTTGCTTTTTTTGGAGAAAAATTCCAATTTAATTTGGTCAGTTTATCATTGAATTTTAGTACTTCTGACTCTATCTTCTAAGTAGCTTGGATTAAATGTGTACATTACCATGCCTGGCTACTCAGTCTGTATTGTACAGACTTGAGGCATGGGAGATTCTTTCATCCTATTCATTGAACATTTTATGTGGAAAGCACTACAGAGGACTAAGGATATAGTTCAGGAATGCAGTGCATGGTTTAGCATGTGTGAAGGTCTGGTTTTGATCTGGTACATAGCAAGTAAACAAATATCAACAATAATAACAACAACAAAATTGTATTTCTATTTTACCTACAAGATCTGGCATGTTCAAGATATTAATATAGCAGAGTATCTACATACACATGGTTGAACATTTATAGATATCCGTACATGTTTATGAATGTAATAATCTCTAAGTGTTTATGTCTATGTTCATGTTTTGCTAATGTGGTGGGTGTAAGTGTCTATTTATGAATATAATTAGCTATAGTCTCGGTGCTGTATCCATTATGGAGCTAGGCTCAATTCTTTATAATTCATCATCATAAAATTCTTTCTAAAATACTAAAATAGTTGTCATAGGATAGGTGGAACATTACCTGAGTGCTTCAGATTTATCACAAGCAATATGATTAGCCATTTTTGTCTTCTCTCTTGACTCCAAAGAGAACATTTGGTCTCACTAATCTCTTTTCCAAAAGGAAAATTCCCAAAGTAGCTATAAGTGGTGGTTTGTATGAAAAATTATGAGTTTATTCATTGAATGTCTTTGTGTGATACTTGATGAAGGGATGTAGGAACACATTTAATAGAGGTGTCTTTTCTATTATCTGTGTTATAATTGTGAGTCATATAACATAATTATTTTACCATTGTTTAAATAGGTACATATGAAAATAAAGTACATAAAATATGGAAGTAACAGTTTAAGAGTAGAATAGAGGAAATTGTCTGGCAGAGCATGATTAATCAGTAATTGAATGCCAGAAATCAGTCATTATGTCATTTCAAATAATAAAATATTTCTCAAGCTAAAGAAAGGAATGTCTAAAGTGAATATTAACCAATATAACTTCAATTTAGGAAGCGGTATGAGGTTCTTTATCAGTGTTATGTTTGGTTGGCAGTTAAAGGAAACACTTCAAATTTTGGCTTACATAACCACCCACAAAAGCCTAGGAACAGATCCAATATTGTGGAAACTTCATATTTTCCCCCAGTACATGAGTTCCTTTGGTGTTTCTCCTTTACTTTATTGTGGTGTGTGTGTGTGTGTGTGTGTGTGTGTGTGTGTGTGTGTGTGTGTGTGTGTGTGTGTGTGTGTGTGTGTGTGTGCTGTGTGTATGTGTTTCACCCCTATGTTCACAAGGTGGTTATGATGCTTCTGGCCACTGTGTCTTTCCAATTATCAAGTAAAAGACAAAACCAGCATGATGGCCTGCAATTATTTTGTGGAAATATGATCTTCTCAAGGACTTGTTTATTAGGAATAATAAAAACCCAGAGAAAAATATTGGGGTTCAAGCTGAAGACCAGAGAAGCAAAGCATCCAGGCAACAGCTCTTACATCTACCTTAAAATGAAAGGGTGATTCTGGCCTCAGATTGCATCTCCAGTGAGCTATTCCTCAGACTCACTGAGACGGAATGCTGCATGTGACCCTGAGTTAATGTCTTATACACCTCTACAGTGCTGGGATTTAAGGCATACACCACTACTATCCATCCCCTATGGCTAACTAGTGTAGGTGCTGGGATTAAAGGTGTGTACCACTACTTCCTGATCTCTATGGCTGTGGGTAGCTTTGCATTCTGATCTTCAGGCAATCTTTATAAGATCATAAACAATATACCCCCACAGACTTGTCATATCCTATGGTGGTATGAATGAAAACGGCTCCCATAGCTAATAGTGGCAGTATCGGAAAGTGTGGCTATTTGGATTAGATGTGGTCTTGTTGGAGTCAGTGTGTTACTGGGCATGGTCTTTTGGGGTTTTTGAACCCTAAGCCTGACCCACTGACATTCACTCGTCCTTCTGCGTGCCAGTGCACACAGTTTACCTGTTGGTTCCTTCTCCAGGAATGTCTGCCTGCATGCCACCATGATTACCACTGTGACGGTAATAAATTAAACCTCTGAATGGTAATCCAGCTCCAATTAAATATTTTCATTTATAAGAGTTACCATGGTCATAGTGTCTCTTCACAGCAATAGAATCCTTAATTAAGACACAAGCCTAATTATACCTGTAAGAAGTAATTAGCAATTCAACTTTTTTCTTTCTAGTTTCATCGGGAAAGGGAAGGAGTTGGCATAACTACTAAATAAGAAAAATATAGAATCTGAAGCAAAATAATTGTTCACTCAGGCAACAAGTCTGTTAATTTTAGTTATAGAAGAGAAAAGGCATAATACATATTGTAGGAGACAGTAATTAAAATGCAGTGGTTTAAATATAAGAAACAAAATATAGTAACACCAGAGACTCTACATATAGTTTGGAACTGTATTGGATTAAGAGGTATTCTCTTCAGTGTACACCCAGAATTTCAATTTGGGACCTTATTTAGTCTTTGCTGCTGAAATCCCATTAAGGAGTGATCTTAGTAGTTCAGAGTTTATGGAATAAAAATATCAGTTTTAAGATGGAGTTATTACTATGTTTAAGTGTCCTGAAGTACTCATTAAGAGTACTTAATTGAAAAGTATTCCAATGAACCAACAAATTTGGGAAGATCTTCATATGTGGATATAACTTGAAAATTCACCCTGAGGTTTTGGGATATTCATATGCCATGGAAGGGACAGAAACTCACTTTTGCCCTTTCAAGAGTCTTTTACCAAGTATTCTTGAAAATAAAATTCTGTTGTACATCAGGCATGGTAAGGGGGATGTTGGGTAAAAGAGACAAATGTAAACAATGGCAAGAAAGATTGTATGATCATATATATATATTATATATATATATATATATATATATATATATATAATGCTTAGGTTTGAATAACATATCTGTTGGCTTCTCCCTGGAGAAAACTGAATCTTCCTCTCTCAGTAGCCATTGATTTCCTGTATCTTTTCATCTAGTAGCAGGTCTTGTGAGATTTTCCTAATATCTTTTGAATGTAATCTTGTTTTGTCATTGTAAAAGTCTTGCTGAGATTTCATGGGTGCAGCTTCCCTGTTGTATATGGAAGATATTATCTCACAATAAATGTCCTGGTTCTTTGCTTCTTCCAGTCTTTCTGTCTTTCTTCTACAATGTTTGTTGAGCCATAATTGTAAGAGTTGTGTTGTAGATGTAGCACTTTGTATTGAGTATTCCATGGACTCAGCAGGATATGTGTGCTTATGGTGTCTACACATGAATTTGTATGCATTTGCATTCAACAAAAATAAGGAAGAATTTTGTGAGAAAAGAAAAGGGAAAATGAGAATTTTCACTAAAATTTGAAAACATTTTCTGTACTCCTAAACTAGAAAAGTGTCCTTGCATCATATTATGTTTTGGTATATGTATTTGATTTTCTGATGATGGTGAGCTATGCTATAAATATTTTAATGGACTCTGTAAGCACCATTGTAACTTGATATTTCCACACAAAAGAAGCGGTTGACATTCTTTTATTTAGATGGAGTACAGTAATATTGGACAACGGCCCTACTAGTGGCTCTATTTATTAAACACAGAGAGTGTAATTTTAAAAATTACCATCTGGCTAGTCTGCTTGTCCCTGTGTACCAGAATGAGTGGTAAATAAAATCAAAACTTTTGGGGGATGGAGAAGTGTGTTCTAAAACCACTTCTGATGTAGATGGTGGGGGTTTATTGTAAGTCATTTTGGATTAAACAGGTATTCTGTTAACATTGTAAAATCTTCATTTTAATTTATCCAAGGTCTGTTTCATATATCATAATTTATATTTAAAGTTGAATTTATAACTTTCTAAATATTGAGATATCAATACATATTGCTAGTTACATACAAAAATTTGGATTTTAATTAGTGTCTTGTGTGCTTTACCATGCTATATGCTTTTAAATATTAATAATGCAGGTCAGCAAAATATTGTGTGTGTGTGTGTGTGTGTGTGTGGGTGATTACATAATGAAACCCATTATTTATAACCGAAAAGAATTAAAAATGTGCATACATATGTACACATATATACTGAAAATTTGGTTGAGGACATGATTTCTAATGGCTATTACCTATCATATTCAACCCTGTTGTGAGTATTCAATATATTTTCTAAAATTAGCCTAATTTTCTGAGTTGTTTATAAAATCCTATACTTACAATAAAATTAAATTTCCATATATACAGTATAGTGTATAGTACTATGCACATGTTATTATGTAAGAACTGGTGATTAAATCATAATATAATAATTTTACCATTCATTTTATTTTAAATGTAAATTTTTGTATATTTTTAGTAAAAAAAATTAGAGATTATGAATTATAAGAGTAAAAAGGAAGTCTTTTCTACTCAAATCAAACAGTTCAATTTCAAGGCCTTACCTCTTAATTCCTTTACATGTACTACTCTATAACACTTTCCAAATCAGTGGTTCTCAACCTGTGGGTCATGACTCCTTTGGGACGTTGAATGACCTTTACACAGGTGTCACATATCAGATATTCTGAATAACAGATACTTGCATTATGATTCATACTAGTAGCAAAGTTAAAGTTATGAAGTAGCAATGAAATGATTTTATGCTTTGGGGTTGCTACAACATGAGGTTCAAGAATTACCAAGGCTGAGAACCACTGCTCTAGCTGATGACCAGCATATTTAATTATTTTTAAATCTATTTTTACCTCTACATGCATATTCTTCATTCTGTGTTTAGTTTGTTCTTCAATATTATTGTGCATGTTATTTTTGGAATAGTAGGTGTAGAGAAAGGACAATAAGATGATGGCATCAACCATCTGTTACAAAAAGAAAATTTTAAAAATCTTTTACTGATTCTTTTTGGATTTCATATCCTGTATCCAGATCCCATTCATCTCCCCATCCTTTAGCATCTGCCTTCTGTACTTGTAATATCCCCCCTACCAAATAAATACAATTTAAACAAAAACATAAACAACAGAACAAATAAAAGCATTGCCTATCCTCCACATCAGCATTGCCCCAGTGGCAGTGAGGCCCTCAAGCCCTAACATGTCCCCAGGTGGCAGTCCAGACCTTGGGTATTAGCTCAGCTTTTAATGGTAAAAGAAGTCATGGAGATCAAAACAGACCCTGGCTGCAACAGGGACATGGATCCAGGCATGGCTGTTAACCAGGGTTCAGGCCCCAATCTTACTATGGCCCTGGCTGGCAGCATTGGCCACTCGTATCTGGATGGCCCAAGTGGCAGCCTGACCCTGAAACACCAATATAGCCTCAGGTGTTGACCCATACTCTGGGACTCTGTATGATCCTTGACTACAATAGGAGCCATGGATATCAACACAGAGCACAGCTGCAGCAGGGCCAAGTACCAAGACATGACCCTCAACCATAGTCCAGGCTGGACATCACACGGTCCTGGGTGGCAGAAGAGGCCTCTTAATTTGACATGGCACATTTGGGGGCACATCCCTCAGGCACGGACATAGTCATAGGTGGTATCCCAGATTCCAGGTGTCTGCAGGGCCCTCAGTAGTAACAGAAGCCACAGATACCACAGAGATCACCATGGATGTGGCCTGTGTCAAAAACACGGACCTAAACATGGCCCTTCTTAGCTCAGGCCAGGGCATTACCATGGTCTTGGGTGGCAAGGAAGCCAACAACATAAGCCTGTTCCTCAACACCCTCACTTACTCGGATTGGCCTCTCTCCCCAGCACATGAACCATTCTGCCTCTCTCCCTCATTTCCCCAACATATACTCGTTCACCACAATGTTGCATGACCATGGTGCCAGGAATCTTGTGGTTGATTTCTGTCGGCCCAGACCAACTCTCCATGGGCAAGCTGTGGCTACCCTCCTCATGCCCTGTAAGAATTTAAATTTTGTTATTATCAGTGACTCTTGGATTAATGGGTTTTAACTAAATTAATTGTCTTAGGAATAAACTTAATTAATTACAGTCATATATCACTGTGATGAAAAGGGAAAGCACAATATTTTTCTTCAAACAATATTCACATGTGCTTGTTATGTGATAGTTTACTGTATGTCATTACATAATGACTTAAAAGAGAACTCTTTAAGCCAGATGAGGAAGTAAAAACTCAAGTCATAGCTCATAAGCAATGGCATGCTTACTCCAGACTCTGCTTTTTTACTTCATTTAAATACACACCACCCACAGTTCAGAAACAGTGTACATTATGTACTACTGGTAGCAGCCAATTAATATAGTAGATTCTATGAGTACTTTATGAACAATTGCCAAAATCTGTAGACTGAACAATAGTTTTGTCAGCATAACAGACAAAATAAAAAATCATAATGATATAATTTCAAGTAGGTATATGTAAAATTGATAACTCGAAATCACAGAAATCTAGACAATAAAACAAATAGGAAACATTTAGCATGGGAATATGATAAAATGAATGCAAATGGTTTTACCTCATTTAGCAGACACTAAAAAAGAAACTATCTGTTGTCTCCAAGAAACACATAATTAGCAAAGCCACTCACAAACTGGGAGATGGGTATCAAAATAGTAAGTTACTGGAAACAGAAAGCAAGCTGGCACAGCTATTTTGATACCTGCTAAATTAAATTGCAAACTAAAGCTAGTCAGAAGAAATGAAGGTGACTACTATCTGTTAACAAGGTAATAAATCATTAATAAGATATCATAATTGTAAATAACTATGCATCAAACATTGAGGCTGCTTATTTCATAAGGCAAATATTAGGGCACAAAAGGTTAAGTAGGTGAGGATACAATAAATGTGGAAGTCTTGTGTACCCCATTCTTATCTTTAGATAGGAACTCCAAACTTAATATCAACAAAGAAACTTGAAAGGTAAATTATGTCTTGGATCAATTGGATTGAAAGAATAACTACAGAGCATTCCATTGAGCAGATACAGATTATGAATGCTTCTCAGAGCCTGTGGCTTTTCTTTGAAATTGATGGCATTAGACCAGTAATCAAGTCTGAATGCATACAACAGAATAGAAATATGTCCTTTTATCTTCTCAGATCAGTGTGAGTTAGATGAAATGAAGAAGATCCATGTATGAGTGAGATAGAAAACACAGCATTTGTCCTCTGAGTTTGGCATGCTTCATTTAATATAATTTTCAGATCCATCCATTTCCCTCAAGTTTCAAAATTTCATTTATCTTTATGGGAGAATAAAATGTATTAGTGATATATATTACTTTATATGACTATATTATATTTGTACATATATGTACATAACAGGCTTTCTTTTGGGCCACCAACCAGCTCCCAAATCATGACACAGAGATTTCTTTTTAGTTATGAATGCTCAGACTTATCTTAGCGCTTATGTAAATCTGTTCTCTTTATCTACATTTTGCCTTGGGGCTTTCATTCCTTCATTCCTTTCTTCCTTCCTTCTTCCTCTTTCTTCCTTCCTTTCTTTCTTCCTTCCTTCCTTTCTTCCTTTCTTTCTTTCTTTCTTTCTTTCTTTCTATCTTTCTTTCGTTCTTCCTTTTATCTTACTTTGCTACTGTCTCCATGTCTGGCTGGTAGCTGCTTGGCTTCTGACCCCAGGCGTGTCCCTGTCTTTCTCCTTTCTCTTCTCTCCTGATTTCTCTGGAGCCTACGTTTCTCCTCCTACTCACTCTCTTTCCCCTCCAGCCCTGCCTATCACTCTTTTACCTAGCTATAGGACATTCAGGTTTTTATTAGATAATTCAGGTAACTTAGACAGGCAATGAAAAATATATGTAATACATCTTTACATAATTAAACAAATGCAGCAAAAACAAATGTAACACATCCTTACATTTTTAAACAAATGCAGCATAAACAAATGTAACACACTTTTACACAGGTAAAGTAATATTCCTTAGCGTAAACAAATGGAACAATGTTTACCTAGTTAAAACAATACTCCACAACATACATATTTTTATTTATCCATCTGATTAAGCCAATTACATTTCCTTACCTCTGTGAATGAAGAAACAATAAGCATGTATTTTCAAGTTTGAGTTATTATAGAAACTTTGGGTGTGTAGTTTTGTAATTTTTACAGTGTTAAAATACACCGACACAAAGCAACTCAGGGATGTCACATATTTATTTCCATGTACAATTCCATCATGATGGGGAGCATGCTTGAAGCAGCTAGTCACATGAAATCCATAGTGAAGAGTAGAGAAAAATAATTGTGTGTCTTCTATTTGTTTACTTATGCTTGATTCAGTTTCTCTACTCATACAGCTCTGGAACACCTGCCAGGGAAATGGTGCCATACACACTGTGAAAGACCTTCTGATATCAATTAATTAACTTAAGACAATCCTCCACAGAAATCCCCACAGGCGAAGTAAAGTATGTAATCACTCACAAATATTCTTTTTCCAGGTGATTCGAGGTTGTGTCGAGATGACAATTACAGATAACTATCAAAGTCTCAGAGTGATACAGCTGTATCATTTTCAGTTGTATTTTTAGCCCTTTAGCAGACATCCATGCTAATTTTCATAGTGTCATCAATGTTTACTCTCTCACCTTTAGTAAATAAGGTTTCTTCATTTCCAACATTTGTGTTTCTTCCTGTAAGAGCTAACTCTGTTATATTGACTCATTTATTGACTGGAAGTTTTGGTTTTGAAAGTTTCAGACATCAGCCTATGTCTGAAATATAATTGGTATATATTTCTTTTTATTCGGTATGAATTCCATTCACTTTTTTGATAGTTCCCCTTGCTGTGCAAAATGATTTTATTTTATGTAATCCTAGTTTTTGTTATTTTGAGTTACTTCCTCTGTGATTGGGATGCTATTTGTAAATTTCTTACTTTTGTCTGTATCTTGAGGAACTTTTACTATGCTTTCTTGTAGCAGTTTTATCCTTTCAGATTTTGGATTAAGGACTTTGATACGTTTTAAGTTGGTTTTGTGAGCAAGATAAGAAAAATGGATCTAAATTCATTCTTATGAAAGCAAATGATCATCTCTGCCAACAAATTTGTTGAACAGGTTTGTTTTTTGGCATGTTTCTGATATCTTTCTCAAAAATTAGGTTCTTTTGAGGAAGAGCCAGACTGTGCCACAAAGTAATAATTAAGAGAGGCCACACAGGTCAGAAGAACAGGTGAGTGATTCACCTGCCTGCAGAACTCATCTAGTCCTGAGATCCTAGATTTGGTTTCCAAAAACCCATCCACTGCCTTCCAATCCTACCCAGCTGCCAAAACCCTGCCTCCAAATCTTGTGAACTTCCACTGCTCAGGTGAAGGCCACACCAATCATAAGAAGAGGTGAGTTACTTGACTCCTCAAGCAACTGTCCCACTCCCTAGATTCCATTCCCAAATAGCCATCCTATTGGCCCCCCACCACAAACCACCCCTTTGCTGTGCTGTACCCCACACCCAACTTGAGTGGACTTATTCTACCCAGGTGCAATCCAGGCCAGTAAGAAAAACAGATGCAGGCCATATCATTCAGAAGAACTGATGTAGGCCAGAAAATGTTGAAGAGCATTTGCAGGCAAAACAGGCTAGAGAAATATGCTAGTACAGGCAGAGATTCCCAGATGGACTATAGAACATACTTATTGACAGAAACATTGATAGGTAGACCACAAGAGAACCTCTCCCACTTAGGGAGTGGCCGCATTTCTTACTCCTTCCCATCACATCTCAACTCCCAACAATGTCAGTGACCCCCTTGATTCACAGGCCAAGCTAGACAGCATAAGTCCTGTTCATAACTTAAACAGATATTTAATACTAGATCATAGCCCATGTTGCCACCAGAAATCCAGGTCATGAAGACAAGAAGACCAAAGAGGAACCAGAAACCAAGGAATAAAACACTATTCCTACAAAGACTCAAATGTCAACACCTAGACCTATAATCATCCCAAACCCAGATGCCCAAACTCCAATTAAAAAAAAGTGAAAACAACAACAGAAAGGGAAATATGATACCACCAGATCACAGATGTCTTATGACAGCAAGGACTGAGTATCTCAACAGAGCTGCAGCACAACAAAAAGACATGGAAACAAACATTATGAAGACTAGAGTGGTCCGTTAGGAGGAACTGAAAAAGAAAATTCTCAAAGAACTCAAGGAAAAGACAAAGATAAAAATTGGAGGAAATAAATATATCCATCAAAGAATGTGAAGAAAGCCAAGGGGAAAAACAAAGAAATAGGCGAGGGAGAATGTTAAATAC
This sequence comes from Cricetulus griseus, assembly GCF_003668045.3. Lineage (NCBI taxonomy): Eukaryota > Metazoa > Chordata > Mammalia > Rodentia > Cricetidae > Cricetulus > Cricetulus griseus. The sequence goes on from NC_048604.1 coordinate 86,620,517, forward strand.
CTGAAAGTGGAAAGAGAACCAATAAAGTAAACAAAAACTGAGGGATTTATGGAAAAGGAAAATCTACCTCAACAGGAATTACAGATGGGAAGCATCAACAACAGATTACAAGAGATGAAAGAGAGAACATCGGGTGTTGAAGATAAAATAGAGGAAATAGATTCATTGAAAAAAGAAAATGTCAAATCTAAAACATTGCTAACACAAAGCATCCAGTATATCTGGGACCCCATGACAAGATTAAACCTATGAATAATAGGAATAGAAGAAGGAGAAGAAACCCAGAGAAATCATATTTAACAAAATCATAGCATAAAACATCATAACCTAAAGAAAAATATTCCCACAAAGGTACAATAAGCTTACATATTACCAAATTTATTGGAATAGAAAAAATCCCCCATCAAATAACCAAAATACTAAACATACAGAACAAAGAGAGAATATTAAAATGTCAAGGGGAAAAGGTCAAGTAACATATAAAGGCAGACCTATTAGAATTGCACCTGACTTCTCAACAGAGATCATAAAATCTAGAGGGGACTGGACTGATGTCTTGCAGAATATTAGAGACCATGGATGCAACACCGACTACTGTATTCAGGGAAATTTTCAATCACCATAAATGGAGAAATAAGACAATTCATGACATTGTCAAATTTAAACAATATCTATCCACAAATCCAACTCCATGGAAGATAATAGAAGGAGCACTCCAATCTGAGGAAGTTAGCTACACCCACAAAGATACAGGAAGTAAATAATCTCACAACAGAATAACTAAAAGAAGGTAAACACAAACACACAGACACATACTTCCAACACAAGCATGTAACACGAGTTCTAATAGGTCTTAATAAAAAAAAGCCCAGAGTCAGATATAGGGGGAAAGGCTGAGAGTTCAGAGAGAAGGAGAAAGCCAAAAGCACCTTTACCTCACTTGCTCCCCAGTGGAAAAGAGAGTGAGTTCCTGTTTCCTCCAGCCTGTATTCCTTTTCCAGCCTAGCCATCTCACTTCCTATCTGTCTGTACAGACCTCCAAACCTCTGTGGTTTACTACTGGCAACTCCAACCTCTGACTTTCAGACACACTTTATTTGTACAAACAAGATATCACCACAGCAGCACCACCAACAAAATAACAGGGATTCATATTCACTGGTCATTAATGTCTGTAAATATCATTTGACTCAATTCCGAAATACAAATCACAGGCTAACAAAATGGATACAAATCAAGAAATTTACAACAATATCAAAGAAAGCTACTACCTCAGAGGAAAGGGTTAGAAAAAGATTTTCTGAGCAAATGGATCCAAGCAGCAAAGTAATGTAGCTATGCTAATATCTAACAAAATAGACAATGAGATGGTTATTCTTTGTTGTCAGCTTAACTAAATCTAGAATGAACTGCAATCCATAAATGGAGGGCATGCATGTGATTCAGGTCTTGAATCAGGAAGACAACAACCCTTTCACTGGGATCTCAAAGCTGGGAGACACAGGATCATTATCTACATCTTGAAGTAGCCTGACATATACCTTTAATCTTAGTCATAAATGGCAAAAGTCAATATAAGACAATGGGATGAGGACAAATTTCTGTTCACAACTAAGAATCCTCCATCTTGGAGGAAATAGGAAGTCAACTAAGACACTGAAAAGTATCCTGACCTTAGAAAACCTCAAACCTGACCATAGAGTGACACACTTCTTCCAAGAAGGCCTTAGCTACTCCAACAAAGCCCCACTTACTAACCGTGTCACTCCTTATAACACTATGGGGGCCAATTACATTAAATGATCCACTTTCTCCTCCATGGCACCCATAAGCTTGTAACAATACCATAATGTAAAATGCATATAGCTGAACTTCAAAAGTCCCCATAGACTATCACAGTCTCAAAAATGTTTAAAATCCAAAGTTCAAAGTCCCTTCCAAGATTCATGCAATCTCTTCACTGTAGTCACCTAAGAAAATCAAAATAAAAAAATCAAATCCCATACTTCCAAATAATAATGGTACAAGATATACATTAGCATTCTAAAATGTAGGGAAGGGAGTATAGCAAGGAAATATTGGACCAATGCAAGAGTGAAAACCAGCTGGGCAAACTCTGAATCTCAATGTCTGATGTCAAAACATTCACCAAAATCTGCAACTCTATTCACTTTTCTTGACTGAAACATACTTCTTTCTCTTGAGCCAGTTCCATTCCATTATCCACTCTCCTCAGTCCAGTCGGTATTCAGTGACTCTGGCTTTATTTCATTTTTTTTTTAATTTATTACTTCAAGTTAGGGAACAAGCTTGTTACATTTGTAAGTCCCTCCTCCCTCTCCCTCCCCTCACCCACTTCCCTCCTCTCCCACCCCCAACTTACCCCCCACCCCATTCACCCACCACTCCCCATGCAGGGTAGGGCCCTCAACAGGGGCTCTGCAGTGTCCACCAAATCATCCTGTGCTGGGTCTGGGCCCTTCCCCATGTGTCCAGGGCCAGAGTGTAACCCTTCATGTGGGATGGGCTCTCTAAGTCCCTTCTTGCACCAGGGAAAGATACTAATCCACTACCAGAGGCTCCCTGGAGTTCAGAGGCCTCCTTATTGACATCCATGTTCAGGGGTCTGGATCAGTCTTATACTGGCCTCCCAGATGGCATCTGGGGTCGATGTGCTTTCCCTTGTTCAGGCCAAATGTTCCTGTGGGTTTCTCCAATCAGGTACAGACACCTTCACTCTTCATTCCCCCCTCTCTTCAACTAAATTCCAGATTTCAGCTCAGTGTATATCTGTAGATGTCTTCCATCAGCCACTGGATGAGGTCTCTAGGAAGAGTAGTCACCAATCTCATTTTAGGGGAAGGGCTTTTAGGTTATCCTCTCCACAATTGCCTGGATTGTCAGATCATGTCATCCTTGTAGGTCTCTGGAAATCTCCCTAGTTCCAGATCTCTTCTTGGACCTATAGTGACTCCCTCTGATATGGTATCTCTCATCCTGCTCTCTCTCTCGTTTATTCTTCCCCCAACTCAGTATTTCTGCTCCTCCATTTCCTCTCCTCTACTCCTCTTCTCTTGCTCTTATTGTGGCAGCTCCCTCTCCCCTATCCTCATGCTCCAAATTATCTCAGGAGTTCATGCCACTTCCCATTCCTGGGGTCCATTTATCCCTTAGAGTCCTTCATGTTTCCTAGTTTCTTTGGTGAAGAGGATTATAGGCTGGTAATCTTTGCTCTATGTCTAAAATTCATATATGAGTGAGTACATACCATGTTTGTCTTTTTGTGACTGGGTTACCTCACTCAGGATGGTTTCTTCTAGCTCCATCCATTTGCCTGCGAATTTCAAGATTCCATTGCTTTTTTTCTGCTGAGTAGTACTCCATTGAATAAATGTACCACATTTTCTCAATCCATTCTTCAGTTGAGTGGCATGTAGGTTGCCTCCAGGTTCTGGCTATGACAAACAATGCTGCTATGAACATGGTTGAACATATGTCCTTGTTTTATGAACATTCACTATTTGGGTATATATCCAAAAGAGGAATGGCTGGATTTTGAGGTAGACTGATTCCCATTTTTCTGAGCAACTGCCTTACAAATTTCCAGAGTGGTCTTATAAATTCGTAATCCTACCAGCAATGGAGGAATGTTCCTTTTTCTCCACATCCTCTCCAGCATAGATTGTCATTGGTATTTTGGATTTTAGCCATTCTGACAGGTGTGAAGTGATATCTCAGAGTTGTTTTGAGTTGCATTTCTCTGATGGCCAAGGATTTTGAGCACTTTCTTAAGTGTCTTTCAGCCATTTCTTGTAAACAGCAGAAGGATGGATTCTGTCTTCATATCCATTCTGTTAGCCTATATCTTTTTATGGGTAAGTTAAGACCATTGATATTTAGGGATTTTAATGTCCATTGTTCGTTGGTTCTTGTTTATTTTGGATTTATTGTTGGTGGTACCATTGCGTGTGGATTTTGCCCTCCTGTTTCTTTTTGTGTTTGGTAAAATTAGATCATCTATTGCCTGTGTTTTTGTGATTGTAGTGTAGTTATGTTCGTTGGGTTGGAGTTTTCCTTCCAGAACCTTCTGTAGTGATGGATTTGTGGATATGTATTGTTTAAATCTGTTTTTGTCATGGAATATCTTGTTTTCTCCATCTATAATGATTGAAGGTTTTGCTGGGTACAGTAGTCTGGGTTGACATCCATGCTCCCTTAGTGCATGTAGGGTATCTATCCAAGACCTTCTGGCTTTTAGAATTTCCATTGACAAATCTGGTGTGATTCTGATTGGTTTGCCTTTATATGTTACTTGGCCTTTTTCCTTTGCTGCTCTTAATATTTTCTCTTTATTCTGTAGATTTGGTGTTTTGATTATTATGTGTCGAGGGGACTTCTTTTTGTGGTCCAGTCTGTTTGGTGTCCTGTAAGTTTCTTGTACTTTCATAGGTATATCCTTCCATAGGTTGGAGAAGTTTTCTTCTATGATTTTGTTGAATATGTTTTCTGTACCTTTGAGTAGTGTTTCTTCACCTTCTTCTATACCTAGTGTTCTTAGGTTTGGTCTTTTCATGGTATCCCATATTTCCTGGATATTTTGTGTTAGGGCTTTGTTGAACTTTAGGTTTTCTTTGGTTGATGAATGTATATCCTCTAGCGAGTCTTCAATAGCTGAGATTCTCTCTTCCATCTCTTGAATTCTATTAGTTATACTCCCATCTTTAGTTCCTTATTTTTTATCCAGCCTTTCCATTTCCAGCATCGCCTCATTCTGTGTTTTCATTATTGTGTCTATTTCAGCTTTCATGCTTTGAACTGTTTCAAGAACTTCCTTCACTTGTTTGGTTGTTTTGTCTTGGGTTTCTTTAGATTATTTAAGAGATTTGTTTATTTCTTGAATATTTTGGTTTGTCTTTTCCTCCATTTTGTGTAATTTTTTGCTTGCTTTTTCTTTTATTTCTTTAAGGGATTTTCTTGTTTCCTCTTTAAAGGTCTCTATCATCTTGCCGAGATAATTTTTGAGGTCCTTCTCTTCTTCATGCTCTGTGTTGGGCTTTTCAGATCTTGCTGAAGTGGATTCTCTAGATTCTGGTGGTGTCATATTGGTCTTTCTGTTGTTGAGTGAGATCTTATTCTGTCTTCTGCCCATATCTTCTTCTAGTGGGTGCAGGTGGGGTCTCTCTACCTCCTCTTGTGACCCAGTGGTGTGTTGGGGCCAGGAATTCAATGTTCGCAGCTCTGGAAGTCTTGCCTCTCCTGGTAGTCTCCTCACTCTCTTTGTGGATTGGTTGGCTAAAAGGGATGGAAGAGTGGGGTGTTTCCAGATTCAGGGAACTCCTCCCTCTCTGGGCATGTCTACCCCCAAGCAGGCACCGGCCCAGGGGTTTCGGGGTGAATGATGGTTTTAATGGGTTTGGGTAAGAACAGAGGCTCACTCACCTCATTGTGGATCAGTCAGTGGAAAGGGATGCAAGAGTGGGGTGTTACCAGATTCAGGGAGCTCCTCCCTGCCTGGGCGTGTCTACCCCAAGCAGGCAGGTGCAGGCCCGGGGGGTGGGGTGGGGTGGGGTGGGGTGAATGCTGGTTTGGATGGGGGTTTGGTAAGAGCAGAGGCTCACTCACCTCGCTGTGGATCGGTTGGTGGAAAGGGATCAACTCTGGCATTTTTAATATCTTGGGTTCTCCAACGCAATCCAGGCTTCAACTCACAGTTCCACACATGTGGCCTCTCTGCTAGGTCATATGGGATGTCCTTCTCTTCTGTATGATGGGAATATGTGTTGCTTTGATTGGTGAATGCATAAAGCTAGTTTGATCAATATAAATATAACTAGGTGAGAAGTAACTGGTGAGAAATCCACACAGAGTTACAGAGAAAAATAAGGCAGAGTGAGGGAGATGCCATGTAGCTGCTAAAGGAGTAACATGCTGGAGCATTACTTGTAATCCACAGCCTCAATGCAATGCACAGATTAATAGAAATAGGTTAATTAATAAGAGAAAGTTAGCCAGTAATTTGTCTGAGGCACTGCCAAAACAATTGTAATAGATAGGAAGCCTCAGAGTATTATTTCATAAGCAGATACAGGGACCTTGTGGGTGGTAGAGAAACCAGTCTAGTAGAACATTGCAAGACAGAGAAAAACTTCCAACTACAACTAGGACTCCATTCTTTGACACTCCTGACACCTACCGGGCCTCAGTCACTTTATTCTATAACCCATTTCTTATGTCATTAAGTCTAAACTCAGAGCCATGTGGCTGAAACTGCCACATTCTGCTGCTTATTGGGGCTGGACAATGGCCTTCTCATTCAATTATATCTTCAACAGCTTTCTGGCTTATACTGTCTAACTCTGGCTGTTCTGAAACTTGCTGTAATTACCAGACTGGCTTCAGACTCATAGATCCCGGAGGCTCTGCTTTCCCAGTGCTGTGATTAAGATGTGCCCCACCATTCCACATTTTAATCTTTTCTTTAGTTTCTTTCCACAAATTGGTAACTTATCTGGGGGGGGTCTTGCCCCATAGTCATCATTCCCTTTATTCCATTTCTTAATCTGTTTATCTCCTTGAATATAGCATGTACATGCATTTCATTTCTGATGCTCCCTTTCTCCTCAAAATTTGCATTTTGTAATTTACCCTGCACTGCTTTGTCCTTTCTGTTATAACTCATTATAGTTATCATTATAAACCACACAAACAACTTCTATACCAGCATGTTTTGAGATTTCCTCTTCCCAATTGGTGTAATTCAAAACTCTTCACTTTAGCCTAAGGCAGATTCTTCAGAGAAGGGGTTGGTTTATGTGCATTGTTTATATGATCTTGATTTAACTTTGGTATGTGATATCTATCAAGAAATTTGTCCATTTCTTTTAGATATTCCAGTTCTGTGTAGTACAGGTTTTTGAAGTATTACCTAAATTTCCCTAATGTCTGTTGCTATGTGTTATTCTTTTGTTTAAAAAGAAGAAAAGAGAAATATTGAGACAGACATATTGACTATAAGTTTATTATAAGGCCCAGTAGAATGGGGAGACTAAGAAGAGGAACAGGGTAATGGCTGACCGCCATGGCCGGTCGCCATAGAGAGAGAGCGGGGAAACAGAGAGAGGGGACAGAGAGCAGGAACAGGGGGAGAGAGAGAGAGAGACAGACAGACAGAGAGAGAGTGTAAAGGTGCAGGGGCCTATCTTTTAAAGGGGTCCTCCGCACCTTCGTGCAGACTTCTTTCCCATGGAACCTTGGGCTGACCAGGGTATTGCCTGAGTGGATTCCACCAGGTAACAGAGGCAGGCCAGCATAATGCCTGAACCTTTCACTATGTACTCTTGTTCTTTTCTGATTTTGTTATTTGTTCTATCTCTGTCTTATAGTTAGTTGTGATAAGGGTTTACCTATCTTGATGCTTTTCTCAAAGAACCAAGTCTTAATTTCTTTGATACATTGCATTATTCTATTTATTCCTATTTTGTTGATTTCAGCTTGCAGTTGGATTATTTCCTGCCACCCACTTCTCTTTGGTGTATTCAATTCTTTTGTTGATATTTCATTATGCAATAATGTATGAGTTCTCTTCAACTTCTTTATGAATGCACTTAGTTCTTTGACTTTTCCTCTCACTACTTCTTTCATTGTGTCCCATAAGTTTGGATGTGCTATCCATTCCTTTTCATTGATTTCTAGGAAGTTTTAATTTCTTTCTGTAATTTTGCCTTTAACTAGTAATATTTCAGTATGTAGTTGTTCAGTTTCCATGGGTCTTTAAGCTTTCTACTGTTTCCATCATCATTGAAATCCAGGTTTAATCTGTCGTTGTTTGATAGGATACAGTGGGTTAATACAAATTTCTTGGTATCTTTTCAGACATGATTTTGGCAGACTATGTGGTCACTTTTAAAGAATGTTCCTTGTTCCGGACAGCTGTCTTCAGGACTGTGAACAGAGCCAGCTGTACAGTCCCAGGTCCAATTCTGAGTGGGGGTGTGTGGACTAGGGAAATCTAATTACACAATGGCACTAATAATGAGACAGGAAACACCATATCATTTCAGGAGGGCTCCCAGCTGATGCTGAGAAGCCACCATTTATTGAGAAGTCCATTTAAATAGTCTTCCAAGGGCAGGGGCAGCATCAGGAAGCATCTATTATAATGTATATAGCTAATATCAAGTGATTCTATTAATTCAAGCACTACCTATACAGTTCCGAGTCATACAGACAGAGTTCTCAGCCCAGGTGTGGGCCTACACAATGCTTAGGCCCATAGAGATGCAAACTAGGAGGCATTCTACACTAAGGCCATGGTATTCAATAGCAGACTTTCTCGAATTAGCAATACAATTGTAGGCTCCTGGGTGCTCCTGCTTAGTGAAACCAGAGGCTGGACCCTAAGACATATCATAATGGAACTTTCTTGGTCCCCAACAGGTCCTTGAGTATCTGAGAAGGTATATTCTTTTGTGTTAGGGTGAAATCATCTGTAAACATCTGTTCTTTCCATTTTATTCATAATGTTGGTTAGCTCCATTGTTTCTGTATTTAATTTTTTTCTGGATGACCTGACTATTTGAGAGAGTCGGGTATTGAGGATTCTCACTATTAATATTTGAGATTTGATATGTGATTTCAATTTTAGTATCTTTTTATAAATGTGGCTGCCCTTGTGCTTGGGGCACAGATGTTAAGAATTGCAATGTCCTCTAACTGTTTCATTTAATGAGTATGAAATGTTCTTCTCCATCTCTTTTGACCAGTTTTGGATTGAAGTCTTGAAGTCTGTATTAGTTAGTGTTTACTGGCATCATATAACCTCTCTCTCTCTCTCATTCATATATATATATATATATATATATATATATATATATATATATATATATCCCATATATATGTAGAATTCTTTGGAATGATTTTTACAGGCTTCAGTCCAACTAATCCAACAATGGCTATCTGTGAATGATAAGTTCAAGAAACTAGTAGTTGTTCTATCCCATGAGGTTGGGTATCTTAGCTGGTCTTCTGTATATGCTGGAATCCCAAATAAGTAGGCTTAGATTCCAATGAAGAAATGGACATTTTGGTAAAGTGAAGTCAAAGACGAAAAGAAGGAAATATTCCTTCTTACATCATATATTTTAGTCTTCTGACAGGAGTTGTGGCCCACATTAAAGTTATGCTTCCTGCCTCATGGTCGGGATTAAAGGTGTATGTCATCAGACCTCAAGATCCAGATCAAAAGTCAGTGTCTGTCTTCCTGCCTCCAGATCTGATTCACAAGTGTGCTCTCCATTTCTGGCTTGTAGTTTATTCCAGATATAATCAAGTTGACAAACAAGAATAGCTTTCATAATACACCCCTATTCAGCTTAGCAAACAACTATATCGCCTTATGTCATGATTAATTTCCAAATAAAAACAGTAACCAAGCTGTAATAATGCCTAAAGATAATACAAATGCCATATGACGAGAATATGGCATTTAAAATGTTTTGTTAAAAAGCTTTTTATAACAGAGATATAGGCCAGCTGCTGGCCCCACCCCATTTCCTCTGAGAAGACTGGGCACTGAAGAAACTTCATCTCAACTCAGTGACAACACTGGTCACTGAGCAACCCTGCCCTTCACCTCAACTGGTACAAAGTATTCCAGACCATGGACAAGAGGACAACGGAATCGACTTTCCCGGCGTTGCTTGGGCCAACGGTAGGCAAGTCTTCCCAAAGTCTCTAATCCACAGGTCACAAATTATCAGCAAGAAGGCAGGTGTCCTGCAGCCCGCTACTATGGATGGAGGACCTTGGGGATGGCTGTCCATGCAGCCTGCTGGCAAGTCTCTGTTATTCTTTAATCATTGATTCAGGTAAAATCTTATCCTTCTCAAGAACTCTGATGCTTTTGACGACTGACAGTCTTGCTAACTTAAAGCAAAACAGATTCCAGTAACAGGTATTTTAGGGTTTATCTATATAAATATAAGAAAGTCTAAGATGTATAAAGGTTTCAGAATATAGTTACAAAGGCCTGAGGATAAGAAGGCTTAAATGATGATAAAATGAGTTGAGTCATTAAAAAGAATGAAATATGTTCCTGATTTCTCTATTTCTCATGCTACTGTTCATAATAAAGTTCACCAATACCACTATAGGATCATAATCACAAAGTCAAGATTAAGATGCTTTTCATTGTCAAAAAAAAATCTGTCTATTTTAAAATGGTAATACTTTCAGCCAAGTTTCTTCTAACATAAATATGGTTCTAACATGTCTAATACTTATGTTTCCACAAACTCTAAGGATTCTTGTAAGTTCCAGGGAGCCGAATCAGATCCAAACAGGTCAGGTTCACTCCAGGTAATATTCAATCTTTCCCTGGTCCCAAATTCCCTTCACTCATCTTGGGACACCTCGGGAACCCCTCCCTCATCTTACAATCTTCCCCTCAAGTGACAGGACCTAAGAAAAAGTTTTTTTTCTAATCTCAACCTTGTCTTCTGCTCTGTCAACATCTTGCCAGGTCTAAGAGGCGCCAGGGAGTTCCATACAGCCTGGACTACAATGAAACAACCAGCTTCCCCAGGACGTGGCAGCACCCCAACCTTCTCGGGTCCCCCAAAGATGGTCAACGCCCCCCATGTCAGCAGGAAGCAGTCTTAAGAAGTCGACGCCCTTATTCCTTAACCTGCCATGTCTAAACACCCCACCTTTTTTTAATAATAAGTAGAGGTGGGAATGAAAGGTTCAGGCATTATGCTGGCCTGCCCCTGTTACCTGGTGGAATCCACTCAGGCAATACCCTGGTCAGCCCAAGGTTCCATGGGAAAGAAGTCTGTACGCAGGTGCAGAGGACCCCTTTAAAAGATAGGCCCCTGCCCTCTCTCTCTCTCTCTCCCCCTGTTCCTGCTCTCTGTCCCCTCTCTCTGTTTCCCCGCTCTGTCTCTCTATGGCGATCGGCCATGGTGGTCAGTCATTACCCTGTTCCTCTTCTTAGTCTCCCCATTCTACCGGGCCTTATAATAAACTTATAATCTTATGTCTGTCTCAATATTTCTCTTTTCTTCTTTTTAAACAAAAGAATAACATTTTGGCGCCCAACGTGGAAAGGCTCTGCCCTTATACCTTCTGCTACCTGCTGGCAGGCACATGTTAGGCTAAGGGTAACCTTACAATCCACTTCCATCTCCGCTTTTCCTGGCACTTCCTCCTGCCTGCAGCAGCCTGAGATGCCGGAACTCAACTCTCCACTTTCCAACTAAGGATCTCTTAAACTCACTGATCTGCCTATTCGCTACAATCCGGTAAGAAACCCAAACCGTTCCTATGGGGCAGACCCAGTGCTGTTCAATCTGGGTCCATTTTATTTTTACGGGATCTTTCGGTTACTGGCAGTGAGTAGGTAAATGAGCAGAGTTCTGCCTCCCAGTGGGAACTTTCTTTCACCTGGGAATGTCCCTCATTGTTCTGTTTGTTCTTTCTCTGACTGTTTCTTCTTGGTTGGCAATGTCTGCTTGAGATGCTCTGAGAGTTTTGTTTGTCTGCTGGTTTTCATTTTTCCACATGAATGAGGTTTAAAACTTTTCTGGCAATTGAAAATGTGCTTACGGGGGTCGCCACCTCAACCACGTGTGCTACCCTGGGGGCCGCCATCTTGGTAATAACCATGTGACCTAGCTTAGGCCTACCCACTCACTTCAAGCACTGCCACCTGACATCTTACTTTTTATTTCTTTCACTTGTTGCTTGCATTTCCTAAAGGTCAGGCATGGGATCCCGCTCCAGGAGCGGTGCTTTTTTGCTTTTTTCATTTCGGACTGCTGGGTCCTTTTTCAGTTTCGGGACAGCTGTGTCCCCTTCGGGGCCAGGCCCCTGGCAACTCCCACGGGCAGACGTGCATCCGTAGAGGAGCTTTTTGCCGGTTCTCCACCTGCCTCACCCATGGGAAATGCATAGAGGAACCTTTCTGGTTTCATCCAACAAGCAGGTAAACAGACAAAAGCGGCTTAAGGTTGCTGCCGTTTTGGTCATGTGACCTACCTGTAGGCACGCACAGCTCCAGCGGCCTATCGAGCAAACCTGTCTGCCAGATTTTTGATTTCTGCCAGATCTTTTTGCTTTTTATTTTATTTTTGTCTTTTTCTTCTTATTTTATTTTTTGTCTTTTTCTTCTTTCACTGGCTCTGTTGTTCATGGCTTGTTTACTAAATACTGTGCCTTTCCAGGACCCTCTGTTTACTCTGTCTCTTTAAATCTCCTGTCTGTTTGCTACAATGTACGGATCAGAGATTACAATCTGACTCCCCCTTTACTGTTATCCAGTCCTGCTTATCTCTGTACCTGTAATTTAACTTTATACTTATCTAGCTCTATATACAACTTAAATTAAACTATTAAGTCTCATATTTCTAAATTGCTATATATCTTTAAATGATGATAAACATTTAAAGTCTATTCAAATTAACAAAATATTTATACCACTCAGTTTATCCTGTAAGCCGTTTACAAAGGTACAGCTTTTATTACAAAAAGGTATTTTTTCTCTAACTAAAGACAAACTTAACTGCTAAGATACTAAACAGACAGCCCTCAAATGCTCAGAGATCTAGAGAATATGGCATTTAAAATGTTTTGTTAAAAAGCTTTTTGTAACAGAGAGATAGGCCAGCTGCTGGCCCCACCCCATTTCCTCCGAGAAGACTGGGCACTGAAGAAACTTCATCTCAGTGACAACGCTGGTCACTGAGCAACCCTGCCCTTCACCTCAACTGTTACAAAGTATTCCAGACAATGGACAAGAGGACAACGGAATCGAATTTCCCGGCTTTGCTTGGGCCAACGGTAGGCGAGTCTTCCCAAAGTCTCTAATCCACAGGTCGCAAGTTATCAGCAAGAAGGCAGGTGTCCTGCAGCCCACTACTATGGATGGAGCACCTTGGGGATGGCGGTCCATGCAGCCTGCTGGCAAGTCTCTGTTATTCTTTAATGATTGATTCAGGTAAAATCTTATCCTTCTCAAGAACTCTGATGCTTTTGATGACTGATAGTCTTGCCAGCTTAAAGCAAAACAGATTCCAGTAACAGGTATTTTAGGGTTTATCTATGTAAAGATAGGAAAGTCTAAGATGTATGAAGGTCTGAGAATGTAGTTACGAAGGCCTGAGGATATAAAGGCTTAAATGATGATAATGAGTTGAGACATTAAAAAAGAATAAAATATGTTCCTGATTTCTCTATTTCTCATGCTACTGTTCATAGTAAAGTTCAACAATACCACTATAGGATAATAACTACAAGGTCAAGATTAAGATGCTTTTCATTGTCCAAAGAAAATCTATTTTTAAATGGTAATACTTTCAGCCAAGTTGCTTCTAACATAAATATGCTACTAATGTGTCTAATACTTATGTTTCCACAAACTCTAAGGATTCTTGTAAGTTCCAGGGAGCCGAATCAGATCCAAACAGGTCAGATTCACTCCAGGTAATATTCAATCTTTCCCTGGTCCCAAATTCCCTTCACTCATCTTGGGACACCTCGGGAACCCCTCCCTCATCTTACAATCTTCCCCTCAAATGACAGGACCTAAGAAAAAATTTTTTCTAAACTTAACCTTGTCTTCTGCTCTGTCAACATCTTGCCAGGTCTAAGAGGCGCCAGGGAGTTCCATACAGCCTGGACTACAATGAAACAACCAGCTTCCCCAGGACGTGGCAGCACCCCAACCTTCTCGGGTCCCCCAAAGATGGTCAACGCCCCCCATGTCAGCAGGAAGCAGTCTTAAGAAGTCGACGCCCTTATTCCTTAACCTGCCATGTCTAAACACCCCACCTTTTTTTAATAATAAGTAGAGGTGGGAATGAAAGGTTCAGGCATTATGCTGGCCTGCCCCTGTTACCTGGTGGAATCCACTCAGGCAATACCCTGGTCAGCCCAAGGTTCCATGGGAAAGAAGTCTGTACGCAGGTGCAGAGGACCCCTTTAAAAGATAGGCCCCTGCACCTTTCTCTCTCTCTCTCTGCCCCTTTACGCTCGCGCTCTCTCTTTCTCTCCCCCTGTTCCTGCTCTCTGTCCCCTCCCTCTGTTTCCCCGCTCTGTCTCTCTATGGCGACCGGCCATGGCGGTCAGCCATTACCCTGTTCCTCTTCTTAGTCTACCCATTCTGCCTTATAATAAACTTATAGTCAATATGTCCATCTCAATATTTCTCTTTTCTTCTTTTTAAACAAAAGAATAACAGCTATTACTCATACAACCATAAATGTACTGTAAATTTAGCAAAAGTAGTAATGTCCTTTGGGTTTTTATCCTTTTAGTATCTCGTTTGAATATGGTAACCATTGATATTATCTTAATTGATGTTAAAGAAATTGAAAGAAAGCACAAACATCCACACAAACATTGTTAACATACTATAACAGAAGCACTCATGTCAAGTTTATTTCGCATTTTTGTAACTGGCCATGTGTCCTTAGATGGTATGTATAACTACCTTCCTCTACTACCTATTTTGCATTTGCTCCATTCTCTGTAAGCATGTCAGCAGGTCTTGGATCTTTTCCTGGGGTAATGACCCATACCATCATTCTTGGTGGGACGGTGCCCTTGGCCATTCTGCCTGGATTAGGCTGTTGCAGCTTCCAATTAACTGTAATCACAGGACAAAGACAGACTAAAGGATCTCCTACATTCCAGACATAGTCCTTCTTATCTCCATTGTAGAGAGGCAATCCCATTTTCCCATTGTAGTCTGGATCTATCATACCTCTTAACACTTTTACTCCTTTCTTACCCTGTTGGTTTAAAACCATTAGAAACCTAAAGTGAACAAAAGGAAGTCTGAGCTTCCAGTCCAATGAAATGACTGATGTGGTTCCTGGCATAAGTACTCCCCACTCTGAAACAAAACTGTCTAGGTCAGCAGAATTCAGGATTGCAGGAACACTAAACTAAAACATTCTTAGTGGGTCACTAGGGATGATAGTGAAACTATTCCCTTTTCCACCATTTGATTATGGATCTGTGGATTCTGGCTATGGGAGAAACAGTACCATATACTCAGTGCAGTTTCAAAGCATTAAACTGCCTTCTGGAGAATCTTGCCCCAGCCTGCAATGCTGCTGCCACCTAACTGATGCTGTAACTTGGACTTCAAAAGGACATTCCATCTTTCTTTCAGGCCAGCTGTTTTAGAATGGTGGGGAACATGTTAAGACCAGTAGATCCATGATTGTGTGTCTACTGTCACACTTGTCTGTCTGTGAAATGATGTCCTTGGTGTTATTCTTTTGTTTAAGCTGCAGCTGCTGATATAAAGAAAGGAGCAACAGATGAACAACCCATGCAGAGTTTATTTACCTGAAGGTGGTTGGGGAGATGGGGCTGGGTTGTCAGCCAACCTGAGAGGAGCCAAAGAGAGAGAGAAAGAAAATAGAAGGCTGGATCTTTTAAAGGAAAGGTTGCACGTGTGCACTGGGGTTTCGCACAGGCATAGAGTCCTTACCCAGGACGCAATGCATGGCAGGTGATATGGTGATGACTTAGCAAGTTTTCCTGTGTGTGCCCCACCTGTCATTGGGGGCCGGGATCACCCAGGTGTATTGTTCTTACAATCCCGGCTGTTGTTTATTATAAAAGTTGGAGAATTGGGCGTGGCAGGTTAGGGAAGTAGGGATGAAGTAATCTCAAGGTTGCTTCCTGCTGACCTGGGGAGTTGACTGTCTTTGGGGGGAATCTGAGAAGGTTGGGGTACTGCCATGACCTGGGGTACATGGTTGTTTCATTGCAGTCCGGGCTGTATGGTACTCCCTGGAGTCTTTTAGACCTGGCAAGTTGTTCCCAGAGCAGAGGACAAGGTTGAGTTTAGAAAAAAATTTTCTTAGGTCCTGGTATTTGAGGGAAGATTGTAAGACAAGGGAGGAGTTCCCGAGGTGTCTAAAGATGAGGGAAGGGAATTTGGGATTGGTGAAAGGTTGAATATTACCTGGAGTGAATCTGACCTGTTTGGATCTGATTCGGCTCCCTGGAACTTATGAGAATCCTTAAAGTTTTTTGAAAACATAAAGATTAGACACACTAGATCATATCTAGGTGGTATGGGATCTTTCTGGTTACTTTTACCCAGAAAGCACAAACATTTGGTGGTCCTTGTTTTTTTAGATCCATGGCTTTTAGGCTGGCATTCCTGTAACAACAGCTAATCAGTTGGATTAAGAGTTTTAAGGAAGTGATTGTGGGATCCTTAGGAAATTGATGAGCAGGGTGTAATTAGAAGCAGAAGAGTTTATATCAGCCTTGTAGAAATTGAATCTTATTCTTCTGAAATGGGAGGCAAAGTAGATGATTTCGGTGTCCTCCAAAACTTAAGGGTACAGGGCCCTGTTGCAGAAACTGTGTATGAAGGGTGAATCTCAGGTGGAGAAGTAAAAGGCTTGAGGTCGGTTAAGTGAATCCAGTGGGGAAGGCCCTAAAGCTTAGCTGCTGTTGGAGTGACAAGAATTACTTTGAAAGGGCCCTTTCACTTAGGAGACAGGGGCAGGAGCTCTGCTCTGGAGGAGAAAGAAGTACTTGATCCCTGATATTAATTGGGTAGGTACAGAGGGTAGCACATGTTCGAGGTAGAGAGTGGTCAGCAAACACCCATAGGAGAATGGAGATCATGAAGTAAAGGTATAAGAAGGTGGTTAGGGAGAGGTGAGAGTTTAGGTGAGAGGCCAGGTGTTAGAGCTGGCTGCCCATACATGAGTTCAAAGGGTGAAGTGAAAAGCAGTTGTTTAGGGAGAGCCCTAAGCCTGAAAAGGGCCAGAGGCAGAAGTTTTACCCAGTCAAGGTGCAGCTCCTGTGACATTTTAACTAGAACAGTCTTTAAAGAACTGTTGTTCACTCTACCTTCCCTGAGGACTGGGGATGATATGGAATATGAAAATGCCAAGGAATGTTGAGAGCTTTAGACAGGGTTTGAGAGATCTTAGAGGTAAACTCAGGACCATTGTCTGATTGAAGAGAGGCTGGAATCCCAAACTGGGGAATAATTTCTCTGAGAAGGATGTCAGAGACTGTCTGAGCTTTCTTGTTATTAGTAGGAAAGGCCTCTACCCACCCTGAGAAAGTATCAATTAGTACCAGGAGGTATTTTACTCACTGACTGTGGGCATGTGGGATAAGTCAAGTTGCCAGTCAGTCCCTTGGAGAGAGTCCCTAGCCTGGTGGGTGGGGAAAAGGGAGTTACAATATCTGGAGTTGGCTGCAACCAGAAAGGTTCTGTATGCATTTCCCATGGGTGAGGCAAACAAAAATGGCAGTCCAGAAGTGGTGTCAGGGCCATGCCAGAAAGACACAGGAGTCTGATGGGGAGCTCAGCAGCCCTGATAACAAGGAGGACCCAGCAGTCCAAAACAAAACACATCTCTCCCGGAGCCGGGTGATAGACCTTACCTTTGGGAGATGTACCCAACAAGTGAAAGAAGATATACAAGAGGCAGTGATAGTTTTTAAGAAATTTAAGTCCTCAGAAGTAGGTTGGAGGTGAGCCTTGACAAACAGAGAAAGAGCCTTACTGTTAGGGTGGAAGAGCTGGTGTAAGTAGGACAGAATTTGTCTAATGTCAGGAGGTGGCTGTGAGGATGTGGGTTGTAGTGTATGGATTCCCTGTGGTAGGTGAGGTAGATCTGGGCCTTGGAGGGCTGCAGCCCTAGCTGCTTTATCAGCCCGGTTGTTGCCCCTAGAGATAATGGAGCTGTGAGTCTGATGTGACCGACAGTGAATAATTCCTATACCTTTGGGGAGGTGAGAGGCCTTTAGCATGGCCATAATATAACCTGAGTTATCTATGCATCCTCCTCTTCTAGTAAGTAGCCCACGTTCTTTCCAAATAGCTGCATGGGACAGTAGGATATGAAAAGCATATTTAGAGTCTGTGTAAACATTTAGAGAATGTCCCTGTGCCAATTGGAAGGCACAGGTGAGGGCTATTAATTCAGCCTGTTGGTTAGTAGTGTGGGCAGGGAGTGCCCGTGCTTCCACCACCCTGGTATCTGACACTATGCCATAGCCCGCTTTACGGGTCCCCTCATGTAAAAAGGAGATGCCATCTGTGTACCAGGTAAAGGTGGCCTGAGGTAGTGTGCCCTCCTATATGTGTGAAGGATGGGGCAATAGTTCCTCCAAGGTTTCAATGCAGGAATGAGCTGAACAACCGTTAGCATTAGGTTGAAGTAGAAGATTTGAGATATTAAGAGGTGGGCAAGATTGGAAAGTAAGCGTGGCATCTTCTACTAATGCCACCTGGAGGGAAAGAACTCTGGAAGGAGGTAGAGTTTGTAAGTCTTTGTAGGTTAGGAGATGAGACAAGTTGTGATGGGAGAAGACAATGATGTGTGACCTGAAGTTTAATTTCTTTGCCTCACGGATAAGGAGCTCAGCAGCTGCTAAAGCAAGTATGCAGGATGCCCATCCTTGAGCAGTTAGGTCTAGCTTCTTCGACAGATATGCTACAGGTGCAAAGGAAGGTCCTAACTGGTGACCTAGAAATCCAAGGGCAAATCCTTCTCTTTCTGTTACATAGAGGGAGAAAGGACGAGTTAAGTCTGGTAGATGAAGAGCACGGGCCTCCAGGAGAGCCTGTTTAAGTCTCTGAAAGGGCTTAGTAACAGGGTTAAGGAGAGGTTCATGTGGAGGTCCAACAGCCGCCTCATACAGGTGGCGGGCAAGGAGAGAGTAAGAGGGGATCCAGGAGCCAGCTATTCCTAAAAATGATAAAATCTCCTCTTTAGTAGAAGGAACTGCAAGAGACTCGATTAAGATTTTTTCTGTCTATAGTAATAGCTTTGTGGGTTGGGGTAATGGTTAGTCCCAAGTAGGTGACCTGAGGAGTAGACAATTGAACCTTAGAAGGTGAGACTCTGTAACCCCTGCTAGACAGGAAATTTAGGAGAGTGGAAGTGTCAGTCTGGCTAACTTCCAAAGAGGGGTTACAAAGTAAAATATCATCTACATACTGTATGAACTTAGATTTAGGGAAAGACAAAGAGAGCAGGTCAGAAGCCAGGGCCTGACCAAAAAGGTGTGGACTGTCCCGGAAGCCCTGAGGTAGGACAGTCCAGGTGAGCTGAATGGAAGTATGAGTTTTGGGACCAGTCCAGGTGAAAGCAAAGATGTTTTGAGACTGGGTATGTAGGGGTATAGAGAAAAAGGCATCCTTAAGGTCTAAAACTGAGTAGTGAGCTGTCCCTGGGGGAATAGTAGAGAGGAGTGTGTAAGGTTTAGAAACCACAGGATGGAGGGGCACTACTGCAGAGTTAATGAGCCGTAGGTCCTGAACCAGATGATAAGTCCCATTAGGATTTTACTGCCAGTATGGGGGGTGTTAAAGGGGGAGGAGGTAGGACGAAGCAACTTTTTTCTTAGGAGATCAGAAATAATAGGTTTAAGTCCCTTAAGGCTCTGGAGTGGGAGTGGGTACTGAACTTGAGCAACGTACCTCGAGGGCTCCTGTAACTGAATGACAATGGGGGGGTGGTCTCTAGCCACAGAAGGGTTTTGGGTGTCCCAGACCTTGGGGTCCACCTGAGAGGCTGGTAAATGAAATGACATACTGGAACCTGTAGGGTGAGTAGCTAGGAGGAGGAGGAGGGGAGCTGCTGACGAGTCTGGAGTCAGGCGAATGTGGGGTGTTGTAATCCCAGTTTGGTTCCTGCTCTGGGACAGCATCATTCTGGGACACACACAGTAGGGTATGCTGGCTGAGTTTGATGTATCTCATCTGTGTATGCCTTCGCATAATCCCAAACTCGCTTGCGCTCCTCAAGCAGTAAGTTGTTACTTAAAATCATGAAAATATCATGGAAAGTAAGACTATAAGACTGAGCAATGTACTGAAATTCCTTTATAAAGGCAGTTGGGTTAGCAGTATAAGATCCTAATCTGTGCTGAATCTGAGAGAGATCTGACAGTGGGAAGGGAACATGGACTCTGACCACGCCGTCCACACCGGCTACCTCACGCAAGGGGAGGACTGTGGCCAGATCGGCTTTGGCAGATCGAGATCCTGTTTGAGAGCGAGTAGTAGGAGGGGTCAAGTTGGAAGTCAGGGGTGGGTGTTTGGAAGAGGCTGAGTCAGAGGAAGGTGGAGCAGGAACAGTTGAAGCAGAAGAGATAGGAGTGTTACGATAAATCTTTCTGCCAAAAGTTTCCCGAGCCCTACTGCCACATGGGCCGTCTCTGCCAGCCGCCCGAGTTCTGCCCACCATTTGGATGGACAAAAATAATACAGAGACATATTAGGTACAAATGCTGCTTGGCCAATGACTAGGATTTCTCATCTGATAGCTCAGTCTTAATTATCTTAAATCTATATATTTTATAAGACTTATCTTATAGAGAATGCCTTTCACTGGCACCCTCTCTTGCCAGTGGCTCACATGGCGCCGCTGGAGCAGCTGAAGGCGAAAAGGGACACTTCTTTTTTCTCCATTCTTAAATATGAGTCTCCTTGCTATGTGACTTCCTGCATGGAACATCATTTCTCTGCTACATTTCCCAGAATCCTCTTTGACTCCTAGTCCTGTCTAACTTGCTGTCTCATTGGGCAAACAGTATTTTATCCAATAATCAATAAGATGAACATACACAGTACATTGCCCATCATAGGAGGGTCGACGGTCATAGTAGAGGCTTCAGAGGGCTTGGTTGGAGGTTGGAGGCCAACTGATGGAGGTTCGTTGGCTGGATCCAAGTCTGTAAGATTTACTTCGGGCTTAGATTCCATAACCGGAAGATTTTGGGATGAGGAGGGAGAGAGTGTGTGTTTAGCAGATAAATAGAAAAAAGCCTCTACATAGGGTAACTCCTTCCATTTTCCGGTTTGCTGACAGAAGTTAGATAATCCTGCAAAACTTCGGGGTCTAGACTTCCGTTTGGGGGCCAGTGAGACTGGTTCTCTAAGGAACACCTAGGCTATTTTTTAGTACTGACATATATGAGTCTGGATGCCTTAACAGACAGCATGAGATCTAAGGGTTTAAAAGACATCCCAGTGGAGTGGATGGGCTTATCTCCTTATTTGGTTTATTTTCCATGGGTGTACAAATTAAAAACTGGTAAAAGCCACTCTCCAAATGCCCGTTGGATCATGGGGGTACCAAAGGGGCTTAGCCCAATAGATAGACCCTGGGTCTGAATAGGGACTCAGCTGCCCCAAAGAACGGAAAGAAAACAGAAGAACCCAACAGTCTCACAGCGGCTAGCCACCGAGGGAGCAAGCAGCTACCGATGTGGCCACCAGTAGGAAATAAGCCAAGAGAGATTGTCGGCAAAGGGGGTTGACTGTGACCATGAAGACCATGGCCGGGTGCTCCCCTGCCTCCAAGAACACCAGAATGGTGCCGGACACTCAACGGTCACCCCTTTGGGTTCAGGGAGATGTTTACACCGACTGAAAGGGGTAGCCTTACCGAATAGGGTCTGGTGTTGTATGCAGAGTCCCAGCAAACCAGTGAGATGGAGTGGGGGTTGTTGATCCACACGTGTCTCCTTGCCTTCCCACATGCCTGCCAGTGGGCAGTAGGAGAACGTACAAGGAGAGAGCCTTTTCACGTCCAGGCGCCAAATGTTATTCTTTTGTTTAAGCTGCAGATACTGATATAAAGAAAGGAACAACAGATGAACAACCCACATGGAGTTTATTTACCTGAAAGGGGTTGGGTGGATGGGGCTAGGTTGTCAGCCAACATGAGAGGAGCCAAAGAGAGAGAGAAAGATGGAAGTTTGGACCTTTTAAAGGAAAGTTTGCACATGTGCACTGGGGTTTGCCCATGCGTAGAGTCCTCATGCAGGCTGTAATGCATGGCGGGTGACATGTCCATGACTTAGCAAGTTTTCCTGTGTGTGCCCTGCCTGTCTTTAGGGGGCGGGGTCACCCAAGTGTTTTGTTCTTACACTTGGACACAGACAATATTGTGTGGAACACCATGTCAGTGGACAAAGCACTCTGTACATCCACAGAGAATGGTTTTGGCAGAAGCATTACTTGTATTAAAGGCAAATTCATAACCAGAATATGTACATACTCCACTAAGGACAAAGTGCTCTCCTTTCAGCAGAGGAAGTTGTTCAGTGTAGTTAACTTGGCATCAGACTACTCTCTGGACATCTGGGTAATTATGTCATATCCTTGGCTCAGCAGCAGCTATAGCTCCATAAGCCTCAGTAATTGGAAGTCCATGTTGTTGAGCCCATGTGTAACTGCCATCTCTGCTACCATGGCCACTTTATTCATGGGCCCATTGGGCAATGAGAGGAATGGCTGGGGAAAGAGGCTGACTGTCCACAAAATGAATAATCTAATCTATTTTGATTATTGAACTCCTCCTCATCTGAAGTTACCTTTCATTTGATGAGCCTTTGAATAAGACAAAATATCTTCACATCCTTTGCCCATTTGGAGTGATCTATCCACATACTTATTTTTCAGATGTCTTTCTCACCAATTTTCCAGTCATATTCTTTCCAAGTCCCTGACCTTGCAGCCAATCCATTGGCTACTGCCCATGAGTTGGGAAACAAGTATACATCTGCCCATTTCTTCTTCAAAACTGCAATACCATGTGAACTACTTGAAGTTCTGTCACTAAATAATTTCATTCACCAGTATTTTTCAGGGCTTTCCCAGAAAGGAATTGTAATACTGCAATTTCCCACTTCTGGATATTGCCTGCATAACATGCAAACTATCAGTAAAACAGGTGGCAGTCTTCTCTTGCTCAGTTTACTGAATATAGGGAACACTCCAGGAGGCTATAGGTAATTTTTTTGGCAGCACATTGCATTGTAACAAGAGTAAAAGCATAGGCTATTGGGAAACTTCTTCATGTAACTTGTTTTTGCCTTTTGTACCTGTTTTGGCCTGATCAAGTATATAACACTTCCATTTGATAATATATTGCTGCTGGGTATATCTTGCTTTATGACTTTGGTCTATAACAACAAGTTTATGATCGGTAGCTCAGATTGCATGGTAATTTGAGGCCCAATCTCAAATATTGTTTCTACTAAAGCCAAATAGCAGTCTAAGAGCTGTCTTTCGAAGGAAAATATTTGTCTGAAAATGATGGTACAGTCATGTTTCAAAATTCCAAAGGTCTCTTCTGTGATTGACCTATAGGGGCCTATCAAAGGCCCCAAACTGCATCTCTGTCTTCCACTGACACCTCAATTACCATCAGTTTTGCTATGTTATATGGTTCAAGTTGTAGATCAGCATGCACAGCAGCCTGGACCTGTTGAAATACCTTCTCCTATTTCAGGCTACACACAAAGTGATCAGAATTCAAAGTTACTTGGAACATGGAATGGAGCAACATACCTAAGTGGTGAATGTGCTCTCAATCAGAATACACATAGGTCTACAAAGTGTTGTGCTTCTTTCTTGGTGGTTGTAAGAGACAGGTACAATAGCTTATCCTTCACTTTAAAAGGAATATCCCTGCATGCCCTACACCCCTGGACTCCTAAGAAATTTACTGAGGTAGAAGAGCTTTCAATTTTCACAGGATTTGTATCCCATCCTCTGATATGAATATGTGTTACCAATGAGTTCAAAGTGTTTGCCACATCCTGCTTATGTGTTCTAACTAGCATACTATTGTCAATATAGTGTAACAAGTGTGTTACTTTGTGGAAGAGAGATGAACAAGATACCTTCCACCAAAATTATTACACAGGGCAGGAGAATTAATATATCCTTAAGGTAAAACAATAAAGGTTTATTGATAGCCTTTCCAACTGAAAGCAAATTGCTTCTTGTGTTCCTCATGGACAGGGATAGAGAAAAAGGTATTTGTTGCTAGATCAATAGCTACATAATGTGTACCAAGTGATGTGTTGATTTGTTCAATTAGGGATACTACATCTGTTAGAGCAGCTGTAATCAGTTACTACCTTATTGTGTTTTTGATAGTCAACTGTCATTCTCCATGATCCATCTGTTTTCTACCACCACCCACATCCTTGAAAGTGGCACTAATTTATGCAATTTCTCCAGGAATTCCATAATGTTTTTGATTCAATCTTTGGCAAAGACAACACTTAGGCTTCCAGCTTCCATTTTACCTTTCCAACCATAATAGCCCTCATTCAAAAGGTCAGAGAACCAATGTGAGAATTCTACCAACATCTCAGTGTATCTATCCAAATTATACAATCTGAAACCTACAGGGTATACTGGATCTACTGTGAGTCAAACATCAGCCAAAACTCCCACCTGGCCTATCAAGCCACTACCTGGACCCAAAAGCCACAGAGTTTCTTGGGATTTATTGATATTAACATCAACTCAGAAGTAATATTCAACAGACCCTAGAAAGTCTGATTGTTTCCTTTTTCTCAGTATACAGTTACCCTTATAAAAGGTATTAGGTTCCTCTGGGGAAGAAGTGGAGCAAAACTAACTGTAAAACTTTTGGGTGTCTTATCAAGGTTGTTCCTGAGGCAAACCTGATCACTGCTTCATTCAATTGGTCTGATTCTACACATTGGTTAAAATCTGGGAATTGATTCAGTGGCCAAGTTGGCCTTTTGCCATGATCCAGTATACCCCTTTTTTTCATTTGTTTGAGAATTTTTCTGCTTAGACATGTCAAACAAAAATGCAATAGGCTTCTTATATATTTCATTCCTGGAAACACTTGGATTGATTAGCCAGTACCAAGAGTCCATAGGAGTCATGCCACTATAAAATTCAGTTTGCTTCTGCTGACCGCTATGGGTTAGGCCATTATAAATATTGGTTTGTCTATGCTTCACATTAAAATAATTACTATCACCTTAATATCTGGTAATTCAATGTTGACACATGGTCCCTGCTACCTTGGGCCCAATTAAACCCATTGCATTTAATTTGTCCAACTGTACAGCAGCATCTCTAACCTTAAGGTCTGATATAAGGAAAGGGGTGACAACAAAACTTTTAAATGTACTCATTCCCCTCTTGCCACTCTTCAACCTGTAGGGTCCATGAGAGGCATGTCTTCTAGACTTTCCCTTTGTGGAGGATTAGGCTTTACACTGTGTACCCACTGTAGCATTGCAATTTTCCTGAGCTTTAAAAATCTTTTCATCAACACTAAACAAAGTGATATTAGCCATCTCCAATTCCTTTTCAGCAGACCATCTTTGGATAAACACTTTAGCTAACCATTCAAACAACAACTTTAACAACTTTTTAATTAATTTATTTATTTTTATTTTATTTTTATTTGAATTACAAAAAAGATTGAATTACATGACAATCCCAGTTCCCTTCTCCTTCCCTTCCTCCCCTACTGCACCCCCCCAACTGAAATCCTACCTATCATATATCCTGTCTTCTAATCTACACCTGACTCAACCTTTCTGTTCCCTCATGACCTCTGCATCCTGCATTTTTGTTCCTTCTCATTCTCATAGCTCCCTCCCCCTCTTCCCTAGTTCTCAATTTGCTCAGGGGATGGTGACACTTTCTCCTTCTCCACTGGACAAAGTTTGTCTCTTTTAGGCTCCTCCTTGTTTACTAGTTTCTCTGGCAGTGAGGATTGTAGGCTGGTAATCCCTTACTCTGTGTCTAATATCCACATATGAGTGAGTACATATCATGTTTGTCTTTTTGTGATAGGGTTACCTCGATCAGAATGGTTTTCTCGAGTTCCATCCATTTTCCTGCAAATTTCAAGATTCCATTGTTTTTTTCTGCTGAGTAGTACTCCATTGTATAAATGTACCACATTTTCTCTATCCATTCTATGGTTGAGGGGCATCTAGGCTGCTTTCAGTTTCTGGCTATTACAAACAATTCTGCTATGAGCATCGTTGAGCAGATGGCTTTATTGTATGAATGTGCTTCTTTGGGCTATATGCCTAAGAGTGGAATTGCTGGATCTTGTGTTAGACTGATTCCCATTTTCTTGAGTAGTCACCATACTGATTTCCAAAATGGCTGTACAAGTTGACACTCCCACCAGCAGTGGAGGAGTGTTCCTCTTTCTCCACATCCTCTCCAGCATAAACTGTCTTTGGTGTTTTGGATTTTAGCCATTCTGACAGTAGTAAGATGGTACCTCAGAGTTGTTTTGATTTGCATTTCCCTGAAGGCCAAGGATGTTGAAACCTTTCTTATGTGTCTTTCAGCCATTTTAGATTCCTCAATTGAGAATTGTCTATTTAGTTCTGTACCCCATTTTTTCATTGGATTGTTTGGTGTCTTGGAGACTAACTTCTTGAGTTCTTTGTATATTTTGAAGATCAGCCCTCTGTCAGATGTGGGTTTGGTGAATATCTTTTCCCAGTCTGTCACTGATATTTTGTCTTGCTGACTGTGTTCTTTGCCTTACAGAAGCTGCTCAGTTTTAGGAAGTCCCATTTATTAATTCTTGATCTCAGTGTCTGTGCTACTGGTGTTATGTTCAGGAAGTGGTCCCCTGTACCAATTAATTCAAGGGTATTCCCCACTGTATCTTCTAATAGGTTCAGTGTGGCTGGGTTTATGTTGAGGTCTTTGATCTATTTCGACTTAAGTTTTATGCAGGGCTAAAGGCTTGGGTATATTTGTAGTCTACTACATGTTTGCATCCAGTTATGCCAGCACCATTTGTTGAAGATGTTCTTTTTGTAATTGCCACAAACAACATAAAATACCTTGGGGTAAAACTAACCAAAAAAGTGAAAGACATGTAAGTAAGGATTTTCATTCTCTAAAGAAAGAAATTAAAGAAAATACCAGAAAATGGAAAGATCTCCCATGCTCTTGGATAGGCAGGATCAACATAGTACAGATGACATTCTTGCCAAAAGCAATCTACAGATTCAATCCAACCCCCATCAAAATCCCAACACAGTTCTTCACTGACCTTGAAAGAACAATTATCAAGTTTATATGGAGAAACAAAAGACACAGGATAGCCAAAACAACCCTGTACAATAGAGGAACTTCTGGAGGCATCACCATCCTTGATTGCAAGCTCTATTACAGACCTATAGTCCTGAATACAGCTTGGTATTAACACAAAAGTAGACAGGTAGACCAATGGAATAGAGTTGAAAACCCTGATATTAACCCACACACCTACGAACACCTAATTTTTTTTTTTTTTTTTTTTAGTTTTTCGAGACAGGGTTTCTCTGTGGCTTTGGAGACTGTCCTGGAACTAGATCTTGTAGACCAGGCTGGTCTCGAACTCACAGAGATCGACCTGCGTCTGCCTCCCGAGTGCTGGGATTAAAGGCGTGCACCCCCACGCCCAGCCAAACACCTGATTTTTGACAAACAATCCAAATATAGAAGCTGACAACTTTTTTTTTAATTGCAAGTGTTTCCATATTAAATCTAGACTCTCTACCGAGAGGTCACACATCAATAAATTGAGCCAGATCTAATTTTATGTTCCTTCCACCATTATTCCACACCCTTAAAATACATTGTGATCATTATACATCAGACTTGAGCTTAAATGAATTAGCAAAATCATTAAGCTCTTTAGTAGTATAACATGCCTCCTTATGAACTGTACATTCCTGTCTTCTAGAAGCCTGCTTTGTCTTGAGTCTGATTATCAGTCTAGAGACAAGCATTGATGGGCCTTCAAGGAAAATAATATTGTCATGCCTGGCATTTATTTTTCAGAAATGTCACTATTGGTTTAGCAGATACTGAAGTATTAATTTACTTAGGAAAAGGTGATGTAGGAGTTTGAATGTAATTGGACCCCATAATCTCATAGGGGTACTGTTAGGAGGTGTGCATTTGTTAGAGTAGTTATGGCCTTGATGGAGGAAGTATGTTTCCTTGAGGTTTCCTAAGTGAAAAATACTGGCCAGTGTCTCAGTTGACTTTCAATTGCCTCTAAGATGTAGGACTCTCAGCTATTCATTCAGCACTACATTCCAACATGCTCCCCACCATGATGATAATGAAGTGAACCTCTGAAAATGTAAGCAAGCACACTCAATTAAATCTTAATCTTATAAGAGTTGTGAAGCTCATGTAGTCTTCACAGGAAAGAAAAAGTTAACTGATAGAGATGTTGGTATCAGGTACTGGGGTACTGCTGTGATAGGACTGATCATGTTTGTGTTTAGAAGCATTTGACCTTTGTGACTTGCCGTTATGAAAGCAGTGGAATGCTTTAAGTCCTGCTTAATGGATCATGCTAGTAGGGGCATGGGAGGCAGAGTAGAAGCACACTCAAGAAGATACAGAGGAGAAGAATGATAGTATGCTGCCTAAAGATTATTCTTGTGATATTTTTGTAAAGATGGTAGCTGCCTTTTACCCTTCTCTGAAGAATCTGTCTGAGGCTAAAGTGAAGAATTTTGGATTAATCACATTTTTGATAAGAAATTTCAAAACATCCGTGTATAGACATTGTTTGTGTGTTTTTTAGTGGTAACTCTAATAAAGATTTGTTATTAAAAGGAGGAAGATGAGCAGGGTAAATTACAAAATGTAAATTTTGAGGAGAAAGGAGTACCAGGAAGTGAAATGTATGCTATGTTCAAGGAGATAAACAGATTAAGAATTGGAATAATTGGAATGATGACAACAGGGCAAGAAACTACCCAGCTAAGTTTAGAACTTGTGGAAAGAAACTAACGGAAAGCTTAGAGCCTGGAATGGTGAGGCACATCTTAATCCCAGCACTGGGAAGGCAGAGCCTGATGAATCTATGAGTCTGAGGCCAACCTGGTCTTTCAGGACAGCCAAGAATAGACAGTGAAAGACACAAAGTTGTTGAAGATGTGATTGAATGAGGAGGCCATGGCTCAGCCCCAATAAGCATCAGAATTTGCCAGTTTCAGCCACATGGCTCTGTGTTTAGACTTCATGACAGAACAAATGGGTTATGGAATAATGTGACTGAGGCCAGGCTGGTGTGAGGGGTGTCCCTGAATAGAGATCTCATTGTAGTTGGTAGGTTTTCTCTGTCTTTCCCACTCCCACTAGACTGGTTTCTTTCCTACCACCAGGTCCCTGCATCGGTTTATGAAATAACACTCTGAGGCTTACTATCTATTACAATTTGGACAATGACTCATACACATTATAGGCTAGTTCTCTTTTATTACTTAACCCACTTCTACTAATCTATGCATTCCCATGAGGCTGTGGTTTGCCAGTAATGCTCAAGTATATTATTCCTTCAGAGGCTATATGGTGTCTCCCTCACTCTGCCATATTTCTCTCTGTAACTGCATTTCCCACCTAGGTATATTTTACCTGGTCATTGGTCAAAACAATCAATAAAAATCAATACATATTCCCAGCATACAGAAGGACATCACAGCTCCAGCACCGTATTTTCCTGGACACCTCCATGCTTCCTGTCAGGAGTGAATTACTGAAACTGTAATTGATCTACCATAGTTACTTGACTTTTTTCATAATAGGAGGAATGATGAGCAAAGGGGTCAAGACCAGGCTGATGAAACCCACAGCAACAGCTCACCTGAACAAGGGGGAGCTCTTGGTCCATAAACTGATAGCTGGGAAACCAGCATGGGACTGATCTAGACCCCATGAACATGGGTGTCAGTAAGGGGAACTTGGAAATCTATGGGGCCCCTTGTAGTAGATCAGTACTTATCCCTAGCATAGGAATGGACATTGGGAGCCCATCCTACATACAGGGATGCTCCCTGAGCCTAGACTCATGGGGGAGGGCCTAGGCCTTATCCCAAACGATATGACAGACTCTGAAAAGCTTCTATGGAAGGCCTCATCCTCCCTGGGGAGCAGAAAGGGTATGGGATAGGTATGGTGTTAGTAGGGGGCCAGGAGAGGAGGGGAGGGAGAAGTAACTGAGATTGACATGTAAAACAATCTTGTTTCTAATTTAAATACATAAATGGAAAAAATAAGTTGGAGAAACAAAAATAAGAGTTGCCATTGGCAAGGTGTCTCTCTTCACACCAATGAAAACCATAACTAAGACAGAAAGGAAGAAGTCAAAATAACTATCTGAACACAATTTAACAGTATACATGAGGGACCCCAAAAATGTGATCAGGGAAATTGTTCAGCCGATGAACACATTTAGAGAAGTGGCTGGAAACAAGATTAGCTCAAAATATCAGTAGCCCTTCTATATAAAAAATTGACAAATGGGCTGTAATAGAAATCAGGGAAACAACCCTCTTCATTATAGCCCCAAATAACATAAGAATACTAGGGTAACTCTAACTACAGAAGTGAAAGAACTATATGACAAGATCTTCAAGTCTTTGAAGAAGTAAACTGAAGATGTTAGAAGATGGAAAGGTCTTCACTGATCATGATTCATTTAAATTAATATAGCAATA
Source organism: Cricetulus griseus (assembly GCF_003668045.3). Lineage (NCBI taxonomy): Eukaryota > Metazoa > Chordata > Mammalia > Rodentia > Cricetidae > Cricetulus > Cricetulus griseus. Next base: position 86,650,838 of record NC_048604.1, read on the forward strand.
AATCAATATACAGATTAAACACAGTCTTGATCAAAATCACAACAGAATTTATTACAGATCTTGAAAGAACAATACTCAACTTCATATGGCAAATCAAAAAAAAAAATCAAAGATTGCTAAAACTATCCTGAACATTAGAAGATCTTTTGGAGGTATCGCCATCTCTGTTTTAAAGCTGTGTTACATACAGAGCTGAAGTAATAAAAAATAAATGGTAGTGACATTAAAATAGATGGGTTGATCAAAGGAATCAAATAAAAGACACAGATACAAATCCACACACCTATGACCACATAAGTTTTGAAAAAGAAGCCAGCAATATACATATAAAAAGAAAGCATCATAAACAAATGGTGTTGATCAAAATAGATGTCTGCATGTAGAAGAATGCAAATAGGTCTATAGCTATCACTCTGTACAAAACTCAATTCCAAGTGGATCAAATATCTTAATGTAATACCAGATACACTGGACCTGATACAAAAGAAAGTGGGGAATAGTCTTGAACACATTGGCATAAAAGACAACTCAACTTCCAGAACAGAACACCAATAACACAGGCACTATTATCAACAGCTAATAAATGGTACCTCATGGTATGGAAATCTTCTGTAAAGCCCAAGATAATGTCACTGTAACAAAAAGCTGCTCACAGAATCAGAAAATATTTTCAGCAACACCGCATCCAACAGAGAGCTACTTTCCAAAATATATAAAGAATTCAAGAAACTAGACATAAACCCCAAATAATCCAATTTGAAAAAGGAGGTACTGATCTAAGCAGATAAATCTCTTTAGAGGAAATTTAAATGGCTAAGAAACATATAAAGACATGCTCAACATATTTATTCATCAGGGTAAGTCAAAAGACACTGAGATTCCATATTATACCTGTCAGAATGGCTAAGGGCAAAACACAAATGATGGCTAATGCTGATGAGGGTGTAGCTCAAGAGGAACCCTTCATTAGTCCTGGTGAAAGTGCAAACTTGTAAAGTCACATTTCAAATCAATATTGAGGGTTCTCACAGTATTGGGAACCAATCTACCTCAAGGCACAACTATACCACACTAAGACATACACAAAGGACACTGTCCTATCACAAAGACATTTGATCTTCTATGCTCATAGAAGTTTTTTTCATAATATACAGAAAATGGAAACAACTCAGATGTCCCTCAATTAAAGAATAGGTTTAAAAGTGGTATATGTACACAATGAAATTACTCAGCTGTTAAAACAACAGCATCATGAAATTTGCAGGTAAATGGATGAGCCTAGAAAAAAATCACCCTGAGTAAGGTAACTCAGACCTAGAAAGACAAATATTGTGTGTACTCATTCATAAGTATATATTAGCTGTAAAGTTCAAGGTAATCATTTATAACCCAAAGACAGAGAAAGACTAAGTAACAAGTTAGGCCTCAAGTGGAGGGATTGGGACATCCACGTGGCCACAAAACTTTTGATGTAATGTTTGTCCTTCCTGAAATATGTTCTGGTACTGGAGCCTAATAGCATCACCATCAAAGAGGCCAGCAAGAGTTTATCCAGCAGCTGATGGAAGCAGGTGTAGAGTCCCATATCCAAATGTTATGTGTACCTTGAAATGTTCTATAGAGGATGGGGAGGAAGGGTTGCAGGAACCAGAGGGATTAGGGACACCATAAGAACATGGCCCACAGAATCAACTACTGGAATTCCTGTGGGCTCTCTGAGGTCAGGGTTCAAGTAGGGGTCTGAAATAAGACATATGTTTTATGTCTGAGTAGCATAGACTTCTCATGGGATTCCTAACAGTGGGATCTGGGGCTGTCTCTGAAGATTTTTATGTTTGTGGGAGGACCCTTTTCCTCCTATCAGGTTATCTTACCCAGCTTTGATGTGATAGTGTGTGCCTGGTCTTTCTTATTGTAGCTTGTTCTCCAGTGTTTGGTTGATGGCCCTGAGAGGTCTGCTTTCTTTTAAGGATAGGCATAGGTGTTGTGAATCTTGGGGAGGAGAAAGGTTGAGGAGAGAGACTTGTAGGAGGTAAAGGGATGAGAAACTGGCATCCAGATGTAATACATGAGAGAAGAATTACCAGAAAAATGAAATACACAATGCCAAATTTTTCTTTGACACTGACATTATCCTTATAGCAAAACCATATAAGGACACAACAGAAAGTTATAGAACACTGTCAATCATTAGTGTTCTATTATTGTGAACAAACATAATGACCATGGCAACTCTTATCAAAGAAAACATTTAATTGAGATTTTCTTATAGTTTCAGATGTTTAGTCCATTTCCACCATGGTTGGGGGATCATGGTTACATGCAGGCTGACATGGTACTGGACAAGTAGCTGAAAGCTACATCTGATCTACATGCAGAAAGACATTTGGGCTTGACATGGGCTTTTGAAACCTCAAAGCGTACATCCAGTGACACACTTCCTTCAACAATAAGTCATCACCTAACCTTTTCAAATAGCTCTATTCTGTTGATGAAGTATTCAGTTCTATGATGCTATGTTGTACATAATAATTGAAACCACCCAACCAATTTCCCTGATTCTCATAGATACAGAAGTTTTCAACAAGATGTTTAAACAGATTAAAAAGATCAGACGTTGTGTTCATGCCTGTTTCATCTCAAGTACTGAAGATTGCTTTACCATATTCAAATAAATATTGTCATGATATATATATATATATATATATATATATATATATATATATGTGTGTGTGTGTGTGTGTGTGTGTGTGTGTGTGTGTGTGAATCAATAACAATAGTTATAAGAAAGATACTTTTCTCCATGCTAAAGTGCTGAAGAAACTAAAGAAATTTCCAATAACCCTAAAGCCAACCTTATATATTTTTTTCATTTTAAAAATAAATTTTTATTTAAATTAAAAATATTATTTGATATATCAATCCTTGTTACATCTCCCTCCTGTCCTCCCATCAGCCCCCTATCCCACCCCCATCCACTCAGGGAGGGGTGAGGGACCATCAACATCTGATACATCATTTGGGACGTGGCCTGGTCCCTCCCCAGTGTATCTACACTGAGTATCCCTCCATAGGGACTGGGTTCCCAAAGCCCATTCGTGCATCACAGATAAATACTGGTTCCACTGCCAGAGGCCCCATAGACTGCCCAGGCCTCTCAACTGACACCCATGTTCAGGGACCTGGTTCAGTCATATTCTGCTTCCCCAGCTGTCAGACTGGGGTCCGTGAACTTCAACTAGCTCAGTTCAGCTGTTTCCATGGGTTTTCCCAGCATGGTCTTGACATCTTTCCTCATCACTCTTCCCTCTTACAACTGGATTCCAGGAGTTAGGTGATGGGGAATGTACTATGTATGTTTATCTTTTTGATTGTTAAATAAAATACTGTTTGGCCAATGAGACAGCAAGCAGACAGGACTAGGAGTCAAAGAGGATTCTGGGAAATGTAGTAGAGAAGTGATGATCCAGACAGGAAATGACATAGCAAAGAGACTCATATTTAAGAAAGGAGAAACAGGAAGGGCCTCTTTTTTCCATTCGCCTCCTCCAGCGGCAGGATGGGAGCCACCGGCAAGGAGGGACGCCAATAAGGCGTCTGATAAGATAAGTCTTATAAAATATATAGATGTATGATAGTTAAGACTGAGCTAACAGATGAGAATCCTAGTCATTGGCCAAGCAGCTTTGAACCTAATCCAAGTTTCTGTGTATTCATTTGGGCCTAACTTGGGCGGGAGGCTGGCATAAAGTTCACACGTGGTGGTGGTGGGGCTCAGGCAGTTTTCGGTGGAAAGATTTATCATAACAGTTAGATTCCGTGCTTGGCTGTGAATCTCCACGTCTGCTTCCATCAGCAACCAGATGAAGGCTCTAAGGTGGCATTTAAGGTAGTCATCAATCTCATAGGAGAAGGGCATTTAATGTAGCCTCTCCACTATTGCTTAGATTCTTAGTTGGGGTCATTCTTGTGGATCACTAGACATTTCCCTAGTGCCAGATTTCTCTTTAAATGTATAATGGCTTCATCTACTGAGGTATTTCTTTTCTTGCCCTCCTCTATTCTTCCCCCAACTCAATCTTCCTGATCCCTCATGCTCTCCTTTTTCCTTCTCCCCTCCTCTTTTTTTCTCCCTCCCTCCCTAGTTCCCCAGTGCTCACACATTCCTCAGGAGAGCTTGTCCCTTTCCCCTGCCAACCTTAAATTGAATAAGGGAAAACAGAGCATTTACTCTGAAATGTTAAGTGGGATGAGGTACCAAACTTCTCTACTCTTTGTTATTAATTTTTAAAAATACAAATTTTAAAAAATCTTATTTTCCATTTCAATCTCAGTTCCCTCTCCCTGCTGTGCTCCCATTCCCCCCACAATCTTCCCATCTCACCCCCTATCCATGCCTCAGAAAGTGTGAAGCCTCCCATGGGGAATCATCAAAGTCTGTCACATCATTTTTGGCAGGGCCAAGGCCACCCCACCTGCATCCACACTGAGGGAGTATCTCTTCACAGGACTGGGTTCCAAAAATCCCATTCATGAACTACGGACAAATACTGGTTCCACTGCCAATGACCTGGTTTCATCTTATACAGGTTCCCCAGCTGTTGGCCTGGAGTCCATGAAATCCCAGTTGCTCAGGTCATGATATCTGCATATATCCAAGCAAAAAACTCAACATTATATTGATTTTTATGTCTTTAATGTCACAATAAAATTACAAAAAATTTGACTAGAGACATTGAAAAATAATCATTTCTTGAACTGCAATGACAAAATAATTTAGAAACAGAGATTTTCCTATTGTTAACTTAGTTGTCATCATATGCAAAAATAATGGCCAGAATTTAAATTAACCTCTGAATCAATAATCTTGACATTTTCAGCTTTCATTGAGTTTTCATATTTCAAATGAGAAACCTGAGATTATTTTTTATTGTGAATTACTGTCAATTATGACAATTCCACAGAAAAGCAGACACCTTACTCATGTATTAAAACTAAATCCTGTATGTTAAATTTTGAAAACACACATATAAATATGGTTTTATATATACTGTCTAATCATTCGACATATTCATGAGTCGATTTTTGTGCTTTATATATTACTTATTTTTCTTAATGGGTTCAGAACCTTTTTGTAATTATAGGCCATTTTTTACTCTCGATTTCCCTTGCAGAAGATTGATCAGCACAACCAGCCACTGGAAAGCAATTTTCATCATCAAAGACAGCTTGTGTTCTCCCTTGATTAGCATCCTGGCTGCAAGTTATTCAGCAGAAACAGATAATCTGCAAGAACACTGCCAAACAATCCTTCTTAGAACACAAAGAGGTGTAACCTTGAATATCATTGGCAGTGTTCCCGGTAGGAAAATAATCAATAAAACTTGGTTGTCCTCTGCATCAGTGATATATTTTTATTTGAAGAATGTGATTTTAATACAGGGTTATGCTTTTTCTGATTTCTGTTTGAATATTTGGCTTTCTGAGAAAATGTATCTATATTGCTCTATGTTAAGTGAATTAGACTCCCTGTTGCATAGAAGTAACATGAGCTGAGAACTTCTAATTTCCATATGCATATTCTCTTCTCCAACACCAAAGTAGCTCCTATATGAAGAAATAAATCAAAGAAAATTCAACTGAACAAATAATCTTATGCATGTACTTTGTGTTATGTACTATTATATTACAATTATTATTTATCATGGTTCGATTTATAGTAAGATTGGAGGCGAAATATTTGTAGTGGAAGTAGAGAGATGAAATTGGAAGTTTAAATTTTGTTTGCTCATAATTTTTGCTAACATTCTCCTCTCAGTATGAAGAAGCAGAAAGATAGGATAAAAATGTGAATAGGTGTGGGGACTACATTGGTTTAAAATCTCCAGCAGTTCCACTCACTATCTGTGTGGCTCCAGATAAGGAAGGAATTCATCTGAACCTCAGTCTCATCATCTATAAAATAAACACATTACTATTTTGTCTTAGCTAGAGATACAGTATATAGTCTGAACTTATGATGGGTTCAGTAAATAATAGCTACTTTCTTAGGAATATCAAATGATAGATTGGAAACTATGAGCTTAATTTGAAGATGTGCATTTTTTATATCATTTAGAGTATCTTCAGTCAATTTAATTTCTGATAGAATGGGAGTCCCAAGTGACCAAAAGTCAGTTTCAGTTCCATGAAAATGTTTGATCTTTTGAAATAAGTTTGAGAACCATTTAAGGCTTTAAAACTTGAGTATCTAAAGAAATGACATTTCTTTTGACAAAGTCTTACTTTGTAGCCTAAGCTGGTCTGGAAATACCTATGTATCTTATACTGACCTTGCATTCATAGGAATCAAACTTACTCCACCTGTTGGGATTACAGGTGTGAGACATTGCCCTGTCACAGGTACACAGGTATTTAGATGCTTAACATATAATATTCTCTTTATTACATATCTAAGAACTTAAATCTCTCTCTCTCTCTCTCTCTCTCTCTCTCTCTCTCTCTTTCTCTCTCTCTCTCTGATTTGTTGAAATAGCGTATCTAAGGCTCCAGAATATCCTTCCACTACTAAATTGCTCTTACTCTAAAACATGGTCCCTTTCAAACTGTATGGTCTTATTGAGTCTATACAGTCCAGTTCCTTTACAGCTTTCATTATCAATTCTAACTAACTTCTTCACCTCTCCATTCTGTCTGATTCTTCAGTTCTGACTTGCTCCAATTCACAGAATTTATTAGCACTATTGGACAGGGAAATGTTTCATAAGCAAATATTTTTAAGTCAAATCCTCACAACCATTCCGTAATCCTACAATACTCTTATGGTCAGGTTTTGAATATGACTCAAATTCAGAGGGGCAAAAACCTGAATAATTTTCTCCAAATGATGAAAGGGGAGAGAGCCAGGGAAATATGAAAAGGTTTGCAACATCACTAGTAAATGGAAACATCTAAATCAAATCATAACAAGATATCATCACCTCCTTGTTTGAAGAAAATAAAACTCATGCTTTTTTTTGTGACCATGTAAAGAAATAATATTGTCTACACTATCTAAAACCTGTTTAAATTTTGCATCAATTTGATTCTATAAAGCATAATAAAATGTATAAATCATGAAAAGTGAAGAGCTGGTTTAATATTGGAATCCTTGGTGACAATACTCTGAATAAATGAAGAACTTTGAAATTGCAAACTATTAAAAAGCTTCATGAAACGAATGTTTGAATGAGCTAAAAACAGGGAAAAGAATGGGGAGTAATCAAGTCCATTTTTTTATTTCATAGGAAGCAAAGATGAAAGTAGTTTTTTTTTGAAAGACTAAGAATGGGTGTTATGAAAAACTGTAGGGGTCCAAACAATTGTGCTTGACGCTTGAATCTTTTGTACTACAGAAAATTTCGTGCTTCCAATTCCAACCCTCAGAACAGAAAGGCACAATGTACCAGTCAATTTCCTAAAATGAAAAATAAAGCCTGCTTTCATGTGTTATCACATGTGAATAAGCTATTAAAAGATCAGAGTGGTTGGAAGGCAATATAGTTTCTCCTGAATTAGTTATAATTTAAATTTAAAAGCCTCTGTAACTGTTTTTCCAAGGAAGGAAATATACTGGAGAAACAGACCAATTTATAACAAATTTGAACTTGTATTTTCACAGCTATTAGGGAAAAATTCTGTGCAAAAGGAAATCAGGAATCTCAGAAATAGGTCTAAATATGAATATTAAATGAATAAGACTTGGTCTTACTTTTTGGGTAAAACCAGTTTTAACACATGGTCATCCTCTATCCTTACTTCTTTATTAAAATATATATTAAATAAATGATTTTAAATGCATAAATTTTATTAAATTGCATACCATGAATTTATTTAGCAAGCAATTTTTACCAGGATGTTTCATTCTACTGGGGTTGTTATACCATTTGTTAGCTATCAGTTGCATCAGAATGTAAAATTTATATAGCTACTGCAGTGACAGGGACTTTTTGTTACTTTCAGTAAGAGATATAATGTCAAGGATAGAGAGCCCTATTTTTCACTTGATATGCACAAAATCAAATTTAAGGAAGTATATGAATGCAAAGCCACGATAAGTAACATGACATTTTTTATTTAAATTAAAAACCATCTTAGGGCCGGGCGATGGTGGTATACACTTTTAATCCCAGCACTCAGGAGGCAGAGATAGGCTATGTCTGTGAGTTCGAGGCCAGCCTGGTCTCCAGAGTGGGTGCCAGGATAGGCTCCAAAGCTACACAGAGAAACCCTGTCTCCAAAAACAACAACAACAACAACATCTTAGGTTATATAACAATCTCAGTTCCCTCTTCTTCCTGTCCTCACATGACCCCCACCAAACCCCCATCTCACCCCCTCCGCATACACTCCCCATGGAGGATGAGGCCTCCCATGGGGGGGTCATTAAAGTTTGTCACATCATTTGGGTCAGGACCTAGGTCCTCCCCCATGTATCTAGGCTGAGGGTGTATCCCTGACTTAACTTAGATTACTTTTTACACTGAAATATTGTGTGGATGACCTTATGGCTCTAATATCTGTGAAATTAAAAAAAAATACATTGAACAAGTTGATGACATGACAAAAGACATTTCAAATAATTGTAATCTTTGTGATTCTGCCATTCCTAAATGAAGTTCATATGTACAGTATCTACTATAAAGTTGTTTCAAGAACTTTTGTGCTTCTATTTGTCAATCTCATTCTCATAGACACACCACATATATATTTTTGTCATGTAACTTACTAAATAAGGACGTCTGTTTAATATAGGTTTGTTATCACATATTCACAATTTTACACACTCCAACACTAATGAAAACAAATGTTATCATCAAAAGATGGTAGTGCATGCCTGTAATTTCAGAACTCATGATTCTGAGGCAGGAACATCACTCAAGTCTAAAGCCAGCTTCAGATAATGTAGCAAGATCCTGCTTTAGAAAAAAGTTGAAGAGATACAGTAAATAAAGTATATTTATTTCTATGGGTGACAATATTCTTGATAGATTGGAGAGTAATCTTAAATTTTCAACTGTATCATGATATCTCTTTCTCAAACCTTTTCAAGTGCTTCTAACAACACCTAAAATAACATCTCTGGTAATCTGATTGTACAACAGTTTTGAAGCTTCTCCTTTTTTCCCTCAAAATACCTTTGCATATAATTTCCTGCTTTCTGCTTCACACTCAGCTCTAATTATTATTGATTCAAACATCCAAGAAACTTTGCCTTGGGACTTTCTAGATCTTCATCTTTGCCAAGTCCAGTCCACCCCATTCTCATTATTACATTTATACTATATCTAATTACTAATCAGAGAGGTCCTTCTAATTCTTTCAGTTAAAAATAGATTTCCCTGTACAACCTGCTAATTCAATTTGAAAAGAAAACTCCTGTCACTCTTTATTATTTGTTTCTTTTTTGAACCTTCCATCATATTTCTCCCAAACCTGATCCCTCCCTCTCCTATCCCCACCAGTCCCCAATCCACCTTCAAAATCTATTCTATTTTCCCCTCCTTGGGAGATCAATTATTCCTCTCTCTAGAGACTTCCATGTTACCTAACATCTCTCTGTCTACTGACTGTATCTTGGTTATCATTCACTTAACAGCTTATATCTACTTATATGTGAATACATACCATAGTTTTCTTTCTAGGTCTGGGTTACCATATTCAGGATGATTTTTTTCTAGATCCATTCATTTGCCTACAAATTTTATGATTTTATAAAGCTGAGTAATATTAATTCTGGTAAAGATGTCAAGTAAGTGACATACTCCTCCATTCCTGATGGGGGTACAAAATTGTACAACCACTATGAAAGTTAATATGATGGTTCCTCAGAAAACTGGTAATCGATCTACCTCAAGAACCAGCAATCTAAGAATAATATTAAAATATATAGAGAAATGAAAATGTAAAACTGGCACACATTTAAAGTAAAATGAAAATATAATGGTCATTGTAATCTGGTGGCTCCATACTATTATTTGTATACCCTTAACATTACAGGTATTAAATATCTGAATCACAAAAATTAGGTATTTAAGTATAGTACAATACATAAAATTTCTGGATTCTCTAATACATATCATTTAGGTTATTTTGTATAAGTTTCCTCCTTATGTTTAGTGATCATGATTGATGGTTTTCTTTTCTTTTATTTGTGTTTATGTTTTTTACATTAAAAAGAACACATGTATTTTCAACAAGGCACGACACTCTTTTTAAAAAATGATTTTTAAAATAAAAAATGTTCTCATATAAAATAAACAAATTCCAGGCATGAGACATTGCATGCTTCATATAAAAACAACAATCTTATTTCCAAGTTATAAATTTTAGAACTCGAAACTCACAACACAGCAAAAAGGCCAGAAAATGATTTTTATAGCCTAAACAATGCAAGTACTCAAGTTTATACTCTGATGCAACTGTAAAGCTATAGAAAATAAAGATAGTACATCCATATTTCCTTAGGTGAAGGAAGAGAAAGGAATGGTAAGAGAAAGGGAAAAAGGGGAGAAAGTAAGGGAAGGGAAAAAGAATACATATATTGTGTGTATCTATGTTAATATGTCTAAGTTTATCATAATTTTTTTGTTTTCTGGTTTGTAGTAACAAGGGTGGAATTGCCTAGTTGCAAAAGTGGAGACTATCTAGGAGGGGAAAAGGAAGATAATGACAATATCAGAAAATATTGTATGAATTTGTTTTATTTTCCTTAAAAAAAGATCATTCTACAACCAGAGTCAGTTATATGTCAAAAATCTTACACTGAACAATGAAGCAACCTACAAATAGAACACAGTGTATGAAACCATCTATTTAAAATTTATAACATAAAACAACTTCCTGTATCCTATGTCAGAAAGTAAAACATTGTGTTGACAACCTTGGTAAAACTTAAGGGGAGAAATCTGTGGTGCATCTAGTGTTCAGTTTCATGGTTTTCTATTCATGTTAGAAGTAAATTAAGTGCATAAAAAAGTCTTGAGCTGTGGATATAGTCTGTGCACTTCTCTTTTGGATATTATACTTGGATAAGAATCACATTTAAACCCACATTTTTAAAAGCAATTAAAAGGAAATTAGCCCTCATAACTTCTAAATGTCAAGCCCTTACATGATGAGCTGGAGGAGGATGATCTGTTCATTCTGGAAGACCCAGCAGTGGGTCATCCTCTTCATAAATGAGCCAGCCCTTTGACTTAGACTGTGGTTACCAGGCAACTATTGTTCTCTTCTCAGTCTCTGTGGCCTCTTTCTGAGGAAACTGGTTGAATTGCATTTAGCAACTTGTTACATAAGAGATACATTTTATACAACAATGTCAGAAGCTTGTTGATCCAAATGCAAAATTTTCCCATTGGTGGGTACTACTGTTCAAAATATGTCAGAAGCCTGTATAGAATACAGGCAGAAAATAAGGGGTCAGAAGGAACAGTGATTTCTACATTAGCCTCAAAGGTCACAATTAATAAACACAGCAATGGGACTGACTTAAAAGAGGTTTTGGATAATGTGACAGGGGAAGAATAAATTTAACCCACATTAATCTTTGTCATGTATTTTATTGTGATGCAGACAAGCACTCTGAGATTCAGAAATAGTTAAGATTTTTGAGCAGGACTCTTCTTTCTTATAATCACTCTCATCTTGGACTCCACAGAGGCTTGTAGCACCTGAAGCTCTGCCTAAATGGTAAGATATTTTGACTAATTCATAGGCATGAAGGTTTTAAGATACACACTGAGAAGTCATTTATATTTGACAATGCCATCAAAAATGTACAGAATATTTATATTTGTCATATCCCAATCAGCTTTGGGTAACAGGTTGTTCCCCTCTCTCTCTCTCTCTCTCTCTCTCTCTCTCTCTCTCTCTCTCTCATACACATACACACTACTCTCTCTCTCTCTCACACACACACTCACATGCTTGTATGTATGCTATATAACACATACAGTTTACACAGGTGTAAATAGCCGTTCAACATTTTATATTTAAAGACAGACAAGACATTGGCTATAATTTCACCTTATTTTAAAGAAAACTCATTATAAGATAAAATTTCCACTTTACTGAGTTGATATTTTTTTCCCAAAGTGCAAGTAAAACTGAACTTCTGACCAATCTTTAACCAGAAAGACTACTATAAGGGTAATGGTCACAGGATCCTTAGTTTAGGAATTGACAATTATGTTAATCTCAGCAGTATTTTGTACCTACTGGTAAAGATTGTATTGCTGTTTTGTTCACTATATTTTCTAATCCCCAGTTGATACCAGAATAAGTTATTAACAATTGATTTTCTATTTCACTAACAAGATTATGGGGCTTTTACTATGTTTCTTCTATATTCAATTTATTATAAGCAATGTTGTAATTTCTGAACAAATTCTCCTCAACTAGGTAAAATTGTTGTTACCATGATATATGAGAGTATTTCTGACTGGAAGATTTACTTGAGAGTATCAGGAAACCAGACCAGGTAAACCATCTTCCCATGTGCCTTTTTGCTTTCTTACTTCCCCTGGAAGACAACAACTTCTGTCCAACTACAGACTCTACCACAAGACCAGTCTACAACTCCTGCTGGTCCAGAGGTCACACCTGCCACCAGAACTATAGCCTCCAAATTAGACTTCCTCCTTGACAAGAGGCCATGGAGGCTGCCATAACTCCAATCCTGAACTTGGGGAGAGAATCCATGCTTGATGAGAGACCATACCAGCCACAAAATCCGCAGCCCCCAATTCATGTTGAGACTGCCTGCACAACCACAGGTCACACAGGCCAGTGGACCAGACCAGAGATGAAGCAGAAATCAAGGAAGAAAATATCCATCAAAAGAAGATAACCCATGAAATTAGCACATGGATACCAGGGTAAGAACATAATCAAAACAAGCCATGACTATATGTCTCCACAAGAGCCCAGCTATCCTATTACACCAGGCCCTGGGTATTCTAACATAACTGAAGCAAAAGAAAAAGACCTCAAAACCAACTTTATGAAGATTATAGAGGTGCTTAGAGAAGTAAAATAAATTCCTTTAAAAAAATCAAAGAAAAGGCAAACAAAAATTTGAGGAAATTAGTAAATCCCTTTAAGAAACCAAGGAAAAAAAAACCCACCCAAACAGAACAAACAAAAAAAAGCAGTTCAAGGAAATGAATAAAAGTGTTCAAGACCTGAAACAAATAAACTCCAAAGATGCCATTGAGTTAGTTTTGAATTGGCCATCTATCTATATTTTGGAATGGAGCCTGGTCTTAAGAGTGGTTTGGCTGAAAGACACATAAGAAATTGTTCAATATCCTTAGCCATCATGGAAATGGAAATCAAAACATCTCTGAGATACCATCTTACACATGTCAGAATGGCTAAAATAAAAAACACCAATGACAGTTTATGCTGGATAGGATGTGGAGAAAGGGGAACACTCCTCCACTGCTGGTGAGAGTGCCAACTCTTACACCCACTTTGGAAATCTGTATGGTGATTCCTCAGGAAAATGGGAATCAATCTACCACAAGATCTAGCAATTCCACTCTTAGCCATATACCCAAAAGAAGCACATTCATACAACAAGGACATCTGTTCAACGATGTTCATCACAGCATTGTTAGTAATAGCCAGAACTTGGAAACAATCTAGATGCCCCTAAACTGAAGAATGGGTAGAGAAAATGTGGTACATTTACACAATGGAGGACTAATCAGTGCAAAAAAAGCAACGGAATCTTGAAATTTGAAGGCAAATGGATGGAACTAGAAGAAACCATTCTGAGTGAGGTAACCCAATCACAAAAAGACAGGCTTGGTATGTACTCACTCATAGGTGGATTTTAGACATAGAGTAAAAGATTGCAAGCCTGAAGTCCACTATCCCAGAGATGCTGGAAAAAAAAACAGGAAGACCCTAAGAGAGAAATGCATGGTCCCCTGGAGAAGGGGAAAGGGAAAAGATCTCCCGAGCAGATTGTGTGTGGGGGGGCATGGGAGAGGGAACTAGGAGAATGATAAGGGGAGAAGAAGAGGGGTAAGGAAGACATGATGGGGCAGAGAGGTTGAGTTGGGGGAAGAACAGAAGAGAGCAAGATGAGACATAATATAATAGAGGGAGACATTATAGCTTTAAAGAGAAATCAGGCACTAGGGAAATGTCTGGAGAGCTACAAAGATGACACCAACTAAAAATCTAAGCAACAGAGGAGAGGCTACCTTAAATGCCCTCTCCTGATAATGAGATTGATGACTAACTTATATGCCATCCTATAGCCTTCATCCAGCAGCTGGTGGAAATATAAAGCAGTCACCCACAGCTAAACCTTAAATTGAACTGAAATCTAGTTGCAGAGAAGGAGGACTGATGAGCAAATGGGTCCATACCAGGCTGGTGAAACCCACAGCAACAGCTGACCTGAACAAGGGAGAGCTCTTCTTCTCCAGATTGATAGCTGGGGAACCATGATGGTACTGATCCAGACCCCCTGAATATGGTGTCAGCGAGGAGACCTTGGAAATCTGCGGGGCCTCTTATAGTGGATCAGTACTTATCCCTAGCACAGGAATGGACTTTGGGAGCCTATCTCATATGGAAGGATACTGCCTGAGCCTAGACACAAGGGGGTTGGCCTAGGCCCTGTCCCAAAGGATAAGACAGATTTTTGAAGACCCCCTATGGAAGGCCTCACCCCTGAGGAGCAGAAAGGGTATGGTATAGGTAGGGTATTAGTTTGGAGGACAGGGGAGGAGGGGAGAGACTGGGACCTGGGATTAACATGTAAAATAATTTTCTTTCTAATAAAAAATAAGGTAAAAAAAGAGAGTGGTTTGTATCCCCAATCAGACACCATTACAAAGTACTTTGTTTTCATTTGCAAGTGGTTATCAACTGGAGATAGATTCAGGGTTAGGGATAAAGACTTTTGTCTCCTTTCTCCTCAGTGCTCGAATGCCATCTGGTGTAGTCTCATGAAGGCCCTGTGTATACTGCTACACTCTCTGTAAGTTCAAATGTGTGTTGGTCCTGCTGTACAGAGGGTCTTGTTTCCTTGTCCTCCTTCCCATCTGGCTCATAGAATCTTTCTTCCTCCTTTTTAGTAGGGTTCCATGAGCCTTCAGGGGAGGAAATAAATGGAGATATCTCATTTAGGACTGAAATTTCTGAAGTCACTTTCTCTGTCACTCTGTGCTTTGTCAATTGTGAGTCTCTGTATTTGTTCCAATCTATTGCAAAAGGAAGCTTCTTTGACGATGTCTGAGAAAAACACTGACCTATCAGTTTAGCAGAATGTTTTTAGCAGTCATTTTATGGCTACATTCATTTAGCAGAATAGTGACATTTGATCTTTCCCCAGGTCTCTGGCATGTCTGGTCTCTGGTCCTTGGCCACAGGAACAGTATTAGAGATAGTTTCCAACTCATGAAGTGAGCCTTAAATCCAATCGGATATTGGTTGGTTAGTCTGAAAAGTTTTGTGTCATTACCACATCAGTCCATTTTGCAAAAAGGTCATCATTGTAGATTAAAGGGTTTGAAGCTGGTATTGTGTTTATGGTTCTTCTTTGATAGTGTTCAGAGTAGCCCCGAGTAACCTTAACACTAGTCCCTAGAAGTGAAGGCCCTAGATAGGCACCAGCTTGACTTCTCCATGTTAAATGAGTTGTGGAGGGAGGTGTAATCTTCAATAATAGGGCCTTATTTTTACTTTGTGGAGAACAATGAATGAATAGCCATGGAAATAGTTTGGATTGTTTGGGACTTCCTATGCAGTGCCTTTGGTCAAAAACTTGGCCATATGTAGACCATTCCTAGCACTGCAAGCTTCACTTACTAGTAGGAAATACCAAGTTTTGGCTCATTTTTAATGGTTGAGTAATATTCCATTGTGTTAATGTTCCAATATTTCTCTATGTATTGACTTGTTGAGGGGCATCTAGGCTGCTTCCAATGAACATGGTTGAGCCAATGTCTTTTTATTAGGATGAAGCATTATTTGGATATATTCCCAAGAATGGTATAGCTGGCTATTAGAATAGATCAATTTCCAGCTTCCCAATGAACTGCCATACTGATTTACATACTGTCTTGATAGTACATGTTTGCATTCCCCAAAGCAATGGATGAGTGTTCCCCTTACTCTGCATCTTCCCCAGCTGTTGTAAATGGAGTTCTTAATTGGTCTAAATAATAAAAACCTAGAGTCAGATATAGAGGTAAATCCCGAGAGACCAGAAAGAAGGAGCAAACCACAGCCACACCTTAACTCCTTAGCATCTCAGCAGACAAGAGAGTGAGTTCCTGTTTATCCCTGCTTAAATCCTGTTCCTGTGTAGCTATCTCACTTCCTGTCTGTCTGTATAGACCTCAAGACCTCTATGGTTAGTGAGTGGCATGCTCCATTCTCTGACCTTCAGGCAGGCTTTATTTGTACAAACAAAATATCACCACAAGCTGTCATTTCTTTAATTGATCTTGGGCATTCTTACATGTATAATGAATTTTCAAAGTAGTTTTGATTTTTACATTCATGATGATTAAGGATGATGAAAATTTCTCTGTTTCATGTCCATTTGGGTTAGGTGGACTTTGCGGGTTGTATTTGTACAGAAACAGCCTCAAGTTGTCATCATCAAAGAGGTGGAAGATGAAGTTGATATTTTATACACATACTGTCAGCATTCATATTTGGACCATAATAGGATCTATCAGTTTCCTAAGCCTAACACAGAGAAAGACTGTGATTACCATGGATCTTAGACTTTGGGTGTCTGTAACATGACTGTCTTCATATCAATACAATTCACTTATAACCTTGGCTGCTTCCACACTCATTCCTGTGTTATGTACCTCCTTGTACCTTCGTTAAGTGAGTCTTGATCAAAATGGGCTCATCTAGTGATGTGATTGATTTTGGCCTTCACAAACAGAAGTAGAAAATTTTAACACATAGAAAATCTGCTTCATCTCAATTAGTTCAGATTTAATGGCTCCATTGACCTTTAAGACTTAGCCATATTCTTTTAAAATTAATTACATTTAAGTTAAAAACAATATTATTTTACATACCAATCCCAGTTGCCTCTCGTTCCTGCCTTTGAATTCTCCCCACCAACCCCCACCCCACCTGCCATCAACTCCTCACGGAGGGTGAGGCTTCCCATGGGTATCATCAAAGTGTGTAACATCATTTGAGGCAGAACCTATGCTCTCCTCCGTGTATCTGTGCTGAGAGAGTATCCCTCCATAGGAAATGGGCTCCAGGAGTCCATTCATGCACTAGGGATAAATATTGGTTCCACTGCCAGAGGCCAAATAGACTGCCCAGACTGCCCAACTGAAACCTATGTTCAAGGGGCCTAGATAGCCAGCTGTTAGACTGGGGTTTATGAGCTCCCAATTGCTCAGGTCGGGTATTTCTGGGGTTTTATCCAGCATGGTCTTGACCCCTTTGCTCATCAATCCTCCCTCTCTACAACTGAATTCATTCCAGGACCTTGGCTCAGTACTTAGCTGTGAATCTCTACTTCTGCTTCTCTCAGCTACTGGATAAGGCTCTATGATGACATTTCAGGTATTCATCAGTCTCATGATAGGGGAAGGGCATTTAAGGTAGACCCTCCAATATTGCTTAGATTCTTAGTTGGGGATCATCGTTTTGGATTGTTGGAGACCTCCCTAGTGTCAGATTTCTTGTTAAGCCCATCATTGCTCCCTATATTAAGGTATCTCTTTCCTTGCTCTCCTCTTTTCTCTACCCAACTCAACCTTTCTTATCCCTCATGATCTCCTCCCCCTCCCCTTCTCCCCTTCTCTTTCTCCTCCCTCCTTCCCTCTCCCCACATTGTCCAAATTTACTCAGAAGTCTTGTCCCTTTCACATTCTCCAGAGTCCATGTATGTCTCTTTTCAGTTTCTCCTTGTTTCCTAGCTTCTCTGTGATTGTGGATTGTAGGATGGTTATCCTTTGCTCTATGTCTAATGTCCACTTATGAGTGAGTACATACCATGTTTGTCTTTTTGTGTTCGGGTTACCTCATTCAGGATGGTTTATAATAATGAAAACAGCTAGTTATTTGCACAAAAAATGCAGGTAGACCAATGAAATGGAATTGAAGACCCTGATATAAATCCACACATTTGTGAATACCTGATTTTGACAAAGAACCTAAAATTATACAATGGAAAAGAGAAAGGGTCTTCAACAAATGGTGCTGGCATAACTGGATGCTGGCATGTAGAAAAATGCAGGTAGATCCATATCTATCATCATGGACAAAACTTAAGTCCAAATGGATCAAAGACCTCAACATAAATCTAGCCACACTGATCCTCTTAGAAGAGAAAATAGGTGGTACCCTCAAACTAACTGGCACAGGAGACTACTTCCTAAGCATAACACCAGTAGCACAGACACTGAGATTGACAACTAATACATGGGACCTCCTGAAACTGAGAAGCTTCTGTAAGGCAAAAGACACAGTCAACAAGATAAAATGGCAATCCAAAGAATGGGAAATGATCTTCACCAACCCCACATCTGACAGAGGGCTAGTCTCCAAAATATACAAAGAACTCAAGAAGCTAGTCACCAAAACACCAAAAAAATCCATTTAAAAAATGGGGTACACATCTAAATAGAGAATTCTCAATAGAAGTATCTAAAAAGGCAAAAAAGTCACTTAAAGAATTGCTCAACATCCTTAGCCATCAGGGAAATACAAATCAAAGCAACTCTGAGATACCATCTTACACCTATCAGAATGGCTAAAATAAAAAACACCAAGGACAGTTTATGCTGAAGAGGATGTGGACAAAGGGGAACACTCTTCCATTACAGGCGGTAATACAAATTTGTACATCCACTTTGAAAATAAGTGTGGCTGTTTAATAGGAAAATGGGAATCAGTTTACCTCAAGTTCCATCAATCCCACTCTTAGGCATATATCCCAAAATACACATTCATATCATAAGGATATCTGTTCAACTATGTTCATAGCAGCATTATTTGTAATAGCAAAACCTGGAAGCAACCTAGATGCCCCTCAACAAAAAATAGATAAAGAAAATGTGGCACATTTACACAATGGATTATTACTCACTAGAAAAAAAAGAAATCTAGAAATTCACTGTCCCACATTCTTAAGGGCACTACCATGAATCTTATCATTAAGGGCTTTGATGACTTAGAAGTGTGGTAGTTAATATGGAAGGGTCTGTTCTCATGCTTCTGGTACCAACTGCATATCTTTGCTTCCACCAATGGTGATATTCTATGTATTCAATGAAATGCTACAGGTCCATGTGTCAATTATGTATTATCAGATACCTCAAGGCAGCTGCGTGGAGTGGAGTTGCCACCATATCTCCCAGAGAAGTACACAAACATGCTATGTACATCCAAATCTATTAGAACTGAGTGTTTCAAAGGCATTTCCCATCCCAAAATGCACAGGGCTAACACTCTGGCTTTTGAAAAACTAGGTGGTCTACTATTAGTAAAAATATTTGGAACTCAAATAAATAGGAATGCTTGAAATCTCGACCTGTGGGGCTGCAATAAGCTTCAAATATCACTGTTAAAGTATATTCACATACTATACAACATTGTCCCTTAATGTGTAGTTCTAAAAGATTTTTAGGAAATTATAGAATTACAAACCCAATCCCAAATTTCCAGTTTACACACACCCATTCTCCAATTTTACTGGAATTACTGAAATAATATATTTGTATTTTAATGTGATTATATTTTCTTAATATTCCATGTAAATGAAATTATGTAATATAGTTTTATTATATGTCTATCTACTTTCATTAAGTTATGTCTTCCTAAGGAGTCACCTATCTTTTAGGACAGCAAGCAACATTTTGCATTCATTGGCCTTTATAAGCAGTAGTGTTTTTCTCCATTTTGCTCATGCATTCATGTATTGGTGTTCATTTTTGTAGATTTTCAACATTATTATGAATCATTCAGCTTGCAACATTTTTATACACATTTGCAAATAGACATATGTCTTCAATTCTTTTAGGCATTTATGAATTAAAAATTCTGAACTGAATACTATATTGTTTCATCCAGTATCACAAATTCAGGCAGCTGTGATATTGACTTTCCTTGATTGTTTGCCACTAAAACTGCCATTGTTTTAGAAAGAGCCAATGTGCATGCATTCACTGCCAAACAAAATTGGCCTCACTGGCTGCACAGCTTGATTTTAAAGAATTGGATCACCTTGAAAAACCTACCAATTGGGGATTGAAAGGAGATAGAAAAGAGCAGCTACAGGATACCATCAAGTCTTTCTATCTGAGGTGTAAATTTCAGCAGTTTTTAAATCATGGGTTGTTAGATATTATATGTCTCTGGTCAATTTTCAGATGTTATTAAATTAATGTTTTGATAACTTTATTATACTATGAAGATTTTGGGTGACTGTGACCAAAACATGTGTCAGAATTAAATTATGAGAAGAAAACTTTATTTCACTTCCCAGTTTCAGAGAGATTTCAGCTTGCTGCAGTTGGAGAAAATATGGTGGCAACAATTACAAAGTGTTGTAACAACATAA
Source organism: Cricetulus griseus (assembly GCF_003668045.3). Classification (NCBI taxonomy): domain Eukaryota; kingdom Metazoa; phylum Chordata; class Mammalia; order Rodentia; family Cricetidae; genus Cricetulus; species Cricetulus griseus. Next base: position 86,671,449 of record NC_048604.1, read on the forward strand.
GCTAGAGTTAACCCCATAAGGCAGCAGACAGAAGACAAGAAAGACAAATGAAACTAGGAATAGGTGTATCCATTTAAGGCTCATCTCTCATAACCTACAGGCATAGTGTTCCCCAAATGCCTAAAGGCTTCACTTCCTTCAACACAGTGCCAGAGGTTGTGAATAAACACTGAAAACATGAACCTGTAGGGGACATTTCACATCCAAGCCATAATATCTATCACTGTTTCTCTAGAACATTTTGTAACTTCAAAAATTCCACGTATCTGAACTCTTACCATCTCCCAGCAACAAACATATGAGGATATAAAGATAAATATAGAAGGATATCCTTATATAAGGATATCTGTTTCAGGTTCATACATAGTTTTATGTTTACATATTTTTGAATTTGTTGAAACTGATTCTTGTGGGTAAAATTATCTTCCATTTCTCTTTTTTGTATATTTTATTTTCAAATTCACATTACCTACCAACCACATTTCCCTCTCCCTCCAATCCTTCCCCTCACCTACCACTCCAAACCACCCCATCCACTCCTCAGAAAAGGTAATTCCTTACAAAGCTTGGCACATTCAGTTGAGTCAGGACCAAGCCTCTCCCTCTACACACACATCAAAGCTGAGGAAGTTATCTCACCAAGTGGAATGGGCTTTATATTATCAGCTTGTGTACTAGGTATAGAACCCAGTTCCACTGCCAGTGGTCCCACAAAAATAACAGGCTACAAAACTGTCACCCACATGCAGAGGGCTTGGTTCAGTCCCATGAAGGATCTCTAGTTGTTGGTCTAGAGTCCATGAGCTCCTGTAAGTTAGGGTCAACTGTCTCTGTGGGTTTCTCCATAATGATCTTGACCTACTCCCCTTGCTCATATAATCCCTCCTCTCTCTCTCTCTCTCTCTCTCTGAATGGACTCCCTTAGTGTGGCATGGTGGCTAGATGTGGATCTCAGCTTTTGCTTCAATCAGTTACTGGATGAAGGACTATGATAACAATTAGCGTAGTCAGCAATCTGATTACAGAGGAAGGCCAGTTTAGATATCCTCTCCATTTTTTGCTTGGGGTTTAAGCTAGGGACATACTTGTGGAGTCCTGGAGTCTTAAGGAGAAAAAGTTAGTATGTAAGTATAGAGTGGCTAACCAATACTATTTCATGAAAATATGCCACATTGAATATACAATTAATTAAAATGTAATATATGGTTATCCCATCTGATTTAGGAATGCTGTATATATGTTGCATTTTGCTTACTATTTTCTAGATTCCCAGAAGTGTCAAAATTCTCTTAGATTCCACCTGAAAAAGCCCCGGCATGGGAACACCATAAACTGTGAAGTGAACTGGGATAAAATAAATTATTCTTTTGTTCATTCTCTATGACTAGTAATTGATCATCACTGTATATTGATTTAAAATAAATATCATATGTATTTAATTGCATCTTTGTTATTTATACAGTCTGATAATGTGTTAGTCTGGTATTTGTCACTGTTGCAAAACACACCAGCATAATCAACTTAAAATGAGAAAATTTTCATTTCACTTCACACTTGCAGAGGTGTCAGTCTATGCTCAGTTGGCTTGTTGGTTTTGACCATATCATAGTTGGAGTACACAGCTCTTAGCTCATGAAAGCCAGTAAGAAATAGACAGAAAGAAGAGCTAGGTTCCCATAAGTTCTTTGACAGCATTCTTCCAGATACCTAAATGCTCCCACAAAACCGTAGTTATTAAACATTCCACAATCTTCCAATATCACTATCAACTGGCAGATCAACTACCAAACCTATGGGCACTCCAAGAGTCACCCAATATCCAAGCAATGCAAGACAATAAATGCAGTAAGTTTTTTCTCTATTCTGATCAACGGCATTTCATAACAAATGATGTTTTTAAATCCTAGATACTTTATTTTTCAGTAACAGGATTGTTATTTTTTGATTTGAGTAAATAAGATAACATTTACTGTCTTACACAATTTCACATATGCACACACATATGATAAACTCACAGAAACAAAATTCCCCTTTGCTATTTCTTACTGAAGAATTTCTTTCATTTGTTTACTTTAAAATTGTTGATGGATTTTCTGTCTCACCTGGTTCCATGTCCCTTTAGCCCTAAATAAAGACACAGTGGTTTATATTACTTATAAACTGTTCAGCAGATGCCTCAGGCTTCTTATTGGTTAGCTCTCTCTTAACTATTAACCCATTTTTTTTATCAGTCTAAGTATATCTACATGGTCTTGGCTTACCGGTGAATTTGCAAACCTGTAACTCCTTCTGAGGCTACGTGGCTTCTCTCCCGGGGGCTCATCTTTGTGTCCTCTCTTCAGAATTCTCCTTGTTTGATAGCACTGCCTTTATTTCCTGCCTAGCTACTGGAAATCAGTGTTTTATTCATCAACCAATAAGAAAAACATATATACAGAAGGACATACCCCATCATAAAATAGTTTTTGAGAATCGTTTTCATAAATGTTGCTAAGAGATCATTCTTTATGTTGCTTTTTATATGGACCACAATAAATGACAGTTTAGCGGTTCAGAAAAGAAAAAAATCACATTTGGTCTACCATATTCTTTCACATGTTTAAGATTTTATTTAAATTTATTATTTTCCTCCACAATTATAGTTTCCCATCCCTCTCTCCTCTCCTCCAAGACCCTCCACCAAACCTCTCCCTTAACCCATCCACTCCTCCTTTCTCTTCAGAATAGGCCAGGCCTCTCATGGATTTCAGCTGGCCATGGTATATTAGTATTTAGGCATATGTACAGGTCTGCCTTTTGAGTTCTGAGCAGATATGACCTCAGCTGCTGCCAATAAGAGCACCACCTCTGCCTATTCATTATGTTCCATTCCTGCCCACATCCCATTGCCCTTTCTCTCTCTTTCACTCCCCTTTTCTGTCTGCTTGTTCCTTTCTCTCTCACACACTCTCTCTCTGCCTCTCTTTCCTCTTTCCTACTGCTACTTTCCCCAGAGGCCAGTCTCTACCCTGCCCTTTCCGATTTTTACAATCCTTTTCACCTAATAAAAAACCCTCCACTTAATTCTGTCACGTGGCATCTCTCTCTCTCTCTCTCTCTCTCTCTCTCTCTCTCTCTCTCTCTCCTTTTTTTTCAATGCCGAAAGTTTATTTTCCTTATTGACATGCAAGCATCTTGTGAGTACCAGCTTTGTCATTCCTTCTTGAGCTTTTAATTCTTTTTTTATTGTTAAAAATTAAACAATGTGTGATGAAACCTATCTTTTTTTAATTTTAATTTATTTTATTTAATTAGTTCTAGTTAGGGAACAAGCTTATTTCAAGTCCCTTCTCCCTCTCCCTCTCCCTCCCTCCCCCAACCCCCCCCCTCCCCCCCCCCCCCCCCACCCCATCCACCCACCACTCCCCAGGCAGGGTAGGGCCCTCAACGGGGGCTCTGCCAAGTCCACCAAGTCTTCCTATGCTGGTCCTGTGCCCTTCCCCATGTGTCCAGGGCCAGAGTGTAACCCTTCAAGTGGGATGGGCTCTCAAAGTCCCTTCTTGCACCAGGGAAGAATGCTAATCCACCACCAGAGGCTCCGTGGAGTGCAGAGGCCTCCTTATTGACATCCATGTTCAGGGGTCTGGATGAGTCCTATACTGGCCTCCCTGGCAGCATCTGGGGTCGTTGTGCTCTCCCTTGTTCAGGTCAACTGTTCCTGTGGGTTTCTCCAACCTGGTACAGACCCCTTCATTCTTCATTCTTCCCTCTCTTCAACTAAATTCCTGATTGCGGCTCAGTGTATATCTGTGGATGTCTGTATTTGCTTCCTTCAGCCACTGGGTGAGGGCTCTAGGATGGCATAAAGAGAAGTCATCAATCTCATTTTAGGGGAAGGGCTTTTGGGTTATCCTCTCCACCATTGCCTGGATTGTCAGCTCCTGTCATCCTTGTAGGTCTCTGAAGATCTCCCTGGTTCCAGATCTCTTCTTGGACCTATAGTGGCTCCCTCTGATATGGTATCTCTCATCCTGCTCTCTTTCCTCTATTCTTCCCCCAACTCAATGTTTCTACCCCTCAATTTCCTCTCCACTACTCCTCTTTTCTTGCTCTTATTGTAGCAGCTCCTCCCCCCCTACATTCATGCCCCCAATTAGTTCGGGAGTTCATGCCACTTCCATTCCTGGGGACCATTTATCCCTTAGAGTCCTTCATGTTTCCTAGTTTCTTTGGTGAAGAGCATTATAGACTGGTAATCCTTTGCTCTATGTCTAAAAATCATATATCAGTGAGTACATACCATGTTTGTCTTTTTGTGACTGGGTTACCTCACTCAGGATGGTTTCTTCTAGTTCCATCCATTTGCCTGTGAATTTCAAGATTCCATTGCTTTTTTCTGCTGAGTAGTACTCCATTGTATAGATGTACCACATTTTCTCAATTCATTCTTCAGTTGAGGGGCATCTAGGTTGCTTCCAGGTTCTGGCTATTACAAACAATGCTGCTATGAACATGGTTGAACATATGTCCTTGTTGTATGTACATGCCTATTTGGGTATATACCCAAGAGAGGAATGGCTGGATCTTGAGGTAGACTGATTCCCATTTTTCTGAGCAACCGCCATACTGATTTCCAGAGTGGTCTTACAAGTTCGCACTCCCACCAGCAATGGAGGAGTGTTCCTTTTTCTCCACATCCTCTCCAGCATAGATTGTCATTGGTATTTTTTATTTTAGCCATTCTGACAGGCGTGAGGTGGTATCTCAGAGTTGTTTTGAGTTGCATTTCTCTGATGGCCAATGATTTTGAGCACTTTCTTAAGTGTCTTTCAGCCATTTCAGATTCCTCTGTTGAGAATTCCCTATTTAGTTCTGCACCCCACTTTTTAATTTCATTGTTTGGTGTTTTGGTGGCTAGCTTCTTGAGCTCCTTATATATTTTGGAAATCAGTCCTCTGTCAGATGTGGGATCGTGAAGATCTTTTCCCATTCTGTAGGTGGTCGTTTTGTCCTACTGACTGTTTCCTTTGCCTTGCAGAAGCTTCTCAGTTTCAGGAGGTCCCATTTATTAATTGCAGACCTCAATGTCTGTGCTACTGGCGTAATGTTCAGGAAGTGGTCTCCTGTGCCAATTTGTTCAAGGATAATTCCCACTTTCTCTTCTAGAAGATTCAGTGTGGCTGGATTTATGCTGAGATCTTTGATCCATTTGCACTTACGTTTTGTGCATGGTGACAGGTACGGATCTATCTGAAATTTTCTGCATGTCCGAATCCAATTGTACAAGCACCATTTGTTGAAGATGCTATCTTTTTATCCATTGTATAGATTTAGCACCTTTGTCAAAAATAAGGTATCCATAGGTGTGTGGGTCAAAACCAGGGTTTTCAATTTGATTCCATTGGTCTATCAGTCTATTTTTGTGCCAATACCAAGCTGTTTTCAGAACTATGGCTCTATAGTAGAACTTGAAGTCGGGGATGGTGATGTCTCCAGAAGATCCTTTATTGTAAAGAGTTGTTTTGGCTATCCTGGGATTTTTAATTTTCCATATAAAGTTGAGTATTGTTCTTTTAATGTCTGTGAAAAACTGTGTTGGGATTTTGATGGGGATTGCATTGAATCTGTAGATTGCTTTTAGCAGGATTGCCATTTTTTCTATGTTAATTCTACCTATCCAAGAGCATGGGAGATCTTTCCATTTTCTGGTATCTTCTTTAATCACTTTCTTTAAAGTCTCAAAGTTCTTATTGTACAGATCTTTCACTTTTTTGGTTAGTGTTACCCCAAGATATTTTATGTTGCTTGTGGATATTGTGAAAGGTGATGTTTCCCTGATTTCTTTCTCATTGGATTTATCATCTGTATATAGTAGGGCTACTGATTTTTTGAGTTAATTTTGTATCCTGCTACCATGCTGAAGGTGTTTATCAGCCGTAGGAGTTCCCTGGTAGAGTTTTTCATGTCACTAATGTAGACTATCATGTCGTCTGCAAATCGTGAAAGTTTTACTTCATCCTTTCCAATTTGTATCCCTTTGATCCCCTTTTCTTGTCTTAATGCTATAGCCAGAACTTCAAGTACAATATTGAAGAGATATGGAGAGAATGGACAGCCTTGTCTTGTTCCTGACTTTAGAGGAAACACCTTGAGTTTCTCTCCATTTACTTTGATGTTGGCTATTGGTTTGGTGTATATTGCGTTTATCATGTTTAGATATGTTCCTGTTATTCCTGTTCTCTCCAAGATCTTTATCATGAAGGGATGCTGGATTTTGTCAAATGCTTTTTCAGCATCTAGTGAGATGATCATGTGGTTTTTCTTTTTCAGTTTGTTTATATAGTGGATTACATTGATGGATTTTCGTATGTTGAACCATCCTTGCATCCCTGGGATGAAGCCTACTTGATCATGGTGGATGATTTTTCTGATATGTTCTTGGATTTGGTTGGCCAATATTTTATTGAGTATTTTAGCATCGATGTTCATGAGGGATATCGGTCTGTAGTTCTCTTTCTTAGTCAGATCTTTGTGTGGCTTGGGTATCAAAGTGATTGTAGCCTCGTAGAAAGAGTTTGGCAATATTCCATCTGCTTCTATTGTGTGGAACAGTTTGAGGAGTACTGTAATTAGCTCTTGTCTGAATTTCTGGTAGAATTCTGCAGTGACGTCATCTGGCCCTGGGCTTTTTTTGGTTGGTAGGCTTTCGATTATTGCTTCTATCTCATTAGGGGTTATAGGTCAATTCAAACTGTTTATCTGATCTTGATTTGATTTTGGTAAGTGATATTTATCCAGAAAGCTGTCCATTTCCTTTAGATTCTCCAATTTTGTGGAATACAGGTTTTCAAAGTATGACCTAAAGATTCTCTGGATTTCCTCAGTGTCCGTTGTTATATCCCCCTTTTTGTTTCTGATTTTGTTAATTATCATGCTCTCTCTCTGTCTTTTGGTTAGTTTGGCTAGAGGTTTGTCTATCTTATTGATCTTCTCAAAGAACCAACTCTTTGTTTCATTGATTCTTTGTACTGTTTTCCTAGTTTCTACTTTGTTGATTTCGGCTCTCAGGTTGATTATTTCCTGGAGTCTACTCCTCCTTGGTGTGTTTGCTTCTTTTTGCTCTAAAGCTTTCAGTTGTTCTGTCAATTCTCTAATGTGACTTTCCTCCAGTTTCTTCATGTGAGCACTTAGTGCTATGAACTTCCCTCTTAGCACTGCTTTCAGGGTGTCCCATAAGTTCGGGTATGTTGTGTCTACATTCTCATTAAATTCTAGGAAGTCTTTAATTTCTTTTTTTTATTTCTTCCTCAACCCAGGAATGGTGCAATTGGGTGTTATTCATTTTCCATGCAAATGTAGGTTTTCTGCAATTTGTATTGCTGTTAAATTCTAGCTTTAATGCATGGTGGTCTGATATGATACAGGGGGTTATTTCAATCTTTTATAACTGTGGAGGTTTGCTTTGCTGCCAACTATGTGGTCAAATTTTTGAGAAGGTTCCATGTGGCGCTGAGAAGAAGGTATATTCTTTTGTGTTTGGATGGAATGTTCTATAGATATCTGTTAAACCCAGTTGTGTCATAACTTCTGTCAGATCCTTTGTTTCTTTGTTAAGTTTCTGTCTAGTGGTTCTGTCCAATGGTGTAAGGGGGGTGTTGAAGTCTCCTACTATAAGTGTGTGTGGTTTTATGTGTGGTTTGAGCTTTAGTAATGTTTCTTTTACAAATGTGGGTGCTTTCGTATTAGGGGCATAGATGTTCAGGATTGAGACTTCATCTTGATGGACTTTTCCTGTGATGAGTATGAAATGCCCTTCTTCATCTCTTTTGATTGCTTTCAGTTTGAAGTCTAATTTGTTAGATATTAGGATTGCTACCCCAGCTTGTTTCTTGAGTCCATTTGATTGGAAAAAATTTTCCCATCCTTTTACTCTGAGGTATTGCCTGTCTTTGAAGTTGAGGTGTGTTTCTTGTAAACAGCAGAAGGATGGATTCTGTCTTCGTATCCATTCTGTTAGCCTATATCTTTTTATGGGTAAGTTAAGACCATTGACATTTAGGGATATTAATGTCCATTGTTCATTGGTTCTTCTTTGTTTTGGATTTATTGTTGGTGGTACCATTGCATGTGGATTTTGCCCTCCTGCTCCTTTTTGTGTTTGGTAAAATTAGATTATCTATTGCCAGTGTTTTTTTGAGTGTAGTTATGTTCGTTGGGTTGGAGTTTTCCTTCCAGAGCCTTCTGTAGTGCTGGATTTGTGGATATGTATTTTTTAAATCTGTTTTTATCATGGAATATCTTGTTCTCTCCATCTATAGTGATTGAAAGTTTTGCTGGGTACAGTAGTCTGGGTTGATATCCATGCTCCCTTAGTGCATGTAGGGTATCTATTCAAGACCTTCTGGCTTTCAGAGTTTCCATTGAGAAGTCGGGTGTGATTCTGATTGGTTTGCCTTTATATGTTACTTGGCCTTTTTCCTTTGCTGCTCTTAATATTTTCTCTTTATTCTGTAGATTTGGTGTTTTGATTATTATGTGTCGGGGGGACTTCTTTTTGTGGTCCAGTCTGTTTGGTGTCCTGTAAGCTTCTTGTACTTTCATAGGCATATCCTTCTGTAGGTTGGGGAAGTTTTCTTCTATGATTTTGTTGAATATGTTTTCTGTACCTTTGAGCAGTGTTTCTTCACCTTCTTCTACACCTATTATTCTTAGGTTTGGCCTTTTTACGGTGTCCCATATTTCCTGGATATTTTGTGTTAGGGATTTGTTGGACTTGAGGTTTTCTTTGGTTGATGAATGTATATCCTCTAGCGAGTCTTCAGTAACTGAGATTCTCTCTTCCATCTCTTGAATTCTATTGGATATACTAACATCTTTAGTTCCTGATCGTTTATCCAGCCTTTCCATTTCCAGCATGGTCTCATTCTGTGTTTTCTTTATTGTGTCTATTTCAGCTTTCATGCTTTGAACTGTTTCAAGAGCTTCCTTCACTTGTTTGGATCTTTTTTCTTGGCTTTCTTTAGATTCTTTAAGAGATTTATTTATTTCTTTGATTTTTTGGTTTGTCTTTTCCTCCAGTTCGCTTAATTTTTTGTTTGCTTTTTCTTCTATTTTTTTAAGGGATTTTCTTGTTTTCTCTTTAAGGCCTCTATCATCTTGCTGAGATTAATTTTGACGTCCATCTCATCTTCATGCTCTGTGTTGGGCTTTTCAGATCTTGCTGGAGTGGAGTCCCTAGATTCTGGTGGTGTCATATTGGTCTTTCTGTTGTTGAGTGAAATCTTGTTCTGTGTTCTCCCCATATCTTCTTTTAGTGGGTGCAGGTGGGGTCTCTCTGTCTCCTCTTGTGGCCCAGTGGTGTGTGGGGGCCAGGAATTCAGTGTCCACAACCCTGGATGGTCTTGTTGCTCCTGGTAGTCTCCTTACTAGTTCCTAGTTCCTCGGTCAATTGGCGGAATGGAAGAGTGGGGTGCTAGCAGATTCGGGGAGCAGGGAGCTCCTCCCTGCCTGGGCATGTGCAGCCCAAGCCCGTAGGTGCAGGTGGGGGTAGGGGGTGGGGTGGTCGGGTTATATGGTGTTTTTGGCTGGATTCAGGAGGGGGCACAGACTCACTCACCTAGTTCCTCGGTAGATTGGCAGAATGGAAGAGTGGGGTGCTAGCAGATTCGGGGCGCAGGGAGCTCCTCCCTGCCTGGGTATGTCTAGCCCAAGCCCGAAGGCTCAGGCGGGGGTGGGGGTGGTGGGGGTGGTCGGGGTATATGGCGTTTTGGGATGGATTCGGGATCGGGCAGAGACTCACTCCCCTAGTTCCTTCGTGGGTCCATTGGCGGAATGCTCTCTCTGCTTTTTTAAAAAAATCACAACAATATCAAGTTGATATAAGACTGGCAGGCATCTTCTCTCCTATATTTAGGCTGGATAAATCAACCCAGTAGGAATAAAGTGTCCTAAAAATAGGTAACAGTGTCAAAGACAGATCCTGCTCCTATTGTTAGGAGATCCACAAGAAGACCAAGGTACATAAACTTAACATATGTGCAGAGGGCCTAGGTCAGTCTCATGCAAGCTCTCTGGTTGGTTTCCAGTCTCTGTGAGCCCCTATGAATTCAGATTAGTTGATTCTGTGGTTTTCTTGTAATGTCTTGGCCCCTCTGCCTCTTACAATCCTCTCCCATCTACTTTCAAAGAATATCCCAAAGTCCACCTAAAGGTTTATCTGCGGGTCTTTGCATCTTTTTTCCAGCACTTGCAGAGTGAAGGGTCTTGATGACAATTGGGCTAGTCAGCAATCTATGCGTATAGCAGAATATGATTAGGAATCATTTCATTGACTATTATGTTTTGTTTTATCCTTGGTCTCTGGGCTGTCAAGCCTCTGGGTCCTGGCCCTTCTGGCACTGTCAGGAGTGGGCACACTCTCATGGTGTAGGTCTCAAGGTCCATCAGTCATTAGTTGGTCACTACCATAATTTCTGTGCCACCTTTACTTCAGCATATCTTGTAGGCAGGGAAAATTATAGGTCAAAGATTCAAAGATTATGTGGCTGGTTTGGAATCCCAATCCCTCCATTGGATGTTTTGGCAGGACATCCAGGAGAGGGCTCTGTGTCTCTCACTGCTAGGAGTCTTAGTTAAGGTCACCCTCATAGATTTATGCCAGTTTCCATTGTACTTTGTTTTAGCTCATCCCAAAGATGCCCATGCTTCCAGTTGTCCTTCCAGTGCTTCCCCTCTGTCCTCCCAGCACCTGATCTCTCCTGTTACCATTCCCAGACCCATCAAGAACTCTCCCCTTATCTACCTTTGATGTCTATTTTATTTCTACTTTACCATGAGACTAATGTGTTCCCCCTTAACCAGGCTTCTTAGTTAGATTCTTTGGTTGTGTGGATTATAGTATGGTTATCCTTTAGTTTATAGCTAATATATACCAGTGAGTACATGCCATGTTTGTTTTTCTGGGTCTAGGTTAACTCACTTGAAGACAGAGTATCTTTTCTGCCTGGTCCCACAGTCTTTTAGTCCCAAATAAACACACTGATGCTTATGTTAATTATAAACTGTTTGGCTGATGGCTCAGTCTTCTTATTGTCTAGCTCTCTTTTGACTATTAACCAATTTCTATTAATCTACATATCTCCAATTTGCCTTGGCTTATTTGTTATGCCAGGTCCTCTTGCTCCCTGGGCAGCTACCTGACATCTTCCCAGCAGCTTCTCTCTGTGTCCTCTCCCCCGAAATCCCATTCTCTGATAGTCCTGCCTATACTTCCTGCATGGCTACTGGCCAATCAGTATTTTATCAATCAACCAATAAGAGAAACATACATTCACAGAATACAGAAGAACATCCCCTATCACTCACTGAGGACACACTTTTCTAGTTCCATCCATTTGCCTTTAAATTTCATAGTGGTTTCGTTTTTTTAACAGTGGAGTAGCGTGTGTTCCTCATCTTTTTTAAGCTTAATGGACCTCTGCATTGTTTCCAGTTTCTGGCTATTATGAATAAGGCTGCTATGAACATTGTTGAATAAGTTTCCTTGTGGTATGGTGGAGCATCCTTTGGTTATATGCCTAAGAGTGATGTAGCTGGGTCTTAAGGTAGGTTGATTTCCAATTTTCTGAAAAAAATGCCATATTATTTTCCAAAGTGACTACACAAGGTCAGGCTTTAAGGTGTGTTAGCACGAAGTGGTTGGTATCTTAACTGGGCTATCAGCCTGGACTCTGGTAATGCTGCTGGGGTTGTATGCCAGATTATGATCCCAAGGAAAGGGATGCTTTACTTAAATGTCCTGTCCTCCAGTAAAGCAGAAGTCTGCCAAAGTTTTATGTCATAATGTCTACTTTTCACTGGCAAATAATTTGACCAATACATTTGTCAGTTTATCAATAAAATTTTAAATTCACCCTTATAATTATGCTTTATGTGAACAGCTACCTTAATACATACCTTGCAACACCTACATTTTAGAAAATATTTGTCAGTGTCTCTTGCCATAACTATGGTGGTGAATCTTATCTATAACCAATGAAATTACAGTTGATAAATAATAGTCTGTGAATCACAAAACAATCACAAGGAATAAAAAACTCAACAAACAAAATAAAGAAATCACATGATAATTTTAGTGGAAGTGTGCAATGACTTAAAGGAGAGTGAGAAAATTCCTGGAAACACTGTTTTAGGTTGAAATAACAATGAGTCTAGTGTTTGGATGGGTAGATATTAATAAAACAGAACATGCTACATACCTAAATATCATGAGCAATAAAATATAACTTTATTTTTCACTGAATGATTTATTATGTTGATGATCTCAAATAGTGTTCTCCTCCAAATGCTACTAGACTATTATATTTTCATTTTGTACATCTTCATACATTCTTTTTTCCAGAGCATACTTACTGGTTGTTAATTTATCTTTGCCTCAGAGGGAATACTCTTTGGAAACACATTACTCTAGTTAAAGTGCTGATAACAAAATAAAGGCAATAAAATTGTCTCACAATTTTGCTTTCTAAAAAACAATTACTTTGCAGAGTGAGGCTAATAAGTGATATGATCATAAACTTTCAGGTACTAACATTGCTTTTAACTTATCCCTTATTGTGTGCTAAAATGAACAGTGTTTACCTAAAGGAGGATCAAGATACAATCAACAATAAAAAGTTAAGTGGCAGCTCTCAATGAATCCTGACCATTTAAATTATATGTTGTTCCTTTATCTTCTATGTGAAATAAATCATGTAATGTGATGCAAAATAAAGATATATGTAACATGAAAAATAAAAACCCGGGGACAGATATTGGGATTCAAGCTTAGGGTCAGGTAAACAAAGTAGCCAGCCATTAGCTCTTACATCTACCTGAACCTGAAATGGGTGATCCTGGCTGCATGAATCCTCAGAGTTCAATGCTTTCACTGTCAGGAAATTAAATCTCCTTCTGAGACCCTTTGTTACTTTTTTATACCTCCTTAACTCTGGGATTAAAGGTATGCAATCCCAAGTGATGAGATCACACTTGTGTGAGCTGTTTCTCTTTAAGACTGGATCAATTCTGTGTAGCTCAGTGTGGCCTTGAACTAACAGATCCATCTGCCTGTCCTCTGAGTCCAGGAATTAAGGTATGTGCCATTACTGCCTAGCTCTAGGGATATCTAGTATGGATACTGGTATTAAAGGTGTCTATCACTAATGCCTGACCTCTCTGCCTTGTGGCTAACTTTACATCCTGAACCTTCAGGCAAGCTTTATTAACTCATAAATAATATATCACTACAGAAATATGGCAAACTATCCTTCATAATAAAAATAACATGAGGGCAGTGGTGGCACATGCCTTTAATCCCAGGACTCAGGAGGCAGAGGCAGGCACAACTTTATGAGTCCAAGACCAGCCTGGTCTACAAGAGTTAGTCCCAGGACAGGCTCCAAAGCTATACTGAGAAACCCTTCCTTGAAAAAGCAAAAAAAAAAAATGAATTTCATCTCATCTAGTGAGGTACAGGCAAATGACAGCTGCTGGAGGATAGAAAATGAGTTTTCTAAAGGGATATGACCCTCGACATACTCTTCACTCTTCAATTGTCAATATTCCCATGAATATATCAGCAGCAGTATGTGAACTCAATTTGTTTAAAATGTTTACATGAAGTTGGGAGGGAAAGTTGGGAGGTAGTAGGTATGGAAGGAGCTGGAGGGGAGAAAGTAGGAATATATTTGAGCAAAACATGTACATGTATGAAATTCTCAAACAATGAATTAAAAAAGAATAGCATAACAGACCACACTAAAACTAAAAGAAAATTCTCAGTGGTTTTAAGCTTCTATGAAATGTTACATAACATCCTTAAGCTTAATTATCTGAAAGAAGTATATTTGTGTATATTGAAAATCTAACAGACTGAAATGTAGATATATGAAGAAAATCAAGGAACAGAAAGATAAAATAACTTTTCCAAGGCCATGCAGAAGCAGTAGGATTCAAAATCATCACCTATCGCCACCAATACAAAGGAAACACTATATGCTGGAACTTGCTTGTAAAAGAATAAACATGAATTCTACTTTACAAAATGGTTCAGTGACATTTTATATTTTTCCATAGCTTAGAATTCCTATCCTTATTCTATCAACAATTACCCCCCCCAAACCTATACACACTCACACATATACACAGATACAGGGACACACTCATAGAACACCTTTCCATTGTTGATGTTTAATTAGGTAATGCTTTTGCAGATTCATTTGCTAAAAGAAGAGGACTCTTCAGGCTTGCATACAAGTGTACAATTTGATCCTGGAAAATGCAACTGTCTTATTTCATGCAGGAAGAAAAAGGCTTTGGGCTGCAATGAGAGTTCCAGCATAGCTTTTAAAAACATGTAATCAATGTTTACTTGCAAAGATCTTATTATACATCTCTATCTCTCTTTCCCTCTCTTATACATTCCCACATACAGGGGGTTGCCTATGGAAAAAGTTAATGTTCTAATAAACATTGACTGATGTAATGAGTGGTATTATGTAGGTTGTTGATATTAAAACATGCTTAACCATTTAGAAAATCAATAGCATATTAAACAAAGGTTAGTACTTCTGGAAGAGTTCCTTGGAAAACTTGTTTTCTGACATAGTCTTAGTGAATTTTTTCCTACTTCCTTAAAGACATAACATGGTCTGATGTCTAACTACTAATATCTTATTTATATGGAAAGCAATCATATACACACACTAATTAACCATGGAACAATATCTCAACTTCCATCAGTGAAGTTACTTATTTAGTATTCTACACACTGGTCAGAAGGCAGGGAATAAAGGGTGCTAAAACCTATGTCAAAAACTTTCTCTTTATTTTTTCCTACACAAACCTATTTATTAACTTAGGACAAATAGATGAAAAACAGAACAGCCTAAAGCACTGTGAGTTTCCGTAAGTGTGAACTTGTCAACAGCAATCAGGAATAGTGGTGATCTGGTGACAGTGCTCTTGGTGCTATGGTGATTTACTTATTGTTACTCTTTGTGAAAACAATATTGAAAGACACAGTTAGAGGAATGCAGGTTCACAGATGACTGTGTTAATAACTGCAAAATCAATGATGTTGGAAGAGTTTACTTCTCTATCAGAATTTCTAGAGACTAAAGTTAATGGGAGAATATCTAGGAAATAATTTTTGGAACAACAACAAAGAAAATAATGTCACTCTGAATAATTGTTTTTTAAGTTCATAGCCTTTGTCTAATAGTATGTCATTTTTTTGAACTCCATACCTTATGGCTCTAAGCTTATCCCTATAGGATGCATCCTTTATATAGGAAATCTCATTTTACATTAGCCATTTTCTTTCTTCACTAGTACTGTGTGCTCTATTTAAGATATTATCAGGAACATAGAATTGAATAATGTACCATATGAATAAAGTTACAGTAAATTTTGTGTAAAAATATAAAAGAGATTGCCCAAAGTCCAGTATAAGGCATTCAGCCAAGAAACAATAAATCAGTGTTCCTCTTTTGAGTATACAACTAAATTATTTGACCACCTTGGGAATTCCTTATTTTCTCTTTTGGCCTAAGACACAATTAGTGATTAGCTGACTTCTGTCTTAGGAAGCTATTTTGTCTATCTCCTCATTGAGGGTAAATAAGGATTTAAAATCTTTAAAAAAGTTTAACTTGGTGGAGGTTTTTCAATTCTTTTTTAAAGGGTTTTCAATTCTACTCCTCAAAGTATTCACCTGTTTTTTTGTCATCTGGTGCTTTATCTCTGAATGTGGGTTTGGTTTCTGTTAATATCTGCTTTTTTCTGACCTCCAGATGGGAAACTATCTTTCACTTGGCCAAGTGTTTTACTTGGGCTTGTATTTTATTCTTCCTTGACATTCTTTGCTTTTTTGATATTCAGGTTTCTAAATCTATTCTTTCTAATAATCTTATTTGATTTATGCCATGACTTGAGACTCCTGGTCTTCATTAGCATTATCACCCTCTATTGTACATATGATTGGTTTGAGACACGCTGTTTCCATTCTGACCAAAGAAGCAGGGTCATGAAGAGTTTTATAATATTAGTTATATTTTCATACCTTAAAACAATAAGATTTCCTCTTTAATGTCAATTTTAATTAAATTATTAGCAATATGTTACACTTTATATTTTAATTATTTGCAAGGCTCTTTTCAGCAGACTTTTTTTATTTGTTTTCTGATTCATTAAGTAACTCATGCTGGAAAAAAGGTAGAGCATAATTAGATCATCTGAAATTATTTGAATTGAATAAATTCACCAAGTACCTACAAAGGTACTTGAATAAATTATTAAATGTTTTCCAAATAGTTTCTATATTTTTTCTGTGATAGAGTCTTAGGTATCTCAGACTTGTACCTCCTGAGTGCTGGGATTACAGGCACCTTCCTCCACACTAGGGCTAATAATTTCTAAAATATACAAATCAATAACAAACAGATCATTCCCACAGAGCAGGCTATAATTTGGCAAAATTTGTAGACCAGATAGAACTGTGCTTGGTTAGAAGAGTTGTAGACAATTTGCCTGTTTAACTAGATAGCTGTATAAATGGTGTTGGGTGAGTCAGAATGTTTGAGAGCCAGGAGTACTATTGTTCTAATTATGCTATCAGCCAACCTCATGTAATTGCCTTGAAAATAGCATTCACATCATCATCATAGACCTCTGTGCAGATGATTTCATTCTAATTTGAGCTCCTACACTCCTAAGTGGTTTAAATTCCTTCAGAATGATTTTACCACACAGGTAATGGCAGAGACAGTTTGCATTTAATTTTCTTACTGGCATGTCAAAGGTTGATTACTGTGTAGACGGTTATACACAAACAATTTTATTTGATATTTCTAGACTTGCATTTACTCTACTGTTAAACATTGTATAGATGACTTTAGTGAAAACACAACAGAAAAATCTTAAATGACCTTAACTGCAACATAGATGAACACAGCCAGCCAACCTCATTGAACTAGCTAATTTTGATTGTTTATTGGATTAGATTAAGAAAAACATAAAAGATTAGTTAAACAAGCCTCCAAGTTTGTTTGGGGGGTGCTTCCTAAAACATTCAGGTCATGAGAGGTCTGTCATTATGTGTGGTTTAATCTAGTGATGGATGAAAACACTTGAGTAGAATTTACTAAGTTTTGGAACAGTGGAAGTTCAAGCCTCCTTAGAGCAAGTGTCATTCTGTGGTGTTCTTAGAGGTACTTGTCTTGGTCTTTTCTTGTTAGTCTGTTTTGCTTTCAATCTAACTTGATGTGCTTTTCCCTTTCCTCTGTCTCATGGATGTCAAACTGTGAGCTGTTTTACTCTACAAGCTCTTTCTACCATGTCAGCCAGTAAGCAATAAAAATATGAGCTAAATCTTCCTACCCTCTGCTACCATTATTTCTGTCATGTCCTTAGGCTAAGGGACACAAAGCTAATTAATGACCTCTTGAAAAATCAAAAGTAACTTTTTACCATGACCATTTCGGAGATAAAAGACCATTGGTTCACAAAAGTGAGCATTTGTGTTCACAGTTTCTTTCTAGAATATTATTGCTAGTATTCTAGTTATTAACAATTCCTAAAATTTATGACCTCCTACAGCATACACACACTATTTCCTTCATATCTTCTGATACCTTGAATGGTATACTTTGTAACCAATCACATTATCTAGACAATGATGATGTGGTTGAAAGCAGTCATTTGAATAACAAAATGAATCTTAAGAGTAGTGGTTCTCAACCTTCCTAAAGCATTGAACCATTAGCATAGTTTCTTTTGTTGCAGTGACCCCCAAACATAAAATTGCATTCATGACTACTCAATAACTGTACTTTTGACACTGTTGTGAATCATATGTGACTTGTGTGAAAGAGTTGTTACAATTCCAAAAGGGGTCATGACATACAAGTTAAGAACCACTGCCTTATACAATTCTACATCTTTGTAGACCTTAAGTGAGTGATGCCAACATAATTATATTTCCTAATAATTTGACTAAGGTAAGTAAGAAAGAATTAACCCACTAGAACTGAAGTCAATCATTGAAAGGATGTGTTAAGAATATAACATACTAACTTTCCCTTAGTGCCTATCATGTACTTGACAGTATCCAGCAAACCACACAGAACATGTTTTATATCCCTATAACAGCTCTATGGCTAAGACACTGTACATAATTTTCAGGTCAAGAATACAGAAGCTACTTGGCTATGTAATAACAAATGAGGTCAGGATTCAGATATATATTTTTGAACTTAAAGCTTTGTTTCTTAATCATGGCATGATAGACAATGTAAGAGAATCTAGTAAAGGCCATGTTAAAGAGTTATAGTACATGAGTAAATAGAATTTAGCAGTTGCTTGAGAATGAAATAAAATGGAATACATTGAAGATGAACAAGGGTAACTTGTAGACCAATGTACCTAAGGAGAAACAATGATTGACTGAAACTCTATTAAGCCATATATATTAAGTTGGTCCATAAATGTATACTTTGGAGAAAACAAAGCATAATCATGATATGTATGATACTAGTTTCTTATTCTTTCTAAACTCTTCACTCAATTCCCAGTATGTCTTCACTGAGTAGACTAGCAAAAGATCAGACAATAAGGAAACAGAGCCAGCAAGTTTGCTCCATGTTTTTGACTATTGCTTCAGGCTGCTAAGTAGAATTTATCTGGAGAGGAAAATTTGTAAATTTATTTTAACTATCATTTCATGTAGTATTGAAAAATCAACGAAGAAGAAAACAGTATTTGAGAACCAACCAGTAGATAATTTCCTAGTATCTTTCAAATTTATAACTACTTTTCCTAATACATCAAAAACATATAAAAAATCCTCATGTGGAATCTACATGGCCATGGACCAGCTTACTTCTTTCCATTATTCTTGCTTTTAATAACTATATCTCTGTAACATCAGAACCAGTTTGGACTTACAGACTGATTTAGGGTATTAAAATGCCTTTCCATACATATCTGGATTATGACTGATATATAAATTTTGTATTGGCATATTGCTTCTACACATTCAGGGGTTGTAAGGAAGCTAGTTTTCCTATATTATAAAAATTATTGAGATTTTTTTCATCTGCAGTGAAGTGGAGAAGATAGATGAATGTTTCCAATGACAATCTAATCATTGTTTCCAATTTCTGATGCTTTTTGAAACCTGGAAGCTATAGCATACTTAAGCAACAACATTACCATTAAACTAAGCTTGATACAATTTCCATCATCAAAGAGCCCCTAATTGCTAAAACTTGGAGCTTTTTTCCTGTCTTTTACCAAGTGATTGAGAAATTACATATGCTAAGATACTGAAAGTATCTGGGCCTTGTAGATAAAAGCAGAGGCATTTGAGTTAATCAGAACAGACTTCAAATGTGAACGCTATTTTTCTCATTTTTTGGTGAGTTAAGGAAACTAGTGTACCTCAAATGAGCTCTGTTTTCCCTATTGTACGATAGAGATAGCAGTACTTTTTATTTTGTTTGAAAATTTAATAAGAAAATCTTTATTAAACTGTTAGCTTATTGTATTTTATAGGAAGGTTATGCTGATTTTAGTATTACTTACAAATCATTTTTCTCCTTTCTTCTTCACATCTATTATATTTTTTCCATAATACTTTGATACTATGTACGAACTCTTTTGTTGAGAATATTTTATTTCTATATAAATTAGAGACTCATACCTCCAAAGCTTTGTAATTCTCACTAAGACAAGGCAATAGATAGGGCAAATAAAGATACAAGTACAGAAAAGCACTTGTAAGATGGATTGAGCCAGGATAAGAGTAACGCTTTCAAAGATTTATTACCTATAAAATATTGGTACATATAGCATACAGAGTATAAAATGAATGTTTCTATTCCTGATTTTTAAATCCACCCATTAGAATATGACCCTATGAAAACATTCTTCAGATCTGGTGATTTTGACAAAATCAGACTGATTATCATGATGTAAAGCTTCTTGGAAGCAATGCTCAGTATGTTGGGTCACTGGCCACTATGAATTTATCCTTCTAAAAGTGACAAAATAACTATGGGTTCAACAGGCAAATGGCCAAATGGTCTCAGATAGGCTTTCACTAATAGCTTGAAAAAAGTCACTTTATCTTTGATTCTCCCAAGACAAATATTTTCATAACTCATAAATCAAAGCCTGTATTCCAATTACTGATGCTCATTGCTCAACTTCAGGGAACTCTAATGCAGCTCATGAGCTTGCCAGTAACACAGTTTACATGAAAATGACTCTAAAGCCCACATTTCAGCTGAACCCCTCCACCCCTTTACAGTACCTGTTCTGCATCTCAATGGTCTCTTGGATTACTTTAAATTGTTCCTTTTTTATATGTGTCTTTTCAAAGTCAGAAGTACCTTGAAACACACAATAGTTTTCTTTCAGTCATGCTGAAATTTCTGCTAGTTAAATACATAAAAACAACCAGAAAGGTTCATTCATGTTATGGCAATTACATTTGTCTGATTGTTCATAACAGCCAAGAATACCATGTCTTCCCCAGTCCTTCCACATTTCAGGCAGTAAGTAGTTGTATCTACTGAATTCCCTCTGTGGCACATTTGCCTAATAAAGATATCTCTACAGAATAAAACTGGGGAATTTACATGAAATGTGGCAGGTACTTAAGGGACAGTCTTTGTCATCATGAAAGAAAATTTGTTTCCCTCTAGCATCTTCAAATTGCTTTTGCCACATGTTCATTTCACAATGAGCACAGATTAGAGTGTTCTTCTGGCCAATTTGGGATAATGAGTTGGCTGCTTTGTTCATACTGGAAAAAAGAAAATAAGGGCATCATTCTTCCCTGTTCAGCCTTTATCCTTGGATTGATTCACAGTGCTTGGCTGGGATGGAGAAGTAGATGCCTACTATTGGTTTGGGACACTCTGGCATTTCTATCTATCATACTTTGTAAGCTGCATAATTCCTATAAAGACAAATTTCAAATTGTTTACTAGATACTTTCACAGGGAAGGATTTCCTACTTCCCTTCACTTTTAAAGCTGTCCTCTAAAAATAGGAATTAGTAAGTATTGGATTTTTAAAGATTTTTATTTTTTCATTATGTATACAGTGTTATGTCTGCATGTATGCCTGCAAGCCAGGAGAGGGCACCTGATCTCATTACAGATGGTTGTAAGCCACCTTGTGGTTGTTGGGAATTGAACTCAGTATCTCTGGAAGAACATCCAGGGCTAAGCCATCTCTCCAGCCTCAAGTTCTATTTTTTATAAGAGTGGTATCATTGGAAGGATGTAAAATAATCTACTGGGAAAGATGAAGTTCAGGAAACATAAGTCGACCCAACAAGCATTGTAGCTACTATGTTCTGGATGTCCACATTTAGGAATATCATATTTCTGTTTGCCAGGAAGAACATCTTTAGAGTACATTATGACAACCTCATCCTTAATGTGTTAAATGAAAGAAAAAACACCCAGTTCATACTTCAGCCAGGATGGCTAAAGAAAGATGACACAGACACTAATACCAAAGTTTATCTGCCAATTTAGATTTGTTTTTTCTTTCTTTATTGAGCCACCCAAAGAAGGTTCAAAAATATTAGTGACAAGTTATCATATCACCTTTTTCATGTTTCCTTTTGTGTCAAGACAGACTACAGAGCTAAGAGCATATATTCCCATCTTTATCTGAAGGATTTCAATAAAAATACAAGAAGTCTGTCACTCTCTACAAAACACTTCAATATTAATTATATTTATAGCCAAGTTAAAACAATAAATTTTATGAAATTCTAATTTTTGTTAGTTTCATTTCCAAGAGAGGTTCAGAAAGATAGTGAAATTTTTATCAATTGTTATAGAAGGTTACTGAAACTATGTTCTCTTTACTTTTGTGAGACCCCTGTAAGCTCTCTACATCAAGGAGGCATAAATAACACTTCACCTCTGTTGCCCAAATATCCAACAATGTATATCGAAGACTGGGAGGATAAAGATTAAATTTCTTATTCTAGTTATAAACGTCTCTCTCTAACTCAACAACTCCTAAAGACCAAAACCAATAACACATGAGCAGTGATAGGGACTTGTGAGTTCTTACCCCATCCATTATGAAATATTGAATAGCCATATTTTGTGCAAGTTTTCTATGGGTAACTACAGCTGCTATGAGTTCATAACTGTAATAGTCATTTCATATCCAGAAGATTGTGTTTCAAAAACATTTCTCCACATCCTCTTGCTCTTGTATTCTTTACATTTCCTCTTTCAGGGTACATCCTGAGCCTTAGTGGTATTGATATAGACAACTTAATTATCAACAAATATTTGAAAGTCCTTTATTTTTGGCCCTTTGACCAATCCTTGTAGTAAACTATTTCTCAACACAAAAAAGTAGCATATTTGACCAAAGCTGAGAGTAGCTTTAGTCCATGGGAAAACGGAAATATTTAGATTTCAGTTTCACAGACACATCATGTCTCCCCAAGCAATAGGAGTGACTTCTTCACGGAGGCATATGGCTGCCATACATGAGGCTTTTGACCAGATTTAGTGTATAAGATGTGAATTCCCTTTTGAAGAATGGGCCTCAATTCAAATCAGAAAGTCACAGATCATCTTCATAGCAATCATCTGACAGTTATGTCAGTAGCAATTCTTTGCTGACAGGTCCATTGTGTAGCATGAAGGGTCCACAGCTGAATAAGAATGTTTATGGAAATCTTCCTTCAGCAGCTTACATAGATAGCACCCTTTACTCTTGTGAAAAATACACAGCAAGGAGAAAACTTCTGAATAAATTTCACTGTCCTTCAGCCAATGTATGTGGAGTTGAAAAGGGAGTCTTAGCATCTAATTCCAGTAGGCAAAAACAGTAGTACCAAATGGCTGTGTTGTATTGGAGGTCTAAAGGGCCTCTCTGTTGAACAACCATTAGGGAGGTAGTTTACCTCTGTCTGGTACTGGGATTTACTTTTAATAACTTCATGGCTTTTGCAAGCAGCTTTATCTACCCACACAATATAACTCTTTTCAGTCTCCTTTTTTAAATTTTTACTTTAAAAATTTATTTTTACCTACCTTACAAAATAGCAGATTTCTTTATGTTTTTTATATATATTTGGTTTTAGTTAAGCACCCGCCAACACTTTCTTTTTCCCAATCTCCCTGTATCCTATATTTACCTTCTACATATTCTCTTCCACTTTCATACCACACATATTCTATTATCTGCCCCATCCTCTTGAAAGTCATTTGTCTACTCTCATGGACACTTTTGAATTTTTCTGGCCACAATATACAATAATTCTGAAGGTAATATACATGTTTAAAGATTATAAACTATTATCTTCATATGAGAAAGAACATGTGGTATTTGCTTTTCATGAGTTTGAGATAACTCAGGTAATGTAATGTTTTCCAATTACATGCACTTTCCTGAGAATTTAGAGTTTTCATTTTTTTTACAACTGTATAAAATTTTCTGTTGATATGTGCGACAGCAAATAAAAATCTATTGTTCATATGTGCCACATTTTTGTAAACTACCCATCAGATAGATTAAGCACATGAAGGATGATAGCATTTCCTTGTTATTGGGAATATAACAGTGATAAAAAGGGATGTTTAGTATCTCTGTGGGTAGGATAGAGTGCTTTTTGAGTATAATCCCAGGAGAGGTATATCTGGGTCTTATGATAGTTCTCTTTATAGATTTTGAGAAACCTCCACACTTCCGTAGTAGCCATATCATTATACATTCTCATCATCAACACTGAATAATGTTTCCTCTTTCCTTACATCTTCCTTAATACTTTCTATCATATCTTTTCTTGATAACATCCACTGTGATTTGGGTAAGATGGCATTTCATAATGGTTTTATTTTTTCTTTTATAATTTAAATTAGAAACAAGCTTGTTTCACATGTCAATCCCAGTTCCCTCTCCCTACCCTCCTCTCCTGCCCCCCACCAACCCTCTTTCCCATCCACTTTCTGCTCGGCAGGGTGGGTGAGGCCTTCCATTGGGGGAATCTTCAATGTCTGTCACTATTTTGGAGCAGGGCGTATACCCTCCTCCCCCATAAGTCTAGGTTGAAAGAGTAACCCTCTATGTGGAGTGGGCTACCAAAGTCCATTCGTAACACTAGTAAATCCAGCTCCAGGTGACTCAATATTTCTGGATTCTATTGGACACTTTTAGCATTTACACAAATATACACACATAAATTTAACAAAAGCATAAAGGAAATTAAAAATAAGAATGACCTAATTCTTTTATTGAACTTGCTAAGTGTTAGCATTCTTCTTGATACAGTCACATCATGGTCTGTTGAAAGAGAGAGTAGCAATAATGCTTTTTTTGTTTTTGTTGTTGTACTTAAGGTTCAGGGATTCTGTACTTAACCTAATTTTAAATATAATTTCTTATTCAATTTATTTATAAATATATTTCTTAAAGTAACTTTTTTTATAAATCAAGTGTTAAAATTTTAAATTTACTGTCTGGATTTACAAGCCCCTGACTCTTCACAAACGTTCTGATTTATAATAAACAGGCCAAAAGTCCCAGCGATAGATGTAAAGTCTTCTGCTGAATTTATGCACTCCAACTGAAAGCCCTGTTGTAAATCATTGTCTAGGTTAAAAATGTTCCCATTAGTTATTGTTTGGGCTGCTGGATTTAAAAACACCTTCTTTCTCTACTCTTAAGTTATGATTTATTTTTAAAGATATGACATATTCTGATAATTTGTTAGTGCCAAATACTGAATTATTAGGTCACTGAAATAAATTTTAACATAAATTTTAAAAGCTTTGAATTATGTACATGAGATTTTTTAAAGCTCTATTGCTGAAAAACAAAACAATTCTCCAAAGCAAGAAGTGAACGTTAGCTCCAATAGCCTGCAAAACAAACTTGTGGCGCTTGTATTCATTGAACTGTTCATTGTATAATTCCCAAAAAGTTTCTGCCCTATACTTTACCTTTTTGTACATGTATAATTGTTGTTTGGATCTAAGCTTACTTGGAAGGTATGGGAATACCTTTGTTTCACCTTGGCAGATTAATGTCATTGCTATATGTTAAGACTTCTGCTTGATTGGGAAGCTAGCAAGATTCTGCTTTGGTTCTGTTTTACACCTGTGTAGTTCATCCACTTCTAACACACTGGTATGTACTGAACTTGAATCCCTGCTTTAAGAACTACCATCACTTGACAAGCAGACTGTTAATTTCAAATCTCTTTATGTTTTTTATTCTTTTCCAGGCTAAGGAACTTGGGATTTAGGTTCATCAATTTTCTGTTATTTGTCACTGATGACTGCCAGAGAAAATTACTTCTACAGTGGATTAGAAAAAGACGTGCATCTCTCTGTGCGCGCGCACGCACACACACACACACACACACACACACACACACACACACACACACACACACGAGTGTTCCTGCATTGAGTAACATTAGCAGTTCAGAATGACCTTACTCTTGAAGGCATTATACACAAAAATAGGAAATGGAATGATTTTCCTCTTTAGTACATCAAAATTTGACATATCTACATTGTTCACTGTGTGTGTTATATCGTGTAACTAGAGTTCTTTTGTTTTTTGACCTCTCAAGGTGGCATTTACTATAATGGGTTTACCCTACTAAATTTCTAAGAACTGAGCTGTCAAAAGTGGTCAATTAAAGACAAAGGTTTTTCTTCTTTCACACACACACAC
Organism: Cricetulus griseus; assembly: GCF_003668045.3. Classification (NCBI taxonomy): domain Eukaryota; kingdom Metazoa; phylum Chordata; class Mammalia; order Rodentia; family Cricetidae; genus Cricetulus; species Cricetulus griseus. The sequence goes on from NC_048604.1 coordinate 86,697,198, forward strand.
ACACACACACACACACACACACACACACTGAACTATCAAGTGGCACATAGAAGGTTTTATACTACATTATCTACATTGTCCTGAGTTTTATAATACTCTATGATACTGGGGGCAAGAAAAGCCTGGTGTGAGGCTAATTTACTATATAACATTAGATATCAGTTGTAATGTACAATATTAATAAATTAGAGAAGGGATTGACATGTGAAACAAGCTTGTTCCTAATTTGAACTAATAAAAAAATAAAAAAAACAAAAAAGAGAAAAAACAAATTAGTATTTTTTCTTTTACTTTGGAGGTTATTATGTAATTGCATTATTTCTCTCTTCCATTTCTTCCCTCCAAATCAACCCTCCTAAATACCCATCCTTGATCTCTTTCAAATTCATTACCTCCTATCCATTGTTATTCCATGCATGTATTTACATATATATACATCCATAACTACAATCTGATAAGTCTGTATAATGTTATTGGTATGTATGTTTTTCTGGCTTATCATTAGGCACTGGACAACCAATTGGTGTGCTCTTCCCTGGAGAAAACGTTTTGTATTTTAACAATAGGATATAAAATGAAAAAAATCCACAAAGCAGGCATAGTGGTACATACAACTAAACCATTCACTTGAGAGTATGAGGCACAAAATATAAGGAGTTCTGAACATTTCCTGGTGATACAGTCAAATCAAGGCCAGCATACCACATCCAAGCACCAGGACAAGCAACAGGAGTCCAGTAGAAAAGAGCAAGGAGGGATTTTATTATCAAGTAGGGTCAAGATCATGATGGGGAAAGTCACAGACACAGTTGACATGAACTTGCAGGAGCTTATGGACTATGGATTGTGGTCTGTGCATGGGACCCCTGTCAGTGGAACCAGGATCTATCCTCAGTGCATGAGGTGGCTTTTTGAAGCCTATTCCATAGGATATAATGCCTTTCTCAGCATATATGTGTGCTTGTTCCTGCCTCAGCTTAATGTGCTTGGCTTTGTTGACTCCTTTTGGAAGCCTTGCCTTTTCTCAAGAGTAGATGGGGGTTGGTTGGGGGGAAGTAGAAGAGGAGTAGAAGAGGGAGAAGGAACCATGGTTGGTATGTAAAATGAATTGAAACAACACAAACAAAAGTAAATTGATGAAAATCTGTCTCAATAAAAAAGTTTTAAAAAGTTATAAATCAGTGGTAAAATACATGCATAGCATGCATAAGGCTATGGACTTAATCCAGTAAAAGCAATAAATAAATAAACACAAATAAATAAAATAGTTCATATGATTTTTAAGGCCTCCTTATAGTTTATTATTGAGTAAAGAATTAGGAGTAGATTTTGGAACTAAAACAATGATTTAGAATTTTAATCCATGCTTTGTATTCTTTGGGACAATTCAAGGTAAATTACCAAAACTTGAAGTCTACAACTTTAAATAAAAAATACAGGTTTTTCACAGGAACTCCCTCTGAAGATTCTAATAAATTTTCCTGCAAGTTACTTTATGAGACACCATCACATCTATTTTCATAGTGTTTTCTTTTTTCCTTAGATAAAGAAATATTTAGTGAACAAAAATCCGTGGAGTTCCTATTTCTTTCCAGGTACTCTCATAACTATTGCAGAACTGTGTAAACAATTAAAACATAGTTCTGCTTCACAGAATTAAAATCTATAAGAAAAGTCAAGGCTTCTAAAAACTTACTAATGCCAAGTATATGTAAGGTAAATAGGAATAAATACTGTAGAAGAGTGAAAACTGCTTCAAATTCCTCTCAGTACTTTAACAGATGCTAGTCATTCTTTTCTTTGACTTTTCTTTCTTTCTTTTTCTTTTCTTTGCTTTTGTTTTCTTTTCTGTAACTCACTGTGTCGTCCAGACTGGTCTTCAACTTCCTGCAATTCCTGCCTCAGCCTTCCAATTGTTGGGATTACAAGCATTCATTGGCATGCCCTGTTTAGTACTGGTATTAAAAAATATATAAACAAATAAAAAACCCCACATATATAATGCTATTTGCCACATTTGTTCTATTTATAAAGTATGAATTGTCACAATGCCTTTGTGGACTCATGTAAAACCAGGAAAACATTTGATAGAATTAATTGTTTTAAACACATGATAGAAAAGTATAATTATCAAGGGAGATTGTGATTATTATATATTGTTCCATGTACTTTTAAGTACTTGTACGCTGTGCTTCCTTGTCTTATAAATTCTTAACTTGATTATGGCAAATAAGAACATGGCTCACATAATTTTACAATTTGCAATATGAGTTTGACAGAGTCATTATATTTCAGGTTTGTTTTTGAGTGACAATCAATATATTTCATAAAAGTATCATGTAGTGGATATAGGGAATCTCAGAAATGCATCCACAACCAGAGTGCTGGTCAATCTATGATTCCTTGGAAGGTCTGAAAAATGATGCCCTCCCCAATTTGGGAGGTGAGTTCTGAGGGAACAGAGGTTTGCATTAGGGAAGACTGTAGGGGAGACTATGAGCATAGTTAGATGAACCACACTCCAGAGCTTTAAACATAAACATATTCTATAGGAAGTTTTTTCAAGAGTAGCATCTTGAGGCTGGAGAGATGTCTCAGTGGTTAAGAGCATTGGTTGCTCTAACACAGGACTCTGATTCTATTTTCAGCACCAACAATGTGGCTCACATCCTCCTGTAACTTCAGTTACAAGGGAACATGTGCAAACAAAAACATTCACACAAGTAAGGTAAATAAATATAAATTTTAAAATTAACAGAAGCTCATCAAAAAAAGAACTGACTTATTGAACAGGTCCTGGTGTTGAATATCAGGAGTAAGCAATAACTATGCATCTTGCAGTGCTTTCTTTTTTTTTTTTTTTAAACTAGTTTGGGATATGACCTTTATTGAGCTTATCCACCAGAGCGGAAATAATGTCTGTACAAACCAAATGTTAGTTACTATAACTTCTGCATCACAATTAAAATCCAAACAGTTTTTTAAAAACAGTCAACTCAATCAAAACCCACTACTTCAGAAAAAATAACTTCTTTGAAGCCACAGTAACACTTAAATATGGTTAAGACTCGAATGCAGAAATTTGGTTGGCTGGAAGGCTAATTAAGCCTCCAACTTGCTCAAATAGAATTACAAAAAGGCAAAATTGTGTTTTTCACAGAGATACAGTCCACTGGAATCACCGACACTGGACAGCTGTTAAGAATATTTAGACTCCTGAGATAATAAGGAATCCAGGCATTCTTCGACAGTCTTCTGTTGTCCTTTCTTCCCAATCAGAGATTTGTGGATGTGTGGGATGACACCACCACCAGCAATTGTAGCCTTGATCAGAGAGTCCAATTCTTCATCCCCGCGAATAGCAAGTTTCAAGTGATGAGGGGTAATACGCTTTACCTTTAAGTCTTTTGATGCATTTCCTGCCAACTCTAGTACTTCTGGGGTGAGGTAATCCAGGATGGCTGCGCTATACACAGCGGCGGTCATGCCCACACGGCCTTGGCTGGTTGTCCTAGATTTCAGGTGTCAATGAATACGGCCCACAGGGAACTGCAAGCCGGCTCTCTTCGAGCGGGAAACCGCCTTTGTCTTGGCCTTTCCGGAATCCTTTCTAGCCTTACCGCCAGCCATCTCAGACCGTGCTGAAGATCGCACAAGCGAGCAAGAGACGAGGCCAGGCAGATGCACAGCGAGATCCCGGCGCCCAGTCCTCAGTCGTACCGTGATTCAAACTGCCTTGCATTGCTTTCTTATAGCTATGGTTCCTCCTTTAGCAAAGCTGCAGATTTCCCATTTTTCTGATATTGTCTGAGAAGATAGTTCCTCGGTGACTTAATGATATAAGAATGATTTCCTCATGGAAGCTTGAGAATGTTCCAGATTTTCTTCCTGTTTTGCCATGACTACTTTAGGTTTAATCTAATTGTAGTGTTTGAGAACATAAGTGAGTTCTACAGTCTTACAAGAGTAAATTTAAGAACCAGCTATTTCTCCAGTGATGGCTCAACTGAAGTAAAAGAAAATGAGATGCATCTTGTAAAAATGGAAGAAAATGGATTTCTAACTAAAGATCAAATTTTAGACCAGATTTTTAATATAACTTTTATTTAAGTTAGAAGCAATCTTATTTTACATATCAATCCCAGTTTCTTCTCCCTCCCATCCGCCCATGCCCATGCTCCCCACTGATCCCCCATCCTATCCCCTATCTACTCACTCCCCTGGGAGGGTGAAGCCTTCCATAGACCAGATTTTTACTTAAAGCCAAATTTTTTACCTTGGCATCTAAACTGCATACTTCCTTAATGTCCAATATTATCATTTTAGTTTTTTCCATTCAATTGTTTCTTAGAAATTGGCTCTCTGGATATACATATGCAAATATGACCATGAAAAGATTATTACCACAATGACTGAAAAAGTTCAATTTAGCAGGAGGATGAACACTTTTTTAAAAATGAAAAAAATGTAGTTAATAAACTTGCCAAGCAGATATGGAAAATTCATTGTTTTCTGCAAGTCTAAAAAGATAATGGAGCCGGGCATTGGTCATACATGCCTTTAATCCCAGCACTCAGGAAGCAGAGGCAGGTGGATCTCTGTTAGTTCGAGACCAGCCTGGTCTAAAAGAGAAAGTTCCAGGACAACCTCCAAAGCCACAGAGAAACCCTGTCTTGAAAAACAAACAAACAAAAAAGATTATGGATATTTTAAATTATTTATTTCATTTTAACACAGGAAATCTAAATTCAGGATATCCTATTTTATGAGAATTTCATTCATCATATGCAATACCTTTTTCAGCTCCTCCATCAAGTCTCTTTAACTATTGATCGCGTGAAAAATAGCTGCTTTCCCCCTTCCATTATTGTTTACCCATAGCATTACCTGCTCATGCCTGGCTTGTTGACATTAGGCTCATTCAATTCAGGGTCTTGCCACAAGTGATGAACAACAAGACAGGCTTATATACAGATTGATATCTAGCTTTCAATAAGATGCTGGTGACACAGATGTGTGCTTAAATTTCTGTATGTTTGGATCCTTGTTTTATTAACTAATTTAAATTAATTCATAAAGAAGCAGATTTGTGAAATACATGGATGACTCAGAAATGGTTGCATTCAATTTCTCCAAAATTTGTATATTAAAGTCTTAATGTAATACTTGGGGCTTCAGTGAGGTAACGAGACTATGAAAGTTTAACCTCAGTGATAATAATTACTATGATTATAAAAAGTACCATATAAAAATTTTCCATTTTTTCCATAAATGATAATAAAAGGTGGAATACTATAGCTAACAAGACACAACTTTCCATAACTATACCATGTTGGAAGCTAACCCCAGAATTCCAGTCTATAGAACTGTAAGATATAAATTTCTGTTGCTGAAGCCTCCCTGGGGTGGAAATTTTTTATAGTAACTTAAAATCAACAAGACATTCATTTAGGGTAAAAAGATATCAGTTCATATATAAATACATAGGGAGACCAAGATAAATGATGCTGTTTTAAAGCAAACAGACAAAATAAATCTGAAGTTGTAGTTGGCCTCCAACTCAAAATGAATCCCTATTTTCAAGTCTACTGACATTTATCTCAGTTTGAAAAACATGATGAAGTTATATGAGACAGTTGATTTTGAGGGATGAAATTGATTCTAGTGAAACTCCTATGAGGGGTATTTGCATTTCATTCAATATATTGGTGCATGGATTACATGCACCTTATTTGTATCAGAAGAAGCCGGTGACTTGGAATATAAAATAGCAGAGATTAGTTCTGGAAGTTCTAATTATTTCTAATTATTCCAGTATCATTCATTGAAATGCATCATTTCAGTCATCTAAAACTTTAGTTATACTTACCAGCAACCAGGTTTCATGCAGTGACAAATTTTGTAGTCAAGCTAAAATTGCAATAATCTCAAAGAGATATCAAATGTTAATTGTGTTCCCATAGGGGCATATACATATCTTATGAGACACACAAAATTAATGTTTATACAATTTCAGAAATTTGGGGAATATAAATGGACACTATATATATATATATATATATATATATTGCATATTTTTCATTATGATTTTTAAGTGTTTTTATTTATAATCCAAAATTTATTTTGATTATATTATTCCCTTCCTTCATCTCTCCCACTCTGTTCCCACCCAATTTTGTGTTTTCTCCCTCTATTTCTTTAAAATAAAAACAAAAGCAACAAAAACTCCATGGATCCCAGTTTGTGTAGGCTGATAGTATTCCTGGGTATGGGCCTACCATGGATTATGGTCATATATATCAGGTATCACTCCATTGAAGAAAATTGACATTCCACATTCCAATATCAACTAAATAACACTAAGTCCTCAGCTAGGGATGGGACTTTTTACCTACTGACACTCCTCCATACTGGGATTTTGTCTCATTTGAGCTTGTGCATGTGTTGTATATTGTTTTTACAGTCTCTATGAGTCCATACATGTATCTGCCTTGTTGTATCTGGAAAACATTGTCTGCTCAGAGAATTTTTTCATTACTGCCTGCTCTTACAAACTTTCTCTAACCCCTTCAGAATATATTACTGAGTCTTGAGATGAGGGGTATAATACATGCATCCCATGTATGACTGAATAGTGCAAAGTCTCCTGTTCTCTGTATATGGACTAATTGTGGGTCTCTGTGTTAATCTCCATCGACTGAAAGAAGTTACTCTGATAAGGGTTGAGTAATGCACTGATTTATGAATATGGCAAAATGTCAGGAGGTGTTGTATAGCAAAGTTCATCAAGCAGAATAATTGTAGGTTTTTTTTTACTAAGGCCTGGATTTTATATTATACAATAGTTCTTAAACCAAATAATAAAAAGTCACTGGTTACTCTCATAATTGTTCCACTACTGCGCCAATGTCTATAACTTGCTATCTAAGTCATCATTATGGCTTATGGGTTCATAGTTGGGTGATATTGATGATGACTGTTCACCTCCAGTAGGATGTATGTGACATTCCAATACTGTGAATGATACCCAATCAGAATGAAGCTTCCAGGTGAATATCAGCTTGATTTCTCCATGTTCTGTTACTCAAGTGTAGTGTCTTCCACAATAGGGTCTTACAATAAAGTTCTGGTAGATAATTAACAGCATTGGTGATATCTTGTAATATTTATAAGGCATTTGAGACCACAGTGGCAAAAAACTTAAAAAGAGGTAATCCATTCTTGGTACTAAAGTTTTTATTTGGTAACATGATGTCTATTTGGAGTATATGCCTTACCTAGTAATAGGGCAGCTCCAGTTAAGCTTCCTTTATTTGTGTATACTTTTAGGAAGCTTCTACAATATTGGGTTTCCACATGGCATTTCCAAAGCCCTTTTGTGTTAGTTATCTGCCTACGTATTCCATCTCCCACCCTGACATCACATCCTTTGCCATGTTTAATTGTTTAATTTCATTTTTGCCCTCTATCCATCATAATACCATTTTGTCTTTTCTATAGAATAAATCAGATATAAGCCCAAAAGATATGTGTATGTCCTGACCTGCAGGACGTCAACCTGGGGAAAGAGAGTAAGGGATAGGGAAACGCAAAAGAATGACCACAAGACAGGATTCTGATCAAGTGGCAAATTTTACATTTCTCAGGCTAGCTTATATAGTCAGGATATGGGGAGGGACAAAATGAGTTATTTTTGTACCAGGTGTTGATATAGGCAGGATATTAGGAAGCCACAAAGAGGATTTTTGGCAGGGTAAAGAGTTCATGAGTAAGAGGTCCAGGAAGGGTTGCTTAGGTGACTGAGACTATGGGTGGAGGACTGGGTCAGGTAGTTTCTTTTCTTGAGCTGAAGTTCTAAGGAGCTGCTATGTAAAGGTTACCTATATGGCCTGCCAAGCATGGCCTAGGATCCCATGCCAAGCCCTGAGATTTGGCTCCCAAAATGTGTATAAAGTCTAGTTTTTCATAGAATGAAGTCATTTTGAAAACTTTAAAATTTCAATTTTTTGTAGTTTTGGCAATTATATTTGGGCATTGTCATGGCAGAGACTCAACCTGACACTGAGGTTATTCATGGTGGGACAGTACCCTGCCACTGAGGTTATGCACATCCTTTGCTTATTGAGATAGAGTACCTTATTTACACAGTTCTTTCTGGCATTGAACTCCTGTATCTTCCGAGATAGTATCAAACTTCTGAATTTTGCCTCAGTATTCTAACTAGCTTACTGATAGGGGATGGCTTATAATTTTAGTAATTGTATTATTATAGTATTCTTTGTAGTTACTAAAATAAGGCATACTTACAACATAAAGTATCCATGAAAACTGAGGTTACAAAATACATAAAAATGAATTCAATAAATACAAAAATTAAGTTTTAATATTATATAGAGAGTTTATTATAAGATGTTTCCAAGATAAACACTCATGAATCTTCAATCTCTTTTACTGCTCTTGTCTTAATTACCTTTACAATGAAGTTTATACTCTCAAATACAGTGTGAGAGTTCAGTACATACTTTTTTGTTTCCAAGGTAGTAAAGATAATGATTCTCTCAAGAACAATAGGTTTATAAGTAGTTTCCTATTAAAAAATTGAAGCATCATAAAAGCACAGTGCCTCATTGGTCTAAAGAATACTTTTTGTCATATCCGGGGACTTGTTTTGGGTAAAGAAACAGTAATTAAGTTTTGTGTATGATGTAATAAAGGATAGTTTATCAATACTAGTACATTTATGAAAAACTATAACAATTATTTTATCAATATTCATCCAGAGAACAGAGCTTTGAAGAAGACTCATTGAGAAATAGTAGCAGAACTTGCATCAATAAAATAAATTTCCAAATATTAAGATAATTGTCTTCAAATCTATTGGGTATAATCAAATGATGAGTTTGTTAGTAAAGATACACAGAAATGAAACCCTTGCTGGGAATGTAAACTAATACTTCAATATAGAAAAAAGTGTGAGGAATTTACAAGAAAATAAAACATTAAAAACAGAACTGTAGTAAGATCCTGAAATAACACTACTAGACGCGGTGATACATTGTTTTAGATCATATAAAGCTTGCCTGAAGATAAGAATGCAAAGTCAAAGACACTAATTAGCTCTAGAAGATGGACAGTGGTGGTAAACATTTTAATCCCAGGACTCAAGAGACAGACACAGATGAATCTCTGTAAGTTTAAGGCCACCCTCGACTATATGAACATAAATCAGTCTAAAAGAGAAGCAGAGGTCACGCTTTTAATCCCAGCACTAGAGAGAATAGAAGGAGCTCAGTGTAATCTTAAAGGGTTTTCTGATTTTTGGTGGAGAGCATTGCATTTTGAGGCACTCTGAGGAGCAGTGTTGTTTGGGGATACAATCAGAATTTACAATTGCTCCTTCACTCTGAGAAGTGGTAGAGGTGAGAACTTTATGGTGGCTGGCTGCTGTGTTTCTCTGGTCTTCTACTTTAACCCCATTATGTGTCTCTGGGTTTTTAATACTTGTACTACAACTTTGAATATATATGGGTGCAATTATATCAGTATATCAAAGAGATAAATGTATTTTGATATTTATTATAGCAATATTTGCAATAGGCAGGATATGAAAAAATCTTTGGTTGAAATAGATGAATAAACAAATGCTTTATATATGCAAAATAGGTATAATTCAACCAAAAAAGACTAGAATTCCATTATTTCCAATAAACTGGATACCTGTAAAAAATTTTGTTAAAAACAATAAGCCATATGTAGAAAAACAAATATTACATGATCTCATTTACATTTGGTATCTAAAACTATTTATACCATAAAAGCAGAGAACAGACTGGTAATTAAGAAGGTCAGTAGAGGAAATTGGGAAAAGATGGTCAATGGAAACACTGGCTCAGATAAACACAACCAAATTCAAGGTACATTGTCTACAAAAACAATATATTGAATGCTTGGAAATTGAGTATAGATTTTAGTTGTTTTAAAAATAAAATTAAGGATGTGAGGCAATGCATACATCCAGTAAATCAATTTCATCATTTTCTACCTTGTCCGTATCATTTTTCATGTCATAACAATATATAATTTATCTGACAAATAGTGATTTGTCAGATAAAAATAAAAATAATAAAGACAATCCAAATTAGAAATAAATGGCTAATTCCCATTTAGTAAATCATTATTGGTGTCTGTCCATAATTCAATTTATTTTCCTCACTATATTTTTCTCAATTAAGATTTAGGATACTCATCTAGTGAGGCAATGCTATTGGATGTTGTTCTAAGTGCTTTAAGGGCCTTTAACTCGATTTTGGTCTTTGCTGCAATCACTTTTTTCCAGTCTGTATTGTTTGGCCTTACATTGGAAATTCTTTTTCTCATTAACATATCTTTGCTTATTAAATAAAATGAGGTCTGTAGGACAGGATTTAAATTGGAATTTTAGTACAGTTTTTTGTTTAATTAAAATAGTAAATACATTTTTCTGGTTTTGAGATGCTCTCCTCATACATTATATCCTCTTGTCTCACTCTGCCTTTCAAGTGCTGGGACTAGAGGTATGTAGTTCCTGGATACATAAAAAAACATATTTGATTGTGGTACTAAGTGAATCAAAAGTCTATTAAATATCCTTCATTTCTGGGCTGCAAATATTGGCTGCTCTAAACCAGAAGATTATAGAACCTGGCAGGTGGTATACCTTATCTTTCTGTGTATGATTTTTTAAATTTAGGATATATACCTCATTGGAAAAGAAATAAAATGTTGTATCTTTTAACATACCTCCTTGAGAAGGTAATTGGGAAGACCTTGTTGAGGAAGAAAAGATTAAAGTAATTCTGGGTTCCTAGCTCAGCATCACCATACCACCATTCTGTATTGAAGTCCTCAGCCATTTTTGTTCCCACAATTATTCATAGGGATATTAATAAGTACTTGTTTGAAATTTCTATAAAAATTCCTTTTAAATAAGGACAGCTTCTACTCATATATTCCATCACATCATGTTATATACTTTAAGTATACACAATAAAACTTATTATTTGCTTATGTATTAATGAACATGATTTACTAAGAATTTGTTTATTTCTTATGTCTGTGAATGATAGGGATTTGTGACTGATCTTTCCCTATTTATGTCTGGTTTGCTATTAAATTGAACCAAGCTAAACTAAAAATAAAATGAAAATAATTACTACTTCATATTTCTATCATGTAGATTAGACATTAGAAAAATTTAAAATATACATGAAGCCAGGCAGGGTGTCACATACCTTTATTTCCAGCATTCATGGGGCATAGACATATGGATCTCTGTGAGTTCAAGACCATCCTGGTCTACAGAGCAAGTTCTGGGATATGCTCAAAAGCTGCAGAGAAACCCTGCATCAAAAGACCCCAGATGCTGTCTGGGAGGCCAGTAAAGGACTGATCCAGGGCCCTGAACATGGATGTCAATGAGGAGATCTCTGCACTCTAGGGGGCCCCTGGTGGTGGATTACTATTTTTCCCTCGTGTAAGAAGGAACTTTGAGAGACAATCCCATGTGAAGGGATGCACTCTTGCCCTGGACACATGGGGAAGGGCCTAGTCCCAGCCCAGGAAGATATGGTGGACTTTGCAGAGCCCCATTGGAGGGCCCTATCCTGCCTGGGGAGTGGAGGGAGGATGGGGTTGGGGTAGGGGAGTGTAGGAGGGGTATGGGTGTGGGGAGGGAGAGGGAGAAGGGATTGACATGTGAAACAAGCTTGTTCCTATTTTGAACTAATAAAAAATATAAAAAATACATACATACATACATACATACATACATACATACATACATATGTATATATGTACATGGAAATGGAAAGTCAAAACACATATATTAATATCAGAATTTATTTTCAAATGTGTCTTATTTCAATTATAACTTGAAACAAAACTTGAAATTATAGATAAATTCCACATTCCATGTGTTAGAGAATGAAAAATACCGTATAATCTTTAGAATGTTTTCAAAATATTCTGTTTAAAAGTTCACGGCAGCAAAAAACCTCATCAATTCATCTCACCCTTGTGGTTTTGCACTTATCCCTTTTTACATGTCAAAGGTAGCCATAATGCCTTTACATTTCTTAGAGAGCTTTCATTGATATTTTGTACCTTTCACCAATGTCACTTCATTTTTTTGAGCCTGTTCCACTTTATAAAGTCATCATGCTATTGGTTTTGCTTCCTCATGCAATGCTAATAGATGTTCCATCTCCTTTTGTGACCCTCTGGAAATGCCAAGTAATTATTTACAACTCTTTACCCCTGCAGTGCCTTTATAAAGAAATCAACCAGATGGTGTGAAGTGCATTTAGGCAGTTCAGTGCAGTGTTAAGAACCATAAGGAATGGCTTAGGGCCTTTATGAACTCAGAGTATGCAATATCCGTGAAGAAATGGATAAAGAAATGGGAAAGAATCCTAAACTTAGAGCTTATACTCTAAAGTGCTACAGAGAAAAGAGAAAAGCTCTACAAGTAATCACAACCTGCATTTATAGGACACAATGCACCATTGGACCATTGTAAGATGTATGTTTTATAATTAAAAAATTAGAGACAGAGAATCATGCATAAGCATAGCACACATACATGCAAATATGCTTCTGTTCATTGTGAAAGCTGATTCTGAATATATAAAATGTTTTACTGAGAATACTGTAAACTTTTACTTTAAAGGGGCAGATAATATATGTTTTGCTTTTCAAGCTCAAAATTAAAAAAAGATTGCTCCAAATATAAGCCTTATTTTTGTATAACTAAATAGATACACTAATATGTGAATGAATATAGGTGGCTGTGCTTCAATATCAGTTTGTCTGTTGTGGAATTTGAATATCACAAAATTTTCAGTTACATATTATTGTTTTTTATTGTTTAATTATTTAAGGACTATACAAGAAATTCTCAGCTTGAATGTTGTAGAATAACAAGAAGTGAGGTGGACATGGACCACAAGTTATAATTTGAAATACCCAGCTTTAAAAAAAAGTCAAGACTTATGTTGATAAAATAAAATTTCTATTTAAACTATCAAAGTATTTTAGCTTTGAATAAATCCTTACTACTAAATAGGATTTACTTACACTTTTAGCTATTTGTAACTCTAATTATAATCATGGGTTAGCTCTTTTACCCTTCATGTTGCTTCCACATTTGGTATCTCAAGTATTTGCCACATACTATGAATTTCAGGAATTTTTATTATAAATTTTCTAAAACTACTCTTCAACAGCTGAGAGCTACCATTCTATTTTCCATGTAAATTCTAAAAATTCAAACAACTACAAACAATAGCTTTACAATTTAAATTATTAAAAGATTCAAAAGTAAACTTTTAGTTATGGGTTTCGTTTAATGCTAGAACCCTTGATTAGCATACTGCAGATCCTGGGATAACTCTCTAGTACAGTACACACACAAACACACATGCGTGCATGCACACACACACACACATACACACACACACACACACACACACACACACACACACACACGCAGAGAGAGAGAGAGAGAGACAGAGACAGAGACAGAGACAGAGACAGAGACAGATAGATATGCATACTCCTGATACCAGTGTCAATTCAGAACCAGTATCCAATAGGCCCATGAAAGTCTGATTGTTTCCCTTCTTCCAGTGTACATTTACCCTTGTAAAGGGCTATACTTCCTCTTAGCAAATGATGGGAGGAAGACTAATAGTACACCTCATATATTTTAGCAGAATCTTTTTTCAACGGAATGTGAATTTTCCTTCATTCAAGGGCGTCTATGGTAACCATTTTGATAACTACAATCACTAGGCATTTGGCAATTCAGTACTGCCACCTGACTCCTGTTAATCCAGGGCCCAATTAAATCCACCACATTTAATTATTCCAATCAAACCATGGCATTTCAAACTTTAAGGTCTGGTATAAGGATAAGAACAATGAAAGGTCTTTGAATGTGCTGGTGACCCCTGTAATCATTTATTCTCTTATAAGATTAGGAAAAGGAAAAGTCAGTTGTAATTCTGATAGGTTTGTCTTCTTATGTTACTTGACCTTTTTCCTTTGCTGCTCTTAATATTTTCTCTTTATTCTGTATGTTTGGGGTTTTGATGATTATGTGGCAAGGAGACCTTTTTTGTTTGGTCCAGTCTACTAGGTGTTCTGTAGTCTTCTTGTACTTTCATTGACATTGAACCTATTAGAAGACAAAGTGGGAAATACCTTTGAATTAATTGGTACAGGAGACTGATTCCTGAACATTACACAAGTAGCACAGACACTGAGATCAACATTTGATAAATGGGACCTCCTGAAACTGAGAAGCTTCTGTAAGGCTAAGGACACAGTCAGTAAGACAAAATGGCAGCTCACAGACTGGGAAAACATATTCACCAACCCCACATATGACAGAGGGCTGATCTCCAAAATATACAAAGAACTCAAGAAGTGAGTCTCCAAAACACCAAATAAGCCAATTAAAAAGTGGGCTACAGAACTAAATAGACAATTCTCAATAGAGGAATCTACAACGATCTGAAGGAATGATTGAAATAGAAAAATTGGGTCAGGAGGTACAAATACAGGCATAACAAACAGAATACAAGAGATGGAAGAGAGAATAGCAGGTATTGAAGATACACTAGGAGAAATAGATCTATCGGCCAAAGAAAATTTTAAGTCCTACAAATCTGAAACACAAAAGTTCCAGGAAATATGGGACACCATAAAAATACCAAACCTAAGAATAGTAGGTATAGAAGAAGGTGAAAAAACCCACCTCATATGTACAGAATCATAGAAGAAAACTTTCCCATCCTAAAGAAAGACATGCCAATGAAGTTCAAGATGCTTGCAGAAGACCAAATATAGTGGACCAGAAAAAGTCCTCTCGACACATAATAAAGCACCAAACATGCAGAATAAAGAAAGAATATTAAGAGAAGCCAAGGAAGATGAACAAGTAACATACAAAGTCAAACCTATCAGAATTACACCTAACTTCTCCATGGAATCTCTGAAAGCCCAAAGGTCCTAGATAGATATTCTACCAACACAAGCCCAGACTGCTATGCCCAGCAAAGCTTTCAATCACTATAGATGGAGAAAACAAGAAATCAGATTTAAACAATACATATCCACTAATCCAGTACTACAGAAAGTTCTGGAGGGTAATATCCCACCCAAGAAAGTTAAGTACACTCACAAAAATATAGGCAATAGATAATCCCCCTTAACCAACAGCCAAAAGAACAAAAGGGGGGAATCTACACACAATACCACTACCACCACCAAATCCAAAACAAACAAGAATTAACAATCAATGGTCATTAATATCCCTCAATATTAATAGTTTTAACTTGCCTATAAAAAGACATAGACTAACAGAATGGATCCAAAGACAGGATCCATCCTTCTGCTGCATACAAGAAACACATCTCAACATCAAAGATAGGCAGTACCTCAGAGTAGAGAGAGAGGAAAAAATTTCAAATCAAATGGACCCAAGAAACAAGCTGGTGTAGCATTCCTCATATCTAACATATTGGACTTCAAACTAAGATTGATCAAAAGTGATGAAGAAGGTCATTTCCTATTCATCACAGGAAAAATCCATAAAGATGAAGTCTCAATTCAGAACATCTATGCTCCAAATAATAAGCATCAACATTCGTAAAAGACACATTACTAAAACTCAAATCACACATAAAACTTCACACACTTAGAAAGGGAGACTTCAACACCACACTTTCACCACTAGACAAGACCACCAGGCAGAAAACTTAACAAGGAAACAAAGGAACTAAAAGATGTTATAACCAATTGGGTTTAACAGACATCTATAGATCCTTCCACCCAAACACAAAAGAATATACCTTCTTCTCAGTGCCACATGACCTATAAAATTGACCATATACTCAGCAACATAACAAAACTTAAGAGGTACAAAAAAGTAGTAATAACCCCCTGTATATTTTTGGACCATCATGCTTTAAAGTTAGAATTCAACAATACAAATTGCAGAAACCATACGAAATCATGGAAATTCAACAATGCATAATTGCATCATTCCTGGGTCAATGAAGAAATTAAATGCAAATTAAAAACTTCCTAAAATCAATGAGAATGAAGGCACAACATACCCAAACTTATGGCACACATTGAAGGCAGTTCTAAGAGGAAAGTTCATAGCACTAAGTACCCACATGAAGAAACTGGAGAAAAGTCACACTAGAGAATTAAAATGCAAATGAAAGCTCTAGAACCAAAAGAAACAAATTCACCCTGGAGGAGTTCATGGTAGGAAATAACCAAATTGAGGACTGAAATCAATAAAGTAGAAACAAACAAAACAATACAAGGAATCTATGTAACAAAGAGTTGGATCTTTGAAAAAAATCAATTAGATAGAGAAACATTTATCCAAATTAACCAAAAGGGAGAGAGACAACATGCAAATGAACAAAATCAGAAATAAAAAGGGGGACATAACAACTGACACTGAAGAAATCCAGAGAATCAATAGGTCATATTTTGAAAATGTGTATCCACAAAATTCATAAATTTAAAGGTAATGGACAATTTTCTGGATAGATATCACTTATCAAAATTAAATCAAGAACAGATAAGCAATTTAAATAGACTTATAAACCTTAATGATATAGAAGCAGTCATCAAAAAACTCCCAACAAAAAAAGAGCCCAGGCCTAGATGATTTCTGTCCAGAATTCTACCAGAATCTCAAAGAACAGCTAATACCAATACCTCTCAAAATGTTCCACACAATAGAAGCAGAAGGGTCATTGTCAAACTCTTTACAAGGGTACAATTACCTTGGTCCACAAGCCACACAAAGACACAACTAAGAAAGAGAATTACAGACCAATATCCCTCATGAACATTGATGCAATAATACTCAATAAAATACTAGCAAATAGAATCCAAGAACAAATCAGAAAATTCATCCACCATGTTCAAGTAAGCTTCAACCCAGGGATGCAGTGATGGTTCAATATAAGAAAATCTACCACTGTAATCCACCATGTAAATAAACTGAAAAAGAAAAACCACGTGATCATCTCACTAGATGCTGAAAAAGCCTTTAACAAAATTCAACACCCCTTCATGATAAAGGTCTTAGAGAGACCAAGGATAACAGGAAGATACATATGCATAATATAAAGGTAACAAACAACAAACAAACATCCAAAATCAAATTAAAAACACAGAAACTCAATGTGATTCCTTTGAAATCTAGAATAAGACAAACTGTCACTCTCTACATATATCTTCAATATTATACTTGAAGTAATTGCTAGAGCAATAAGACAATAAATGCAGACAGAGGATACAAATGGAAAGGAAGAAGTCAAATTTTCACTATTTGCAGATGATATGATAGTTTACATAAGTGACCCAAAAAACTCTACCAGGGAACTCCTACAGCTGATAAACACCTTCAGCAAAGTGCCAGGACACAGAATTAACTGAAAACAATGATTAGCCCTTCTATATATAGAGGATAAATGGGATGAAAAAGAAATAAGAGAAACAGCACCCTTTACAAAAGCCACAAACAATATAAAATAGCTTGAGGTAATGCTAACCAAACAAGTAAAAGAACTATATAACAAGAAATTTGAGTCTTTAAAGAAAGATATTAAAGAAGATAACAGAAAACTGAAAGATCCCCCATGCTCTTGGATAGGTAAAATCAACATATTAAAATTGGCAATGTTTGCCAAAAGCAATCTACTAATTCAATGCAATTCCCATCAACATCCAAGGACAATTCTTCACAGACCTTGAAAGATCAATTGTCAACTTTATATGGAAAAACAAAAGACCCAGGACAGCCAAAACAACAGTGTACAATAAAGGAACTTCTGGAGTCATCACAATCCCTGACTTCAAGTTCTATCATAGTGCTAAAGTCCTGAAAACAGCTTGGCAATGGCACAAAAATAGACAGGTAGACCAATGTAATTTATTAAAAAAAAAAACCGCTCATATTATCCCACATACCTACTAACTCCTGACTTTGATAAAGAAGCTAAAATTTTGCAATAGAAAAAGTGAAGTATCTTCAACAAATGGTGTTGGTATAACTGAATGCTGCTGCCTAGAAGACTGCAGAGAGTTCAGTATCTGTCACCATGCTCAAGACTTAAGTCCAAATGGATCAAAGACCCCAACATACATCCAGGCTCACTGAACATCTTAGAAGAGAAATTGGTACATATCCTTGAAGGAATTGGTACAGGAGATCACTCCCTGAATATAACACTGATAGCATAGACAGTGAGATGGACAATTAAAAAATGGGACCTCCTGAAACTGAGAAGCTTCAGCAAGGCAAAGGACACTGTCAACAAGTCAAAATGGCAAGCCACAGAATGGGAAAAGATATTCACCAACCCCACATATGACAGTGGGCTGATTTCCAAACTATACAAAGAAGTTAAAAAGTTAGTCATCAAAACACCAAATAATCCAATTAAAAAGTGGGTTTCAGGAAATAGAGAATTCTCAAAAGAAGAATCCAAAACAGCTGAAAGATACTTAAGAAAGTGCTCAACATCCTTAGCCATCAGGGACATGCAAATCAAAAAGACTCTGCAATACCATCTTTCTCCTGTCAGAATGGCTAAAATCAAAAACACCAATGATAACTTATGCTGGAGAGGATGTGGAGAAAAGGAACACTCCTCCATTGCAGGTGGTAATGCAAACTCTTACAGTTTCTTTGGAAATTAGTATGGTGGTTTCTCGGGAGAATTAGAATCAGTCTACCACAAGATCCTGCAATTCCACTCTTAGGCATATATCCAAAATATGTACATTCATTCAACAAGGTCATATGTTCATCTATGTGCATTTCTGAGTTATTTGTAATAGCCAGAACCTGGAAGCAACCTAGATGACCCTCAACTGAAGAATGGATAGAGAATATGTGGTACATTTACACAATAGAGTACTACTCAGAGGGAAAAAACACAATGAAATCTTGAAAATGACAGGCAAATGGATGGAATTGGAATAAACATGGTATGTATTCACTCATATATTGATATTAGACATAGTGGAAAGGATTACCAGCCTATTATCGACACTGCCAGAGAAGCTAGGAAACAAGGAGGACCCTAAAAGAGATCCCCTGGAGAAGGGAACAGGTAAAGATCTCCTGAGCTAATTGGGAGCATGGGGGAGGGGAGATGGAATTGGGATAAAGAGAAGGGGAGAAAAGGAGTACATAAGGGTGCAGGAAGATTTAGTCAGTGGAAGAATATAGTAGAGCAAGAATAGAGATGCCAAAATAGAGTGAATCATTGTAGGTTTAAAGAGAAATCTGTCCCTAGGTAAATGTCCAGAGATCTGCAAGCATGTCCCCAACTAGGAATTTATGCAATACTGGAAAGGCTACCTGAAATTCTGTTCCCTGATAATGATGTTGATTACTACCTTATATGTATTCCTAGAGCCTTCATCCAGTAGCTGATGGAAGCAGAAGCAGATATCCACAGCTAAATTCTGAACTGAACTCCTGGAATCCAGTTGCAGATAGGGAGGGGTAATGAGAAAAGGGGTCAAGAGTAGGCTGAAGAAACTCACAGAAGCAGCTCACCTGAACAAGGAGGAATTCATGATCCCCAGACTGATAGCTAGGAAACCAATATAGTGCTGATCCAGACCCCAGGAAAATGGTTGTCAGTTAGGAGGCCTGGTAATTCTATGCGGCCTCTGGCAGTGTAACAGTATTTATCCTAGTATATGAATGGACTTTGAGAGCCCATTACCCATATAGAGATACTCTCTTAGCCTAGACACAAGGGAGGGGTCCTAGGCCCCCAGGAAAGGCCTCACCCTCCCTGGGGATCAGAAAGGTAGTGGGATAGGGGGTTGGTGTGTGGCAGGGGATGTGGGGAGGGAGAAGGAACTATGATTGCCATGTAAAACAAGATTGCTTCTAAATTAAATAAAAATAAAAATAAATAACACCCGTCAAGACTGAGAGTTTCATTTTCATTGCAATTTAGTCAATCTTATAATAAGGCCTCTGTGTGATTTTTGGCAACTTTGATCTCTGTAATGTCTGGATAGTATATTCTCTTCCATGGCACAATTTTAAACCTTGACACTGCTTACACACATCTAGAACAACTAAATTTCATCCCCGTGTTCATTGTTGTCCTAGTCACCATTTCCTCTGTTGCTTGAATTTGGTAAATTTCATCATGATTGTCATTTTTTTCCTTTGTATTTTTTCCCAGAGATGATAGAAGATACTCACAAGTATCACTCTTTTCTGTATTTTTCCACAAATTGTCAAAAATTTTGTTCATAAACCAATAAATACCTTGCTTCTTCGAATGGGTGAATTAGACAGACTAAATGCATTTATCTCAATTATCTTGTTAAATAGTTCAGGCCAAGGAATTTTACTTCTTTCCATGCTTCTAGAAGAGGCTTCAGTAAACTGTAGGTATCATTAATTTGGAAACACTGTATCACATACTAAAAAAATTATCCTTATACTTATGTAAAATCCTGGTACCAAAATCTGTATTAGTTAGGATTTTCCTGAAAAACTTATGTGATCAAATAATATACACAAGTTTTGTTAGTTGTCTTACTGGCCTTCGTCTGACTATTCCAACAATGTATTTTTTTCCTAAGGGACAGTCTAGATACAATAGTTGTTCCATCCACAAGGCTGGATGTTTCTGATGATCATCAGTATATAGCAGATTACTGAAGAGCTAACCTCTGGTAACAGTAAAGGAATGAACTTGCTCGTGAGTGTGAGGGTAAACAAGCAAAAAGAAAAAGTTTCTTTCTTCCATGTACTTTATACATGCTGCCAACAGAAGATGTGACCTAGATTTAGAGTGTGTTTTCTGAACCTCAAATGATCTGGATTTAAGTTGGGTCAGCCTATTTTAAATGATTCAATAAAGAAAGAAACTCACAGATGTGCTCAGTTGCTTGGGATTTAGTTAATTCCAGGTGCAGTCAAGTTCATCACCCAGAATAGCCATCATAGCAAAGACCTAAGAAAACTTCCCATCATCCATGTCAAGTGCCTTATAACCACCTCCAACTCCAGATCCCAGGGGATCCTATTTCTCTCATATCTATTAGCACTTGTACTCATATGTACACAAATTCCTGTAGACACAAACAGATTATTAAAAACTAAGAAACCCTAGCAGGGCATGGTGGCACATGCCTTTAATCCCATCACTTAGTAGGCAGAGTCAGGGGTTGTCTATGAGTTTAAGGCCAGCCTGGTCTTCAAAGTAAGTTCTAGGACAGCCAGGGCTATTGCACAGAGAAACCCCATCTCAACAACAACAGTATTAATAACAATAATTATAAAGGAAGCTTGAAAATATGCTGGGTATGGTAATGTGCTCCATTAATCGCAGTACTTAGGAAACAGCAGCAAGTAGACCTCTGTGATTTAAAAGAGAAACTGGTTTATATACTAAGTTCCTGGCTTGAGAAACCCTGTCTCAAACAACAGCAACAGTATTAACAACAATAATTATAAAGGAACCTTGTAAATATGTTGGGTGTGGTAATGCGCTCCATTAATCTCAGTACTTAGGAACCAGTGGCAAGTAGACCTCTGTGAATTAAAAGAGAAACTGGTTTATATACTAAGTTCCTGGCTAGCCAGAGCCAGACAATGAGACACTGTCTCAAAAATCTAAAGGGCGAAGGGCATTGGTGGCACACGCCTTTAATCCCAGCATTTAGGAGAGGCATGTAGATCGCTGTGTGTTCAAGGCCAACCTAGTCTCCAAAGAGAGTGCCAGGATAGGCTCCAAAGCTACATAGAGAAACCCTGTCTCAAAAAACCAAAAAGGAGGGAGGGCAAAATTAAGCTTATCTGTTTAGATAACTTTATGGCACAAAAGTGTTTGCAAATGGGATAATGGGTGATTGAACTGGAGAAATTGAGTAAAAGTATGGATTTTCAAACCTATGTTAGACATATCATAAGCCTTACTCTGTTGCTATGTTTTAGTCAGTTACCTAGTTGTGAACATAGCTACATGGCTCCTTCATTCTGGGAAAGAAAATAAAGAGAAAGACTTGCTTTTTCTAGAACTTGATGAATTATATCATATTCTGCAATTGTTTTCTTTTTTGTAGATAGTATTCATGAATATAGACCCTGAGTCTTACTTTGCTGAATATCAGGATATTAATGGTGAATTTCTTTTCTTACCATGTGAAGATTAAATAACGTCATAATTATCTTAGGAAGTAGAACATAATTCTGTTCCAGTTTGTTTTCTCTTGCTATGATAAATGCTGATGAAAACCAAGTTGGGGAAGAAATGTTGGCTAACATTTCCTGATCTTAGTTTGTTACTGAGAGAAGTCAGGGCAGGAAATCCGGTAGGAACAGAGGCAAGAACTGTGGAGGAAAACTCTTTACTGCCTTTCTTCCTATGTCTTGTTCAACTTGCCTTAAAATACAGTCAAGGACAACCTGCAGATGAGTGGCATTATCCACATTGGATTGGGTCCTCTTATATCAATCATAAGTCAAAAAGGTGCATGAGGGACGTGCCTAAAGGCCAATATGATTGAGGTAATTCAGGTTATTTCCTCCCAAGTGACTCACGGATGTGTATATTCACCCAAAGCTAGGTAGCACACAAATGCTATCATCAAAAAGGAAATTATAATATAGTAAGAGAGTAAAAGTTAATTTGTCTAAGAGGAAGAGTACTGTAAAGTTTTAGGTAAAATTAAGTTCATATAACAAGTTGTCTCTAAGTATCAAGTTCAAATAACATTTTGTAAAATAAATAGGCATTAAATAAATTGGTATCTTAAACCCTTAGTTCAATTACTGTTTGTATTTGAAATTAAATAAATCTGATATTTCCTACAACCATTAATAAACTCTCAGCGAAGTAAAAATCAACCCTGCAAGTCATTGCTTGATATTGTGGGCTAAATTTTCTTTCAGTCTTATTATTAGCACTGTTGCACTATTGTATCATAGAGGTGTGATTTTCTTTCTTATCATGGCTTTCTGGTTTCAAAATTCAGTTGGACACACAGGCTCCACAGATTAAACATGATTTTCCCAATTTAAAAGAATTGGGGTCCTGTGGCAGTGCCCTAGCCTCAGGTGAATCTGGGTGCTGCTGTTTCCCACCCTCCTCCAACAACCTCTGCTCGCTTCTGCCATCCCCTGGACAAGCGTGGACCAGCCCAGACCGGAAGGCACACCCTGATTCCAGACATACCTCAACCCTGTCTACACCCTGCCCTCTGTCTGGCAGCAGATGCCCCAGCCTCAGGTGAGTCTGGGCACTGCTTTGCCTGCCCCCCAACCTCCTCCATTAACTCTTGCTCGCTTCTGCCTGAAGGCCCAGACTAGGGTCCGGACACACCTCACCCATGTCTACACCCTGCCCTCTGTCCTGCTGTGGTGCCCGAGCCTCAGGTGAGTCTGGGCGCTGCTGTTTCCCAACCTCTGCCATCAGCCCCTGCTCGCTTCTATCTGAACCCCCCCCCCACAAGAGTGGACCAGCCCAGACCAGAAGGCCCACCCTGAGTCCAGAAACACCTCACCCCTGTCTACACCCTACCCTCTGTCCTGCAGTGTTGCCTTAGCCTCAGCCTCAGAAGCTGAGCCACCTGCACTCACTGGAAGAAGGGATGGGAAGAAGACAGAGTAAGAACACACTCAAAAAAAAAGAAAAACCAATATGACACCACCAGAATATAGGGAATCCACTCCAGCAAGATCTGAAAAGCCCAACACAGAGCATGGAGAAGAGATGGACCTCAAAAATTATGTTAGGAAGATGATGGAGTCCTTTAAAGAGGAAACAAGAAAATCCCATAAAGAAATAGAAGAAAAAACAAGCAAAAAATTTCATGAGATGGAGGAAAACACAAACCAAAGTATTCAAGAAGTTAACAAATCTCTCAAAGAATCTAAAGAAAGCCAAGAAAAAACAACCAAACAAGTGAAGGAAGCACTCGAAACAGTTCAAGGCATGAAAGTTGAAAGAGAAACAATAAAGAAAACACAGAATGAGTTGATGCTGGAAATAGAAAGGCTGGATAAATGATCAGAAACTAAAGATGTGAATATAACCAATAGAATACATGAGATGGAAGAGAGAATCTCAGTTGTTGAAGACTCTCTAGAGGATATACAATCATCGAACAAAGAAAATCTGATGTCCAACACAAAATATCCATGAAATATGAGACACCATGAAAAGGCTGAACCTAAGAATAATAAGTATAGAAGAAGGTGAAGAAATACAGCTCCAAGGTACAGAAAACATATTCTACAAAATCATAGAAGAAAACTTCCCCACCTACAGAAGGATATGCCTATGAAACTACAAGAAGCTTACAGAACACCAAACAGACTGGACCATAAAAAGTATTCCCCTCGACACATAATAACCAAAGGACCAAACCTTCAGAATAAAGAGAAAATATTAAGAGCAGCAAAGGAAATAGGCCAAGTAACATATAAAGGCAGACCTATCAGAATCACACCTGACTTCTCAATGGAAACTTTAGAAAGCCAGAAGGTCCTAGATAGATATCCTACAAACACTAATGGAGCATGGATGCCAACCGAGACTACTGTACTCAGCAAAACTTTCAATCACTATAGATGGAGAAAACAAGATATTCCATGACAAAATCAGACTTAAAAAATACATGTCCACATATCCAGCACTACAGAAAGTTCTAGAAGGAAAACTCCAACCCAATGAAGATAGCTACACTCACAAAAATATAGGCAATTGATAATCCAATTCTACCAAACAGGAAAAGAAACAGGAGGGTGAAATCCACACACAATGACACCACAACAACAAGTCCAAAACCAACAAGACCAAAAAATCAATGGACATTAATATCCCTCAATGTCAATGGTATTAACCTGCCCAGAAAAAGATACAGGCTAACAGAATGGATAGGAAGACAGAATCCATCCTTCTGCTGTATGCAAGAAACACACCTCAATTTCAAAGACAGGTGTTACCTCAGAGTAAAGGGTTGGGAAAAGATTTTCCAATCAAATGGGCCCAAGAAACAAGCTGGTGTAGCAATCCTAATATCTAACAAATTACATTTCAAACTAAAATCAATCAAAAGAGATGAAGAAGGACATTTCATATGCATCACAGGAAAAGTCCTTCAAGATGAAGTCTCCATCCTGAACATCTATGCCCCAAATATGAAGGCACCCACATTTGTAAAAGAACCATTACTAAAGCTCAAACCACACATAAAACCACACACACTTATAGTAGGAGATTTCATCACGCCGCTTTCACCACTAGAAAGGACCAACAGACAGAAACTTATCAAAGAAACAAAGGATCTAACAGAAGTTATGACCCAACTGGGTTTAACATATATATATATATATATATATATATATATATATATATATATAATCATTCCATCCAAACACAAAAGAATATACCTTCTTCTCGGCGCCAAATGGAACCTTCTCTAAAATTGACCATGTATTTGTCAACAAAGCAAACCGCCACAGATACAAAAGAATTGAAATAACCCCCTGTATCTTATCAGATCACCATGCTTTAAAGCTAGAATTCAACAGCAATACAAATTGCAGAAAACCTACAAACTCATGGAAATTGAATAACACCCAATTACACCATTCCTGGGTTGAGGAAGAAATAAAAAAGAAATTAAAGACTTCCTAGAATTTAATGAGAATGTAGGCACAACATACCCAACCTTATGGGACACTTTGAAAACAGTGCTAAGAGGAAAGTACATAGCACCAAGTGCTCAAATGTAAAAATTGGAGAAATGTCACACTAGAGAATTGACAGAACAACTGAAAGCTTTAGAGCAAAAAAGAAAAAAAGCAAACTCACCACGGAGGAATAGCCACCAGGAAATAATCAAACTGGGGGCTGAAAACAATAATGTAGAAACTAGGAAAACATTACAAAGAATCAATGAAACAAAGAGTTGGTTCTTTGAGAAGATCAACAACATAGACAAACCTCTATCCAAACTAACTAAAAGGCAGAGAGAGCATGCTAATTAACAAAATCAGTAACAAAAAGTAGGATATAACAATGGACACTGAGGAAATCCACAGAATCATCAGGTCATACTTTAAAAACCTGTACTCCGTAAAATTTGAAAATCTAAAGGAAATGGACAGTTTCCTGAATAGATGTCACTTGCCAAAATTAAACCAAGAACAGATAAGCAGTTTAAATCATCTTATAACCCCGAATGAAATAGAAGCAGCCCTCAAAAGCCTTCCAACCAAAAAAAGCCCAGGACCGGATGGCTTCACTGCAGAATTCTACCAGAAATAAAAAACAACAGTTAATACCAGTACTGCACAAGTTGTTCCACACAATAGAAGCAGAAGGGATATTACCAAACTCTTTTTACAAAGCTACAATCACTTTGATACGCAAGCCATACAAAGATACAACTAAAAAAGAGAACTACAGACCAATATCACTCATGAACATAGATTCAAAAATACTCAACAAAATATTGGCAAATCAAATCCAAGAACACATCAGAAAAATCATCCACTATGATCAAGTAGGCTTCATCCCAGGGGTGCTTCAACATACAAAAATCCATCAATGGAATCCACCACATTAACATACTGAAAAAGAAAAACCAGATGATCATCTCACTAGATGCTGAAAAAGCCTTTAATAAAATCCAACACCACTTCATGATAAAGATCTTGGAACAGGAATAACAGGAACATATCTAAACACGATAAAAGCAATATACACCAAACCAACAACCAACATCAAAAGAAATGGAAGGAAACTTAAAGCTATTCCTCTAAAATCAGAAACAATAAAGGGATTTCCACTCTCTCCATATCTCTTCAATATTGTGTTTGAAGTTCTACCTAGAGCAATAAGACAGCAAAAGGAGATCAAAGGGATACAAATTGGAAAGGAAGAAGTCAAACTTTCAGTTTGTTTGCAGATGATATGATAGTCTACATAAGGGACCCGAAAAACTCTACCAGGGAACTCGTACAGCTGATAAACACCTTCAGCAAATTAGCAGGATACAAGATTAACTTACAAAAATTAGTAGCCCTACTTTATACAGATGATAAATGCAATGAGGAAGAAATCAGAGAAACATCACCCTTCACAATATCCACAAGTAACATAAAATACCTTGGGGTAACACTAACCAAAACGTGAAAGACCTGTAGAGTAAGAACTTTGAGTCCTTAAAGAAAGAAATTAAAGAAGATACCAGAAAATGGAAAAATCACCCATGCTCATGGATAGGTAGAATTAACATAGAAAAAATGGCTTTCTTGCCAAAAGTAATCTACAGAGTCAATGCAATCCCCATCAAAATCCCAACACAGTTCTTCACAGACCTTCAAAGAAACATACTCAACTTTATATGGAAAAACGAAAGACCCAGGATAGCCAAAACAACTTTGTACAATAAAGGATCTTCTGGTGGCATCTCCATCCCTGACTTCAAGCTCTATTATAGAGCCATAGTTCTGAAAACAGCTTGATATTGGCACAAAAATTGACAGATAGACCAATGGAATCGAATTGAAAACCCTGATATTAACCTACACACCTATGAACACCTTATTTTTGACAAAGGTTCTAAATCTATACAATGGAAGAAAGATAGCATCTTCAACAAATGGTGCTGGCACAACTGGATTCAGACATGCCGAAGAGTGCAGATAGATCCATTCCTGTCACCATGCTCAAAACTTAAGTGCAAATGTATCAAAGACCTCACCATAAATCCAGCCACACTGAATCTTCTAGAAGAGAAAGTGGGAGATACCCTTTAACGAATAGGCACAGGAAACAGCTTCCCAAACATTCTACCAGTAGCACAGACATTGTGATCTTCAATTAATTAATGGGACCTCCTGAAACTGAGAAGATTCTCTAAGGCAAAGGACATAGTCGGTAAAACAAAATGACAGCCCACAGAATGGGAAAAGATCTTCACCAACCCCACATCACACAGAGGGCTGATTTCCAAAATATACAATGAACTCAACAAGCTAGCCACAAAAACACCAAACAATGAAATTAAAAAGTGTGGTGCAGAAATAAATAAGCCTTCTCAACAGAGGAATCTGAAATGGCTGAAAGACACTTAAGAAAGTGCTCAAAATCCTTGGCCATCAGAGAAATGCAACTCAAAACAACTCTGAGGTACCACCTCACACCTGTCAGAATGGCTAAAATCAAAAATACCAATGGCAATCTATACTGGTGAGGATGTGGAGAAAAAGGAACACTCCTCCATTGCTGGTGGGAATGCAAACTTGTAGGACCACTCTGGAAATCAGTATGGCGGTTGCTCAGAAAAATGGGAATCAGTCTACCTCAAGATCCAGTAATTCCTCTCTTGGGTGTATACCCAAATAATGCATGTTCATACAATAAGAACATATGTTCAACCATGTTCATAGCAGCATTGCTTGTAATAGCCAGAACCTGGAAGCAACCTAGATGCCCCTCAACTGAAGAATGGATAGAGAAAATGTGGTACATTCATACAATGGAGTACTACTCAGCAGAAAAAAGCAATGGAATCTTGAAATTCACAGGCAAATGGATGGAACTAGAAGAAACCATCCTGAGTGAGGTAACCCAGTCACAAAAAGGCAAACATGGTATGTACTCACTCATATATGTATTTTAGACATAGAGCAAAGGATTACCATCCTACAATCCTCTTCAACAAAGAAATTAGGAAACATGAAGTACTCTAGGGGATAAATGCATGGACCCTAGGAATGGGAAGGAGCAGGAACTCCTGAGCTAATTGGGAGCATGAGGGTAGGGGAGAGGGAGCTGCCAGAATGACAGCAGGAGAAGAGGATAGGAGAGGAGGAAATGGAGGAGCAGAAATATTGAGTTGGGGAAAGACTAGATGAGAGCAGGATGAG
Organism: Cricetulus griseus; assembly: GCF_003668045.3. NCBI lineage: Eukaryota > Metazoa > Chordata > Mammalia > Rodentia > Cricetidae > Cricetulus > Cricetulus griseus. The sequence goes on from NC_048604.1 coordinate 86,726,197, forward strand.
AGATACCATATTAGAGGGAGCCATTATAGGTCCTAGGAGAGATCAGGCACTAGGGAGACTTCCAGAGATCGTTAATGATGACACGAACTGACAATCCAGGCATTGGTGGAGAGGATAACCTAAATGCCCCTCCTCTAAAATGAGGTGGTGACTACTTTTTATGGCATCCTAGAGCCCTCATCCAGTGTCTGATGGAAGCAGAGGCAGACATCCACAGTTACACACTGAACTGAATTCTGGAATTTAGTTGAAGAGAGGGAGGAATGAAGATCCATGGGGTCGGTACCAGGTTGGAGAAACCCACAGAAACTGCTGGCCTGAACAAGGGGGAAACACATAGACCCCAGATGGTGTCTGGGAGGCCAGTACAGGACTGATCCAGACACCTGAACATGGATGTCAATGAGGAGGCCTCTGTACTCTAGGAGTCCACTGCTAGTGGATTAGTATTTTTCCCTGGTGTAAGAAGAGACTTTGAGAGCCCATCCCACGTGAAGGGATGCACTATTGCTCTGGACACATGGGGAAGGGCCTAGGCCCAGCCCAGGATTATGTGGTGGACTTTATGGAAACCCTGTTGAGGGCCCTACCCTGCCTGGGGAGTAGTGGTTTGATGGGATGGTGAGTAGGTCAGGGTGGGGTAGGATGGGTCAGGGGAGGGAGGGGGAGAAGTGATTGACATGTGAAACAAGCTTGTTCCTATTTTGAACTAATAAAAAAATTTAAAAAAGGAATTGGGACAGATTGTTAGTAGCTTTTCACAAAGACAAACTTTCAAAATCTGTAAGTTATGGGGAAATTTTGAAAAATAGATGAGATATAGTTACATCTGAAAATAAAATGCTTTTAAATAGATGGATAGGTTTGTTATTGGTTCATTTGACCTTCTTGTACATTTCTTGATTGATATCTTCAAGCTGAAGGAAAAGAAATAAGGAAAACTTAATCTGTGCTATACTTTCCCACGTGTTTTATAAATGTCAACAAATTAGAAGTTTGATTGTTTTGCTGAATTGTGGTTTTTCATATGAGAAGTGAGACATGTGTGCACACTGTGCATCTCTAAGGGAAAAATACATTTTTTTTCTGCTAAACATGAAGCCTGATATCAAATACAAATTAATGTAAAGTAGTAGATCATTTTGATTCATTTTATAGTTAAGTATGTTTAGTTACATATATTCCTTCATTTAGTTTTAATTCAATATGAAAGTTAAATTGTACTCAGTCTTATTGCTTATTCATGTGTACAATAAATGTAGAGACTAGATAATACAGCTTGCATATTCTGGAACTGCTAAAATATCCATATCAATTCAAAACAATACTTATGTATATTATGTTTTAATTGAGCAAAGTATGAGACTCTGTTTTTTATTGATTCTATTATTCTGGGAAATTTCTGTATACTTATACAATATATATTGTTCTTATACATTTACCACAACCTCCCTATAGCTCCCCCTACTATATTCTAACATCTCCCTACTAGCTTAATATCTTAGCCAGCTACTGCTGTTTGAGAAATCAATCAGTGGTGAAATACTGAAAGAAGTGTGACAACTATCAAATGCCAATAGCTCTTTCATTCTGGCTAGGGCCCCAGAAACCTCTCCTGTATTCATGATGGAATATGGACTGGCTTGATTTTATACATGTTTTGAACAAAACATCAGAACTTCTATGAGCTGATTTATGTATTGGTCATGTCATGTCCCTCCATAACTGCTCAGTCTTATATTCTTTCTGCCCTTTGTTATATATCTGCAAATTTTCCTGAGCTTTAAATGGTGGAAGTTTATGCTAGATGAGTACATAGAGATTTATATTCAGCACCTTACCTGTTATGAATCTCTTCTACCATGAATCTACCAACTGCAAATAGAAGCTTCACTAAGCAAGATTGAGAGTAGCCAAAGACTATGGTCATAAACATAAATATTTAGAATGCAGTTGTATACCATGATAATATAGCAAAAAATAAAACAAAAGCCCCCCATGGTCTATGATGTCCCATGTTATGAACTTTAAATCAGGATTAAAGCACTAAGCCTCAATTCCTTTTCACAGAGCAGGCATCACATCTATTTGAAACAAGCAATCTGCACCAGAAATTACCCACTATATATCACTCATATTCGGTCTAGTACTGGGTTGCCTGGGCCATTATCAAAAGGAAATGAAGAAATTGATCAATTATTGACAGGAAATGTGTTGGAAGTTTCAGGACTTCATAAGAAAACATCATGGTAATAATAGGAGCTTAAGGAAAAGTTTTCCATTACTTGGCAACAAGATAAGGAAAATACACAAATCTTTCCTGATTCTTCTTTGTAGAAGCAAGTTCCTTTACAAGCAGAAATTATTCCCAAAGGTACACAAAGAAGTGAAATTTGGCAAATAGATATATTCCTTTTAGTAAAATTTGAAAAATTAAAATATGGGACTATGGGGGCCATTTTTATTCAAATCATGACAATCATGTACCAGTGATTGGAGGTATGCAACCATGTGACAGTAGTATTTGGAAGTTACCAAATGATCAAACTGGTCAGATACAAAGAACTGAGTTGCTTTTAAATACACTAAAGACAGCATATCCTTCAGTAGGTATTTTGGCTCCCAGAACTGTGAGAGAACACATTTCTAGATTGTTCATTTTCTTCCCTCTTTTATTCCTCCGTTCTTTCATTTGCTTAGTCCTTCATTATGTTCCTCTCTTCAGTGCTGCACCTAGGCCACATTCATGTTCTGAAAAGTACAATACCAATGTTCCTCAACCACATTATGACTTGTTCTTATTTTAAAGCAAAATGAAATGATAATTTGTTAAAGCTTCAAAAGAAAACTAGTCCATCTAGGATATAGGAAATCACTAGCCCTGAGAAGCTGGCTAGATTTACAGTACCAGACATGATTTCGTTCTTGTCAAGTGAAATTGAAGTCCAATTAGACATTTGTTGTTTTCCACCAACATGTCAGTGCCACATCTTTTACCAGCATGCACATTTTACCTTTTTTCATGATTGTTATGATTGTCGTGAGCATGAATATTTAATTGACCCTCTTGCTTGGCAGAATGCACACTATTTTCTAGTACATTGAAGCTATACTGGAGCAAAGAAATTTTCAGTTCCAATCCAGTTCAAATCATCGTAGAGGCAAACAAGAGCTTCATTGATAATCTGTATTATTTTGAGGGTCACTTCGACTACTCTGACCAACCCTTAGAATGGAAGATTCTCATGTCTGGTATTGGGCATTTAGTTTGATTGTGATTCTTATGTTGGGAAGCATTGTCAACTCATGTGGCTTAACTTCTTATGAGATATAATATATATATATATATATATATATATATCATATAATATTATATAAACTTTACTAGAGAAAGATAATTCATTACAACATTATAAATCTTAACCCTATACAAACAGATAATTAACTGTACCTAGCACCCTTCATGAAAGACACTTCTATTTACATCAAATGGAGACCATCACAGGTTCCTGACTTTCTCCAGCCCACACCTTTTTTCTATGCAAGTATATATTTCTTCCAAATTTGACAATCTCTATGACTGTTTTTTCTTACATTGACATATACCATCATTTCAAAAAAAGTTTCTATACTTTTATTTGTTTGAGACAGGGTTAGACTGGCCTCTACCTCTGTTTCTTTGTTTTGATTACTGCTTTGCTTCAACATTATTAGTTAAGTTTCTACCCTTTTAAATAATAAGACAACTATAATTATGTTCAGCATTTTAGGAACCTCAGATATTGTGATCAGTCTATTTTCTATGAAACCATCAACCTTATCACCAACTTTCTCTATACTTTTGTTATCTGTTGATTACAATATATTTAAAAGATTTTACAACTCTAAAGTTTTATCATTATAATACTTAATTGATGAATTTTAACTTTGTTAACAATTCCTTATTTCCCCCTAATGTCTCTTGTTGAATTTAATAATCATATCTGCAGAAAACTTGTATAATCTAAAGATAAGATAAACCTATACATATATTGAAAGTGACCTATCAAAAAACACACTCAGTATATTTTAGTCCTGTATTAATTCCCAATGTTCTCAGCTAATGTATAATTTAATCATTTTCAATTATGCTCTAATATGCCTCTTCCTTTCATTGCAAGCTAGTTAGTATCATATATTTATATTTAAATGTTCAATAAATTAAATGCTTAGGTTAGAATCTCAGAATTTGGCCTCCAAAAAACTGAATCTTCATGAATATCAGTTTTACTTTTTCCTTCTTATGAAGGAAGAATATTCATCCTATACTTTTGTTATCAACTAAATAATCTTCTCTATTGCCTTTTAATTTTGATTATCTTCCATCATTTAAAATTTCACCATTTAGTCAACACCCTGTTCTTTCCATTATGTAAAAGTAGACAAAGTATCCTTAATGCACTTTAATACTTGCAAGTATACATTTAGTTTGGTTCTACTACCTTGATTTCTAAATAAATGCCGTTCCATATCTAACATTCACCTTTTGTGTTCTACTATTCAGAATTAATCACTTTCATTTTGTCAAAATAAAATAAGATACAGCTGAGTATTGGTTGCGCATGCCTTTATTCCCAGCACTTGGGAGGCAGAGGCCAGCCTGGTCTACAGAGCGAGTGACAGGATAGGCTCTAAAGCTACACAGAGAAACCCTGTCTGGATAAACAAAAAATAAAAAAATTAACAGGTAAAATAAAATTTTAATTAAAACAATAAAAGTTAATTGTGGGCATACAAAAGGATTTTTATTAAACCTCAAATAAAGAACCTATAACATTATAAAGTGTAAAGCCACAAGTCACCAGACTTGGGTACTGGGAACTAAACTTAATTTCCCAGGAAGAGGCATAAATGCTCCTAATGTCTCTGCCATTTCTCCAGCCCATGTAACATATTTTAACATTACTTTTTAAATCACCAATTTATTTTCTAGTACTCTGTACTTTGATTTTAGAAGTAGCATATGTTTACATACTCTGATCACATTAGAGAATTCAGGCTTAGCTCTTTTTCCTCTGTTCTATATCTTGGAGGATAACTTCTACTGGCTTGGTTGCCAGGGCTTTCCTGAGCTTGGCTTTGAATTGCATTTTACCAATGATAGTTGTTGACAGGAAATCAAATAACATGAGCAGAATAATGCCAGGCACATACTGCTTCCCATTGACAATTTCCTGTCAGAATAATGTTTTATATTGTCTATTCTGCCATACCTGTGGTTCTTCTGGAAAATAAAAATGTGGGCCTTCAGTCACGAGTGGCTAAAACTATTTTTGATGGCCCTATCTCACTCAGAGGACTTGCATTTAACAGTAACAATACTCTCTCCCTGCACCACCGGAGTTGTGGGAATAGTTCTTAGCATTGTGAGTCTCTGGGTCCATCACTATTTCTAATGGGTTTCTTAGTGTTTTTCTCATGTCCATAAATAATCTCTTCATTAAATTCTCTTCAACTGCTCTGAGTAAGCTATTCACAGTAGAGGGTATGTTTTAGATATATTCAGTTTTCATTGCTTACTAACACACTTGTTCTGTCTATTGTACAGTTATTCATCAGTTGATACATATTCAGAAAAATATTCTCTTAAAACCATTTAAACAAAATTTAGTTGTGAGAATCTGTTACTTAGCTCTTGGGAACTGGTGAGGCAGCACATATATTAATATCAGCAGGAAACACTTTATACACTAGGTACAATGTTAGGGCTATACTAATCTCCAATGCCTTAGGAAACTTGGTAAATGTTGGGAACATAAAAGGCTAGTGGAACAAAAACAATGCAGTCAGTATTAGTGATACCAACTAAAGTATAGAGTAAGAAGAAAAAAAGGATTTTCCTGCCTTCTGATAGTCTTTTTTAGTCATCTCATGCTAGCTGTACATGTATATACACCAAAGCAACACAACAAGATAAGAAGGAAAAGTTGTTTTAAAGACTAGCTATCTAAGAAATAGAAATCTCAATTCACAGATAGTCTGATCATTTTTATCTTCTTTTTAATATAAGCAGTTACTCAGTCCATAACTGACTGACTGATTTTAAGACGGGGTTGCATTATATAACAGGCTAGATTTGAATCACTCTTCAAGTCACTTGCCTCACATTTTAAAATGGAGAAAATACTATTAATATATTTAATGATAATACATTTGAGTGTTAGGAAATATGGTGATATTCTGTTGATCAAAACATAAAATCTATAGTTCATGGTTTCTATTGAGGATTTATAATTGTTGTTTTCCAAACAGATACTGACATTCCAACTATTACATCTGGGTGGGTTTAGGAGGGTTATTTTACAATAAGCAGTATCTGGGCGTATTACCATTCCCTGACATAATAGTTACATCATGTAAACTTTCACTTTTTTCATGGTGAACTTGAGATTTATATAAGGCCATGACATGCAGGTCACAAGAAAGCATAAGTAAATTACATTGTCTTTCCTTTTATTCTCCCTAAGACATAACGTTTTGGGTCATCATATTTATGTTTTAAAACAGCCATCAATTCTATAAATAGTGGAAATGAGAATAAGAAAATTTAATCAGTTTAATAAGTACTAGAATGAGTCATATCATAAATCATGTAAGTGTGAAGCAGGAAATTCCAAGTAATGACATTTTAGAAACTGTAGAGAAATGTATTTTGGAGAAAATGGGAAGAACTTGAACAGTTGCAGATAGAACTTACTCATGAAATTTTAGCAACACCTGAAGCATATATACACTAACACCATCAGATGGGATGGCATGAGTTGTCCCCAGTAAGTCCAGATTGCCCGTAGTTCTCTCCAAAAATTAGAACAAGAAGAGCAGAAATCTGCCTTTCTAGATGTTAGCATGAAGGACATAATGATAGGGCACCTGAATGCAGACAGAAGCAGAATCACTTATACAGAAAATACTGGCTATTGATTAACATTATTGAGTCTTTGTGTATTAGAATCCAAAAAGTGTCTCATGTAATAGATACTTGTCATCAACCTTCTCAGGGCAGATGTCCAAATATACAAAATTGAGCATATTGGTTCCCTGTGAAAGGCTATTCTAATAGCCATTCTCTATGTTAGTTATGTGGTGTTGCATGAGAAGATAGTATATTCCATACACACTTAAGCTTCCTTTCTAGTGGGAGGTCTGTTTTGAAAGAAGCTTAGATGATGTAGATCAAGAGTTATGAAGCTGCTCTAATCACGAGGTCTTCAGCCATGGTGATTTTTCTTGTGGTAAGCAAATAGAGAGCACATGTGCTGCTGAGTCCCACATTTGCTAACCACATGCAGTTTTAGCACACTGTGACAACAATGGCAGGGGAGGTTTCATTGAAAGTTTTTCTAAGTTCACTGGTGTTGCTCTGCTATGAACTTTCATGTGAATGTTTCATTCACATTTCATGTGAATGTTTGACCTATAAATAATGTGTTTCTCAGATTCATTTTATACATAGGCCCTAGCTTCACTGTGCATTCTTTTTTGTGTTCATGGTAAGATTGGCCACTTAACAGATTCTTCAAACCTGGCAGTGTGACATTATGAAATTTCTTGTATACTGTCAGTAAAATTTTATGCATGAAACCACCTATGACTGTTTCACACATGAGGCCTTTGCCCACTTTTGTTGTTCTTTATTAATTTTTTCGTTCTTACATCTCCTCTCCCTCATCTCCTCTGAGTCCCTTACCCAACAACCTTCTTCCTTCCCCCACTTCTCCTTGGTTTCTCTTCAGTACAATATGGGCTTCCCATTAATATGAGAAAGCCATGGTATATCAAGTTGCATTGAGACTAGGCACCTCCTTTTCTGTTAAGGCTGAACAAGGTAATCTTGTAGGAAGAAAGTATCCCCAAAGCAGTCATAGAGTCACAGACATCCCATGCTCCCACTGTTAAGAGTACCACAAGAAGGTCAAGTGACACAACTGTCACATATACACAGAGGCTCTAGGTCAATCCCATGCAGGTTCACAGGTTGTCAGTTTAGTCTCTGTGAACCTCTATGATCAGCAGCTAGTTGGTTCTAAAATCTTTCTTCTACATTTTATACAGGATTTTCCAAGGTCCACTTAATATTTGGCTGTGGGTCTGCATCTGTTTCCATCAGTTACTGAATGAAGCATTTAGGGTGACAGTTATAGGCAATAATCTCATGAGTATAACAGATTATCATTAGGAATCTTTCATTGAATTTTTCTGTAACAATGATCATGTCAGGTTTTCTGTATTATATTTATTGATTTGGCAATACTAAGCCACTTTGCATGACTGCAATATAATCACTATTATGATTCAGAGTAATTATAATATTATGGCGAATGAGATTTCAGGTATTTTCTTTTTATCTCTTCATATATTTTGAACAGATACATTGTTTTATATTTTCTTTTATTTGTTTTTCCTTCATGCCAATACATTTTAGGACAAAGAGCTATAGTTTTCACAGAATTAGTTTGGAAGATTCCCTTCTCAAACTGCTTCATAGAATGCAAAGCATTGGTGCTAAGTGTCCTTTATGGATTTTTTTTTTCATTTTCACATTCTTTTTTTTTTGTTTTATTTGAGTTACAAACACGATTGAATTACATGACAATCCCAGTTCCCTTCTCCCTCCCCTCCTCCCCTAACACCCCCCTAACTAAAACCCTACCTATCACATATCCTTTCTTCTATTCTTCCCCTGACTCAACCTTTCTGCTCCCTCATGCCCTCTGCATCTTTCCTCTCATTTCCTTCTCATTATAATTTAATTTTTTAAAAAATATATACATTAATGTAATGAAATATTACATTTACTACTTCTCTCACACTTTTCCATATTCATTCTAACTAAATGAATTTTCCATATTCATTCTAACTAAATTCTAAAATTTAATATTTCAATTTTCTCAATAACCCCCTAGTTGATATGCCACTATGTGCATTATGTTTGACCATCTAATGGAGCCCAGTAGCTATACACACAGGAATATAAAAATAAATATTTAGAAACATGATCAATTAGCAAAATAACAAAAACAAGAACAAAATGACCTATGTTAGGGCCTATGACCTTCACAGCCAGGAGCTTTTTACTTGGATTATAGTACTAGGAAAGAGATTCCCTTCTATGGAGCCAGACTTACATCATTTATGTGATTACAGATGCTTAGAGTGCCTAAGTGCACCAACCCAGTTGTAACCCCAAAAGTGATTCACTGTAGTTATATACCACCTGTGGCTCTTAAAACCTTCCGACCTCTCTACCCATGATGAACTCTGAGATGTGATTGAAGGGTAGATGATACATACAATGAATTTAAGGCTTTTTACTCCATATTCTCTTCTGTTCTGTACATTGATCATTTGTGGTTTTCTTTTAATATTCATTGAAGTTTCTTGTATCAGGGCTAAAAGAGAAATTATTCTGTAAGTGTAGTATGATTCACTTAAATATTATGTCTATCTGGCAAAATAATATTAGCATAGTCTATCCTAGTGAAGTGACATCTCTAGCTTCAATTTAGTAGTACCAATAATGATGGAAGACATGGGTTCCATCTTGTGGAATTGGCCTTAAAACTCCAATTCAAAAGTGTTTGGTTACTTCCTTGATGTTCATGTTACTATGCCACCAATGGGCATGTCTTGCCAGGCTTGGTATTGCTATAACTTACAGGGGTCACATATGAATAAGGTTGATTGTTATGTTTTTTTCCAGTAGCATTCATAGCAGCTTCCAGCACTGTGAAAGCTAGCCAACTGAGATGGCATTTCCAGGTAGGGTTCTGTTTGATTTGACTATGTTCTATGACTCAGATATATGACATCTTTAGCAATTGAAACTTACTATTACGTTCTGAAGGGAAACCCAGAACAATGGAAAAAACCTATAATGTCCAGTGATCTAGGGGCACTACTATCATGGAATAATCTTTTTGTACACAGAAAAATATGTTATTCTGATTGGTAAAGACATGAGTGTCCAATAGCTAGGTAGGATTTTCAGGCACACATGATTCTGGGAAGAGGGGAGTCACCAACCAGATGGAGAGGAAGGATAATGGACAGTACAGAGTAAGTGTAATAAAGCCACTAGACAAAAATTATACAAAAATGAGTTAAGTTGTAAGAGGAAGTTAATAACAAACCTACATTATTGGCTGAACTTTTATAATTAATAATATGTTTCCATATCATTATTGGGGAGAGAGAAGTCCTGACTAAAATATCCAACTACAACCTACTGACTAACAAATAACAAAATATTATCTATTCATAACATTGGAACATTTACTTGATAGTCTGGATGCATAGTACCATTGTTATAGGCTAACACTATGTAAATCCTTTTTATATATGTGTTTTAGCTATTCTAGAAGGTTTCCATAGTAGTTGATTATTTCTTGTTCTTTTTACTTAGAAACAATCATTTTACATATCAATCCCCCAGTCTTGCTCCCCAAGGACAGTGGGGCCTTCCATGGGGGATCATCAAGTCTGCAACATCATTTGGGGAAGGGCCTAGGCCCACCTCCATGTATCTGGGATGACTTACTATCCCTCCTTAGCAAATGGGCTTCCAAGGGTCATTTTGTACTAGGAATAAATACTGGTTCCACTGTTAGAGGTCCCATAGACTGCCCAGGCCTCCTAGCTGGTACCCACATTCAAAGGGTTTTGTTCAGTCCAATGCTGGTTCCCCAGCTTTACAACTAGGTTCCCTGTGCTCTCTCTAAGTCACGTCAGCTGGTTCTGTAGGTTTCTCCATCACTGTCTTGACTCTTTTGCTCATCCCTCCTCACTCTCTACAACTGGATTCAATATTGCTCAGTGCTGAGCTGTAGGTGCCTGCATCTGCTTCCATCAGCTACTAGATGAAGGCTCTATGAAGGCAATTAAGGTAGTCATCAATCTCATTACAAGGGATGGCGACCTCTTTACTATTGCTTAAATTCTTAGGGTCATCTTGGTGGATCTATGAACATTTCCTGGTATCAGATTTCTCTTTAAAACTATAGTGGCTCCCTCTATTAAATTATCTCTTTTCTTTCTACCATTTTATCCTCCCCTGTCTCAGTCTTCCTGATCCCTCTTGCTGTACTACCCCCTACTCTTCTCCACTTCTCTTTCTCCTACCTCCTGCACCTCTCCCCCACTTGCTCCCAATTTGCTCAGGGGTTCTTGTCCCTTTCCCCTTATCCAGGGGACCATGTATCATTCTCTTAGGGTCCTTAATGTTTCCTAATTTCTCTGGTGGTATGGATTGTAGGCTGTTAGTCCTTTGCTCTATGTCTAATATCCATATATGAGTGAGTACATACCATGATGTCTTTCTGTGATTGAGTTACCTCACTCAGGATGGTTTCTTCCATTTCCAACCATTTGCCTGCAAATTTCAAGATAGTTTTTTTTTTTTTGCCGCTGAGTAATAATCCATTGTAAATGTACCATATTTTCTCCATCTATTCTTCAGTTGACGGGCATCTAGGTAACTTCCAGATTCAGGCTATTACAAAAAGGCTGCTATGCACATAATTGAATAAATGTCATTGTTGTATGAATATGCATCCTATGTGTATATGCCCAACAGCTCTTGGAATTTCTGGATCTTGAGATAGAGTGATACCCATTTACCTGAAAGACCACCATATTGATTTCCAAAGTGACCACACAAGTTTGCACTCCCACTAGCAATGGAGGAGTGTTCCCATTTCTCCACAACCTCTCCAGCACAGACTGCCATAGGTGTTTTGATTTTAGCCATTCTGCCTGATGTGACATGGTATCTCAGAGTTGTTTTAATTTGCATTTCCCTGATGAATGAGGATGTTGAACACTTTCTTAAGTGTCTTTCAGCCATTTTAGATTCCTTTATTGAGAATTATCAATTTATTTCTGTACCCTACTTTTTTAATTGAATTATTTGGTGTTTTGGTATCTAGCTTCTTGGGTTATTTGTTTATATTGGAAATCAGCCCTCTGTCAGATATGAGATTGGTGACGATCTTTTCCAATTATGCGTACTGCCATTTTGTCTTGAAGACTATGTCTTTGCCTAACAGAATCTTCTTAGATTTAGGAGGTCCCATTTATTGTCTATCTCAGTGTCAGTGCTAGTGGAGTTATATTCATGAAGTGATCTCCTGTACAAATTTGTTCAAGGGTACTTCCCATTTTCTCTTGTAAGAGATTCAGTGTGGCTGGATTTATGTTGAGGTCTTTGATCCATTTTGACTTCGTTTTGTGCATGGCAATAGATGTGGATCTAACTTCAATCTTTTTTCCTTCATTTTTATTTGAATAAGATACAAGATTGATTTACATGTTAATCCCAGTTCCCTATCCCTCCCTTCCTCGCCTGCCACCCCACTAACTGCGCACCTATCCCATACCCTTTTTGCTCCCCAGGGAGGGTGAGGTCTTCCATAGGGTGTCTTCAGAGTCTGTCATATACTTTTGGATAGGGCCTATCCCCCCCCCCTTTGTTTCTAGGCCCAGAGAGTATACCTGTATGTGGAATGGGGTCCCAAAGTCCATTTCTATGCTAGTTATAAATACTTATCTACTACAAGAGATCCCATAGATTTTTGAGGCCTACTCACTGATACCAACTATCATGGGGTCTTGATCAGTCCCATGCTGGTTTCCCCACTATCAGTCTGGGGAACAAGGGCTCCCCCTTGTTCAGATCAGCTGTTTCTGTGGGTTTCACCAGCCTGGTCTTGACCCCTTTGCTCATCACTCGTTCTTTTCTGCAACTGGGTTCCAGTTCAATTCAGTGTTTAGCTGTGGGTGTCTGCTTCTACTTCCATCAGCTGCTGGATGAACACTATAGGATGGCATATAATTTAGTCATCAATCTCATTATTAGGGAATGACATTCAAAGTAGCCTCTCCTCTGTTGCTTAGATTGTTAATTGGTGTCATCCTTGTAGATCTCCAGACATTTTCCTAGTGCCTGATTTCTCTTTAAACCTATAATGGCTCCCTCTATTATGGTATCTCTTATCTTGTTCTCCTCTGTTCTTCCCCAATTCAACCTTCCTGCTCCCTCATGTCCTCCTCACCTCTCCTCTTCTCCCCTTCTTATTGTACTAGCTCTCTATTCCCCCACAATGCTCCCAATTTGCCAGGCTTTCAAAGTATGACCTGAAGATTATCTGGATTTCCCCAGTGTTCATTGTTATTATTTATGATTTTGTCAAATTAAATGCTTTCTTTCTGTCTTTTGGTTATTTTGGATAAAGGTTTCTATATCTTGTTCATTTTCTCTAAGAACCAACTCTATGTTACATTGATTCTTTGTATTGTTCTCTTTGTTTCTACTTTATTGATTCCAGCCCTCAATTTGATTGTTTGCTTGCCTCTACTCTTGAGGGGTGAGTTAGCTTCTTTTGGTTCTAGCGATTTCAGTTGTGCTATTCATTCTCAACTTGACTATTCTCCTGTTTCTTCATGTGGTCACTTAGTGCTATGAACTTTTCTCCTAGCACTGCTTTCAAAGTATATCATAAGTTTGGGTATGTTGTATCTTCATTATCATTGTATTCTAGGAAGTCTTTAATCTCCTTTTTTTATTTCTTCCTTGACCCAGGAATGGGTGCAATTGTGCATTGTTCAATTTCTATTAGTTTATAGGTTTTCTGCAATTTGTTTTCTTGTTATGTTCTAACATTTAAACATGGTGGTTCGATAAGGTACAGGGTGTGTTATTCCTATTTGTGGTATCGGTTGAAGTTTGCTATGCTGCCAAGTGTGTGGTCAGTTTTAGAGGAGATTCCATGTGGTGCTGACATGAGAAGTTATGTTCTTTTTGTTTGGATGGGATGTTCTATAAATACCTGCTAAATCCCATTGGGCCATAACTTCTGTTAGTTCCTTTGTTTATTTGTTAAGTTTCAGTCTTTTGGTCTGTCTAGTGTGGTGTTGAAGTCTCCTAGTATAAGAGTGTTGGCTTTTATGTATGATTTCACATTTAGTAATGTTTCTTTTGCAAATGTGGTACATTTCCACTTGGGGAATAGATGTTCAGAATTGAGACTTCATCTTGATGAACTTTTCCAGTGATGAATATAAAATGACCTTCTTCATTTATTTTTATTGAGTTTAGTTTGAGTCTAATTTGCTAGATATTAGGATTGTTACCCCTTCATGTTTCTTGTGTCCATTTGATTGGAAATCCTATACCCAACACTTTAGTCTGAGGCAACATCTGTCTTTGAAGTTGAGGCGTGTTTCTTGTATGCAGCTGAAGGATGGAATCTGTCTTTGTATACGTTCTATTAACTTGTGTTTTATAGGTGAGTTAAGACTATTGATATTTTGGGATATTAATAACCATTGATTATAAATTCTTTATTTGTTTTGGATTTGTTGTTGTTGGTGGTGTTGTGTATGGATCCCCCTTTTTTCTGCTTGGTGTTTATAAAGTGGGATTATCTATTGCCTATATTTTTGTGAGTGTAATTTACTTCCTTGGGTTGGAGTTTTCCTTCCAGGACTTTCTGTATTGCTGGATTAGTGGATATAATTGTTTAAACTGGTTTTGTTGTGGAATATCATTTTTTCTCCATATATAGTGATTGAGAGCTTTACTGGGTATAGTAGTCTGTGCTGGCATATGTGGTCTCTTAGTGTCAGTAGAATATCTATCCAGGACCTTCTGGCTTTCAGAGTTTCCTTTGAGAAAGCTGGTGTAATTCTTATAGTTCTGCCATTATATGTTGCTTGGACGTTTTCCTTTGCTATTCTAAATATTCTTTCTTTATTCTGTATGTTTGGTGTTTTGATTGTTATGTGGTGAGGGGACTGTTTTTGAGATCCACTCTATTTGTGGTTCTGTAAGCTTCTTGTACTTTCATAGGCACTTTCTTTTTTAGGTTGGGAAAGTGTTCTTCTATGATTTTGTTGAATTTGTTTTCTGCACCTTTGAGTTGGGTTTCTTCACCTTCTTCTATACCTATTATTCTTATGTTTGGGCTTTTCATAGTATCGCACATTTCCAGGATATTTAGTGATAGGGATTTGTTGGACTTGAGATTTTCTTTGGTCGATGACTCTATATCCTCCAGGGAGTCTTCAACAGCTGAGATTCTCTCTTTCATACTTGTATTCTATTGGTTATACTTACATCTTTAGTTCCTGATGTTTACCCAGCTTTTCTTATCCCAGCATTCCTTCATTCTGTGTTTTGTTTATTGTTTCTATTTCAGCTTTTAAGCCTTGTACTGTTTGAAATGTTTCCTTCACTAGTTTGTTTGCTTTTTCTTGGCTTTCCTTGCTTTCTTTAAAAGATTTGTTTATTTCTTGAATTTGTTGGTTTGCATTTTACACTATTTCCTGAATTTTTTTCTCCCATTTCTTTAACAGATTTTCTCATTTCCTCTTTGAGGATCTCTAACATCTTCATAACATTTCTTTAAGGTTCTCCTCTTCTGCTTCATCTGTGTTGAGATGTTTTGGTCTTGCTGGTGTAAAGTCCCTAAATTCTGGTGCTGTCATATTGGTTATTCTGTTGTTGAATATGTTCTTATACTGTCATCTATCCATCCCTTCTTCCAGTGGGTGCATGTGGAATCTCTCCATCTCCTCTTCTCTTCCTGTGAGTGTCGGTGGGCCAAGACTTTGATGTCAGCAACTCTGGATGGTCCAGCCCCTCCTGTTGTTCTCCTCATGCAGAGTGTATTGGGGTTAAGACTCAAGATCAAGCAGTGTGCATAAGGGAGACATTAATGTGATGTGGGCAGATTCCAGAGAGTCCAGAATATCGGGTTCAGTTTAATACATGCACTTCAGACCCAGGAAGGTTGGTAGTTGATGTTTATATGACTTTATAATGTGTCTCTAATGATAATTATTCTAGTTATTCTGCCTCGTAATCCTTCTATATCTCTGTCAGACCCAGAAACTCACTTAATCTTTTGTGTTCCATTGTTCCCCAGTTTTCCTTTGTATTAATACTCAGAAAATGGTAACCACACTAAAAACCACATACAGATTCAATTAAATCTTCATAATAATTCCTTTACAAAATTCTTCATAAAAATGGAAAAATGTGTTCTTCCATATTATATTAAAATATAAAATACCCAGCACAGCTCAGACACAACAAAAGAAACAAACAACAACAAATACTGCTAGTATTGTCACCATCCTTGATTTCAACTTGTGCCACAGAGCAATAGGAATAAAACCAACATAATACTATCATAAGAAAGACACAATGATAAATGGAATTGGACAATGGCCAAAATTACTCACTGGAGTAAAGACACTATCGTCAACAAATGTTGCACATCAAACTTGATAGCATGTAGAATAAAGAAGCTGGATTCAATTTATATTTCTCACCCCCTTGAGAATTCATATCGCAATGTACCAAGAATCTCAAAAATTACTTGATACCTGAATCTGTTAGAAGAGAAAGATGGGAGTATGTTTCAACCTATAGGCATGAAAAGTTACAGACAATGAAACAAATAAAAGATAAAACGGAATCCAATAAAACAAAAATGTATTATCATAATTGTAGTCAAGAGACTACCTACAGACTGGGAAAGGTTCTTTATCAGCTATACATCTGGTAGAGAATTAGTATCTATAAGACAAAGACCTTAAAAATTAAATAGCAAGGCAATAATTAAAACAAATATGTTTTAAATATTTAATATCCACAGTCATCTGGCAAATCCAAATTAAAACTACTTTCAAACTTCATCCTGAGACTACATTTACCAAAGCCAGAATGAATAATTTTGGGCATAATAAGAAAATAAAAAATTAGAAAAAATAATTGATAACAAATGATGGTGTGAATATATGGAAAGGGAAATACTTAGTCACTGTTACTAAAAGGACAGCCTGGTATAGTCACAATGGAATTCAATGTGGATATTCCTCAAAAAAGTTAGAAATTTGAATCCCATCTCATAAAGCTATACCTCTCCTTGGCATGTGCCAAAATCACTCTATATCTTTTTTGTTGTTGTTGTTGTTTTGGCTTTTCGAGACAGGGTTTCTCTGTGTAGATTTGGAGCCTATCCTGGCACTCTGGAGAACAGGCTGGTCTTGAACTCACAGAGATGCACCTGTCTCTGCCTCCCAAGTGCTGGAATTAAAGGTGTGCTCCACCAACACCCTGCTAAAATCACTCTATATCTTTTTATAGAGACACTTGATCACTGATGTTAATTGCTGTTATGTTCAAAAATACCAGGAAATTTAAAGGACCAAATGCTCATCAACTGATGCATGAATAATGAAAATGTAAAATACACAATGGAATACTATTTTGCTATTTATAAAAGTGAAATTATGAAGTTTTCAGGTAAATAGATTGAACTTAAGATCACATTTCAGTGTGAAGTAACCCATATTCAAAAAGCAAAACACCACAAATTGTCTCATATATGTGGATACTACCTTTGCCTCTTTAATATGTGTATTCAAATTAAATTATTCATTGGAGTCAGGAAGCTAATATGGGGCCACAGCAGGGGAAATAGATTCTCAATGAAATACAGATAGACTGCCTGTGGTATAAAGTTGGAATGATGGATAATGGCATATTTTAAGTTGCATTTAGCTCATGGGTAAGAATGTTGAGAACTCTTTCAAGTGTTAGTTCCCCATTTGCATTTTTTATTTTTATCGTTTTCTGTTCAGTTCCATAGCCCTTTGAAGTTTTGGTTGCTTAATTTATAATGATTAGATTTAGTTCTTCATATATTCTAGTCACTGTTCTTCTGTAGGACACATACCTGGCAAATTATTTCTCCTCTCTAGATTGCCTTCATTCACTTCATAGCCCAGAATGTGTTATTTCACCCTAAATTTCTCCACAAATAGCATAGCTGTCTGACTGAACTAAGTTAAGGTATCAAAGGTTAGAAATGTTTGTTATATATTTTGCTATGTCAATGTTAAAACCATTCTTTTTATTTAGACAGAAAAGAGAAGATGATGGTGGAGGTCCTTCTGTGTATATGTTTGTCTTATTGGTTGATAAATAAACTATTGTTGGCCAATAGGGAAATAAAGTGTTAGGCAGGTCCTGGAGACAAAGACGATTCTGGGAAATGTAGCAAAAGGAATTCTTTTGATACAGGCAGGAAGTGACATAGCAGGAAGACTCAGAATATAAGTAGGTACAAGCAGGAAATTGCTCTCTTCCTCCTCTCTTTTCTGAATTCACCATGTGATCCCAGGAAGACGACACATTCCAGCAGTGTCTTTGATGAGATAAGTCTTTATAAAATATATAAATTAATAGTTATGGTTGATAATTAAGACTGATCTAGCAGATAAGAAACCCTAGTCATTGGCCAGCAACATAGTACCAAATATATGTCTCTGTATGTTACTTGGGGCCCTAACATGGTGGCTGGCAGAACTCAGGCAGCTGGTGGAAAGAGTTATGCTTACAAACTGGTGTCAGGATATGGTTTTATGAACTTCCACATAAAATCTTCACAAAAGCTTAAAAAGGGATTCTAGAAGCAAAAGAACAGAGACAAGCATGACTTCTTGGTAGCAGCATTTTCTAGGGTGGTCTCTGTTTGCCAGAGAGAAGCAGAGGCTTGTGGCTTCTTTTAGAGAGGCTTCCTGACTCACCATAAGTGGCAAAAACTGCAATGCTCTTTTAGCAAAGTTGGTTAGGAGATAAAATGCTTGTGGCCAGAAAAAGATAAAGATTTACAATAAGGACAGATTCAGATGAAGAAAAACCTCTAAAGGTTTACAATGTGTTTAAAATATACAGGTAGGCTTGGTAGAAAAAAAAAAGAAAAAGTACAGAGAAAGTTTTAAAAAGGGAAAAAAAGAAATAGAATAGCTGGGTGTGTTGGTATATCCCTTTAATCCCAGCACTTGGGAGGCAGAGGCAAGCAGACCTCTGTGACTTCAAGGCCAACCGGGTGTACAGAGTGAGCTCAAGGAGAGCCAAAGTTATACAGAGAAACCCTGTCTCATAAAAGCAAATCATAAAAGTAAAAGAAATAGAGTAATGAAAACGCCATGTAATGATGGAAAATATACAGTGAGTCTCGATACTATATGTTATACAGTTGTTTTTAATTTGTTTGATTGCCGAAGGAAGAGCAACAACTACTAAAATACATTTGGATTATCAATGATGCTAAATTAATCCAACTTATATATTTTAAAAATGCTTTGAATTTTTAATTTAAATATAAGGGGAGGTTACTTGGGAAAAGAGTTTTTGCTTGTGTTTCCATAGAAAATATAAAGCTATGGATTCCTTCCAGATTAACATGATTTGTTCAATCAAGACACCCTGAAGCAGTGGCCCAACAGATCCTACATCCAAAAGAGCTGAGATGATGCATTCATAGACCACTATAGCCAGATTTCTGTGTTTTATCATGATCCCCATGGTATGGACATTGCCCCCAACAAGCAGGAAGCACTTTGGTATGAACAATGCCCAAATTCCCAAATGTTGTTTATAAATGTTTGTTTTCATTTAAATGGGGTTAGTTATAAATAGTAATGATCACAGTCAATCTTTTTAAAGGAAATAGGGGACTAGATATAGAAATGAATGCTTTGCATTAGTATGGATTTTCATTTATTGATACAACTTTAAGGTCAATAATGTGATATGTATATTTCTCTCCTTGTTTAGGTATTATGTTTATACAGATCTTTCACAATTTAATGATTAATTAAATACATATTATATAGTCAAACTTACAGTTCGGTTAGTTAGGTTTTCTAGATATACAGAGATGTATTTGAGATAGCTAGATATTCTTCAAACCTTTCAAAGACCTACAGAATATGGCATTTGAATGGTTTAGGTTTTTTCATGGCAGTGTGACAAAACTGCTCCTGGCACACCAATTACGTCAGAAAGGAGGATGGGCATTGAAGAAACTCAATATGGAGTTTGCCTTCAATATGGCAAGATTAGCCATTTGGGCAAGAAATTGTTCTTTCCGGACTGTTTGTTGCTGATAAACTGGACATGTAGGACCCATAGGAAAGTGACTGTTGAACTTGCAAAACAAGACAGTCCTGAAGGGTTCCTGCTTCATGGAGAAGTCTTCGAGACACACTGTGGCCTATAGGCTGAAGATGGATGTCCCAAAGTTACAGATGAACTTTGGGTGACTGTCCAGGCAGTGAGATATCTCTGTCAGATCTAGAGTTTATGTATTATCCTCCATGGTCTTTGATGGAGTTGAAGACAGATACTTACGGTTATAGTTTTCTTTAGTTATTATTAAAGATAAGTTACATGTAAGACCTTAGACTCACAAAGATAGGATAAATGATGAATATTTTCTTTAAATCTTGCTAAATGTTAATGAACTAAATATTATAACTGTAGTTCTTATTTGATAACTGTTCTGTTATATATTTTACTATGTTAATGTTAAAATCCTTCTCTTTATTTAGACAGAAAAGAGGAGATGATGGGGTAGGTCCTTCTGTGTATATGTTTGTCATATTGGCTGATAAATAAAGTACAGTTTGCAAATAGGGTAGCAAGTTGGACAATACTGGGAGTAGAGGAGGATTCTGGGAAATGTAGTATAGAGAAGTATTGTAATCCAGGCAGGAAGTGATATAGCAAGCAGACTCAGAGTATGAGCAGAGACAAGCAGGAAATCACACTCTTCCTCCTCCTCTCTGTGTAGCCTCCATGTGATCCCAGGAGGACAGGACACATTTCACTGGTGTCTTCCATAAGATGTATTTATAAATATGTAGATTAGTAGTTATGGTTGATACTTAAGAAAGAGCAAGCATATAAGTAATCCTAATCATTGGCCAGCAGCATTGTACCTAATATAAGTCTCTCTGTGTTATTTCTGGCACACATGTGACAGTGGGGCTCGGGTGGCTTGGTGGAATTACTTATTGTTACATAGAAAGACACACCTAGAATGGACAGAAAGTTTCTTAGTTCATTCTGAATATTCTGAAATATACTTTATATTAAATTATATTCCAATTAATTTGTGTGTGTATATATGTGTGTGTCTGTGTGTGTCTGTGTTTTTATTTATTCCTTCTGCCACCCCCCCTTAAATCAGGCACTCCACAGATTATAAAGTGCTGTGAACTTTGTCAAGATAAAGATTTGCCACAATGATCTCTGTGTAGAGGAAATTGTAAAATTGTATGTGTAATATTTTAAAGTCATGTACTTTGTGCAGTTTTGTAAAGAGAAGATAACCTCGAAAGACTAAGTCTGCCAGCCATAGGAGGAAAATATGAGCAAATACATTTCAATTGTATGCTTAATTCACTTTTCATGAAAGTGAGTCTCATATTTGATATAGAATTAAAGGTTCAAAATATTATTCAAACAATTTTCTCATGTTATTTTCTGAAATTATTATAATCATATAATGCCTTAACTGCATTTTCTTTATGGGTGATTTGTCCTAGTTAGTGTGCATGATGCAATGAAACATCATGACTGAAAAACAATTTGGAGAAAATAGTGTTTATTTGGCTCATATTTTCCATATCACTGTTAATCAGGAAAATGAAATAAGGACAGGAAATCAAACCAGGTAGGAACTTGGAGGTAGGAGCTGTTGTAAAGGCCACAGAAGAGTACTGCTTACTGACTTGCACCTCTTGGATTGCTTTGCATGCTTTTTAATAGAACCTAGGACCACCAACTCACTGAAAACCCCACCCATGATGGGCTAGAGTTTCTTCCATCAATCATTAATTAAGAAAATGCCCTACAGACTAGCTTACAGTCTGATCTTATAATGGTATTTTCTTAGTTGGTGTTCCTTCCTCACAGATGACTTTAGCTTGTGTAAAGTTCACGTCAAAGTATCCAGCACATAATACTTAGCAAACATCCTGCTCTGTACATGAAGTGATACAAAGTAGTTAGAAGCTAAGGAAAACATATCTTCTACTAGTAGTTTTTATAACTTAGAATGAACTTTTGAAAGACTGAGACATTTTTACACATCATCTTGGAATGATCAGATGTATAGTTAATAAATATAAGATGTAAAATTTAAGGGTATCTTATTGTTTTTCCAATCAGATGTAAATGTAGCTTAAAACCATGTAGAATCAGTCATTTTTAAGTAAGTTTTCTCTTGGATAAAAATAAAGGAAAGGTTTCATTTGAAAAAATGGAGTTATTTTTTTCCAAAGGAATTTTTTTCAAGAATCTCCTTCAAACAATCTTTTGAGACTGAAAAGCTACCAAAAATTCAACATAAGACCATGGTTCATGTAACAATAAACATCAGAAATATCTTTTCTATATGGAAAAATGAAGCAGTATCTTTAGATTGTACAAAGCAAAACCTTGAGGGGGTAGAGGCAACCTGAATCCTTTTTCCTCCTTTCACTTAGTCATGATGAAGTAATTTGCTCTGTACTGCACATGTCACCTGCCATAGAGTCCTGTCTCACCACAGGCAGGAAAGCAATGAAGCTGACAGATCATAGGTGAAACCTCAAAGACGGTGAGCCAAAACAAGCCTTTTTCTTTAGCAATTGATTAACTTTGATATTTGTTTTAGAGACACAAATCTGACAATCACAATTGCATGTTATTCTTTAACAAGGAAAATTATTGAGGTCTAATTGACCCACTGAATTTTGACTGAAGTATATAGGTAACCATTAAAGTCCAGAAATACTGGAAATATGAATTTGCATAAAGGAGTGTGTTTGAGTTAAGTTTCTCTTGTATACATTCGGAAGACACAGGCAAAGATAAAATTCCCTCTACTCAAAGCAGTGTCAAAATAGGAAAATGGAAGGAGAGGGCTACCCAATTAAAAGGAGCACCATACTAATGAGATTGCAGGATCAATATTCTGGGAACTATATTCCTTTACATATCAATTATAGGGGGAAGATGTTAAACAGTGAACTGGAAGATACCAGGCTCTTAACTGTAATTTTAGAGAATAAATGGTTATTGCTCTCAGACTACCCTACTAATAAAAAGTAGTATGAGAGGTTGTGTGTGAGTGTCTGTGTATCAACCCTCAAGACAACTTTTATATTCTGATACCACCCTATATTAGGTTAATTTTGTTTTTATTACAAATGAATAAAATGTAATACCATAAATTAACACAACTGATTCTTCAATAGGCTTTAGTTTATCTTTTAAATCATATAATTCTTTACTTTTAGACCACCTTTGGAAAATATTTGCTTTAACATCAAACACCATAGATCAATTTTATGCTTCACATATCCTGGTAATATTCAGTTTCTTTTTACAGATACTTATTTTCTGAAGTCAAATAAAAGCCTTCCCAAATATTTAATATAATGATGTTTCTGTTATTCTGTGCATCTTAGATACCTTTTTCTTATTGGCTTAGTGTAAAGGACCAGATGAAACATAAAACCAGTAGTAATGCACACAGGTCGAATTCTCAAAAAAACACTTTTTCAGTTGTAACTCGGACTCATAATATTGGTATGTTTGGTAGAATATTCACATAAGAGTTAAGAATATACTAGATTTTCTAATAAAGTAATATACTCCTTGTCAATGAGAAGGTTCAATAAGTTATCAGGGTTATACTTCCCAAAGTTGGTTTAGGGATGCCTGATTGATCTTGTTTGGATTACATTATAAGTATATATATATATATATATATATATATATAATATATATATAATTTGTAGTCATTTACTTCTCATGTGAAGGATTATTTGAAAACAGATTTAAAAGCTTAAAAATGCCTGTTGATTTGTGTGTGTTTTTTGATGGTAGGAACAGCTTCCTTATTTAAAGTATAGATGTTGCTAAGCGCTGAAAGTTATTCCTACTTGCTAGCATAATCTTTTTAATTAATCATTTTATATTTTGAGAATTTCATACATGAGTAGTTCTGTATTTGTATCAACTTTATCCCTCTTTGTTCCTCAAATTCTTCCTATAGATATCGAGTTATTTTCAAACTCCTGACTTACTTTGCTTATTTATGATTACATATTTATTTAATTTTCAAATATACTAAAAAATCAGAATGCTTGTCACTGGATAAAACTGACTTTCCTTCTCTTACCATCTGTAACAAAAAAAAGACTCAGAGACTGATATTGGGGTTCAAACTTTAAGATGAAATCAGAAAAGCAAAGCGACTGACCACTAGCTCTTATGTCTACCTCAGACTGAAAGGCGATACTGGTTCCAAGAAACTTCAGACTGTAATCTTTATGGAGGAGGTTTCCAGGTCATTTCCATCTGAAAATAACCTTGGTCTTGGTCTTTCCTTTACTCCCTCTATAATGCTCTTTCCTCCCTCGTCAATGTTGCTCCTCATTTTTCACCTTACTCCTTTCATAACACCTATTGATTGTCAACTTGAATGAATTTCAATAACCAAGTGAAAGAAAACCAGAATAATTAAGTAGATTAAGTTATTTATAAGTAGAAAGAACTTCTGAAAATGTGTGTGCTACTTTTCCATGGGCTGGGGTCTGAGAAATCATAAAAGGAAATCAAACTAAGCACAAGCATTCCTTGTTTTCTGTTTCCTGATAGTGGATGAAACATGATCAGCTATCTCCTCCTCCTGCCACCATAACTTCACTTCCAGACCCTCTCGCCCATGATAGCACAGGGTCAGGACTCTTCCACAGTCCAGTAATGACATCCTTCCATTTTACCAATCCCTTAATACAGGATAGGGCACTATGATGGCGATCAGCAGTCAAACGCCCATCCACATCCAGTTGAAAAAAATTAAGAGTCAATAAAGCTAAAGATAATCTTTCCTTGGGGGTGCGGCATTGGCCTATTCCCCCTTTTTGTTTTATTAGGCATTCCTTCAAGGTTCGATGAGCTCGGTCAACGATACCTTGACCTTGAGGATTATAAAGAAGTCCATGATTCAAATCTATATGCATTTGCTTGCAAAAGGCAGAAAAGAATACAGCGGTATATGCTGTTCCCTTATCTGTTTTCAGTTGTTGTGTCATGCCCCATGCAGCCCAAGCTTCCAAGCAGTGAGCAATTACATTCCTTGCTTTTTCCCCACTTAAGGGGGTAGCATGTATCACTCCAGAACAGGTGTCCACAGACACATCCACATATTTTAATGTCCCAAATTCTGGAATATGAGTAACATCCATTTGCCATAACTAAAGCAGAGTCAATCCTCTAGGATTTACTCCCCAAGCTGGAGGATGTAGGAAAGTAATACAATCCTTAGAAGCCTTAACTATATCATGAGGAGTAATAGCCACCTTGCATTCCTTAGTGCATTGTTCAAACACAAGCTGTTTTATTAAGGGCATAGCTAGATCGGGATCTCCTAAGACCCTTCCTGCTGCCTCAACCATTCTTGCTACAAAGTCAGCGAATGGTTCCATGGGGCCTTGAATGATTTAGTAAGATTGCCACTCACTTCTCCTTTATTGGGCAATGATTTCCAGGCTCGAATTGCTATGATATTGGTCTGCTCGAAGACCTGTAATGGGTATCTGGTTTGCTGCTGAGCAAACCAACCCTGCCCCAGCAACATGTCCACATCTCAGGCTGCATTTCCTGCTGCTCGATTAATGGCAGCCTGCTCATTGGCAAACTCTATTAAGAAGGCTTTCCAGTCTAAATATTGCCCCTGGGTTAAGCAAGCTCGGACTAAACCCATCCAATCACTTGGAGTCATTCAATGGCGATTAAGAGCTTCAACCTGCGCTGTTGTAAAAGCTGCAGTTACCCCATAAGTGCGGACAGACTCAGCAAGCTCTTTAATTGTTTTGAAATCAAGAGGCTCATGATAGCATTGCCCCGCGTTATTCTGAAAGACAGGGTAACACAACTCATGTCTCACTTCCTTCCATACCTCCGGGCAAAAGGACTGCCCCCGGAGCCACCGGGAGAGGAAGTTATGTCATATGGAGGGGGAGGCGGTCCTGGAGCAGTTGGCTCCACCTCTCAGGACCCTAAACGCTTCCACAAAGATGCCCTCTCCATTTTTTTTCTGCTAGCATTTCTAGTTCCTCTTCTGCGTCTGAGCTACTTCCCTCTGAACTTTCATCAATACTTTCCTTTTCTGACTTAGGGGACCGCTCCTCTTTCAGCTGTTCTAGCACTTCCTGCCCCTTCTCAACGGCTCTGCAACATCTCTGATCTTCCAAACAACTTCGAACAAGACTCCAAATTGGTCTTGTCCCAGGCTTCACTGTCCCCTGCCCCCAAGCAAAGTCTAGGTCTTTGCCAAGCTTATCCCAGCAGCTGGTGGTTAAATTACTGGAATCAGCAAACCAGGGGCTACCACATCAACCTCTTGGATAAATCTCTCTGAAGTACTTTTCTTTAATTTCAATCCCTTAGACTGTAATAGCTCTTGAAGAGCAATGAAAATTGGTTATGATGTTGTAGTTCCCATACTTTCACTTTTGGTTACCTCTGCTTTGTCTGAATCCCAGAACTTTGTTGCTCCTCACCGGAGACCTTATTGCCTCTTTATCGAGGTCATTAGCTTGGTCCCAATTTACCTGGGACTTACCAGTCGACTGCCCTGACTGCAGGAAGTTCTGAGCCGTTCACCTGCGGAGTTTCCCCATACGGGCCACCACTTGTGGCATCTATCTTGACCAGCAAGAGAAACATGACCACGACTCTTCTTCAAGCAGTTTATTCAGAAACCTTGTACATCAGCTTCTCTTCAGCTTCTACATCAGCTTTTTTCTCTCCCAGCTCCCACAAGCCCTTAAGTAGATGCTCAGTGCCCAATCAGCTCATGCCATCTGGCAATCCCGGATAGGCCACAGAAGGAGGAAGCTCGCCAGATGCCTCAAGCACTTCCAAATAAGGCTTGTTTACAGCTAAGCTTGGACTACCTGGCATCCAGCCAGGCACCATCTTAGGGCTGTGTCTCTCCACAGTTGTAGACAACCTTGATCTGCACATCACATCTGTACTCCTAGGAATAATTTTTTGATTTTGCTTATTGGACACCATTCTTTTCTTTATACCTTGACAGCCATTTGTTTCAGTTTTCCATTGGTATAGCCTGCTTTCACAAATCCTTCGGGTGGTGGCAGCTGAATACTTAGATATCTGTTCTTATCATTTCAAATGGCCTGTAGTTTTGCTTTTATTCCCTCACCACACAACACCAGAATTTCAGGCATGTGTCATAAGTTCCTTAGCTCTGTTGTACATTATGATGACTAGAGGGGATAATTTCATTCCCAGCTGGAATTTAGATTTAGTTGTGCTGGAGACAGAAGGGCATAAGTATCTAATTTGAAAACTTCTGTGGTCAGATAAATGTGTGGTTTTCTGAGAATCAAGGAATGGTATGAAGCCACCATTTTCTGTATCCTCAAATGTCACAAAAATCTGGTAATGCAAATGGATTTCTCTACCTCTGAGTTTATTTTTGAAGTTCAGATTCACAAACAAAGTTCAGTGAACTAAAGAAAATAGTTTTGTTTATCTCACAGTTTTAGAAGGAGAAAGTATAATAATGTGCATCTCCAAAAACAGTTTCTATTGAGGAACCTCTGTCTACATTCTACTATAATTGTGGGAACATAGAGATAGCACAGCTGAAATGGAGTTTTTACATGGTGAGATATATAGAAAGAAAGTGTCAGGGGCTGACCTTGCTCCTTTATAGCACAAATATTTAAGTGCAATGAATTTGACAGTAGCGTTTCTAAATAAAAATGATAAATGAGCTGAGAAAGAAATAAGAGAAACAACACCTTTTATAATAGCCACAAATAATATAATAATTTATCATGGAGTAACTCTAACAAACAAGGGAAAGACATGTATGACAAGAACTTTAAGTCTTTGAAGAAAGAAATCAAAGATTATTTCAGGAAATTGAAAGATCTCACATGCTCTTGGATTGGTAGGATTAACATAGTGAAAATGAAAATCTTAACCCAAACCAATCTACAAATTCAATAATACTCAATAATGAGTATCAGGGATTCATTCTCTAGCCACATTGAAGATGGAAAGTCATTGAAGTCTCAAGATTCTCCAGCCATGCTGAGGAGAGGTTACAGTCTGAAGTTTCTTGGAGCCAGTATCGCCTTTCAACCTGAGGTAGACATAAGAGCTAGTGGTCAGTCACTTTGTTTTTCTGATTTCATCTTAAAGTTTGAACCCCAATATCAGTCTTGAGTCTTTTTTTTTTTGTTATAGATGGAAAGAGAAGGAAAGTCAGTTTTATCCAGTGACAAGCATTCTGATTTTTTAGTATATTTGAAAATTAAATAAATATGTAATCATAAATAAGCAAAGTAAGTCAGGAGTTTGAAAATAACTAGATATCTATAGGAAGAATTTGAGGAACAAAGAGGGATAAAGTTGATACAAATACAGATTCAATGTAATCCCCATTAAAAACTCAACAGTTCTTCGAAGAACTTAAAAGAACATCACATAACTTCATATGGAAAAACAAAAAACTCTGGATTGCTAAAACAATCCTGTACAATAAAGCAACTTCTGGAGACCACTATCATCTTCACCAACAATTTTGCTCTAGTATTGAGTATGAAAACATGAATATATGAATGCACTGGGAAGGATTTCAGGCCAAGGGAATGTATGCAATACAAAATGTTAACCATTCTTGGATATCATTGCTGGCAAAAAAGGTGCTTAGAGAAGAAAAGCAAATACATTCTTTTAGATAGAGAAATAAAAGCTAGAATGTTGACAAGGCTAAAGGACATATATAGACTTCAAGAAATAGCATTACCACTCATTTAACAGTGACTAAAAGAGACTGCATTCTTACTACTACATTTTTCTTATACGTTATATATTATAACCTGACCACAGTTTCCCCTCCCTACAATAGTCCCAGTCTCCCCCATTTCCCCTTTCCCATATATCTACTCCTTTTGTTTCCATTCAGAAAGGAGCAGACCTCCCAGGGATATCAACTGATCATGGCATAAAAATATGCAGCATGACTAGACACAGACCCTCATAACAAGGCTAGATGAGGCAACCCAGTAGGAGGAAAAGTATCCAAAGAGAAGACAAAAAAGTTAGAGAGCTGCCGCCCCCACATTCTCTCAGTTAGAGTCACACAAATTCAACAAGCTTAAAAATCATAACATTCATGCAGAGGACCTATCTCAGACCCATACAGGCTTCCTTATTGTTGCTTCAGTCTCTGAGAATCCTTATGAATCCTGCTTTACTTATTCTGTGGTCCATGTTCTCATGGTGTCCTCAACCCCCTCTGGCTTCTATAATCTTTCCTTCTCTTCTTTCACTAAATTTTGATACTTTGTCAGAATTTGTATTTAACATAAAAGTGCCAACAATAACATATTTCACATCATATGATAAACATTTTGAACCTCATGAGAATTTTACAATAACACCATTAAGGAAAAAGGATTATAAAGATTAATGACAAGTCAGGTCTGGTGTCCCATACCTGTATTATTAGCTACTTAGGATACTGAACTGGAAGTACCATACATTCAAGGCTGACTGACATCTTGTCTCAAAACTGTGTGGTAAAGGGGTTTGTCTGAGTATATAATGTAAGACTAGTAATATGCCAAGTATGTGCAAGATCCTTGGTTTAATCACTAGCACTTCAAAGATGAATTTAAAACAAAAAAGTCATGTTCACAAATATTCAAGTGTAAAAAAGTTAAAAATTCAAATATTTCACAAAAATTCTAGTATATCTCAGAATTACTAAATACACTATTAGATTTGTCAGCTGAGAAATTCAGCCTTCACCAGAGTACCATCAACCAGAATTAATTTATTTTATTTTCACGTGAGTGACATTTTTCTACAAATCAATATTCACTGTAAAAGGCACAAACTCTCATCAAGAATGGGCAAGGCAATATAATAGGAGCAAAAGAGTCCAAAGTGAAGGCAAAAGAATCATAGACACCTCCTACTCCTATTGTTAGGAATACTACAAGAACACCAAGCTACACAACCATTACATATATTCAGAGGATCTAGTTCAGACCCATTCAGACTCTATAACTGTTGTTTTAGTCTCTTCGAGCCCATATGAGCCTAAATGAAATAATTTTGTTGACTGTGTTCTCAACCCATCTGGCTGCTATAATTCAAGGTTCTCACACCTTTGTGGAGTCCCCAAGATGTACCTGATGTTTGGCTGTGTGTCTCCAGCAGTTGTTGAATGAAACCTGTCTGATGACAACTAAGCTAGGCTTCGGCCTAAAACTATAGCAGAATATCATTAGGAATAATTTCATTTACTTTTTCTCAGATATTTTAATGGAAACATATAACAAGCAGCACTCTATCAAAAATATACTCCAAAATAAGCATATATATTCCAAAATTCATTTATAGGTTTGGAGATACAGGTTAGTGTGTAAAGGCACTTTCTGTCAAGCCTGAAGCCCTTCAGTATTCATATGTGAACATGTCCATGCATACCCCCACACACCATAATTTTAAAAATCCACACTAAATAAATGTAAAGTTTCAAAATTCACTTCTATTTGTCTAAACTTTGATAGTGAAGTCACTTGCTCCAGGCATAAAATGGTAATGATCTCCTAATATTATTTTTACTAAGAAATGCCAGTGAAGTTTCAATGTATAAACAGTAATTTTTATATGAACCAAATCTGAAGGGTTCAAAACACTAGGCTGAGCATAGTGGCACACACTTTTGACCCCTGAACTTGAGAGGCAGATGCAGACAGATCTCTATGAATCTGAGGCCAGCCTGGGACATATTTTGTGTTCCAGGAAAGCCAGAGATACATAGTGTGACATACATACATACATACATACATACATACATACATACATACATACCTGCATACATACTTTTTTAATTAAAGTTCTGACTTTACTCTTGATTACTATAATATTATAAAGTACAAAAGCTCTTCCTTCCCCAAATACAGACAATACCAAATCAATATCTTTCTAAGTGAAGCTTTGTCATTTTTATTCATAATATGTCTTACAACATAGCATCATGTTTTCCATGGCCCAGCTGCTGAAAATTACTCTGTATATTGTTCTGGACTGTATATGGACATGTGCTATTAAAAGACAGCATGCAGAATTATTGAAGAAAAAGTCTTATTATTCTTGTGTGCATAATTTCTATTGGAGAGAACAGCAGAGTACTTGACACTATATCATGGAAATACTAAGTAGTGGTGGTGGCAGTAGTACTTCTTCTCTTCATCACAAACAAACCGAAATATTCAGTGCACTTATATGTTTAAGAAAAATTAAGCTTTTCAAGTATTATACAGATATCTTTATCTTTCTAATCTTGCTTATCACAGAATACAGTTTTATGCTTTGAAGAATCCAAGATTTAATTAATTATCAATATTGTCTTTTGTCTTTGCAGATATTAATCATGTGTCTTTCAGAAATAATACATCTGTTTGTATGTTGGTAACAGAAATGATGCCCATAGTAGGCAAACCACACATAAACCAATGGACCTCTTTGCTACTCTTAGGATAGCCATGCATATTATGTTTTGCGAGTGCTTCAAGTATTTGGAGCATCTTCTTCAACTTCAAGGGTACAAAATAACAGATCAAATTTTAACAACATTAAACAAATATACATCTCCATTCCTTTCAGGGGAACAACACTACGATAATCTTCATTTTCAGTCAAAGTTAGTATGTATTTATGCTATAAGCAGATTTAGTTTATTTATCTACTAGCCAGGTATCCTCTACCTTGCAATTGAAAGTGATATAAGACATAAGAAATGCCAGTGTTAGGTCTCTGGTTCATGGATTTAATGGCAGGATGCAGGATTTTCATACATAATGTATTTTCCAATCTTCCATTGGTATGGACTTCACAAGTTCTGTGTTACCTTAAATAAAGCAAGAGCTTTATATTTGACACAGATGTGCAAACTGTGACATAAGGAAATAATCTAATAGAATTGAACAGAGAGTATTTGAAACAATTCCAGGTTCTGTTTTGTGTCTTTATGTTTCTATGTATTCTCATATATCTGCAGGAAGCTAAATAAAGTTACATTAAATTCACACAAATTTTGTTCATGAAATTAAAGCAGATAAAAAGAAACATGAAAGTTTTATATAAATTAAATTTAACATGAATACTTAGTGAAATGGAGTATATATGCTAGCAGTTGGAAACATTATGTTCTTTCTGAAGTTATGTACAGGGAACTTATTTTACAATATATTGTAAAACATTATTTACAGCTTTTTTTTCTTATCTCCTTCCTTCTAAAATTCTTCTAAGTGTTTTATTCTGTTTGGGCCCATTTGATTATCCATCAAGTGTTCACTTCGTTTTGATGACAAACACTCAATGAGAACATGTCTTGAGTCAGAATGAAGGGGAAGCATGATGCACTTGAACTGAATTTCAGTTGTCTGATTACTGGATTCTTTAGTTTTTTTTTTGTCAGTTGCTTTTCTTGAAGTGGTACTGAGAAAAACAGTCATGTTGGCTCTTTCTAAATGTGTCATGACAGCAAAGAGAAAATTTCAATTTTTCCTCTAGACATATTTAAATTGTTCTCAGTATAATAAAACTATTTTTGTGATGTTTATAATTCAAAAAACAAAGACAAGTTTAAACTGTGGAGTGGCAAACTACATAGAACAAGAGAAAATGAAATATAGCATGGAAATGTATATTCAAATCTGTAATGAGAAGAAGTTATCATTAAAAATTGTCCACAGTGAGTAATTACACAGTGCAATGCACTCTAGTAAGGTCAGCAGAGCACATGCACTTCTCATAATGTGGACTTCTTCTTTAAGAAGTTGTGTGTATTTATAATGAGCTCTGATGCATAGTAGATAACAAAGTGCAAACAAGAGAGGCAGAATATGCATTCTAAGGAAAGAACAAAGTAGGTTTTGGCATCCAAATCTAGACATTATTGTTCTGTCACAGTGAACAGTCTTTTGTAATGTTAGACATGTCTATCACTTTTTCTGGAAGCTCTACTATACAATGTGGTTGTAACTAAACATGGGGGGTATTTAAATATTAAGGAAATTAAACATTCATTTGCACAGTTGCACTAGACACTCTTGCAAGTGATCAATAGACATTCATGGATATTATATGAACAAGACATTTAGAAAATTGAACAATGTTCTATGGAATAGCGTATTTTCATATGCTGCCTTTTGTATATATTAAAGAAGTTAAAATGAGTTTCTAATTCTAAGGTATATAGAGGATATATGATTATTTGAAGTACTTATATTTCAAATTTCTATTGATTCAAATTGCAGTACATTAAAATATATGAGAATATTTTCATAATGTAAGAACCAGTGATAAATCGTCATGTAAGTAGAACTATATAAATTAGAAATAACTTTATGGAGAAATATATCTGTTTACATTTTAGTGTTAACTATAGCTCTGTAAAGACTACACAGTGCAACTTGGTATAATAAGACATGCTCTGGAATCACAAAATTGAGAACCTGAGAAGAAGAATTGCATGCGTTTGAGGCCACTTTGGGCTACATAGGGAATCTAAAGTCAGCCTAAGATACACAGCAAGACATACTATCAAAAAATTAGAAAATGTGACTATATATTATTACCGGCTATTAAAATACACATTAGTAATATAAGTTCTAACTTAATGACATTAAGGCAGGTGGTCATCAAATAGTTGTTACTTCTTTTGAGATTAGACACAAAATTAGTGTATTTGAGGTTGTATTGAGCATAATTCTTGCCATGGGAACATTCTCAGTGTGATCACTGCTGAAAGGGTTTCAGGGCCAGAACACAATAACTTTGGTAGTACTTGTACAATGGATAGATATTTCAGTCCGAAAGTGATTTTAATTTAGATTTATCTGTTAATTTATATTTTTAGCCAAAATAACCCAGACATATAACGAGATGTTACAGGTTATGATATCTTTATTCAAATAATACCGGCCAAGCACAAGCCAGAGCATGCCCAGAAGCAGCAAGCTAGGGAGGCCAGAGAGAAGGTCTCCCCACGTGTCTGCAGCCCCCATAATAACTCCCCATGCATCATCCTGAACCTCCCCTGACCATGCCCTGACAGGCATGGTCAAGCACACCTGTAGCTAGGCCCTAGGAAGCCTGGCTACAATGTCTCCCTACAGACATATTGCAGCACACTAGAACATGGTATAAAAAAACTTGCTCAAGAGCAGCTCCAGGCTAAGACTTATACCTCAAATTGTCCTTCTTTGACTGGATAACAGAAAGCAAGCCATATTATTCATTGTATCTGCATGGATTTTTTCCAAAGGATTCAGGTATTCCTTTTCAGTCATGCTGTTTGTACTTTACATGGAAAAGGCATAAAAATGTAAAAGCAGTACATATTAATGTAGAATCATGCAGAAAAGCACATGTGTAATGGCAAATCATATTACATACAGTGATAGTTTCAGACATATATCAATAACCAGACAATTTTTCATTTCTTTGAGATGGAAACTCTTGTTTTCTTATCTAGTTTATTGTGACACTCAGATTAAAATTAATTGTTACTGCCAAACTTTTCAATTTTATTTTAGAGATTGTTGCTCCTATTTAAAAGAGATTTAGTAGCCAGGAGTTGGCAGTGCACACCTTTAATCCCAGCACTCAGGAGGCAGAGGCAGAGGCAGGCAGATCTGTGTGAGTTCAAGGCCAGCCTGTTCTACAGAGAAAGTGCCTGGATAGACTCCAAAGCTAAACAGATAAACCCTGTCTAGAAAGCCCCCCCCCAAAAAAAAGAAAAGGAAAATGATTTAGTATCCATTGATTCATCATTCACCTAATCCCATCAATGACTAATATGAGCCATCATTGTGGTCTCAACTTCTGTGTGATAAACTTTAATATAGCCAACATAATTGATGATTCATCTGGTACTCATCTTTATGTTGCTGAATAAATTATTTAATTGAAAATAATCATTTTCGATTCCATCCACACTGATGCAAATAACAGGAGTAACTTTCATTGTGTGGTAGAACAGCTGTACATTGTGTATCTACAATATAATTTTTATTCACTTAGCAATTCATGAACAGTAAGATTGTTTACATTTTTTGGATTCTTAAAGTAAATTGGCAGAGATTTCCCTATTTTGCATCAGTATCAATTATTAGGATTATTGGATCATGTGGAAGCTTTAGTTTTAATTTATTTGAGTAACATCCAAACTGCTTTCCATAATGGCTGTACTAATTTACATTGCCAAAAGCAGCATACAACTTGCTTTTTCTTCAAATTCTTGCCAACATTTGCTATTGCTAGTTTTATTTTTATTGCAATCATTCTTCCTAAAGTTAGAGGGTATATTATTTTGGATTAACTTACCATTTCTTTGATGATGCTGATAATCAGTTTTTAATGTTCCTGTAGGCCACCTCTATAAGTTATTTCGATAAATGTGTAATTAGGTGTAATATCTATTTCTAATTGGTTTTGGAATTTTGTTATTGGTAGTATTTTTTTGTTGAGAGCTTGGAGTTACTTTATATTCATGTTATCAAGACTTGGGTAGGTATACACATTACAAACATTGACTTTGTAAGTTATCTGTATATTCTTGAATAATTGCTTTGTCACACAATAGCTTTTTATATAGTTCTTTATAGCCTCATTTGTACTTTAAATTTTTTATAGTTGTTCACTGAATTGAACTCTGGAACCCAGATGCAGAGAGGGAGGAATGAAGATCAAAGGGGTGGGGACCAGGTTGGTGAAACCCATAGAAACAGCGAACATGAACAAGGGGGAACACATGGACCACAGACTGCTGTCTGGGAGGACAGCATGGGAATGATCCAGACACCTGAACGTGAATGAGGAGGCCTTGGCTCTCTATGGGCCCCCTGGTAGTGGATCAGTATTTTTCCCTGGTGTAAGAAGGGACTTTGAGTATACATCCCAATTGAAGGGATGGTCTAAGGGGCCCGGACATATGGGGGAGGGCCCAGGATTATGTGGTGGACTTTGGGGAGCCCTCAAATAGGGCTCTACCCTTCCTGGGGAGCGGAGGGTGAGGGGCTGGGGGGTGAGCAGGGAGAGGGAAAAGGGATTG
Organism: Cricetulus griseus; assembly: GCF_003668045.3. Classification (NCBI taxonomy): domain Eukaryota; kingdom Metazoa; phylum Chordata; class Mammalia; order Rodentia; family Cricetidae; genus Cricetulus; species Cricetulus griseus. The sequence goes on from NC_048604.1 coordinate 86,762,256, forward strand.
ACTTGTGAAGCAAGCTTGTTCCCAATTTGAACTAATAAAAATAAATATTGATAAAAAATTATAGCTACAACATCTAGTCCACTTGTATTTGAAAAACCATAGAAATGTTTTCTTACTGATTTTATCTTTGTGAGTCTAAATTTTTATAACTAATTAACCTTCTATCATAATTAAGGAAATTTAAAAATATAACTATCTAATCTTCAACTCCATCAAAGACCTGAGAAGGGTTTAATATTACATAAGTAAGAAGGAAGTACATAGCAAGTGACTTCCAGCAATAAGAGAAATGACAGAAATAGCTGGCTGCCTGGACAGTCAACCAAAGTTCCTATGTAACATTGAGCAATCCATCTTTGGCTTACAGGCTTGGAGTATCTGACAGACTTTTCTCTGAAGCAGAAAATTTTTAATGATTTCCCTACTTTGTCTTGGCAAAGTTCAGCAGTTGTTTTTCTTTGTGTCCTGCTTGTCCAGTTTGGACTGCATACTGTCTGCAGTCAAGGTAAGGGCAGGTTCTTGCCAAAATGACTGGCTTTTTGCCACAAGGAAAGCAAACTCCATATGGAGTTTTCTCAATGTGCATTATCTTTTGAAGTAAATTGATGCAACCAGGAGCAGACAAAGCTCATGTTGACAAAAGTCTAATTTATTAAAACATTTTATATGCCATATTCTGTAGGTCTTTGAAGTGTTAGAAGACTATCTATCTAAATATATCTGTGAATGATCTTGAAAACAAAACTAAGTTGATTATAGACAGTGATGGGTTTCTATTAACCTTATTTATTAACTATGCTGAATACTTTGTAAAGATAACTTTTAGGGAGCCGTATAAGTACAATACTCCAAACAAGAGTACAAATATACTTACAGTATAAAAAATAAATTTGTTTCAATATATAAAATCAATACCAGTATAAAATATCAAAGACTTGTAGTTGATTATTTTAGTTTAAAAGTAGATTAAATAATCTACCCATTTATCTCATCATTTCTACATGCCTCCTTTTTCTTTTCTGAAAGAGATCCTTGAATTTAATCTCCTTTATTTAACCTTTCTTCCTGAACATTACCAATAATAGCTTATAACCAACCACCCTTAAATGATAATAAATAACCATTAACAAACTTTGGGAATGTGGGTGTTGTTCTCCAGACTACTTTCTGTTTTGTAGGTACACTGGTAATCTTTGGAGGAACCTAGACCAAATCAGGATAATTGTTTGGTCTTAGCTGGAGTATACTGGGAGGTCCAGCAAACTTGAATCTGTTATGAATGTTGGATTACCTGCTCCCCCCCATTTTTATTGGTGTCTGGTTTCCTTGCTCTGAAAATACAAAAATTTTCAAAGATAACATATGTATTTATTTTAATACAAATATAGATTATACATTGTACATAAGTAAACCAAAGATGACTTTTATTATATGTTTGAACAAGTAAAATATACATGTCATGTCGTTATTCTAGGTTTACTTCTTTATGTCTGAATTCAGGATTTCAGGGGGTTTTCCTCTATCAATTTGATTTTATTTAACCTGATACAGATCTACAACTTCTCATTTCCTGTGGAATCTTAATCTCTACTCCAAATGTAACACATCTTTTGACTTAAATTTTGAGGTCAAGGTATTTTAAAAATATATTTTATTGATCTAATCTAGCAGTTTTCATAATCCAGTGTCTTTTAGCAGCCAAAAAATTCAAAGACAAAAAATAACATACATGATTCAGACTTTCTGTGTATTTTCCACTTTAACATGGCTTATTTCTTTTATGTTACTTTACTACCTTTTAAAGGATTTTTTATTTTAAATATATATATGCATATATGCATATATACTGTTTATACCTTCTCCTTTCTCTTCCAAGCCCATGTATATATTTAAACATACTGTACCCAGCTTAGATATTTCTTGATCCCATCTCTAATGCATATGTATAATCTTTTTCTGACTACATGAGTTTTAAAATGGGTTCCATCTCTAGATGGAGGTTTCTGTCTCAACAGCTGCTCCTAAATAAACACACTTGGGCTTACTTTTATTAGAAATTCTCAGCCAATAGCTCAGGCTTGTTACTAGCTACCACTTATATTTAAATTAATCCATTTTTCTTATCTATACTTTGCCACATGGCTTGGTAACATTTCTCAGTACAGCATGACCATCTTGTATCTCTCTGCATTTCCTGGTGACTCTTGACTCCACCCTTCTTCCAGACAGAATTCTTTTAGTCTGGCTTTTCTTCCTATACTTCCTGTTTAGCTGTTGGCTATCAGTTATTTAGTTAAAATGACTGCAATACACTTATTTTGCAATATACAAAGAGTATTCCACAGCAGTGTCTGTTTCTACTTGTTCTGGATTTTTTTCTGAATTGAACCTGTGCAAGTCTTTTGCATTTTGTCACACTCTCTGCGAGTTCATGTGAATACCAGTTCTGATGCATCTATAAAAGACAGTTTTCTTGCCTTCAACCACCACTTCTGGCTCATTCAAACTTTTGACCTTCTCTTCAACACAGAAACTGGCCCTTGTGGATATGGATCTGATATAGACATTCCACTTAAAAATGCCTCCAGATCTTTTCATCTTTGCATAGTGTTCAACTGCTGCCTAAGGAACCAGCCTCCAGCAGTGTAGGTCTTAAAGGGTATCCACAGTGTCAGTGTACTATTCCTTTTTTTTAAACTAAGGAGGTAAGGAAAAATATACTCACACAATCTTGGTGGTTTCCTGTAGTTGGATATTCTTCTGTCTCACCTGGTCCCAATGGACCAGTTTTCTCTCACACCAGCTGGCTCCCTTTAGTCACTCATAAAATAATCACTCAGAGGGTAATGTTAAATTATAATTATATGGCCAATGGCTCAGGCATTACTAGCTATCTCTCTCTTATAAATTAGCTCATTTATATTAATCGGTGTATGTCCATTAAGCTGTTGCTTGCTGGTAATGGTTCAGCATGTTACTCTGGCAATTACATGGTGTTTCCAGACTCCTCCTTCTTTTTCTACGCAACTCTATTTGGATTTCCGGCTTAGCCTTATTTTGCCTGGCCATTGGTCAAATATGCTTTATCAACCAATAAAGGCAACACATATTCCCAGCATACAAAGGACATTCCACACCATCTCCAATTTCTGTCTAATTAAAAAGGAAGGTTTTAACTTTAACATAGTAAAATTATGTATAAGAAAACAGTCATCAAACAAGAATCATAGTTATAATTTTTAGGATATTTGCATTTTTCAAAATTAAGAAAATACTCTATCATATATACTATCATTGTGAGTCTAAAGTTTTACATCTAATTTAACTTCTAAGGAAAACTACAACTATATGTCATCAACTACATCAAAGACTCCAGAAGGATATAATATAGACTCTAGAATTTAGAGTCTACCTGGACAGTTAGACTTACTACCTGGACAGTTCTTATTATACATTGAGGCATCAATCTATAGATCTTAGGCCCATAGTATCTAGCAGACTTTTCAGTGAAGCAGGAAATTTGAAGTTTTTTTGCCTTGTATTTGCAAAGGTCATTAGTTGCTTTCTTTTGTGTCCTGTAGAATGTCTGGAAGTTTCTTCTGTGAAGCAGGAACCCTGAATGACCATCCCATCTTATCTTGGAAAATTGGCCTATTGGGCAAAGAACTACCCTTGCCTGGGTGCTGACAGTAGCCACACTGTTCAAATGGGGCAAGCAGGATACAAGCATAAGTGACTGCTGAACCTTCACAAAAGAGGGTGGGACAGTCTTGCAAATTTTTCTGCTTCTGAAAATGGTCTGTCAGATATGCTATACCTTAGATGCCCCTACAATGCAGAGAGACTTTGGTTGACTGCCCAGGTAGCCATCTGTTTCTGCCATATCTTGCACCCTGTGGAAGTGGCCTGATTTTACTTTCTGTGCACTCAGGTAATATTAATTTTCCTTCTCAGATCTTTGATGGGATTGGAGACTAAATAGTTGTCTCAGATATTAGCTAAGATAATTTAGGTTGAAGACTAAGACTCCACAGGATAGGACAGCTTTTGGAATAATCTCTTTTATTTGTCAATTACCTGGATATTTATTGTGTTTCTTGCTTGATGTTTTTCATGTTGGTTGTAGACCTATTTTTGTGAATGATTTTTACCTTTTACATCTCCTGGAATACATGTGATATTTGTTCGTATAGTTTTATGATAGGATAAGAAACTTCTTATTTAGGGGAAAATGGGAGTGTTGTGAAATTTCAATCCATTTAGACAGTGTCTTTTGGGGAAGCATTCCATGCCTTAGGGCTTGCTTGCCTGTGGAACCAACTGAAAGCTGAATTACTCTGAGATCTCTGTTGCTCTCGTGGTCTCTGGGGTGGTGGTCAGAGATCAGATGGCATCATCATGTGCCTCTAAGACAGCAACCTCAATGTTTCTCTGCCTTTATATTGTGAGTGTTACCCAAATAAATATTTGATATTAGTTTACTCAGGCTTTGAAGACTCCCTTACTCCACCCACAGTTTCCTTCTGACCTTTTGTTATTTTTCTTCTGGATATTGACTACTTTTATGTTTTCCTTCTATTTCTTGACGTCTTCCTTCTATTTTTATTTTTCCCTTACAACTTATATACTCCAGAAAAATCATTCGCACAATATAAAAATTACATTGTGGTTACATTCTATTTCTCAAGTGAATGATTACAATGAGTAAAAGTGAAAAACACCATGTTTTCCAGATCCCTTACATGATTAAACATTTCATGTATTACAGGTGAAAAGCAAATTGGTTCAAGAAGGCACATGCATTTATGTCCAAGCACCTTGTTATAGGTTGACAGAGTGTAAGCAAGCAAGGTATTTTTCTTAGCCATTTCTTTTGATGGCAGGTTATATTTTACAGTTAAAAGTCAAGAATAAATCATTTTATTAATTATCAAAAAAGGTAACTTTATAAGAAATCTGAGCATAATTGCAAATCTAAACATTTGTATATGAAAAAGAATTAGTCAGTTCTAATTTAAATCCTCAAGGTGCATATCAAATCAACAGATTTTATATCAGGAAGCTGAGGACAGAAATGGGCACAAAGAATTAGTCATTGCTGCAGGTCAACAACCCATCCTAGCAAGAAAAGCACATCAGCTAATAATAATTAGGTTTCTTTGTTGTTGATCCCTTACCTGAACTAGTCCCTCATGTTGAAACTGGTATGCTGACCTGCCCCCTGACAATGGGTGGGACATGCACAAGTGAGGCCGATACTTAGGCAGCTCAAAGGACCCTGTGTTGCATGGCCACATCATGCAACATCACTCGTTATGGGGCTTGTAAGGACTCAGTGCACATGCTCAAACTTCGTCTTTTAAGTGAGCACCTCCACGTGGTCACCTCTTCTCCCTCTTATTCTCATGCTCTCTTACTTTCTTCTTTCTCTTTTCTCTCTGCTCTTCATTCTTACCCTCTCTCTGTCCCTCCCTCTCTTGCCCTATTATTAACTGGTTAATGTACTCGATGTGGTTCGTGTTCCATTGGTCCCATTCGATCTCAAGCCTTTCAAATTTTAAAACTTAAACAAAAGAATAACACCTCAGCTATGTGGTCTTGTGAACTTTAGATTGTCATCTAGTATTTTCCATCCCATAGGTATTATCAAAATGTCTTAAACTGACATTATTCTAAGGCTTTGTTTGAACTGTGATGCACACCAAAACCTGTCAATGAATCAATTTCAAAATTAAAATAATTTAAACCAACCTAGATCCTGGGACTTAATGGATTTCCTTAATCATTAACCTGAACTGAAATCTATGAGCACCTTTAGTGAAAGTCATAGACCCTATCTGTGTGACACATCTTTGTATTTGTTTCCAATCATCAAAACTCTGTTTGAAATGAAATTATTATCAATTGGGTATTACATCTTGGGAAGACATCATCTTAATAATTATCCACAGACAAAAATACAGAGTAGAATAGGATATTTACAAGGGATGGTCATACTTCAATAAGAGCAATGGGAATCTCCCCATGCTCATTCACACAATGCCAGATACCAAAGGAAGATGACAGGGACAAACATGTGAAGGCACAGCAGAAGCAAAAAGACAAATATGGGGCCTTTGGTCAGGGGTATTTCCTATTCTAGATTAACCCATCAGGGTTTTGTTTCCTGGTGGGCTGATGCCCTGAAGTCAGTTGTCATCTGCTGGTCCTCTGACATGGCCACCAAGAATGTTCAGTTGTATATCTTTTTAATAAATTACCATCGACTATAGGAAGGAACTTTTCTGATGAGGAATAAGATATATTTTTCTCTAAGAACTCATTTTTGAAATTGAGATAGAAACCTTCTACTATAGAAGATTCCTAAAATATGTACATGTATCAAAGGAATTTAAAATGTGTCAACAAATAAAATGAAATACTACCCCAACCAGATATCTTATGCTGCCAAGAATGGGTCACAGCTGTTAAGTATTGATCAAAGCAGTCCTATGTACTCTCTAAACATCACATGCTATTGACAATGCTATGGTTTGTCTAACATGCTATGATGATAAGTATTTTTTGAGAAAGATGTAACTAACATGTCAACAAACATGGAGCTCATGCACAAATAGAAGCCAATATCCCTACTGACTACCATTCATAGATCTGGAAAATATTTTGTTTGTTTCTGAAAGAGAAGAGTACACATCAGTTTCACCAAGTCACAAACTGTGATACCTATAAAATAGATCTGCCTGCAGGATTGGGTAGATACGACACATTGATATGCTATGATATGATCAAGTTATTATATATATATATATATATATGTGTGTGTGTGTGTGTGTGTGTGTGTGTGTGTGTGTGTGTGTGTGTGTACTCAAAAATTAAATAAAGTATTCCAAAGTTTCATAATAGTAACAACATTACCTGATCAGCAGATCATTTTTCAGTGACAGGGTTTGAAAGGAGATGACCAGAAGATAAGGAAATAAGAAAGCTAGGTCATAATATGTTACATAGGCTGTCTTATAATAAGGAAGTTTATTAAGAATTGCAGCATCTTATATACAGTTTTTAGGGAAGAATTGGACAGAGTCCATAGAAAATTATCATACAATTGGACAAAGTCATCAGGAAGTTAATTAAGTAACTCTTACACAAATATAATACAGGATATCTCAAGTTAGCCACAGACTTAACACAGCCTTGGTACTGATAATGATATCCCTTTATGGTAGAAAATGTTGAGTTGTCAGCATGCAGTCTTGGCTCTGCAGGGCCCTCACCCCAGGCCTTTGCAAGCATATTCCTGGATTTAGTCAAAGAACTATTTGTGTTATTTTTCCATATATACAGGGTCTCAGGAAAATTCCCCAATGCCTTAGCTCCACTTCCAGACAGAGCCTTGCCAGTCTATGTCATCAGCATACACTTACTATATTCCTGGTTTTCTGGTTTTGAATTTTATTTATTAATTTATTTTGCCCACTTTCTCCAGAAACGAATTCCAGCTGTATCTTGAAAAAGAGCAGTAAAGTAGGGATTCTCTTGAAGACTTTAAAGAGAATTTTCTCAGACTTTCTATATATAATATTGTAGCTCCTGCCCTTAGGGTTCTGTTTCTTAGTCAGTTGATTAATTAATTAGTGTATATTAGACAATTATTGTGTAATGTAGAATGATCCTTTTCAATTATTGTAAATAATCTTGCAAGTTTGCTATTATCTTTTGTTTCCTAGAATTTTATTGAAGGCTTTTCCATTCACGTTTATGAAGAATATGGTCTGCTTTTCCCTCTTTATTGCTTTATTTAATTTTGATATGATGGTATATATAATAAGATATATATATATATATATATATATAATTTGATATAATAATATAATACTAGCTTTGTGATATATGTGTGCAGGAATACATTCCTCTTCTAGATTTTAGAATAACCTAAGTATAACCAGTAGTAATAGTTTGCTTACTCAATGGAATTCAGCAGTACAGCCCTGTGGTCCATGGATTTTCTTAAATTGAAAACTTTTTCATACTTATTAAATCCAATTGATTGTTATTGAGCTGTTTATCTTCTCTGTTTTTTTAATCAATCCTGGTAAAGCACAAAATTATGATTATTTTATGTTATTAAACTTGTAGGAGTTCAGAGATTCTCTAATTTGTGTAATGTCAGTTGTAATGTCTTTTGCTAATTCTAATTAATATTTTGTCTGCTTTGAAAATTTCAAAGAGCCAAGTTATTGTCTCATTGATATTTTGTATGGATTTTTACTTTCTGTTTTATTTATTTCCTGTCATGATTTGAGACTAGTTTTCTCTTTTTTTAGTTTAATGAGAGTCCAGTATCAATTGCTTATGAGTTATTTCTATTTTTCTGAAGTGTACAATCATTGGCTCCTGTAAACATCCCTTTTTCATAATATTATATTTGTATCTTTTGTTGCTATGTTTATCTTCATTTTGTTTTTTTAAAATTTTAATTGTTTATTAATTATTTAAAATAGTTTCATAATTTTGAATTTTTATAGTTTCTAAAATAATTGTTACTAGTTTCCTCCATATTATAATTGTGGACACAAAAGTCACTTCAATTCAGCAGAACCCTTCTTCCAGAACACCAGATATACTATCTAAAAAAGACCTCTTCTTCCTTGGTTACTTAGATCCAGTCCTTTGTTTCATCCCCAGCTCTGCAGCAAAATACCCATAATGGACTTTCCTGCCTCTTGACACTTATTTTCTGTGGATCCCACAGACTTTCACCTCCTAACCTTCCTTTCAACACTTGAAGCATTATCCTGTAGCATGAAAAATTTAAACCCAGAGACAGATATTGAGGTTCAAGCTTCAAGCTCAAGATCAGAAAAGAAAAGCAGCTGGCTATTAGCTCTTACCTCTAACTTGATGAAAGGGCTGCCCTTCAGCGTGGCTGGAAAATAAATCTTTTCATGAGATCTTTTGTTCCTTCTTTTATATCCCCCCTCAGACCTGAGATTAAAGGCATTTGATCCCAAGTGCTGAGATAACCTTTGTGTTTGTGGAAAACTGTGTTTACTATGTTTACATATGTCCTTGCACCCCCAATTTTTCCAGTACTTTTGTCATCAAGTGGTGTGAGATTTTGTCAAAGTCCTCTCCAGCCTTTAATGAGACAATCATGTGTCTGTTTTTCTTTCAATTTGTTTATATGGTGGATTACAATGACAGTATTATGTATGTTGAACTTTCCATGCATCTCTGGGATCAAATCAGCTTAATCATGGTGGAAGATCTTTTGTTTTATTGGATTCATTTTACCCATATTTTATTGAGTATTTTTGAATTGATGTTCATGAGTAAAATTGGCGTGTGATTCTCTTTCTTTGATGAGTCTTTGTGTGATTTGGGATCAGGGTGACTGTGACCTCAAAGAAAAACTTTGACAATGATCCTTCTGTTTCTGTTTTGTGGAATAATTTGAAGAGTATTGGTATTATCTCGTCTTTGAAATTCTGGTAGAATTCTTCACTAAAGCTGCCTGGACCTGTACCTTTTTTGGTTGGGGGAATTTGAATGACTAATTCTATTTCCTTATGGGTTATAAATCTATTTTTGAAGTCCATTTTCTTAGACATTAGCATAGCCACACCAGCTTGCTTCTTAGGTTTATTTTATTGAAAAATATTTTGTAACACTTCACTCTGAGGTAATATCTATCTTTGGTGTTAAAGGATTTTCCTTGTATACAGCAGAAGGATGGGTCTTATTTTCTTATCCATTCTGTTATCCTGTGTCTTTTCATTAGTGAATGGAATTGAATCCATTGATACTGAGGGATATTGATCACTATCAATTGTTATTTCCTGTTATTTTGTTGGTGGTGGTGTTGATGGTTCGATATATATATATATATATATATATATATATATATATATATAGAGAGAGAGAGAGAGAGAGAGAGTATTTCTGTTCTTTAGGTTTTGCTCGTGTAACATTATCTACTCCCTGTAATCTTATGGGTATATTTAATTTTCTTTTGTGGGGCTGGATTTCTGGATAGATATTGTTGCTACTTAATTTTGCCATGAAATACCTTGTTTTCTACATTGATGGTAATTGATAGTTTTGCTTGGTATAGTAGTCTGGCCTGGCATTTGTGGTATCTTTGAATCTGCAAGACATCTATCCATACCCTTCTGGCTTTTATGTTCTCCATTGAGAAGTTGGGTATGATTCTGAAAGGTCTTCTTTTATTTGTAACTTGGGATTTTTCCATTGCTGCTATTAATATTCTTTCTTTGTTCTGTATGTTTACTGTTTTGATTATTATGTGGTGTGGACTTTTCTTTTCTGATCTAGTCCGTTTTTGTGTAAGCTTCTTGTGCCTTTATAGGCATGTCATTCTTTAATTTGAGAAAATGTTTATTTTCTTTCAAGTAATTCTGTGTTTAAAGCTGGTATTCTTCACCTTGCTGTAGTCCTATTACTCTAAGGTTTTATCTTTTCATAGCATCACAAAAATCCTGGATGTTTTCTTTTAAGAATGTTTTAGATTTAACATTCCGTTTGACAGGTAAATCTATTTCTGCTATCATATCTTCAATGCCTTAGATTTTTTCTTCCATGTTTAGTATTTTTTTGGTGATGTTTGCATCTGGGTTTCTGGTTCACTTACCTAGATTTTCTATTTCCAGTGTTCCCTCAGTTCGTGCTTTCTGTATTGCTTCTATTTCCATTTTCAGGGCTTAAAACATTTCTTTCTCTTTTTGGTTTTTGCTAACATTCTTGTCATTTTAAAGTGATTTATTGATTTTCTCCAAATTTTTGTCTTTTCTTCAATTTCTTTAAGGGATTTTATAAATTTCCTATTCAAAGATCTCTATTATATTTAAAAAGTTATTCTTAAAGTTGTTTTTTAAAGATAACCATTGCTTTAATTTATTAAAATACAGAATATAAACAACAGGAATGAATATCAGTGCAGATAAATCATGCATTATTTATGTTGTAGTTTCAATCATTTTTTGACCATTTGTCTAATCCATTTGCACAATTAGCAGGTCTTTCCTACTATGTGCAATTTTTTATTCTCTCAGGAGTACAGCATCTTAGTGTTATGATTTTGGAAGACTAGACTTCATAAATTATACTCCCTGATGTTTGTGTTCTGGGATTAAGTATATTTTGATAGAAGACTACAGAAATTGGGGAAGAAATGTAAACACATAAATCAGGGGTCACAATTGAACCTAGTAATTAGCATGTATGGTGAAGTCCACTTATAATGGCACAAGTATTTCATCCTAGAACGTTAATGCCTAGGGCAAGTGTTTATGAGTTTGAGGTCTAGCTGGTTTCCAGTCCAGACTGAGATAAACAGTGAGACAAATTCTTAAAACACAAAACAGCAACAACAACAAAAATACAAAACAGACAGAAAAGCAAAAAGGATTCCAGACAGCTGTGGGAGCCAGCTATGAGGAGTTTGAAATGACAGAATTGGAGTGCAATATCATTCTCATCCAACTAATGAATTTGTGAGCAGACTAGGCTACAAGATACACCTTTGAAAAAAAGCCAACATACCTCCCAAATAGAAAACCAATCAAATAAGACAGAAAAATCTGCATTTTGGACACACTTTTTAATAACCCCCACAGAATACAATCTTTGTATCATGTCTCTCATACATCATGTACTCCAAAAATAATGCATCTTTACTATGGCCATAGAGATGAACTAGATAAAAAGACTGTCTTCTTTGTGCTTCACATAACTACTGGGTGCCTCTTGCTCTTTGTGTTATTCCACTGATAATTGTTTACCTTGTTCATTGTAGCACTGGAATTCCAATCTATCTGGATATCAGAAAATATTAACCTGTTTAGAATGATCTATATGTCACAAGTCATTGTAGATAGATGACTATCATGATATTTCTTTTTAGTGTGGCATGGTTCCTTAAAGTTGTTTTCTTCTGCTTCCATTCCATTGGGTTGCACAGGTCTTGTCATAGCATAGCTATCTTCTTTTGGTCCCTTATTTCCCTTTCTGTTATTGATGGTCTTCTTACATTGGTGTATAGACATCTGGATTTGGGATGATTATAGGACTAGGTGTTGATTTCTGCATTTGTCTATTTTGGATGAGTGTTTTGTCCCTTGGTTTTTGTTTCCTCTCTGATCTTCTGTCCTAAATGGCTAAGGATTTGGAGACTAGTGAGTTTTCACATGCAGTAGAGTGTTTCCACTGGGCTTTTTGAGGCCTGCAAAACTTCTGTAGTTTGAATGATATCATTACCTCTGTGGTTCCAAATACTTGTGTGGCCGCTGGGATTTTTGGTGGTCTCCTAGTCAGAAGGAGTTTCCTTCCAGGCCTGTGGTCTCTAGATACATCTTGGCATCAAGTAAAGTTGAAGTCTTCTTCCAAAATTAAAGTTCTGAAAATGGAGCACAGGTGAAATGATAAAATCAGATGTTGTTGACTGGGCTTTAAGTAGGGCTGTGGGTAGTGTCTTACCTGAGGTCCCTAGATCCAGCCTAGCCTCTAGTAAAGCTGAAGTCTTCCAAAGTTGTAAACAGGAACAGAATTTGGGGGTGAAGTTGGGCTTTGTTTTGCAGCTTTTAAAGAGTTTGAGTGGGCAGAGGTCAGAGTCTTACCCAGGGTCCCTGGTACCGTCATGACCTCTAGTAAAGCTGTCAGGGTTGTGTATTACATCACTTTCTGTTTTAATATTTAAACTAGACACAAGCTTGTTTTACATGTCAATCCCAGTTCTTTCCCCCTCCCGTCATCCCCTGACCACCACTGACCCCCTATCCCATCCTCTTTCTGCTCCTCAGGTTTATAAAAGAACAAGATACATAGAAAAGACAAGTAATAAGGACCCAGAAATGATCAGCAAAATTCTGATTCTATTTCATTCTATAACTCAATGTTTTCTGGTTCAGAATCACATTAATTTTATGAAGAAAAAGTAAAGCAAAATGATCTGCTACTGTGAAGTATATCTTAACCATAATAACATAATTTTAACTGTAGATTTTGTTCCGATCATGAAACAAGTATTGTGAACATTGATACCAATATTTATATAACAAGCACTGTATTAATTTATAGAAAGAAATTATTGTTTCATTTTCATAGCTGTGATATTTTCCTTGTGTATTCACCAATGTCCATAATTTTAAGAGATAAATACTGGAAAAAGAATTTTTTTCAAAAAAGTTTTGAAGAATGCTCTTTAAGGATGTCTCTATAAGCAAAAGAAAGATCTTAGAAATGTTTATCTCAGAACAGAGCATTTAAAACTTAAAATTTCATATTATAATGTCCTTAAAGATTGGATGTCTCATATGTATTCTCAGAATATTAAAGAGTCCATGATGAACTAAATAGACCAAGTGTGTGGAAAATGAAAAACTCACAGCAAAGAAAGATTATTAATGAGACAGATGACAAAAGTGTGACTGAGAATGGTATGGATTCAATAGAACCATTGCATACAGCTCTAAAGAAAATAGTAAGCCAATTGATAGCTTTTGATAGGAGGAAACATAAAATTTGTATTTCATAGATTTAATTAATAATTTATACATGTATATATGTATATATTTGCATATACATATAGGTATGCATATGTATATATGCATATACACATATGTAGGTACATATGTATATGTATATAAGTATGTACACATGAATGCATATATAACTATGCAAATATAAATTTATATATGCATATAAATGTTTTCACATTTACCACAAATTTTAGGGTAATATAATCATTGAGAAGTGAATCTGCATTTGTTTTATTTATTGAATTATACTTCTTTCAGACTCAATATTTAGTAAAATTGGGATTGAATGAGTAGGTGTTACATCACTATGGATTGACTTTTTTTCAGGGTAAAAGTGGTTTCAACTGTCTTAAGAAAGTATGTTAGAGAAAAAATTCAAAGCAGACTCACAGGTAAGAAGACAGAATACAAATCTCATCTATGCAAATATGTGAAAGAAAATAGTGTAATACAAAATGGAAGTGAGCATTCCATGGGCAAGCAAACAGGGATGGGAGAAAATGCTAGTTATTACCAGGACATTGACGGTGGCACCACTGATGTCAATGAAAACCCCAGGGAAATGATCTGTTTATCCTCCAAAAAATGGTATTAAAAATAATTAGCATTCAAAATAGTGGACATCATAAAGTGCTTGTTCTTCTCTGTCCCTGAATGGAGAACTTCAAAATAGAGTGTGTGTGTCAGCTGAGGTTAGTGAGGATCACCAGACAGCACTGTATGTACATCCTCATCTCCACATATGGTATACTTCATAACTCCAAGGAAACCCCAATGCCCAACTTAGAACCAACATAACCAAGAGCAGAGAGCAATGAGGGTTGTTGGAGTGTGACTCTGGCTAGCTTAACAGAGGCTATCTATCTATCTATCTATCTATCTATCTATCTATCTATCTATCTATCTATTCACTTCTATAGTCTCCCTTCCTTCCTCTCCCTCCAGTCCCTCTCTCCAACCCCACTTTGTCCTCACCCCCTAATCCTCTCTTCCTTTGTTTGTGTTTAGGAAAGTACCGGTCTCCAAAGAATATCAACAAAACATAGCATATCAAGTTGCAGTAAGACTGAACACTATGTATTAATAAGCCTCAGCAAGGAAACAATATGAGAAGTAGAGTTCCAAAAGTCTCTCTCTCTCTCTCTCTCTCTCTCTCTCTCTCTCTCTCTCTCTCTCTCGATGAGGTAGAGGAAGGTGGATTTCTGTAAGTTCCAACCCAACCAGCCTGTTATACAAGAGCTAGTTCCAGGACAGCCTCTAAAGTCACAAAGAAACCCTGTCTCAACCCCCCAACACACAAAAATATCCCATCATTAGACATGGATCTTTTGGCATTAGTTAGTTTTAGGGAGAAGGGGAATCAGATTTTTCCAGATAGAATATTGCTTTCTAAGTCAATAATTTTCCCATGAAGATCACACATCTGAGAATATTTTGACATCAGAAATTGTTCTGGATCAGAAAAGAAAGACACATGCTTTTGTTGGTAGGGAACGAGAGTTGATATGGAATGGGGAGTTTGTGCGTGTGTGTGTGTGTGTGTGTGTGTGTGTGTGTGTGTGTGTGTGTGTGTGTGTTGTAATAAAATATATGGTGCAACTTTCTCAAAGTACTAGAAATTTTTAAGGTGATAATCTACCAACTGAAAAAACACAGGTAACAAATGGATTATTATTAGAGTAGTGTTACCTAAAAAAACATAAGTTAAGCTAAACAAGTTAAACAGATCTATAACATGTAATGAAATTGAAGCATTAATTTATAACAAAATATCCCAACCACAATGAGTCTAAGTTCGGGTGGATTAGTTGCTGAATTACCAGTTCTTTTTTTTATTAGAAACCAGCTTCTTTTACATGTCAATACCAGTTTCCTCTCCCTGCCCTCCTCCCCCACTCCCACCACAAAATTACCAGTTCTTAAATGAAAAAATAATATCAAAATATTTTATGAAATGAAAAGAGACCACTGTTATACTCTGTCACAGTTATAAATACCCTATTAGAATATCCAGGTAAAGATCAACCACCCGATTGAATTAAAAGCAAAGATTCTCAATAATATACTTGCAAAAGGTATTCAACAATATCTCAAAGGGATCATTGACCATGAACAAATATGCTTCATTTTAGAGATGCAGAGTTGGGTATACATGCATAAATTAATGAATGTTACTTGAAGGGTCAAGTTGTGTTCAGATAGTGTTACTGAAATACAGGGAATGTAAGAATCACTAAAATCTCCTGCAGCTGTTTTTGCAGACATAAGGCTATAGAACACTGTGTGACTTTTAATGGAGTCCCAGCTAACGGGAGACCCTCTCATTTGGCACTAATGAACAGGGCATTGCCTGCTTCTTTCTCTTTGTCTGTAGAAATACTTCCTGGGCATACTACGCCACTGTACATCCTCTCATATGTGGGTATCATGCATTCAAAATCATTGGAGAGTAAATTGATATGACCCTAGTAATTGGGTAATGTATGCATGTATTCCAATGAACATAAAATTTAAACCAGACCTGTACATCAATGATGGGTTCCGTAAACTCGTTTTGAGTACAACTCCCTTTCCCTTCACCAGCAAGATGCCAGTTAGAGGGAGAAAGTCCCACAGTTACTAATCTCAGAATTGAACCAAAGTATAGAAATCAAATCACATGTTCATTTTAGTACATGCAGAAAAGGCCTTTAACAAAGTCCAACATATATTGACGATAGGTCTTTGAGTGTCTAGAAATAAAGATAATGTATTGCAACATAGTAAAAGATGTACTCAACAGGCCTCTATCTAACACCATGCTTAATGGAAAGAAACTGGAAGCATTCCTTGTAAAATTAGTAAAAAGAAAATGTCGTCTGTTCTCATTTGTCCTATACAATTGACTAACTGAAGTCTCAATCAAAACAATAAAACAAGAGAAGGAAATGAAAGAAGCATAAGGAAGTCAAAGTGGACTTATCTGTAGAAGTATGATACTACAAATAAGATATCCTAAAGAATCTACCAGGAATCTAGAGTTGCTAAACCCTCAGCAGATTGGCAGGATATAAAATTAACACAAAACTCAGTAGCATACCAATGAGCATCCATAATAACTTAAAATATATATCTTGGAATATACTTACCCAAGGAATTAAGAAACTTCTATAATAAAAATTTTGAATCACTGAAAAAAAGCAATGGAAGAGGACACCAGATGATGGAATTATTTCTTGTCCTCATTCATCAGAAGAATCAATAGTGTGAAAATGGCTATATTACCAGAAGCAACAAATGGATGTAATGCATCAATTATTAAAATTCTGTGTCAGTTCATCCCAGAAATGGGAAAAAGTGTCTTTAAATTCATATCACACATAAAATAATCCCGAGAAACAGAAACAATGCCGGAAATGTCACCATACCTATTTTCAAGGTTTGGTATTGAAAACAGCAAGACACAGGCAATAAAGCAGATACACTGATCAATAAAGCAAAGTAGAAGATCCAAACATAAACCTATGCATCTCCAGAAATTTTATTTATTTAACAAGTATGCCAAATACACATTTTAGAAAAGAGAACATCTTCAACAAAACATCCTTGGAAGACTGAATGCCTAACTGATTCTGTATTTCTTAGTTTACATAAAGGTCACTTCAAAAGACTCTAAGATCTTAATGTATGACTTGAAACTCCTAAACAGAACAAAGGGGAAGACTTGGGAATATATTTCTGTGTATTGGCCTAGGCAATGTCTTTTTAAATGGAATTTTATTACCTCAGAAATTAGTATGAAACACTGATCAATGTGATTTTCTCAAATTAAATTCTTCACAAAAAAGGAAAGCAGAAAGAAAGAAAAGAGAGCTTACAGAATGAAGGAAACTTGGCTTGGTACACATTTGGTAAAGTATCAACATCTAGATTGTACATAGGAAAAATGAAAAAAGAAGAAAATTATTAATTTAGATGAGCAGATAGTCCTCAAAAGATGAGGTAAAAATGACCCATGAACATATGAAAATGTTCAACATCACCAGCTATCAGAGAAAATAATATAAAATTCTACATTGAGATTCTTACTCACCCCATTAAGAATGTCAATCATTAAGAAACTAATAAAAACAAACACTGGTAAGGATGAGAATAAAAGAAATCACAAAATGAGAATGTAAACATCTCCTATGGGAAACAGTAGTGGGGTTCCTAAAATAATAGATTTACATTATGACCCAACTATAATTTTCATCTCTACTTGCTCAAAATATTACAACTAATTATACTACAGAAATATTTATGTATCAATATTTTTACAGCACTATTCACAATAGATAAATTATGGAAGATACATTGATGTCCATCAACATACAAATGGATAATAAAAACTGTTTAATATTCTGAATTGCTAAGTAGACAGTTAGGCTGATTGGTGTTATTAATATCCCCATATAAATTAAATTGCTTTCCAGGTTACATAAGACTAGAAGCTCAACATTTTCTAAATAATTGGAAAGGAAAATGATTCCTGATTCTGTTTAATATTTTAAGTTCCACAAGGCCAATCATCACATGCCAATAGAAGACCTGACAATTACCTTCCTTACCTCATTTACACCCAGTCCACTTATGCCTCCTGAGGATTATGAAGAAAATTTAAAACTGATCTGTAGTGTCATCTTGGTGTACTTAATTGTGTTGAAAATACATATTAACTGTAGTCCAACACACACACACACACACACACACACACACCCCACACCACCACCACCACCACCCCTACACACACACACACACACACACACACACAGAGAGAGAGAGAGAAAGAGAGAGAGAGATAGAGAGAGAGAGAGAGAGATTTGTTAGTCTTATGATAGAAAATGCTATTATTCAGTTTTTATTACTTCTGAACAATTTTAGCTCTGATCTTCTTTCAGCTTATATAAGGGATAGCATGAAGAAGACAAGACAATACTTAGCACATTGAAATGATGTATGCATGTGTATCCCACACACATTGAAATGTTTTTGCCACAAAAGTAATTATCTACTATCCTTGGCTTCAGAATTTTCTGGAAAATTAAGCCTAGGTTTACAAAGTAACTTTGCTTAATATTTTCTATTTTACATATGTTAAAATTCAAATTTCTAAAACTTTTGAATTTCACGCCTTCAGCAAGACTTTAAAACTTATAATTTTATGTAATATTTAATAATATATACAATATTTTTATGTGATCCATAACTATATAAATACGCATAAAATTTCAAATTCTATTTTCAGCAATGTATGAGACCAAATCTACAGACTTCAAATTGCATATGCATTCTACTAAATGTGAAGCCACACAGGAAGCAGATGGTTATAAAAATACAGAAAATAAAGGCATATAAGTTCTAAGACTAGCAAATCTCCCAGAAGTACACCCAGAAAATTTTAATCTCCTAAATGATAGTGTCTCTCTCATGAACAGACAATTTAAATGTAGTTAAGGCTGATTGTCTGAAGTTCACAGCAGAAGGAAAAGTGACATGACATGTTTCACAAAGTATTCAAAGGAACTAAGTAGTAGGTAGCAAAATAAAACAAACAAAAAGAGATTTCTGTGGCTTTGCTTATGGTTTAGTTGTTGATCACATGTCAGTACTTGTGATTCTCAGGATACAACCCCTAACACAATATATAAATTGTCTCATCATGGTGAAAGAGAGATCTGTGAAGACAGCTAGAAGATCTTGGCATGAGAACTTCACCTGGTTGACTATGACACCTGAAGAATGCTGACCATAAAAAAAGACCACATTTCACAAAATTCAACATAGCAAACAGCAGAGAGCCATGAGCCTTGTAAGCTGTACTGTCTTAGCACAACCTCTGTTCCTAGGTCATCGCCCTAGGAAAATCCATGTTGTCAATATTCAAGTAAAAAGACAGTAGCATGTTTGACAATGCACAACTATGATGTGGAATATTATTTTAAGTTATGTTACATTTGTTTATGCTGTGGAATGTTTGGTTAATTATGCAAAGATATGTTGCATTCTTTTATGTTGCATTTGTTTAACTCTGTGCAGCTGTTTTAGTTTGCCTATATAAAACATCTGATTGGTCTAATAAAGAGCTAATCAGCTAATAGCAAGGCAGGAGAAAGGATATGCTGGGCTGACAGACAGAGAGAATTAATAGTAGGATAAATTTCAGGGGAAAAGTTCTAGGAGCAAGAGGAGGAGGAGGAGGACTCAATGTGCCAGCCACCCATCAATACAGTCAGCAGTGGAGCAAGATAGAAAGATATACAGTAATAGAAGAAGGTAAAATGCCAGAGGCAAAAGATAGGTGGGACAATTTAAGTTAACAAAATCTGGCTAGAAATAAGCTAAGTTAAATTTGAGAATTCATAAGAAAGAAATAATTCTCCATGTGTATGATTTGGGAGCTGGGTGGCAGGCATCACAAAGAGCCAAAAGAACAAAGAGTAAAAAACAAAATGAAACAAAACAAACAAGAAATTATACTGATAAATGAAAACAATCCATACATATTCCTTTTGATATTATAAAAATTCATCTGGAATTGTCTTCCACAAATAACTTTAAAATTCTTTACAATAGACTTAACAGAAAACTAACAAAAATTCAAGTCTTAAAAAGGAATTACAGATTCAGTGAATTCTCCTTGTCTGGGCGGGTCCACCCTATGCCAGGAGCAGGCCTAGAAAGATCGAAGGAAGGGGTGATGGTGGGAGTCAGGCAGGAGAAGAGGGAACACTCAACTTAGCAGAGGTCAGGCCAGAGAGGGAACTGAGAGTAAGAGTGAGGTGTTTCCTGGCTCAGGGATATCCTCCCTGTCAGGGCAGGTCCACTCTATGCCAGGTGCCAGCCCAGAGATATCCAAGGGGTGTTGGTGGGGAGTTGATGATTTAACTGCAGAATTCTACCAGAAATTCAAACAAGAGCTAATATCAGTACTCCTCAAATAGTTCCACAGAATAGAAGCACAAGAGACATTGAGAAACTCTTTTTACTAAGCTACAATTACCTTGATACCCAAGCTACACAAATACACAACTAAAAAGAAAACTAAAGAAAACTAATGAGCATTGATGCAAAAATAATCAAGAAATATTTGTGAATCAAATTCAGGAACACATCAGAAAAATCATAAACCATGATCAAGTAGACTTCATCCCAGGGATGCAAGGATGGCTCAACATATGAAAATACATCAATGAAATTTACCACAAAAACAAACTGAAAAAGAAAAACTACATGATCATCTCAATAGATTCTGAAAAAGCCTTTGACAAAATGTAACATCCCTTCATAATAAAGATCTTGGAGAGAACAGGAAGACCAGGAACCTATATAAACCTGACAAAAGCAATATACACCAAACCAGCAGCTAACATCAAACTAAATGGAGAGAAACTCAAACCAATTCCTCTAAAATCAGGAACAAGACAAAGCTGTCCACTCTATTCCATATCTCTTCAATATTGAACTTGAAGTTCTAGCTAGAGCAATTAGAAAAGGAAAGGACATCAAGGGGATGTAAGTTGGAAAGGAAGAAGTCAAACATTCACTATTTGCAGATGATATGATAGACTACATAAGTGACCTGAAATCTCTACCAGGGAACTCCTACAGCTGACTAAAAACTTCAGCAAAATAACAGGATACAAAATTGACTAAAAAAAATCAGTAGTCCTACTATATACAGATGATAAATGCAATGAGAAGGAAATCAGAGAAACATCACCCTTTATAATATCCACAAGCAACATAAAGTATCTTGGGGTAACACAAACCAAAAAAGTGAAAGACATTTACAGTAAGAACTTTGAGTCTTCAAAGAAAGAGAACCAGAAAATGGAAAGATCTCCCAAGCTCTTGGATAGGTAGGATTAACATAGTAAAAATGGCAATCTTGCCAAAAGAAATCTCCAGATTTAACAAGATAGCAATCAAAATCCCAAAACATTCTTCACAGACCTTGAAAGAACAATACTCAACTATATGGAAAAATAAAAAACCCAGGATAGCCAAAACAACCCTGTGCAATAAAGGATCTTCTGGAGGCGTCACGATCCCTGACCTCAAGTTCTATTATAGAGCCATACTCCTAAAAACAGCTTGGTATTGGCACAAAAGTAGACAGATAGTCCAATGGAATCAAAATGAAAACCCTGATATTAACCCACATACCTAAGAACACCTGATTTTTGACAAAGAATCTAAAGCTATACAATGGAAAAAAGAAAACATCTTCAGCAAATGGTGCTGGCACGACTGGATTCAGAGATGCAGACTAATGCAGATAGATGCATATCTATCACCATGCACAATACTTAAGCCCAAATGGATCAACGACCTCAACTTAAATCTACTACTCTTAACCTTCTAGAAGAGAAAATTGGAGGTACTCTAGAACGAATTGTTACAGGTGACTGCTTCCTGAAGATAACATCAGTAAAACAGACATTGAGATCTACAATTAATAAATGGTACCTCCTGAAACTAAGATGTTTCTGTAAGGCAAAGGGCCCAGTCAGTAAGACAAAACAAAAGTCCACAAATTGGGAAAACATCTTTACTAACCCCACATCTGACACAGGGCAATATCTAAAATATACAATGAACTCAAGAATCTAGCCACCAAAATATCAAACAATGGAATTAAAAAGTGGTGTGCAGAACTAAATAGAAAATTTTCAACAGAGGAAACTAAGATGGCTGAAAGTCACTTAAGAAAGTGGTCAAAATCCTTAGCCATCAGCGAAATGCAAATCAATGCAACTCTGAGATGCCATCTTACACCAGCCAGAATGGCTAAAATCAAAAACACCAATGACAATCTATGCTGGAGAGGATGTGTTGAAAAAGGAACACTCCTCCATTGCTGGTGGTAGTGCATACTTGTAAGATCACTTTGTAAATCACTATAGCGGTTTCTCAGGAAATTGGGAATCAGTTTACCTCAAGATCCAGAAATTCCTCTCTTGAGTATATACCCCAAAATGCACATTAATACAACAAGGACATATGTTCATCTATGTTCATAGCAGAATTGTTTGTAATAGCCAGAAACCTGTAATCAACCTAGATGCCCCTCAACTGAAGAATGGATAGAGAAAATGTGGTACATTTACACAATGGAGTACTACCTAGTAGAAAAAAGCAATGGAATCTTGAAATTCGCAGGCAAATGGATAGAAGAAACCATACTAAGTGAGGTAACCCAGTCACAAAAATACAAACATGGTATGTACTCACTCATATATGAATTTTAGACATAGAGCAAAGGATTACCAGCCTAAAATCCTCACCACCAAAGGAACTAGGAAACAAGAAGGCTTCTGTGAGAAACATGCATGGACACTGGAGAACAGGAAGGGGCATGATCTCCTGAGATAACTGGGAGCATGAGGACCCCTCATCCAGTGGCTGATGAAAGCAGAGGCAGACACCCATAGTTGTACACTGAATTGAGCTCTGGAACCCAGTTGCAGAGAGGGAGGAATGAAGATCAAAAGGGTGGGGGCCAGGCTGGTGAAACCCACCGAAACAGCTAACCTGAACAAGGAGGAGCTCATGGACCCCAGACTGATGACTGGAAAAGCAGCATGTGACTGATCCAGAACTCTCAAAGTGGATGTCAATGAGGAGTCACTAGCATTCTATGGGGCCCCTGGTAATGGATCAGTAATTATCCCTGGAGTGATGCTCTCTCAGCCTGGACACACGGGGGAGGGCCTAGTCGCTGCCCAGGAAGATATGACCAATTTTGGTCAATCCACATGGAAGGCCTTACCCTCTCTGGGGAGCAGAGGGGGCATGAGGTGAGGGGCTTGTGGGGGCTTGGGGGAGGGGATGTAGAGGGAGAATGTATTGACATGTGAAGTAGCCTTGTTTCTAATTTTAACAAATAAAACATAATCACTTGGGAAAAATGAAAAGTAAAAATATAAACAAAATAAAAACAAAAAACACTTTAGTATAAGGGCAAATTTGATTGGGTATATCCTTCTGTATGCTGTGAAGATGTTTCCGTTATTGGTTGATGAATAAATACTGATTAGACAGTAGCCAGGCAGGTAAAGGTGGGGATACCAGACTAGGAGAAGGCTAGGAAATGGAAGACAGAGAGAGAGTCACGAGGGAGATACCATGTAGCCACTGAAGGAGTAACATGCCAGAGCATTATTGGTAGGCCAGGACTTCATGGCAATACATAGTTTAATAGAAATGCTTTACTAAGAGAGAGATAGCCAATAACAAGCCCGAGCCCTTGGCCAAACAATTTATAACTAAAAAAATTAATTACTGTCACATAAGAGCAATATATAACAAATGGAACAATTCATGAAAAGGTGACTACAAAACAGGGAATATTGTCAAGAAAACAGAAATATATGCAATTTGTATTAAACTGACACATTTAATAACTAGAATACCAAAATTCCAAAATGAAGACTAAGTGTAGAGTTCTAACATTTAAGTAGGGTCAACACAGAAATCACAGTAAGAGACAGTAAATCGATGAGAAGCAACCTGTTAAAATTAAAGCCAAAGCAAAGATTTAAAAAACAAATCAAGGGACCATCCTGGGCTCCTAGGAGGCAGCATGGTCTTACCCATACCATGACAGACTTAGAAGGGGAAAGAGCACCACATGTAGGCTCAGGGCAGATGATTCCTGGCTTTGAGTAGAAAACGCAGGACTGACTGCTGCATTGTTGCACCAGGTCAATAGGGCACTATTGTGGTGAGTAAATGTACAGTGTAGTGAGAGAGAGAGAGAGAGAGAGAGAGAGAGAGAGAGAGAGAGAGAGAATGGCTTATGTCCATTGGACAGAGGAAATTCTCAAGAGGTAAAAGCAGTGAGAAGAGGGCTGAGTTGGGTGGCTTGATTGCTACATAGTGCCATGGTGATGTCTGGGTTTGAACTGCTGCAGGTGCCTATGTCTGGGTTCATGACCCTGATGTAGTTGTGATCTGTGCTGATGTCCAGGGCTCCTGATACCAACAAAGACAGAGAGGATATGGTTGTAGAGTTGGCCCTACCCCTCACTGACTGAAGCACTCAGAAGACAGTGTCCTATACCTCACATGGACAGCACAATATAACTGATCCTATTCACAAGGATATAGGCACCTCAGTACATGAGAATCAGAGAGCAGGTTATACCACATCCAATAGTAAGGGAGTTGATCTCTCCTTTACCAGGTGCAACACTTGGAAAAGCAGGCCCTGTACCTCATCTGGTCAGGACAGCAAAGCTGACATTTGTTGGCTTCACAGTTAAGCAAGGCAGAGAATGAGAGATTTGGAGATCTGGCCCCAATCCTCATCTGCCATATAGCCACATGGCCAGGAGAGAGATGCCCTCCCCCTGTCGATGCCTGACAGGTGGGAAAGTTGGCCCTAAGGTCATAAGAGCAGGGGAGCTGCTCCAACCCTCCCATCAACTGCACCACATAGCCTGGGCTGTACAGTAAAGCTGACCCTGTTGATAGTGGTGTGGACGAATTGCCCCAAAAGGTGAGCATGGGAGATGTGACCCAACCCCTCATCATCCATATGTGGTGTGGGCAGTGGAGAGATGCAGATACTACTCCCCTACCTTGACACGTGTGGCAAGTGGGAGATCTCTCCCTGAGGTCATAAGAGCAGGAGAACTATCCCTGCCCCTCACCAGCAGCAGCGATTTGGAAGTTGGAACATATACCTCAACCATGGAACACAATAAAGCTAGCTTTGAAGGGTGTAGGTGTGAGAAAGCCAAGCCTGAGGACATGAAAGCAAGAAAACTGGCCCTGCTAGTGAACTAGCCAGAGAAATGTTGGAGTGTTCACTAAACACATTAGATTCTTAGATTTGTGAGTAATGGAATACCCACCTTCCAATTTTTGATACTTTAATATGTACAACAAAACATGATTTTTATCTAGTTAATATATACTTCATTTTCCACATTTACTCTCTCCATGTCCCCTAAACATGAATGTTCAAGCTTTAATGCTAAGTCTGATGAAGGCTGTTTATAGGTATGTTTGTGTGTAATCATCCAATGGACCATGGAACATCTACATGTAGACACATTCTCCAAGAAAGTATGATTGTCCCTTCCACAGGAACTTACAGTAGTTCCTCAATATATTTAGTGCCTATAGATCATCTATCCCATGGATTCTGGCATTTTGTCTAGCTTAACTTTGTGTAGTTCATGTGGTGGTAAACACAGATGCTGGAAACTTTATGGTTGTGATAGTCATATCATCTACTGAAATTAGTTTTGAAAAAATAATCAGTATCTGAGAGTGAGCTGTAGAACTCTGTGGTCCCATATCCAATCTCAAATTTACCTCTGAACTAATCCTACTTGGAGAAGGGAACACAAAGTTTAATTTTATTGGAGGAAGCAAGGCAAAGACCTTTAAATATTTACTTCCTCTTCATCATAGAAGAAAAGAAAGAAAAGTTTTTCTTATTCATCTTACCTCTTGGAAAAACTGACCAAAATTTGTCAGATATATTAGTCTTCAGAACAATTAAAAAATACTTGTAATTTCAGGTCTTATTAGTTAACTTTAATGCTGATTGCAGGAGAGGTGAGAGATTCATTGAAAATTGTCTCAAATGATAAGACAATCTTTATGAATATTTATTTAGCTATAACTGAATCAAAAATATGGTTAAGTCACCCTTCAATTTAAACAGAAGTATCTTGGGGAATGTATATTTAAAGGTGTCTCATTCTGTTACAGCTACTATAACAGCTTTAAAAAAATGTAGTAACCTTGGCAAGTACTCTCCTAAAACAATGAAGCTTTGGCTGGAATCTTCAGAGTGACAGAAATGAGTGTCAACCATCCTTACATATAAATTATTTTTTACACATAAAAATATAATGAATTAAAATTTTGTCACATAGTAGTCATGATCAATATATTTTTTTCCTTTGTGAATTCCATTAGGTTGTTTCCTCTAAGTTATATGTTATGTTATTAGTATGTTACCTATTTTCAAACTCTGGATCTAAGACAGATGCTAAATTATGTATCTGTGACACTGTGCTGGGCATTACTCATTTGTTCCTCACTATCCAATGTCTTTCTTCTCAATCATGTTCTGTGCATATGGACATCAAATATTTAGACTTCTTCCTAGTTTCCTCCTCTGTTAGAGCAAGACAACGGTAAAGGGTCAGGATATTTATTCTCTTTTTTCCTTCTCTCTTAAGTCCTAATTTGTCAATGGTTGTTTTAGCATCATTTACCAGTATCAATTGCGCACAACGATATCAGTTTATTAGGTGGATATTTCATTCAGGTAGCCAATAAGAACAGAATACCTGGAAGAGCAATGCAAACTCCTTTTTATTTTAATTTTTTATCCATTTTACATAACAACCAAAGTATCTCCCCCACAACCTCCCCGTACTCATCCCTGAGCTACTCATCAGAAAATGTAAGGCATCTCATGGTGAGTCAACAAAGCCTGGCACATCCAATTGCGGCAGGACCAAGCCACTCCCCTGGTAATCAAGGCTGAGCAAGATATCAGACCATAGGGAATGGGCTCCAAAACCTAGAAACAATCTAGATGTACCTCCACCAAAGCATGTATAAAGAAAATGTAGTACATTTACACAATGAAGTATTACTCAACTGTAAAAACCAATGTCATCATAAAATTTTTAGGCAAGTTGATGGAACTAAAGATTAAATCACCCTGAGCGAGGTAACAGAGAGCCAGAAAGACAAACAGGGTAAGTGGATACTAGATGTAAAGCAAAGGATAACCAGGATACAATCCTCAGCCCCAGATAAGCTGGGTAACAAGAAGGACCCAAAGGAAAACATATGGATTGCCTTGGGAAGGGAAAATAGATAAGATTTTTTGTGTGAACTGGGTACAGGGGTGCACTAGAGAGGAGAGGATGGGTGATGACAGCATGATGGAATGGGATGGGATGGGTGAGCTGGGGGAGGCATGGAGACAGAGAGCAATGAAGGTGACATCTTGATAAAGTGAGCCATTATAGGGTTAGTGAGAAACAAAAGTGCCATGGAAATTCCCAGGAATCCACAAGAATGAACCAATGTAAGACTTGGAGCAATAGTGGAGAGGGTGCCTGAACTGGCTTTCTCTTTTAATCAGATTGGTGACTACCCAAATTGTCATCATAGTGTCTTCATCCTGTAAGATATGGAAGTAGAGGCAGAGATACACAACAAAGCACCAGGCTGAGGTCCACGAGCACAGCAGGAGATATTACATGCGCAAGGAGGGGTCAAGATTATGATGGGAAAACCCACCAAAGGAGCTGACCCAAGCTCATGGGAGCTCATGGATTTAGACCAACATTTAGGGAGCCTGCATGGGACCTGACTAGGTTCTCTTCATGTGGGTGACAGTTATGTGATTTGGTCTGTTTGCTATGCAAACTCTTGAGCCTGAGCACAAAAGGTGTCAGAAGGGAACAATATCAGCAACTGAAACAGAGGCCATTCTTAATTTTTAAACTGTATTAAGTAAACTTTAGAATAATAACAACAGTAAAATACCAGTAGAGACCCTAAGAACAAAGTACTCATTCCTTGAGGTTGCATGCTGCAACAGTCAGGATAGTACCACTATCACTGTGTCCTAGTGGGAGCTGATAGTCACTAGTTACTCAGTCTACAAGGTGAGGTGCCTCAGTAGTCCTATTCGGGCACAGGAAGGCCAGGAACTTCCTGTGGTGTCACTGGGCCCTATTCCATCATGAATGTTTGGAAAACAAAGATTTTTCTACCAATGAAGTTAATACCCGTGGTAGCAATAACAGGGTGAACTTACTCAATATCAAGAGAGGAGGTAAGTGAGAGAAAGGTGAAAATAAAATTCCTTCTTTTTTATATATTATGTTTTATAAAATGTTTTATATATTTAGGCTGCTATATGATGGTACCTTCCCAGATCACTAAAGAAAATCAGGACAATTTTTCAGGTGAGTCTCTCTACTCATGTGATTCTAAGTTATAGCAAGTTGACATCTAAATGAACCATCATAGTGGTCTTTCCATTTTCATATCTATACATTTCTCTATGGTGCCAAAGGCTGAAAAGTATGCAACTTAAGACCTACCTGCTATCTTTGCTCTCTTGTTTGTTCCATGAGCTCTTTCACGACCTATTTTAATGTACTTAACTCTGCTTATATAGTCTCTTCACCAACTCTCATATTAATCTCACTTTTGCATATCACATATATATTATGTCAAGAAACTCACAAATATAATTTTTTTTATTGAATTTAATATTTCTTTGTTTTTGATAATTTAATATATGTGGATAATGAAATGTGACCATACCTGCCCCATTCCCCTCTCAAAATCCTTTCAGGTGCTCTTCCAACAAGACTCAAGCTAAACTTCATGGGTTTTTTTTATTTTTGATAATATACTAAATCTAGGTAGCATTTGGTAGTGTCTTATATGTATAAGACAGTATAGTTTAAATGGTTTTGTTTCAATATCAAGTCAAGGATAGAATCATCTTTAATATTTTCAGTATGTGGTGATTTTATGAGAAATGCTTCCCCCCTCTGGAAATACATTTGAACACTTAGTTCCAAGATGGTGGTGTTATTTGGCGGAAATGATACACACTTACTGGGAGAATTACATCACTGGGAACAGGTTTTGAGAGTTCACAGCCTTGCCCTACTTCCACTTCATTCACCATGCTTTGGCTTTGTGTTTGTTTTGATGATGCGATTTCAGTTTCCTGTTGCTTCCATCTTTCCGTGCCTTTCTTCAAAGACTCTCCATCATAATAGACTATATTCACCTGGAACCTTAAGCTAAAATAAACTATTCTTTGAGATGCTTTAGTCATGGTATTTCTTCACAGTGACGGAAAAATAACTGGTAAAGAAAATAGTACACAAGATTGGGCTGCTTCTATGAAGAATCTGGCAGTTTGGAGGAAGACTGAATGTTTGGAACTGTGAACTAGAAAAGTGAATGCTTTAATGGGCCATTCTATTAGGCGCCTGGAAGAGAGTTTCAAGAGCAATGCAGACTATGGAGGCCCAAATTATGGAGGTTTCAGAGGTGAACATTATCAGTAACTGGGATAGAGGCCATGCTTGCTACATTTCTTGTAATTAGTCTAGTTGCTTCTGTCATGTCCTAGAACCTTACCTAAGGCCAAGTTAAAATTAGGCCTGTTTATTTTGTATTTTGTTTTGTTGTTTCTTCTGAGTGTCCTTGTGTGGGCTTGGCTGTCTTGGAACTCACTCTTTGACCAGGCTGACTTTCAACTCAGAAATTGCCCTGGTTCTGTTTTCCAAGGACGGGGATTAAAGTGTGTGCCATTACCATCAGGTATAGACTAATTTCATTGTTGAAAGACATTTTGGGACTGTATAACATAAAATCTATGATGTGGTTATAAGTGATTACTCTTATGGCAATCAAAAATGAGAAAAAACATCTGGGGTGAAAAAAACAACCAAATAAACAAACGAAAAGACTGGGAGCACGGCATGTAAAGAAGAGATTGCCTAGAGAGACAATGTATTTTTTTTTGATTTTCTTTTATTTATTTACATTAGAAACAAGCTTGTTTTACATGTCAATCCCATTTCCCTCTTCCTCCCCCCCTCCCTGGTCCCCCACCAACCCCCTATCCCATTCCCTTTCTGCTCGCCAGGTAGGATGAGGCCTTCCATGGGGATCTTCAAAAATCTGTTATATCATTTGGAGCAGGGCCTAGACGCCCCCCCCCCCAGTTTGTCTAGGCTGAGAGAGTATCCCTCTATGTGGAGTGGGTTCCCAAAGTACATTCCTGTACTATTGATAAATACTGATCCACTACCAGAGGACCTATAGACTAATCAGAACTCCAAACTGACATCCTCCTTGTTCATGGTCTCTGGAAAAGTCCTATGCTGGTTTCCTAGCTATCTGTCTGGATATGTTGAAAGTCTAAAAGAATATGGTATTTTTAAAGCTCAACTAAATGAATGTTGAATTATGACATGCCCTGGAGCACACTTGGGTCAGTGAGTTCAATATAGTGGTTTAAATGAGAACTGTCTATCATAGGCTAAGATATTGGAAAATTTGGTTACAAATGGTTGCGTTTTGGGGGAAGGTGCTACAATTTTGCTGTGAAAACTACACCATTGCAAATAGGCTTTGATATTTTTATAGCTTCACATACTTACAGATTTCTCTCCTGCTTTGTTTTTGCAGTTGAAGATTCTATTGCCCAAATTCTGCCTCTCCCACTACCATGGGCTCTTCTTCTGAAATCATTAACTCTTCTGTAAGTTCCTGATGGCTATGGTGTTTCTCCTGGCAATAAGCAATCTGATACACAGTATCTCACATCTGTTTATGTTAACAAGAATTTAAACTAAGAAATATTGTGTATATGATCCAGAAATGAACTTTAAGTTTACTGATATCCTACTCCATGTTGTTTAAAAGCAAATCATGAAATATGTCTTTTTATTGAGGAATATAACTGACTGGGACAATTATTTGACTTCAATATTATGTATTCATTTGTAGACAGAATTTTCTTTCCCTCCTGCCAGTTCTGAAATAACTGACATGGAGACTTAATATTCATTATAAATGATTATTTATAATAATAATCTATAGTTCAGGCTTATTACTAACTAACAGTTCCAAGTTAAATTAACCCATTTCTTTTAATCTATGTGTGGCCATGTGGCTCATAGCTTTTCCTGTCCCCCAGAATGTCTTGCTCCCTCTGTGTCTCCAGGCAACTCCACTGACTCCATCCTTCTTTTTTCTAGTTTCCTTAGTCTGGGTCTTCCACCTAATTATATCTTGTCCAGCCATTGGCCAGTCAGCTTCTTTTCTAACTAGATCACAATGAAATATATTCACACTGTATAAAGGAATGTTCCACGCTTCCCCATTGTGTCTAATTTAAAAAATCTTCAACATAATAAAATTGTATACTACGAAACAGTCATTAAGTCAGAATTACAGTTGCAATATCCAGTCCACTTGTATGTGGCAAATTTAGAGAAGGATACAGTATTATTCATCTTATCTTTGTGAGTCTAAACTTTATACCAAATTCACCTATTATCATACACAAGGAAAACTTTAACTATGACTATCTAGTCTTCAACTCCATCTAAGCCTCCAGAAGAGTGAAATGTTATTTAATAACAGGGACTTCTGGTTGTCTGGACAGCCACCCAAAGTCCTTCTGTAACATTGGGATATCTATCTGTGGCCAATAGGCCTGGTATGTCTGAAAGACATATTTTGAGAAACATGGCAATTTGAAGGACTGAATTACCTTGTCTTGGCAAAGTTTAGCATTCACTTTTTTTCATCCTGCAGGTCCACTTACGACATTATTCTAACAGAAATTGTGGAAAGAGAAGTTTCTTTTCCCAAATGTACAGCTTTTGATATAAAGACAGCAAACTCTATGTAGAGGCTACTCAATGCCTATTATCTTCTTTTGTAGTAAATGGGTGTTGTCAGAAGCAGTTGTGTCTCACTCTCATAAAATTCTTCAGTTATTAATATATTTTAAATGCTTATTCTGTAGGTCTTGGAAGTGTTTAGATACTGTCTATCTAAATATATCTGTTTAACCTGAAAAACATTACTAATATGACTACAAGTTTGATTAGTATTCATGACTAACTGTTAGTCAATGTTTTGAACTATACATTATATTTTTAAATGAGTTGCAAAAGTACAAAACTCCAAATATGCAGAAACATATATATATATATATATATATATGTATATATATATATATATATTAGAAAAATAACTTTAAATGTGTATTAATAAACCAAAATACATACCAATGTTAAATATTTTGAGATTAATAGTTGTGTTGTTTTTTTAAATGAAACAATCTACCCTTTTTCCTATCATTTTTATATAAGTATATAAAATAATCTTAACCCCTTTCTTTTAATTTCTATATCAATTGGTTCTATTATTTCAGAAAGAAAAATGCAATTAAAAGTTATTACCATGGTATTAGGCTATTGTGCTTCAATATATTCTGGAGATTGCTATCATGGCATAATACAAGGACATATTTCAATTCAGAATCTCTGTGTCTAATCAGGATCCAGAACCAGGGAGTATGATCTTGACAAATGAATATTAATTTACTTACTACTCCAGAATATAATATTGAATAGCAATTAGGAAAACCATTGAAACAAAATATCTGTATTAAGATGTTCTTCACAAGAGAAGAGTTGTTTGATTATGAAAGATAAGTTAATATATAAAATCAAGTTTAAAAGATTTTAGTGAAATTTTAATTTAACTTGTTATGAATTTTAAGTTATAGCATTTAAAATTAGCAATTACTAGATGTCCATAGTTGTATAACAATTAAAAACACTATTAACTGTTTATTTTTTTAATTTATAAAATGACATTTGTGTGCTGTAAAGATAGTTCAAAATCATGAACATTTACTGCTCAAGCATAAAGACCTAATCTAATGTCCTAGCACTGATGACTGGTGGCTCACAAATCCTTGTAATAAATACTATGTCAAAGTTATCTAGTACCATTTTATCACTTCTGTGAGCACCTGCACACATATATGCACAGACACATGTACAAAAATATGCAAAATAAAGCTTAAAACAGAAATGGCATTTCCCTCTACTCTTGCTGTCTTGTCATATATGTGCCTTACATGTATTGATAGTTTGTGATTCCCTTGGAGACAGAGATTTTGTTTTTTCCACTACTATGGTGTATAGATCATAGCATAAAATGTAAACAATGGCAAATAAATATTTTTGAAGCAAAGAATGAAGATATTTTAGAGACAAAGTTGAATGTTTATACAATGATTAGGTAATAAAACATGCATAGTGTAGTGATATTATTCATTAAAGCTTGACAGAGGATTCAGAAAATCAAAGTCAGCCACAAGCCATAGAATCCAGGCACACACTGCAATCCCAGCAGCCAGAAGCTAGAAGGTGGTATTACACACCTTGATTCATAGAACTCAGGATTAAGACATAGACAGATCTCTGTGAGTCCAAGGTCACCATGTTCTATAAAAGAGTGAGTCAACCTAAAAGAGAATTATAGATCACACCTTTAATCCCAACATTATGGAAGTATGTAAAACAGAAGCAAGGTCTCAGAGAGGCATTCATTTTTCAGCCATTCTGAGGAGAGGTTACAGTCAGGCTTAGTAAGAGCTCATGGAGACAGGATCAGTCCATTCAGTTTGAGGTAGAGGTAGGAAGCTAGTGGTCAGCTACTTTGCTAGAATAGTCATGTAGTTTAAAAGAATAAAATATCACCTTTCATCTGTCCCTTAAATTCTGTAAAATATTTAGCTATGAAAAGATATTCTGGCAATAATGACATGGAAATGATTAAAGATGTTCAAACCAGGATAGTCAAATCTTTCTTTTTCTTTTTTTTTTTTTGAGACTGGGTTTCTCTGTGTAGATTTGGAGCCTATCCTGGCACTCGTTCTATAGACCAGGCTGGCCTCAAACTCACAGAGATCAGCCTGCATCTGCCTCCCGAGTGCTGGGATTAAAGGCATGTGCCACCTACGCCCACAGTGAGTCAAATCTTAAAAGCAAAATGTGGATATTAATATTGATGATGAAATTAAGTTGAATAATCAACAGAGGGCTTCAGAGGACAAGAGTTGAGCAAGTAAAGGTTGTCAGGGTTAAGGGTGTTCAAGCATCCTGGAAATTCCTACTTGTGACTGTAAATGCGTGTTAGCCACAGTAAGCTTTGTGGGGGAAGGGATGACTGAGGAAAAATTGCATCATCCCTTCTTGATGTGAGGATCATAGGACATGGAAGATTGACAATATAATGAGATTCACATATTGTTGTTTCCATGGTCTCCTTCAAGTGAGTTCAAATGAACAGGGAAAAAGTACTGTTCCATCACAAGTTCCTCTCATCATGGCTTCCCAGCATAGTGAGGATGTAGAATGATTTGAGGCTACATAATTAGAGTAAATTGGTGGTAGTCCTCTATTTCTCACTGCTCACAAATACCCTAATTTCCTTAAATACCCACAATCTACAACTCTCTGTATACTTCCACAGGGAATTATTGTAAAAACAAAAAGAAGACAGAATTGCAATATTTGGAGACAAGTCCATGGGGCTACTTTTTTGTCTGAATAATAACTAAACTTAATTTTAACCTAAAAATGAAATATAGTGTCATAGCTTTAGAGTATAAAATAGCAATGCTAAACACCATAGTATTTTCCCTCCACAAATCCAGTCTCTTAAGTGTGTGGGTCTGACCAAATGGCAAGCACATTGTTGCTAGGGAAGAGCAAAAACATCACACTTTTGAAAAGGAACAGACATCACAGACCACAATATGCCAGAGTGAGGGTGGGTGAGATTATGAAAACAGAAATACAAGCTATGTGAGTGGGCTTACCATCTTAGACAGAGGGATTGCCCTTCAAAAGAAACGCCATGATTACTCCACATTTACACTCATGTTTCAACTGTACATGGCAGGCTGAACTATTAAGTCAGTATCAAGATATCCTGTTACCAAAGTACTTTCAGGACAGACAGCAGTACCCACCTACATACTACACTGGTGAATACATGTCTGACATATGAGAGTTAATAAAAACCCAACTATACTTTGGCAAAAACAAGGCAGCAGAATTTGCTGTGCCCTAAATGAAGAGAATAAAACTCACCATTTCATTAACCCAA
Organism: Cricetulus griseus; assembly: GCF_003668045.3. Lineage (NCBI taxonomy): Eukaryota > Metazoa > Chordata > Mammalia > Rodentia > Cricetidae > Cricetulus > Cricetulus griseus. The sequence goes on from NC_048604.1 coordinate 86,797,556, forward strand.
GTCATGGCTCAGCTTATATACAAAGAAGGAGCCTTCTAAGATCATGTAGAAACCACTCTGTAAATATTTCTTAGGTCACAGAGGTCCTCGTGTTCCAATTCATAGTGATACTGGGTAAAGAATTTTCCTGGCTTTCAGATAGGAGAACCATCACTAGAACAATTTGCATGAAGACTTCCACTATTGTGATTTTGTTTCCCTGTGCTTAGATAATACAATTCACATTTCATGCATTAGCTGAAGTAGATTGCAAAAGAAATTACCAGTATGAAGCACACACACACACACACACACACACACACACACACACACACACACACACACACACACATACTGAAACCCCACATTCCAGGACTCAAGTCAAAATCACTGCAGCAGCAAGCACACCTTTCCATGTATCCTGAAAGTAACAGCAGAAAGTCAGAGAGATAAGGCTTGTGCTTTCCAGATGTACTGCCATTTACATGAACCCATGGTGCTTGGCATAAGAGGGCAAGAGTGTGGATGCCATTGCAAAAGTGCGTGTTTCTCAGAAATTACACAAATACAGTGTCTGCCTTCAGTGCTGCCATCACCCATCTGTCTACAGCCTCCTATTATCCCTGTTTATATTCTACTTGCACAAAATAAAGACATTCCAGATTAGTTTAATTTCCAAATCTCAATACTAATAATATATTTAGCCCTCATGAAATATTTGGTTGACAAATGGAGTTTGATCAATTTTCTCCTTGTAAAGATGCAGGGTGTTCTATTTGTCATATTTATAATGGAAGTATCAGCAAATGTGACATAGCTGATCTCTGCAACAGCGTATGCATCTTTTAAAGCATGGCAGTTCCAAGATGTCAACATTTTTGCTAGAGTGAATGCCATGCACCATTTATTTAGGAATAGCAATGATCTTTCACCTTACACATTTCATATACTTGAACAGTACATCCAATAGCATTATTATGAAACATTAGACATGAGGAGAGGGGTGGTGAAGCCTTATTTTATGGTTCACACCACTCTTTCCATGCTCAGAACTTTCAAGCCATAGCCATAATTCACACTTCAGCCATGTTTTAGTAGGTGACTTATAGGTCTTCAGAATTTTACAAATGCCAACTGTACCATGGTTTTGCATGATAAGAAGGTTTCCACCTAGATATCTCCTGTGAAGAAATGCGAAAGAGAAAAACACAAAATGTGAATGAAATGTAGAAATCTTGATGGTCTTTCTGTTGCTACTCAGATAATGTTCACACAGATTCAATTTACTTTGTATTTCAAAATGTCAAAAATTATACATTTCCCCTGTAAACTGACACTTGTGAACTTACCGTTTTACTGAGCTAATTTGAAAATCTGGAATTTTCAGTTATGAATTGATATAATCTACCCACCGATGATCTGGCTAACAAGCTTATTAAAAGCAAAAGGATAACATGAAAAGGAAACTTCAAAGTGATTTTTTATTTACTCCACTGAAGCATGACAATGCTATGACTCAGTCTTGGCCTACCTAAGACTCCACAGAGTCCTTAATCCCTAGAGTTAATTTTTAGAAGAATCTGAGGGAGAAGCAAAAATGGTGGAAATGTGCCAGGTTCTGGGCAATTTCTTCTCTCACATCATCTTCAGTCCCTAGAAAGTAGGAACAGGTCACAGCTGCCACATATGTACTCGGTGGTTGGGGCAATGAAGACCCGAATGCTTCTTTAGAAGGGATCTCAAGCAAACTTAAGCTTGTTGTTTCCTAATCTAGAATCTCCTTCATTAATAGTACCTAGAAACTTCCACACATTGATATTAAAAACAATAAAACAATCCTTGAAACATTAATGATACACATTTGGTCACTAAGGATAGAGCCTTTTCTCAACTATTTAAAAATGATTTGTCCTTTTATTATTGAATTATTTTAACATCTGAGTTAGTGATTCTAGTCGCTTTACTTTTTTAGTGAGGATGTAATGGGGCTGAAGTCTCTGGTTATTAATCTGAGACTTCATGCTCCAGCTGCTGAGGTTATGAAGAGGAGTGTATAGTGATCAAAGCAAACTATTCATGCCTGTTAGATGGGAAGGGACAGCTGATTCCCAGAACTAAGCCTGGTCCTCTTCAATTTGAAGCAATTCATCTCAAGAAAAATACAGTACGTCAGCCATGATTAGATTGATTGGGAAAATAAAGATAATTCCCATGACTGAGTAGGCTGGCATCATGCTCAGAACTGGTGGGAAACAAAGACAGATTGGAAACAGAAGGGGCTTCGTCTCCATCATGAACAGGTGGTCATCCCATACTGCTGTCAAAGAAAGCATGCTGTAATGAAAGATGCTCCATGCAAAATAAGGCTTGTGGAACATCAAGGGAATTCCAGTCATTCATCCTTTCACACATTTATTTTTCCTTTAAAATACTGAGAATGTTCTTTCATTTGTCTTCTTTCTAGGCTTTTGTGTCTGTATATGTCTGTCAGTTTCAATTTCCTCAGTAAAATAAACTATAACCAGGAAATGGAATCCAAAGACCTTTGTTATAGCTTTGGGATATTACACACAGTTTTTAAAATAATGCTTTTGTTATCCATGAATTTTAAGCATTGAGTAAATTAGAGTTGGAGTAATTTCTAAGAATTTGGTAAAGTCATATATTTGTGTAACAATCACCAGATATATGACATAAGATTTCCATAAATCCTACATTCGCTTTTATTTTAACCTATAAGTCTTTATCTCTCCAGCCTATTACAAACATTTTTTACAGTGTCTATGTAGCTACTTTTATGTCAATATTTTGTCCATTTACCTAATTTTATTAGCACAAGGCCTTTGGGAGTCATTACTGGTGAGTGTTTCAGACATCAAAGGTATTTCATAGTTTCCTGGTATTCCATGTTTAGGATTTTCAATAATTATTTTATATTTGATTACTAGGCATTCATTGTAATTATTATTTGAAATCAGCATTGTATTTCACAAATTCACTCAATCCTTCACCCTTTGTCCACCTCATCCATTCCAGTTTCTATTAATCATTATTCTATATTTAAGATGGCTTAAGAATTTTCATAGAGGAGAGAATGCATCCTTCTTGTTCTGTGTATTGTTTATTTCACAAATAATTTTCAGTCACTTATATTTTCTTTTAAATGTAATAATGACATTCTTCTTTATGGATGAATTAATATTCTACCAGCTGTTTATTAGTACCCCAGTTTATTCCATATCCTGTTAGTTGGTGATAATCACAAAATAAACACATATATGGCAGATATCGCTGCTGACTTCATTTTCTTCATGTATACCTGCAGGAATCCAAGAGCTAGAACGTGGGGTTAGGGTTAGGGTTAGGGTTAGGGGCCTGCTGTGGTTGTGGTCTTGGAAAAAGTAGAGTCTGCAGGGCAGAAGAATAGAAGGGAAAGATCTGTGGGATCCACAGAAGATGGTAGCAGGGGCATTGGCAAGAAAGGCTGCTATCTGTTTTCTACCGCAAATCTGGGGATGAGACTGGGGGGTTGTATCTGTGGAAACAGAGGGAGAAGAGAAGATCTTTGGGCAGAGTACCTGGTTGTCTAGCAAGTATCACTTTCATCTTTGTTGCTGTTTGTTTGCTTAATTTAAAGTATGTTTATTTCATTAAGAAATCCAGTTCCTGTCATAGAACATTAGATTTGGAAGAGATATGGAAGTCAGCCAATATAACCTAATCATGCATGTGTTCCCCTTAGGCAACAACACCAAATTCTATTTATAGCCTTTGGTTAACCATGATACTACACATCACGGTGAGTATCTCTTACCACTAAAAAGTTCAACCTTATATTAAAATATAATATAAATTTCTATAATTGCTATATACAATTATGAAAATCAAATTGCACTCTAAATCATAGCTATATTACTATTATTGTCTTTTTATTTATTCTTCTCTCATGCAGTCCATCCCTCAAAATACCCTTCCCTCCCTCCACCACTCTCCTTTTGCCACCATACCTCCCAATGCTTCCAGATTCACTGCTTTTCCCTTTCCCTTTATGAAAGAGCAGGGCTCTCAGTGATATAAATGAACATAGCATATTAAGATGTGATAAAACTCAGCACAAACCCTCATAACAGAGCTGGACAAGGCAATGCCCAGTAGGAGGGAAAAGATCCCAAGAGCAGGCAAGAGTCAGAGACAGCCCCACTACCACTGTTAGGAGTTCCACAAAATCTTCAGTCTAAACAACCACAGCATACTTTCAAGAAACCTAGCATAGACTCATGCAGGCTCCATGATTGTGATTCAGTCTCTATGAGTCCCTATGATTCCTGCTTAGTTGAATCTATGGGCCACAGTGTTCATTTGTTGTCCTCTATTGCTCTGGCTCTTACATTATTTCCTCTCCCTCTTACCTGGAATGACCCAAGGTCTGCATAATGTTTGGCTCTGAGTCTCTACATCTGTTCCTATCATCTGCCAGAAGAAAGCTTCCTGAGTATGATTGGTCTAAGCACTATTGTATATGCCTATAGAAGAATACCATTTGAAAACATTTCATTGACTTTTTTCAGTTACAGTTTGCATGTACCCTAGGTCTCTGGGCTATCCAGCTTGAAGTTCTTGGCCTTCCAGGCAATGTTGACCATGGGCTCTCTCTCATAGTGTGGGTCTTGATTCTGACCAGTTATTGATTGGCCACTCCAACAAGCTCTGGGCCCACATTGCCCCAGCACATCTTGCAGGCAAGACAAGTTGTAGGCTGGGTTCCATTTTCATGCCTTCCTTTTGTGTGAGACCAAAAGTGTTTATAAAAGAGTTGGTAAAGTTGCATGAATGTGGAAGATATTTCTTAAGCTAGGTTAACTTTCAGGACCTACTTCAGGGATTAAATTTACATTTATCCCCTCAAATGCTATTAACTACCAATATACTCCGAGGGTGGGGTGGGACCTCATAGTCCATTCTGACATTCATAATGAAATATTGATCGCCCCAATTTTGGACAGGTATTGTGCACAAAACAATAGCTACATTCGTTAATATTCAGGCATCTGTACTTGCCTGTCCTTGGGGTTCTGACAGGATATGCTCTCACCTGCAGCCACTAAAAGCATCACCTGTGCACATTCACTACATTCCCTTTTAAAAGTGCCCTGCCTAGCTGCCATCCTCTCTCTCTCACACACACATCCCCCTCTCCCCTCTATCCTGCTGCTCCTATCCCCAGAGGCTGGTCTCCCCCACCACCCCCCCACCCCCCGCTTTCCCTTTTCATGTCCTTTTCCCTAATTAAAAAAAAAAAACTTTCTGCTTGAACCCTTTCACCTCTCATCTTTCTTACTTGTGCCACTTTTCTTACATTACAACAGCGATGCAAAATGAATTTTCATTATATTTTCATACAAATATGACATTGTATTTTTTGTACTTATATACCTCCTTCACTGCCCTCCATACTCTCTATTCCCATCATACTTTTCTCCTCCTTCCCTAAGTAGTAATCTCTTCTTTATCATATCCCATAATTCCATTACTCTTTTTAAATCTCCTTCCTTCCAGGCATAAGAACTCTCCACTCATTCTCATGCTGCCCTCTTTGCTTTCATGAACCCCACCACATAATTTTAAATATAAAAGGAACCACATAGTGTTTTTCTTACTGTTGAGTCTAACTTACTCTTCTAGATACAGTGCTTTACACTTTATATCTTTGTCATATATGCTATTATTCCATTTTTCAGTGTTGGTACATAAAATTCCACTGTGTGTATTTTCCAAATTTTCTGTGTATAGTCACCAGTTCATAAACATACTGAGTGGTTTCATTTTTTTTTAATTGTTGTGTGTTGTGTGTAGCAGTAAATATTAACATGAAAGAATCAATGGAGTTTTATTTACTCTCCTGCAAGTATATATCCAGTAATAATATCTACTTACTAATACTATATCCAGGCTTCTATCTGCAGTTTTTAAGAAATTCGTCCAGGTTTTCTTCACTAGTCAAAACCAGCACAAACAGTGATTAAAATTTTCCCTTTCATAACATCCATGGTAACATTGGTTGTCATTTTTCTCATTCTTGATGATGTATATTCTGTCAAGGAAAATATACTCTTGCAACAGCAACAAGTCCACCTGAATTTATTTGATTTCTGCAACCAAAAGCTTGGTTTAAATAGAAAATAAAATTTCACAGATATCAGTAAAGCTGATGTCTGATCTGGTGTCTTGTGTGATTTTTAACAGTCAGTTGTTATTTTCCACCTAAGTGCAAGAACCTAAAATATATAAAGTTTAGAGAGAATATTTCCAATCTTAACTACTTGACAGTTAAAGAGCACATTTGAAATACAAATGATTGTATACCACTAGTGGAGCAGTAGATAAACCTCTGAGAGAGAAGAGATCTTCAGACCAATGGAAATAGGCCATTCACAAATTTTGAGAATAACCCATGGCCTGAGGTCTAAAACTAATGAAAATATAACATTCTAAATTTGGTGTTGTCCCTGAAGTAGGCATACAAATTCACCACATTTCAAAATATACTGGAAAAGATCTAAGGCAAGGATTTGTTAAATAAACGACCCAGATCACACCAGCAAAAACTGAATGTCAGTAGAAATTTTGTGTATTTTTTACTCATTCTTCACAATGAAGAACCCTGTTAGGAAAGATCCTGTTTTCAGCCTGATGGCTAACAATAGTGTAAGCCGATTTTATGGTTTCCAGTAGTTAAGTCATTCATTAGCTTTCAGGTTACTAATTGGTCATTAATCATTAACTTCAAACTGTTGGTGTTTGGGTCAACATTATTTTACTATGCCAAATTCTAATGAAAAGTATTAAGATGAAAATCTGCTGTTAAAGAAACTCTTATCTTTTTATTTATTCAACATATACATATTAATTTTGAAAGATTTAAATAAAAATGTTAAAAATTAATTACATTGTGATATTGGTAAAATAAAAATATCACCAATTTATTGCAGAAAAGGCAGATGCTAGACAGTGATAAGTCAGAAGGTGATTGTTCTAATTTTAAAAAATGGTAGGTATAAATGAATTTTCACTAATAGACATCTCCAGCAGTCTGTGTCTGTACTACCTCTGAGGTATCACCATTTAACCTTCTTAGCTAAGGATTTTGTTAGTTGTAAGACAGATAGATATCTTATATAGTTATATGTAAGTTGTGCTTAGGTGATGGGGAAGGTCCTTCTGTGTATATGGTTGTCTTATTGGTTGATAAATAAAGCACTGTTGGCCAATAGGGGAGCAAGGTAGGCGGTACAAGGAGAGAAGGAGGATTCTGGGAAATGTAGGAAATGGACACAGTTGCCATGTGATCACCAGGAAGACAAGACGCATTTTGCCAGCATCCTCAATAAGAGAAGATTAAAAAATGGATAGATTAATAGTTATGGGTGATACTTAAGACACAGCTAGCAAACAAGAAATCTTAGTCATTGGCCAGCAGTATTTAAATGATATATGACTCTGTGTGATATTTGAGGGCAGCAGAATTCAGGCAGCTGGTGATAAGATTTATCGTTGACTTAGGTGTTCTGGATAGACCCAGGAGAGCACAGGATGGATTTTCACTAAAATGTAAATTGTGGCTGCCTATTAAGAGACATTAATAGGAAATATTTAAAAGAGGTTTAAAAAGCGGGTATTATATACATAAGGTGACCACGTAATTTGTCCAATTTTGGGCAATTTTATGACTAAAGAAGTAAAGCTTATTAGAAAAAGATAATAGGCATGTATGAATACAATCCCATTAAATGGGAATGTCTCTCTTAATATTTAGGGCTCCTCACAAAATGGAAAATATAAGCTATTTTGAAAACCTGCTAAGGAAAATTGAAATGCAAAAGCCAGTAAAAATCAGTATTTGCAGAGTTGCAGTGGAGAGCAGCTGTGGATATGATCAAGATATAATGTACACAATATGAAACATTTAAAGAATAATTACAAATATTATTTTAAAAAGACAAAAATCTATGTTTCAATTTCCTGTAAGCTAACTACCCTTATCAAGAGACTCATAATGCAGTTTACATGGTATTAAATATTTACATGGTGTTAAAGCTTGAATTCTATTCCATATATCAATGAGTCTGTTTTTATGGCAGTTTCATGCTGATTGTTCACTAGAGCTCTGTAAAATAACTTGGAATTAGAGATGGTGATATTCTAGCAGGTTCTTATGCTTGTTTTCCTTGCATTTTCTGTTCGGAATTGTTTTGCTATCCTTGGTCTTTTAGATTTCCAGAAGAAATAGACCCAAATATGTGGATATATAAATTTAGCTACTTAATATTTATCAAAGACACTGAAAACTTTAGTAATGAGAAAAGACAAAATCTTCAACAAGCTGTGATTGGGAAATTGGATGTACACATATATAAGAATGAACATAGACCCATATGTATAATCCTCCACACAATCTAACTCAAAATCAATCAAAGTCCTAAACTTGAAACACAGAAACTGCTAGAAGAAACACATAGCCACACTGCATGATATATATGTAAAAAGGACTTTCCAAATAGGACTTCATTTGCTCAAGAATTAAGGCCAAAGTTGATAGGTAGAACTTCATAAAATTAAAAAGGTTATATACAACTAAATAAACAATCAAACAGGTGAAGAGGAAATCCACAGATTGTCAAGAGTATTTTTGCTAGGTATACATCTGTCAGAGGGTTAATGTCCAGAATATAGCATGGAAAAAAAAAACTAAAAAAAAAAATGGATTTGGGACCTGAACAAAGATTTCTCAAAAGACCAAAAATTGCTAGAAAAGAGCTTTGAAAATTGTGATTATGCCTATCCTTTAGGTAAATGCAAATCAAAACAACTATGATATTTCATCTTATATCATCCAGAATGGAAAAGATGAACAAATCAGCCAATAAAAAATGCTGGAGGGGTGTGAGAAAACAGGAATGCTAATTCTTTATTAGTGGGATTGAAAATTGTTGCAGTCACTCAAGAAATATATATATATTTTGAGAATTATATATAATTCTCAAAATGATAAACATAATTTGACCTAGTTATACCACTCCTTAAAATACACCCAAAATACTCCTATTCCAGATATCCTTGCTCAGTCGTCCTCATTGCTGTTCTATTCCCAATGTACTCACTCATATGCAGATTTTAGACATAGAGTAAGGATTCCCAGCCTACAATCCACACTGCCAAAGAAGCTAATAAACAAAGAAGTCCCTAAGGGAGACATACATGGTGCCCTGGAGAAGGGGAGAAGTTCAAGATCTGCTGAGCAAATTGGGATCATGGGAAGAGGGGGGAGGGAGCTAGGAGAACGAGAAGGGTAGAAGAAGAGGGATACCGAGGACATGAAGGAGCAGAAAGTATGAGTCAGGGGAAGAGTACACGATAACAAGAATGGAGATATCATAATAGAGGGAGACATTTTTGGTTGACAGAGAAATCAGGCACTAGGGATATATCTGAAGATCTACAAAGATGACACCAGCTAACAATTTTTGCAACAGAAGAGAGGCTACCTTAAATGCCCTCCCCTGATTATGAGATTGATGACTGACTTATATGCCATCCTATAGCCTTCATCCAGCAGCTGGTGGAAGTAGAAGCAGACACCCATAACTAATCACCGAACTGAACTGGAACCCAGATTAAGAGAAGGACCAATGAAGAGCACAGAAGTCCAGATCAGGCTGGTGAAACCCACAGAAAAGGCTGACCTGAACATCCGGGAACTCTTGCTCCCCAGTCTGATAGCTGGAATACCAGCATGGGACTGATCCAGACCCCAAGAACATGGGTTTCTGTGAGGAAACCTCAGAAATCTATGGGACCTCCTGTAGAAGCCCAGTATTTATCCCTAGCATAGGTGTGGACTTTGGGAGCCCATTCCATATAAAGGAATACTCCCTGAGCCAAGACACATGGGATTGGGCCTAGGCCCTATCCCAAAGGGTACAATAGACACTGATGACACCCTATGAAGGGCCTCACTATCCAGGGGGAGCAGAAAAGATATGTGATAGATAAGTTTTAGCTGGGGGAGGTAGGGGAGGAAGGGTGGGAGAAGGGAACTGGGATTGTCATGTAAAACAATCCTGTTTCTAATTCAAATAAAAAAGTTGGAAAAAAAAGAAATTGAAACAATCTTACGCTTCTACAACCAATAAATGGATAATGAAAATATGGCACAAAAACACTACAAAATACTATTCAACTGTAAAGAAAAATTAAATATAATTTGCAGGTAAATAGATGGAACTAGAAAAGATCATATTGAGTGAGGAAACCCAGACCTAGAAACACAAAAATCACACATTCTATCTCACCTGAGGCCCCTAGTTACAAGTGTATTGATGCGAGTACATATTGTGGAGTAACAGAAACCAGGAAAGTTAAAAGGGACCTTTTTTTGGTGTGGGAGGGAACAATAGATTTGAGTCTATTTAGGTACAAGTGATCTGAGGGCAGAAATTGGAAACTTGGGATGTTCTAACTGGGGAGAGATAAATAAAGAAGGAAAGGAAAGGGAAAATAATCATCAGAAGAGCATAAATCATTATAAGGAATTATATTATTAAGATCTAACTAAAATACTTATATGTGTCAGTGAATGAGTATACATACATTCTTAAAAATTTAAAATTTCCCACATTTGGTTAATGCTCCCTCTCATAACCAAAGCCCATCTATCAAATCCATAGGGCTATGCAAGAGAAGCCCCTTTTTTGAGTTGTTGTTCAGTGTTGGTCCAAGAGGCTACCAAATATTACAGGCTATTTATTGCACTTGGCTGCTGTCCATTGCTGTAAAGAAATTCTGTAGCTGGAAGCTTTTCTGTGTCTCACCTAGCCCTGCAGCCATTTATAAAATAATCACTCAGAAGCTTAAAATTAATTATAATGGTTTGGCTGATGGCCCAGGATTTTTACTAGCTAGCTCTTACATTTAAATTAGCCCATTTCTTTTAATCTGTGCATCACCACATGGCCGGTGGCTTACCAATAGTGCTCTAGCATGTTGTACCTCTGGATTTTGCTGCTATCTTTTTCTGACCCCAGTTCTTTCTCCCTGTATCTCTGTTTGAATTTCCCATCTAGCTATATATTCTTCCCTGCCATGGGCTAAAGCAGCTTTCTTCATCACCCAATAAAATCAACACATTTGCAGTGTACAAAGGGAAAACCCACATTACAATTCTCTATTTATGAAGATGTCATTGTTTAGAAGCATCTGAGCTGGAAGAGACCTGAAACATTCCTCTCTGAGGACTATCTTTATAGTACCAGAAGGCATCATGAAAGCTTCCCAAAGAGGGAAGCAACTCAAAGTGTTTCATAGCTATGATGGTTATGAATGCTCACAAGGACAAACATAGCACAGTAACTCTAAGGGTACAGTAGAGAAACACATATCTTGGTGGTAACCAACAGCTCTCTAATTTTCTCTTAAGACTCATTCAAAAACTGTGAAATCATAACTGATACTAGAAACTTAATCAACTACATTGGGGTCTTCAATGTTGGAGGAGAACCTATACTGCCACTTTAGTAAATCAGAACAATCCCTAACTGCATTGTAAACATTTGTTTTCATATTCACATGTAACGGTAGTCTCCAACTCTAATTGAGGACAATTATCTTCACAACAGACAAGACCATTAGAGAAAACTACAAGCAATCAAAACATATAGGTGAGGATTCATTTTCCAAGATACATCTCCAGCAAAATTTCAAGGCTCGGGTATCATTGCGGAAGAGTAGGTGGAAAGATAGTAAGATCAGAACTGTTGCTGTGAGATTATGTTTCCTAGGAGCTTGAGAAGCTACAGGATAAAATCTCAGTTATAAGGCAGCTTTAACAGCAGCTACAAACAGTACAACACATATGTTAAAGTAGATGGGTGAAAATTCAGGAGGCCTTAACCTCATACAAAGAACTACAAGCAAGCAAATAATACTAAGAGCAGATGAAATTGTTTCCCCAGGGAAGAACACACCAATTGGTTAGGTAATAATTGATTGTCATCATTTAAAATATACAAACATATAAACAAAATTGTACTTATATACTTAGGGATATACATTGTACCATTTAATTAAAAAGAGGGCATGGGTTTTAAAAAATAACAAAGAGGGGTACATGATGGGTTTTGGAGAGAAGAGAGGGAAATGAAAATATTCTTATTATATTATAATCTCAAAAGTAAAAATAATTTAAAATTTTTCATAAAATATGTTTGAATCATAATTTTGCTTAGCAAAACAGGAATTCCCAAGTTCTCCTAAAATTTCCCACATCTACATACATACAACTTCAAGCTATTTTATCTTAAAAGATAATACAAACACTAACACAAACCAAAAAAACTGATAACAATTAAAAAGTATTCACAAACATCAAAAAAAAATGTCATTTTGTATTTGTCAGCTTTCCCTGATCATAGGGCCCGGCCTGGATATGGTTGATATACTGTGTATTCCTTTTGGAGAGAACTTTATTTCTTCACCAGCAGTTATTGATTTCAAGTAGTTTCTTGGTTTGGTTTCTAGGAATTTAGCTGGATTGAAATTGTCAGGTCTTCTGCATGAAGTGTAAGTTGATATCCATATCAGCTCTGCTATGTAGGGAGGATACTGTTTCACTGTCATCATCTACCACCTCTGGCACTTGTAATCTTTTTTGCTTTCTTTAATACATAGACTCATGAGCCATGAAGAGAGGGGTTTGATGAAGACCCTTGCAATCTTTATCTGCCTCCTTTAATACATAGACTCCTTTGCCATAAAGAGAAGGCTTTTGTGAATATATTCTTTATAGAGCTGAGTGCTCAAGGTCTCTTACTGTCTGCCGACTGTCCAGTTGTGATTCCCTGTGATAATATGAACCAGATTACCATAGACTAAATTTGTCTTTCAATAGCAGAAATAACAGAAAGCCTATAAACTCATGGAAACTGAACAACTCTCCAGTGAATCACCACTTGGTCAAGGAAGAAATAAATAACGAAATTAAAGACATCCTAGAATTCATTGAAAATTAGCACACAACATAACAAAACTCACAGAACACAGTGAAAACAGTGCTAAGAGGAAAGATGATCTCATTAAGTGCCTTCATTAAGAAATTGTATCCAGCAAAATGGATGGATGTAAAATAAACTAAAAAGAATTAGTAGCCTTCCTACGTACAATTTCTAAATGGGTTGAGAAAGAAATAATGGAAACACAATCCGTCATAATAGCCAGAAATAATATGAAATGCTTTTTGTGCAATGCTAACCAAGCAAGTGAAAGACCTTCAGGGTAAGTACTTAAAGTCTTTGAAGAAAGAAATTGAAAAAAGATATCAGGAAATGGAAAGATCTCCTATGATTATACATTGGTAGGGTTAACATAGTAAAAATGGCCATCTTACAAAAAGCAATCCATAGATCCAACACAATTCACATAAAAATTCCAATAAAAGTCTTTACAGAACTTGAAATAACTATACTGAACTAGTTATGGAAAAACAACAAAAAAGACAGTATAGCTAAAACAATCCTGTACAATAAAAGAACTTCTAGAAGTTTTTCCACCCCTGATCGAAAGCTTTACTACAGAACAATAGTAATAAAAACAGCATGGTATTGGCATAAAAACAAACACATTGATGAAGGAAATCAGTTCACATATTTATGGAAAATTTGATTTTTACAAAAGTTAAAATGGTACAATGGAGAAAACGGAGTATCTTCAACAAATGATTCTGGCATAACTGGATGTTGACATTTAGAAGAACGAAAATAGATCGATATCTATCACCCTGCACAAAACTTAAGTACAGGGGGATCAAAGACCTCAAAATAAATCTCGATACACCGAAACTTATAGAAGGGAAAGTGGGGAATAGCCTTGAACACATTGGCACAATAGACAACCTCCTCAACAGAACTCCAACAGCACAGACACTAAGATTGATAATTAATGGGACCTCATGAAACTGAAAAGCTTCTTTAAGGCAAAGGACAATGACAAAAGTACACAAATCAGCCTACAGAATGGGAAAAGTTCTTCTTCAATCTCACATATAACAAAAGGATGATTTTCAAAATATATTACGATATCATAAAACCGTACATCAAAAAACCGAATCCTCTAATTAAAAAGTGGGGTAAAGCCAGATGTTGGTGGTGCATGCCTTTAATCCCAGTACTTGGGAGGCAGAGGCAGGCAGATCTCTGTGAGTTCAAGGCCAGCCTAGCCTACAGATCGAGTGTCAGGATAGGCTCCAAAGCTACACAGAGAAACCCTGTCTCGAAAAAAAAAAGTGGGCAAATTTCTAAGAAGTGAATTCTCAAAAACAAAATCTCAAATGGCCAAGATGCACTTAATGAAATTCCCCATCAGGGAAATGAAAATCAAAAGACAGTGAGATTCCAATTATGCCTATCAAAATTGCTAAGATAAAAAACAAAATGCTAGCTCATGATGGTGAGATTATGAAGCAGGGGGAACACTCCTCCATTGCTGGTGGGAGTGCAAATTTGACAGCACTTTTTAAGAAAATTGGTAATTGACCTATCTCAAGACCCAGGTATACAATTCCTGGGCATATATCCAAAGGATCTTTACCATACCATAAGGACACTGGCTCAACTATATTCATAGCAGCTATATTTGTAATAGCCAGAAACTGGAAAAAGCTATAGTTTATTTATAAACTGAAGAATATATAAAAGTGGTATATTTATACAATGATTTTAGTTTAGGATAAAATGATGTGCATCCAAATCAATAATCTAACATAATTTCTTCATATGAAAATGTTTTTAGAAAACTGAAATACAGCTAATATGTTATAAGTAAAACTTAAACACTTTTACACAAATCTTCAAATATAGGAAATCAAACAATGCAAGAAATTAAATGAGGGAAACAATTAGCATATTGGGTTTAAAATCAGAATGAGGAAATAAAATATTTTATGAAGAAAACTAAAAATTACTTATGAAGAAATTAGGTAGTAGTGAAAGGATATCATTACTATAGGTTTGAAAGGGAAAGTATAATTAGTAAAAGTAGAATTTGACCACCATGGTACAAGTTTGCTTTCCAAGCAGTCCAGAGGCTTAGGCAGGAGGAACATAAATACAGATGAATTGTACAGAGATGCATGATCAAAAGTACAAATAAAAAGGAAAAGTGAACTACACTTGAAGCTGTTAAGATCTCAAAAAGTGCATGGCAATGTAATAAATTATTCTTCATGGATAATTTCCAATAATAACTTAAAAGTCAATTATGTTAATTTAAAAATTACTATATAGACAATTTCTAGAGGAAAACAGTATACAAGAATTTCATTAGAGGGAAGCAGGTAGGCTAATTGCAGATTTTCACTTTGCCTGTCTCATACCCAGCTCTGTTGCAGACCATCTGTTTTGGCTTCCCCACCCTCTCTGCTCTCATCTCTAGTGGATCACACAGATCTCCTCCACCCTACCATTCCTCTAGTCAGCTCATTATCTCAGGCCCTAACACCAACAGACATTCTCTAGGAACCCACAGGCCCCTCCTTTTAAGGAATCAAGTAGGCTAACTACAGATTTTCACTTCTCCTTTCTCTTATCCAAATTAAATACAAAAGACTGACCCTCAACTGCATAGCAAATGACCTGCTTCAGCCTCCCCTCCTTCCTTGCCAGAACTCCAGGAGAATAATACAGATATTGTGCTACATTCTTCCTTCACCTTACTCATATCTTTACCCAGGCACAGATTCCAACAGGCATTCCTTGTGATTCCACTGGCAATTCCAGCCAGGATGTTCACCTCTTTCACCATTCCAATCCAATCATCTAGTTTCTCTACCAATGCTGTAGAAGATCACATGAGTCCTCACCTCCAGCTTTATCTGCAACAGATCATGCAAATAATCTCCTTCAAAGTTCCTCCCCACTAATCCTGTTATTGCAGCCCACAAGCCATGAATAATTTTCTGGGTACCCATCAGCAAAGCCTGCCAGAAAAGGAACATGGAGAGTAAAACAGGTAGGTGAGTTTCAGATCTTTACCTCTTCCTCCTCTCCTCCATATCCTGTCCCTCATCCAAATCTTTGTACAAGACTACCTGTCATGGACTCTTATCATTCTCTGCCTCTATACTCAGTATCTTAATCAAATCCTGGCAATAAACCACACTTCCCTTCTTCCTGTGGCCATCTTCAGCCCAACATTCCCACTATAAGTCCCCAATAATTAGAAACACATCTTACCCAGAAACTTAAGTGAACACACCTGGTAAAATAAAAGAAAAATTCCCTATCAGGCAAAATACAGCCACAAAACTCCTCAGAACCTGAGAGGGAAACAGACACCAAGGAACAAATTTTCATCCAATACAGATAAGACAAGATTTCAGAATCTGGAGTTACAATATTTTCAAGCTCAGGTGCCTAGATTCCAGCAAAAACCTCAGTCAGTTAGAGTTAGGATGGGGGCCTTACAGGGAGAAAAAATTAGGAGAGGAAATTGTGGGGCCAGTTTTGGGACGGAATACATGGAATGACAGCTGAAATTAAGGGGAAATTGAAGGGAAGTGTTGAAGCATAATAAACTAGAAACTTCATAAAACTATATATAATGATTTCATTCAGGTCTCCTTCTCATTCAATAATGGAAAGACAGAGTCCCAGCTGGACATTTTTTGTCAACAAATGAATCTTCCACCACTGGAATTGGGTTCTGATTGAGTTAATGGACAAAAGGTACCTCGTGAGACATATTGTCCTGGATTTTTATAATTTTTATTATTTAAAACAATTTTAAATTTAAATATAATTTGATCATTTTCTTCCCTTTTGTTGAGTCCTCCAGATACTCCTTCCCTCCCTACCCACACAACTTTAAGTTTTTTCTCAAAATATAAAACAAAACACAAAAAAGAACAAAAACAGAATACAGCAACAAAATTCCCAAAACAACTCAGGATATTCCCAAAACTAAAGGTTGTGATCCAAAAATTTACAGCAAGGACTCAGTGCTGAAGACACCTATGCAACTGAGTAAAGATGAAGATACCCACAGAAAGCCTTCACCCTTATGTTCCAGGGTCTTTGGTAGAGGAACAGATGATGCATGCTCTCCAAAGAGAGATACAAACACCAAGCCAGTCATAAATCCTTTGTCTACAATGAAGTACTGCCTGTAAGATATTCTAGTGCTATGGTGAAATGAAACTTGCCTGAGTAACAATCAATAACTAATTTGACTTAAGTCACACTATATAATATGGAACATATACCTAACATTTCTTAGTTCACCAAAACCTGAGAGTAGATAGCTCAAGGTATAGAGTAAACCCGAATAATACTGCATTAAAAATGAAAAACTTATAGTGATGAAATGACTCCTGGTGATAATCTTCTATACTTACAGATTACTACTTTGTACAACTATCAGCAGAGAGGTATCAACCTAGCGGTTTGCTACTTCAGCATATGGGAGAACAAAAGAAGATGGTCAGATAACCAGTATGAACAAAACAGAGGTCCTAAAATAATAAATGAAACAATTCCCTTAAAGAAATCTATGAAAACTCCAACAAATATTAGAAGGAAATGAATAAAATTGTTCAACATCTGAAAGTAGAAATAAATTAATAAAGAAATGATTCTGTGTGAAATCTAGAAATGAAGGATTTAAGAATTCGAACAGGAACTTCAGAGACAAGCCTCACCACAAAACTATAAGATACATATGAAAGAATATCAGATACAGAAGACATTAGAATAAATTTATAACTTTGTCAAAGAAAATGTTAAATCAGCAAACAAAAATCATGACATAAATAATCCTAGATATACGAGAAACTAATAAAAGACCAAATCTGGGAATCATAGCAGTAGAGGAAACAGAAGAAAGTCCCAGGTTAATTGCACAGACAGTTTTTTTAACAAAATCATAGAAGAAAAATTTGCCTAATCTAATGAAGAGATGCCTATCAAGGTAAAAGAAGTATACATAAAATTAAATATTTTGAAACAAAAAGAAATTGCCCTTGGTACATAATAATCAAAAGGCTAAATTTAGAGAGCAAAGAAATAATTTTACAAGGTGCAAGGTGAAAAAAGCTAGACCGACATAAAGTAAGACATATTAGAATAAAACTTGAGTTCTTAATGGAGATTTTAAAATACAGAATAACATACACAGATGTTCTATAAACTCAGAAATCATAGATGTCAGCTGAGACTACTCTACAGAGCAAAACTTACAGTCACAATAGATGGAGAAAATAAGATATTCCATGACATAAACAAATTTAATCAATATCTATCTATCTACAAACCTAGACCTATAGAAGGCACTAGAAAAATATTCAAATAAAAATAGGCTGACTACACCCAAGTAAACATAGAGAATAAAGAGAGTAAGCACACACACACACACACACACACACACACACACACACACACACACACAAACCCCTCAATAAAACAACATGAATCCATAAACACTTCTTGTTGGGGAACCCTGCATTTAAGCTTGCAAGTCACCATGTCTGGATACCACACTGAGCTTGGAAGAAAATGGAGGACTCCCTTTCTCAGTGATGCTCCTTTTCTCTGTCTAACCTTATTTGTTGAGTGACTCTTAGTTCAGATGCTTGACCTTATTTTGAGGACTCTGAACATAAATCCCTACAATGCTGTATGATTCAACAAGTAATTCCTGTTCATTTCTCCTGCTCATATGGTAACTAGGTGCTGTGTTATGGCCAATCAGCACTTCCAGTCCATAACCCTAAGAACACTTATATACCTTACCTCTGGAACAATAAAATGAGCTGTCTCTCTGAAACTAACGCTTGGAAGTTCTTTCCATCATGCTCATAGACATCCAAAGCCTGCCTATTGCTTCTGCTCCCTTCACCTTCTCCCTTCACTTTACCCCTAAGTAAAATAAAATCCATAACTGCTAATTGATATTTCTTAACATCAATAGTATCAATTCCCCAATAAAAAGACAGAGTAACAGAATAGATGTAAGAGCAGGAAGCATCTATCTGCTGCAGAAAAAAAAAACACATTAACATCTAGGATACACATCAACTCAGGGTAAAAGGATGATAAAAGATACGCTATGAAAATGAAAATTAGAAGCAAGGAATAGACATTTAAATGTTCAGTAAAATATGCTTCTAACCAAAGCTAATCAAAGAGATAGGGAAGCATACTATATACTCAAGTAAAAAATCCTTCAAGATGACATTGAAATTCTTAACATCTATATAGTAAACACAAGATTATCCAACTTTACAATAGAAACTCCACCACAATTTAAATCACATATTTACCCATACACTGATAAAAGGAGATTTCAAAAACCTCACTCTCCAGTACACAAATCATACAGAAAAAATCTGAACATAGTAATGCTGGAACTAACTGACATTATAAACCAAATAAATTTAACAGATCTGCATGGTACATCCCCTAGAATCACACACAAAATCATATCTTTTTCTTAGAACAAAATAGAACATTTTTTCAATATTATCCCCATACTTGAACATAAAGCAAAACTAAACAGTTAAAAGAAAATTGACATAAAACCTCATTATCCCATTTGACTGCTACTGATTAAAACTGGTTATCAATAACAACAAAAACAACAGAAAACTCACCTTATTAACTCATGGATTTGAAAAATTAACCACTAAATAACAAAGGAGTCAAAACAGAAACCAAGCAATAAATTAAATCCTTTCCATAACTGAATTAAAACGAATATACTTCATACCCAAATTTATGAGACACATTGAAGGTGATTCTAAAAGGCAAGTTCCTACCACTAAGTACCCACGTAAAATCTCATACTAGTAACATAACACCATACCTTATGCTCAAGAACAAAAAATAATAATAACACCAAAAGCTGTAGATAGCAAGAAATAACCAAAACCCAAGCTGAAATCAATAAATAGACAAAATAATGCAAATAATCTATGAAATAAAATGGTGCTTCTATGAGAAAATTAATATGATTGACAAAGCCTTATATAAACTAACTAAAATATAGAGAAATGTTATCCAAATTAATAACATTAGAGATGAAAAGGTGGACATAATAACAGACACTGAGAAAATCCAGAGAGTCATTAGGACATATTTTAAAAACCTGCATTCTACTTATTTGGAAAGTCTAAAAGATATTGAAAGTTGTGTTGATACATTCCACCTACCAAATTTAAATCATGATCAGATAAGCAATTAAAAGAGACCTATAACCTCTTGTGAAATAGAAATAGAAATTGAAAGGCTCCAAATCAAAGCAAGCCCAGATGATTTTAATAAAGAAGGCTGACCGCCAATGCTCTTGATCTTATTTCAGAAAATAGAAACAGTAAGATCAATACATAATTTATTTTTCAATGCCACAATAACCCCAATACCCCAAACAATAATAAGCCCCCACAGACAGAATCATATACCAGTTTTCCTTATGAACATAGGTACATGAATTCTCAATAAAACATTTGCAACGAAATTGCAAGAACACATACAAATGATCACCCACTAGGGGTGGGTGGGGAATAGACTCCCCGCTTACCCCTTGCTCCTCACTCTCTGTGACAGATGAGGGAGCTCACCTTCCCCTTACCAGCTGCAACACTGAGGAAAGAAAGAGATGTTCTTCATCTGGGCAGTTCAGTAGAGTTGACCCTGTTGGAGGAGGCTCAGATGAGCTGGCCCTATGGGTGTGAGGGTAGGATAGCTAGTCACACACCCCTCTTCTAATTTGTGGCAATGAGAGCTAGGGAAAGAGTCCCCCTGGCATCTTCAGTTTGTGAGAGAGCTGACCATCCAGCTGTAGCATTTGAGAAAGTGATCCCTCCTCCTTGCCTGAGCATCACTAAAACACAACTAACCCTTTTGATGGGGGTGCAGGTGTTTAATCCCCTAGAATATGAGCTTAATAATATGGCCTCACCCCTCATCTGGCATATGGTGCTGTGGAAAGGAAGAAATACTACTCCCTCCTTGTCACCTATGACATGTGGGAGATCTGGCCCTAGTCCTCACCTGCTACAGCATTTAGGAGAGTAGGCCCTGCACCTCACATGGGCAACACAGTGGAGTTGGCCTTGATGGTGCATGTGCAACTGAGCCAACCCCGATGCACCAAAAGCAAGAAAACTGGTCCTGCTGCTTGCTCTTCATTGCAAGAGGTGAACAAGCCAGAGCAATATTAGAGAACTCAGACTGATGGTGAGAACAGGGGAGATCTGGCAGTCTGATCAAACCTGCAAACACTCAAGACCAGAAACAGGGTTATGATTTGACTCACAACAGTGATCTGCTGTAGTGAGGGACCCATATTGCAGACACAATAGGATATGCACAAGGAATACCAAAGAGGTCCCAGCATCAATAATATAGCAGAAATCACGGCCTCAAACCAGATCAATGACTCTTTTCAATGAACACTTGCAAGTAAAAATAAATGGATGAAAGGGTTTACTGCATGACTCACTTTGTCACAGTAAAGCTTCAATAACAAGATTGATTTTTCATGTTTTTTTTTCTTTTTACCTTGTTTATTTTAGTTTAGTTTTTGTGGTGGGCTTACAAGGACAGAGGGCAGATATTTCAGTGGGGTTGGGATGATGATTCAGTATATGTAAATTGATAGCCATAGACCAACATATAAATAACCTGAAAGACAAGTGTTTTGCTGTTGTTTGTTCTTTCCTCTTTTGAGGCTCACCACCCATCTCCCAAATAAATACATGGATACTATTTCTTATTTATGAATGCCTGCCCTTAGCATTGCTTACTTTTCACTAGATTTTCTTTAATTATGCCAACTATTTTTTGCCTTTGGGCTTTTGTATTCCTCTATTCTATATACTTGTTTTTCCTTCTTACTCTGGCTGGTTGTGTGGCTGGGTGGCTGGCTCCTTGTGTCCTCCTCTCCTACTCCTTTTCTTGATCTCTCCTCTTCTCTTTAGTCCTTCTAATTAGTGGCAGCCCCACCAATCCCTTTCTCCTTCCTAGTTATTGGCTCTTTATTAAACAAATCAGGTATTTTAGACAGGCACGGTAACAAACTTTATAAAGTAAAACAAAGTCAACATAAAAGAATTCAACACATTTTTGCATCATTAAACAAATATTCCACAAAATAAATGAATATAACTCATTTATTGATACAACTTTAAGGTCAATTTTGTGATATGTATATGTCTCCTATTGTTTAGGTATTGTGTTTATACATATCTTTTAAAATGATGCACATAATTAAATACAAGTTGTATAGTCACCTATGATAGTCAAAACTCATAATTAGGTTAGTTAGGTCTTCTAGATATATAGAGATGTATTTGAGATGGATAGGCATTCTTCAAACCTTTCAAAGACCTACAGAAATATGACATTTAAATGGTTTAAGGTTTTTCTTGGCAGTGAGACACAACTGCTCCCGGCACACCAATTACATCAGGAAGGAGGATAGTCATCAAAGGAACTCGTTATGGAGTTTGCTTCCAATATGGCAAGATTAGCCATTTGGGCAAGAAACTGCTCTTGCCTGTACTGCTTGTTGCTGTATAAACTAGACATACAGGACCCACAAGAAAGTGACTGCTGAACTTATAAAACAAGACAGTACTGAAGGGTTCCTGTTGAAATGTAAAAGTGTAAAAGTGTGCCAGACACACTGTGGCCTGCAGGCTGAACATGGATGCCCCAACATTACAGAAGAACTTTGGGTGACAGTTCAGGTAGCAAGATGACTCTGTCAGTTCTAATGTTTATATATTATCCTTCTGTGGTCTTTGATAGAGTTGAAGACAGATAGTTATGGTTATAGTTTTCTTTAGTTATTATAAAAGATAAGTTATCCTTCTTTTTATTTAGACAGAAAAGAGGAGATAATGGGGGAAGTGCTTCTGTGTATGTGTTTGTCTTAGTGGATGATAAATAAAGTACTGTTTGGCCAATGAAGCAGCAAGTTAGCCAAGACTAGGAGTAGAAGAGAATTCTGGGAAATGTAGTAAGAAGTAGTCATCCAGGCAGGAAGTGACATAGCAGGGAGACTCATTTAAAAAAGGACAAACAGGAAGTGTCCCTTTTTTTCCCATCTGCACTTCCTCCAGTGGGACACAAATTCAAAAGGAAGAAATCAGTGTGTCCTTATTTGTAAATGTCCAGTAAATTACAACATAATTCTTCACAGATCACAAAAGGACAATTTTTAGCTTCATATGGAAATACAAAATAAACCTAGGATGGCTAAAGCAAGCCTGACAAAAATAACCTAAAGGCATCACAATCTCCCATCACAAATTTTCCTACAGAGCTGCACTCATCAAAACAACATGGTATCAGTGTTAAAACTAAGAACACTTTGATCAATGGAATCAATGTGAAGATTCACATACCCATTCACACCTGATTTTTAATAAAGGAACCAGAAAAGTACAGTGTAAAAAAAGACAAGGTCTCCAAAAAATAGTGCTGATCAAACTGAATGGCTACATTTGGAAGAATACTAATAAATCCATACTTATTGCCCTGCACATTACTAAACCCCAAATAGATTAAAGACATCAACATAATAACAAATCCATTGAAACTTAGAGGAGAAAAAATGGGGAATAGCCTTGAACTCACTGGCACATGAAAATAGTTTCTGAATAGAAAACTGTAAACACAGGCACTAAGATAAACAATTAGTAAGTCACTACTCATGAAACTGAAAATTTTCTGCATTGCAAGGGACATGGTCAATTGGAAACATCAGCAGCATACAGAATGGAAAAATGTTTTCACAAATTACACGTCCAATAAAGGGCTAATATCCAAAGTATATAAGTAACTCAAAATGCATATCAAGCAAGCAAATATCCCCGATTAAAAATGAGGTACTTATATAAACAGAATTTTCAAAACAGGAAATTCAAATTGCTGAAAAATATGTAAAGAAATGTTCAAAATCCTTTGTCATCAAGGAAATGCAAATCAAAACTAATTTGAGTTTCATCTTAGCCCTGTCAGGAAAATGCAAATCACAAATCAAAGCTACTTTGATATTTCATTTTAAAAATGTCAGAATGGTAAGATCAATAATACAAGTGACAGCTCATGGTGGTAAGGATATAGACTAAGAGGAACACTCACTGTAACTGAAAAGTTATATAGCCACTATGGAAATAACAGTTCCTTGGGAATATGGGCATTGTTCAACCTTAATACCATTCTTGAGTATTTACGGAAAGGATACTTCACCTTGAGACAGAGACACTTACTCAATCATGTGCATTGCTGGTCTATTTATACTATCTAGAAATTGGAAAAGAACTAGATGTTCCTCAGTATATGAATGGATAAAGAAAATGTCACTAAAATACATAATTAATTATAGACTGACAGTCTGATGAAGGGTACTAGAAATAGAAGTGGTAAAGGGGAAGGAAGAGTCAGATGAAGGAGTTTAAAAGGATTATTTTCCTTCTGTTTGTTTTTTCCTATTCTGATGTGTGCTTTTTTGTCTTATAATTTATATTACATTTTATTATTATACCATAGAAGTTTGTTATCTAGTGAGAGAAAGAAGGGGGTGGTTTCAGATGAGAGATGAGGTGGCAAGGAATTGGGAGGTGTAGAAGGAGGGGAAACAGTAATCAGGGCATGTTATATGAGATTAAATGTAGTTTCCCTTTTTTGGTCTTTCAAGACAGGGCTTCTGTCTGTAGTTTTGGAGCCTGTCCTGACACTTCTTCTGTAGAATAGGCTGGCATTGAACTCACATAGAGCCACCGACTTCTGTCTCCCAAGTGCTGGGAATAAAGGCATGAACCACCACTGACTGGCAATAAAATATATTTTCAATAAATGGAAAAAAGAATTTCAACATAAAGATACTAATATGGAGCAAATTAAAATTTCTTAAGATGAGGACAACAAGTTGGTTCAGCCAGTAGAATTACCTGCTGCTATGCCTGATGATTGTAGTTTGAATTTTGAAAGGGAAAGTTGAACACTTGTTTTATGCATATATTTACCAACCTCTCCTCTTAGTGCAGTGGATCTCAACTTTCCTAACACTATGAAACTTTTTTTGGTTTTCTGAGACAGGATTTCTCTGTGGCTTTGGAGGCTGTCCTGGAACTAGCTCTTGTAGACCAGGCTTGTCTCCATCTCAAAGAGATTCACCTGCCTCTGCTTCCCGAGTGCTGGCATTAAAGACATGTGCCACCACTGCCCGGCCACTATGAACCTTTAATATAGTTCCTCTTATTGTGGTGACCAAAAAATCATAAAAGTATTTCCATTGCTACTTTGTAACTATAATTTTGCTACTCTCATGGATCATGATGTCAATATCTGTATTTTCTGATATTCTTAGTTGACTCCTAGGAAGGGTCATTTGACACCCAAAGGGGTCACCAACACACATTGAGACTAACACTATTAGTAATACATTAAATCCCATTAAAAGCTAATTTTATCAAATATTCAAATAGCATGACTAGAAAAGATGAATACTAAGAATGAAAGGTTTCAACCATGCTTGAAAACTGAAGTTTATGAAATGACTGCAAACCAAATAGTCTCAAAAATTCTAAAAACATTAGATTAAAAAGTAAGAAAACACACCCTATGACATTCAAAAAATGTAATGCAATGCCATTAGAAAAAATGAATACAATCAGTGTAACCCTAAGCTTATCCTTTATATAAGTTATAACAGCAATAATACCAGTAATGAGAATATAAATAAGATGATTGATATACAAGTTGAAAAGGGGAAAGTATAGTAATTCATCTTAAACTTTAGAATAATCCAAAGAGGAATTAAGAAAGATGAATTCATTGAAGAAAACATATAGTCATAAATAGATACAAACATACTATGCATATAGGCACACACATGCACATACATGGATGAATAGAAAATAATGGAAATAAAGTTCATGAGACAAAGTTCACCAGAAAAAGGAAACTTTCCTCTTAAAATGATTAAAAAGTTATATAATTCATATGATTATTTGAAAGAAGATACAGTAGTAAAAATCGAAAAATGACTCATAGCCAAATGTATAATAGATAAAATGAAATTCTTTTAAAAAGATTTTCATTACCAATATAAAGTCTTTTTAATATTTACAGAAAATATAAGGGAGTTTCTGAACATACTAGCAAAAAGGGTTGACTTATTTCATGTAGGATCAGGAACTAAATAAAGTCCTAGATATTTGAAAGGAAACCCATTTGATGTTGTTCTCAGTAGTCATTTTTGTATGATCCCAGAAGCACAGGAAACAAAGCACAAAAACAATCAAAATAAAGAGTTTGGCATGTCGCAAATGCTAAACAAGACCATAATCAACTGAATAGAATAATAGGAAACACTATATTGACAAATTATATCTTTGCCAATGGTATTTGACAACCTAAAAATCGTTTTGTCTGATAAATACAAGTACCAAGTTCAAAATTATTTATAAATTTGGAAGAAAATGTCTGCAAACATTTTTAACAATGATAACCATAATATGTTGAAAAACTGTTCATTAGAACCAGCATAAGCTACAATTTGATTCAGTTCAATGACAAAAACTAAGAGTCAATTGATCTGAGCACATAATCATGAAGGCATCAACAGAAGTCCTTAAGGTACAATTTCTGCCTTTGAAGATAATAGAGATTGTGAGCAATATCAGAATTCATGTTTATGCTGACCTGTCACAAAGTAATGCATTTTAAAGATCTGTGTTACGATAAATCTTTCCACCAAAAGCTGCCTGAGCCCCACAGCTATGTGGGCAGTCTCTGCCAGCTGCTTGAGTTCTGCCCACAAAGTGGATGGACAAAATAATACACAGACTTATATTAATTCAAATGCTGCTTGGCCAATGACTAGGATTTCTCATCTATTAGTTCAGTCTTAATTATCATAAATCTATATGTTTTATAAGACTTATCTTATCGGACACCTTCCATTGGTTTGCTCCCTTGCCGGTGGATCACATCGCGCCGCTGGAGGAAGAGCAACAAACAGTCCAGGCAAGAGCAGTTTCTTGCCCAAATGGCTAATCTTTCATTTTCTGTGGAAATACAAGCAAAAACTGTTTTTTTCAAGTAGCCTGTCCTTAGACTTAAATTTTGAAGTCAAAGCATTTTTAAAATGTATAAGTTGGATCAATTTGGTAGCATTTATAATCAAATGTATTTTAGCAGCAGTAAGTCTTTTCTCGGCAATCAAACAATTTAAAGACAACAATATGGCATATAGGATCCAGATTCTCTGTGTAATTTTCATCTTTAGGTGGCTTTTTTATTATCCTATTTTTACTTCCTATTGTATCTTTGTTCCTGAGTCAGTGTTTCTCTGTGGAAATCTACCTGATTCTGCTTTTGGGGTGCTGGGATTAAAGGTATGTGCCACCATACCCAGCTACTCTATTTCCTCCTGTTACTTTTTCTCTCACAAGCATACATATATTTTTAAATGCAGTGTAAACATTTAGAGGTTTTTCTTTATCTGGATCTGCTTTCATTGTAAATCTTTACCTTTTTCTGGCCACCAGTCTTTTAACTGTTAAACAACACTGCCAAAATTAAAGTGGCAGCTTTCTTAGCCACTGTCTTTCGTTTTTTCCACTTTTGCTGAGTTAGGAAATCTCTCTTAAAGCAACCACTCGAGTCTGTACTTTTCTTTAGCAAAACACAGACCACCCAAGAAAATACTGCTAACAAGAAGTTGTGTTTGTCTCTGATCTTTTGCTGCAAAAATCCCTTTTTAAGCTTTTGTGAAGTTTACATGGAAGTTCGTAACACTACCTCCAGCTGCCCGGGTTCTGCCTCTGTTTTACTAGTCGTGGGAAGGCAGTTTAAGGCAGTGAGAGCTCAGAATCCTAACCTTAGAACCCTCAAGGGCTGCAGGCCATCTAAGAAGTGCCAAAGTCCAACCCCCAAGAGTGCCAGGATGGCCAGAGCATATGGAAGCTGCTCTGATGCCTCTCAGCAGCCAGACAGGGCAGGCTGTGGTGGGAGGTTTCCCTCTTCCTCTGGGAACCTTGGGGCATGGGGTGATCCCGCTCACCGACACCATTCTGTTATAATAAATCTTTTCGCCAAGAGTCGCCCGAGCCCCACAGCCACATGTGTGCTTTATGCCAGCTGCCTAAGTTCTGCACTGATGCCAAAAATCAGGTAAAGCAAGTTATAAAGCAGGTGAGGTAAGTAAAGTAGTTCAAAGTTCGCATACATCTGTACAGAAGGCAAAATTATATGCAATTCTCATAGTACTCATGGATTTTATGGAAACTCTTAATATAGTTACTGATTATCAATGTGCACAGAGAGTCATGTTACACACTGAGACTGCAGAATTTGTTCCTGATAATACAGAATTAACCTCATTGTTTCTACATTTACAGGAAACAATCAGAAACAGAAGTAATCCTCTATACATTACACATATCCCATACGGGTCTGCCAGGCCCACTAGCACAAGGCAATGACGAGATTGGACATTTATTAATTGGAATTGTGCTAAAAGCCTCAGAATTTCATAAGAAACATCATGTAAATAGCAAAGGTTTGAAAAAGCACTTCTCAAAAAAAATAGAAAGAAAGTAAAAGGATTTCTCCATCACTTGGCAACAAGCCAAGGAGTTACTGAGAAACTGTCCTACTTGTTCTTTTTATAATCAAACTCCATTGCCAGCAGGTTGTAATCCTAAGGGCATTAGGAGAAATAGAGGTTTGGCAAATGGATGTCTTTCACTTTTCAGAATTTGGAAATTTGAAATATGTGCATCATATTATAGACGCATTCTCAGGGTTCCAATGGGCTACTGCTCTTAACTCTGAAAAACCTGATTCTGTTATTACACACCTGCTAGAGGTGATGGCAGTTATTTGTATACCTGCACAAATAAAAACTGACAATGCTCCATCATATGTCTCCACAAAATTGGAACAGTTTTTCAAATATTATAACCTATAGCATGTCACCGGTATACAACAGAATCCTCCAGGACAAGCAGTGATTGAGAGATGGAATAGAACACTTAAGGAGATGCTCCACAGACAGGCTTGGAAAGCAAAACCCCCCAAACATAGGTTGCATAATGCTTTATTAACACTAAACTTTCTTAATGCCAATTAAAAATGGACAAACAGTTGCAGAAAATGGACGACAGAAAAAAACTGCTGAGTTGAATCAGCCGGTATACCTCAAAGATGTACTAACCTCTGTATGGAAACAAAGACATGAGTTACATTGGGGTAGGGGTTTTGCATTGGTTTCCACAGGAGAAGAAAAACTTTGGTTACCATCAAATTTGATCAAGATTTGAGTTGAAAAGGGAAAACCTCTCGACAAGGAGAAATGACAGGTATTATATTAAGGTATATCTCATAAACTAAATAGAAACCTCCCAAAGGAAAGGAAAGTGTTTTGCTTTTATCTTCACAGGAAAACTCATCTCCAGAAGTCCATGAACACTGCATGGGTAGGTAGATACTTAAGAAGAGAAGGTAGGTATAACCATCAAACAAAAGGAAGGTGTTATACAGTAAACTTTACAGCTGTCTCTCAGAGAGCTCTATTTCTCTTTATTTCCTAGTCCCTATTCAATTAAACCAATGCTGGATTAAGAGGTGGATTTGGCTTTCCTCCCCTAAAATCCAAGCACGTTGTTTAACTAAACTTTAGAATTTCTGTATTGTATCAAGAAGCAAATTGATGTAATGCAGAATAAGAGAAGAATTTGGGGACTATCTTTGTCTTTTCTTGACTTTCTTTCAAGGTGTGCACCCTCTCATAATTGTTATGCTCCCATGGTTGCCTTTCCCAGTATGCATACATACACAAGCAAACATTTCTCTGCTATCTGTTTATGTTTGAGTCCCACACAGCCAATGAAGACCTGCCTGACAGCAATCCCTGGACACCCCGAAAAAAAAAAAATGGACCACACCTCCTCGACTGCACTGGATCCAACTTGCTGCATTTCAACTGACACTCCAGCCAGAGCTGAGGTACTGACTTCAATCAAATTGAGGATTTCAAGTGAGATCTTCAATCAAGCGAATCCCATCTAACATGTACTGGATACAATCCATTCAAGATTTTCACTACACTAATATTTTCTTCCTACAGGACCCCAAAATGCTGTCATCATCCCATTCAGCAGGAAGTAACTTGGAGAATGCTATGCCCCCTCTCCCGTTTTGTTGTCACTTAGGATAGAGTATATACCTAGTTAGGGATAGCTTCCTATTTTTTATGGTTGAGATTGTAAGGAGGTATTTAGGCTTGGACACCTCTTTCAGATAGCTTTAGGGTTTAGTTAAAATAGATAGTTAGGATGTGACATAATTAGATTGTTGTATTTTCTTATATTTCACCTTTATGATTGTTAATTTTGGATACTTTACACTGTTAAGTATTAATCCTCTTTTAGACTAAAAGGGGAAATGTAGAGGATGCTGTTGCCACGCCTGCTTAGGTGATGGCTACAGGTGTGCCTGACTATGCCTTCCAGGTGACTTAGGGAAAGTTTAAGGGTGAGGTGTCTCTGCTTTCGGTTTCACTTTTGGCTTGCTGTACAGACTGATGCCCACTGGCTGCCTAGGTCGCTCTGTAAGTAAGGCTTTTCCTTATTTAAATCCTTTGTATTTTTACCTGGCTCCATATTGGTAATTTCCCACATTAGATCTACATTGTTCCAAGCAAGTGAATAAATTCTGCTTCTAATATAGTTTTATGTCAGTGTAGCATTGATTTAACTCCTTAAAGTTTTAATGTGTACTCATTGATCCAGAAAAATTGAGTTAAACATTTATAAATTAGAATCCCTCACTAGCAGTTTTCTTGATGTTATATAGATGGCTTTAGTGATGTTCAGAGTGAGAATATAGGATACATCAAAAGCACTTTCACTGAAATGCTGAGTTGTTACTATGAAAAGTAAAGGGTAATTTTATATTTCACTCCATTTTGTCTTTTGTTTGAACTTTTTAAAAGCCTTGTCAAACCATTTGACACTACAAAAAAAGTCTAACAACCTTTCACTAACTCATTGATTGTATTGCTTTTCTGTAATTTGTTGTCAGTGGTAGGAAAATAAAATCGGTAAAAATATTATCTTACAGTGTTACATATTGGCATGTATTAATATGATTATTTCACTGATGCCATTTATGAGGAGTCCTGTCATTTGGGAAAATGTTGTCTGTGCCAGTAACTTGCTTTTTATGATTGAAAATATTTTCATTGATGACAGACGATGCACACAGGCAGGCTGACATGGTATCACACTTGGAAAATGACTTTCGGGAAGGAAATTAAAGAAGGATTGAAAATGGAAACAGTTTCTTTGACAAGTGAATATTTCCAGTTTATGAACTACACTCTGGAACTAGAAGAAAAGTAATGTGAATTTCTTCTAAATTCAAAAAGGTTTTTCAACCAGGCTTATAAAATCGCTACTATCATATCAGTGCTGAGAGGAAGAAAGATGCTGTGATAGTAAGTAGACCTAAGAATTCACTTTGCTTTAAGACATAATTATGTTCACATTTACATGTGTATTACTATTCTACATTACTTGTGTGTATAATTTTTAGTAGCAAGTTACAGTTCTGCTTCACTAAGGGGATCTGATTTTAAGAGTGAAGTCTAAAGAACTTTGCTACTCATATATAAAAACGGACAGAAAGACAAGATAAAAATGCCAATGTGACAGGATAGATAGTGCCAGCATCTTCAAATGATACTGTAAACAAGGAAACTACATATAAACCTTTCTGATTAATGTCTAGCTCTGAAAATTATGAAATATGTAATTACTATAAATAAGAATTCATTTTTTGTTTTATGGCTCAATGGACAGGGAATTTTTCCACGTACAGGAACTGTACATTTTATGACACAATTACTTCACATTCCCATCTATAATTTATTAAATTTCTTGGTAACATGAGACTCTGGATAGCTGATGCATCTTATATTATCATTTCGTATGCTCTTTACAAAAATGGTTCTTGGCATCTATCTATAAGAAATTATTTCCAAGAACTCTGATTGACACGAAGGTCCAAAGATACTGAAATCCTTACTATAAAATTGTATAACATTTTATTTTAACCTGAGTACAACTTAAATACAATTTAAATCATCACTACATCTCTTATAGTACCTAAAACAAGACACGTACTCTGAAAATACTTGTATTTCTATATCACAGAGGTAATAAATAATATTTATAGTTTAGGAACAGTTTAATGCTATCTTCAAGAAATCAAATGACACAAAACTGCTGCCTAAGATGTAGGGAAAGAGGAATCCTTTCTCACTATTGTGGGAATGTCAACTGATGCATCTACTGGGAAATGCACTATGGGGACACCTCAAAAGCTAAAATTAGAATTACCACCTGACCCAAATATTATACTTCTGGGAATGGACCCTAAAGGTTGTAAATCCTTTTATGAAGATATATTCTCCTCCATGTTCATAGCTGCTCTAATTATAATGGCTTAGAAGAGAGAATCCACTAAGTTGTCATCAAATAACAAAGTGATAATGAAAATGTGGAACATATACAAAATGGAAACATATTCAACTGTAAATAAAATTGAAAATTGCAGGAAGATGGATTGTACTTGCAAAGTATATGTACCAAGTGAGGTATCACAGGTAAAGAAAGTCAAGTGCCATATATTCTTCCATGTATGTGAATTATAGCTTCAAAACTCTAAACTGTGTATTTGGCTTGGAGTAGCTATAGAATCCAGGGAACTAGAAAGTAACATGGGTGTGCTTTAAGGGAAGGAAGAAAAATTGTATAATTAATATAAAAGTAGATGGGAAAAATACTGGACAGAGAAAGTATAAAAGTATAAAGGGAAAACACAGGGCATAGAAAAGCTTAGTAATAGAGGGAAATGAGTGTGGGTGGGCAATACAGGGACCAGATGAGAGAACAAACTAAAAATGGGTTATTAAAAAGTTTTATAGAAGATTGCTAATATGTAAACCAATTAAACAATGTAAATTTCTTTTAAAATGAATCAGAAGGAAGTTTATTTTTTTTCATGGCTGAATGATGCAGAGCCTAAAATATCATGGGTTATTAAGAAAATCCTAGTCCTAAATGTGCAATATATCCTTGATTGATTGGTCAGGGAGTCTCCAAATGTCCTCCAAGTGATACAAGTGATTTCCATTTTACTTGTTTTACCATCAAAAGTAGTTGATAAAAACCTATCACTGAAGATATCAGACAGTTCGGGGATAGAGAAATCAAGCCGGAATTGAGTGGGGATCTCATCCTAGTTGGGTAAATTTCCTAGAGTGGAATGGGGCTGTGGAAGCTGCTCATTATCCAAAGGATCAATAGGTTTACTCATATTCCAGGCATGACTAGCTCACTATTGCCATAGTGGCACATAGCTATGATGGAAACCAAGTATTTTCAGATTGGATTTTAAGTACAGTCTACAGGAGGAAATTCATGCCTACTACAATATCCCCAGTCAAATTCCCATTTCTGAAGTGATCACAGGCAGTTTAATTAAAGTGGTGTGGTATCAAACTGCCTTCTAATATTTGTTTTTGCTCACAAAGGCTGCTCTCAGTTGACATGGACCTCATGGTGATCACTGATGCTTGAAAAAGTTCCAGCATTTCAACATTATGATTACAATTCTCCAGCACTCTTTTACATTCATTTTTAATCATACTCAATATGTCTTACAGGAGTTTCTGTTATTTACCTTGCATGAGAATGAACCCCAAGATATACAACACAAATCATTTGGAGAGTTTTATTAGTAATGAGTGGGGAAAGTGAAAAGGGGAATACTCAGGACTATATGGAAGAAATGTGTATAAGAGAAGGTGGAGCAGGCTTGTCCACTTTTTTAATTTTTTTTTATTTTAAAGGCACTAATATTTACATATCCTTCCCCCACTCCCTCGACCTCCCATCATCCCATGTTCCCCACCAACCTCCCCATCCCACCCCCACCTCATCCCCAGGGATAGTGAGGCCCTCCATGGGGGACTATCAAAGTCCATCATATCGCTTGGGGAGGGCATCGGCCCTCCTTGGTGTATCTGGCCTGCAATAGTATCCCTCCATAGAGAATGGGCTCTGAAAGTCCATTTTTGCTCTAGGAATTAACATTGGCTCCATTTCTAGAGGGCCCATAGACTATCCTGGCCTCCTAGCTAACATCCATATTCAGAGGGCTTGGTTTGGTTCAATGCTGGTTCCCCAGCTTTACCACTAGGGTCTCCATGTTCTCACTAGGTCAGGTCAACTGTTTCAGCAGATTTCTGCAACACTGTCTTGGCTCCTTTGCTCATCCCTCCTCCCACTCCTCAACTGCATAGTCAAGCTTTCACTATTTGCAGATGATATGATAGTTTACATAAGTGACTGGAAAAACTCTACCAGGGAACCCCTACAGCTGATACACACCTTTAGCAAAGTGGCATGATACAAGATTAACTCAAAGAAATCAGTAGCCCTACAATATACAGATGATAAATATTCTGAGAAAGAAGTCAGAAAAGCATCACCCTTTACAATAGCAAAAAAATATCTTGGGGGTAAGGCCTGTATAGTAAGAACTTGGAGTCGTTAAAGAAAGAAATTAAAGAAGTTACCAGAAAATGGAAAGATCTCTCATGCTCTTGGGTAGGTAGGATCAACATAGTACAAATGGCAATCTTGCCAAAAGCAACTGACAGATTCAATGCAATTTCCATCAAAACCCCAACACAATTCTTCGCAGACCTTGAAAGAACAGTACTCAACTTCATATGTAAAAATAAAAAACCCCAGTATAGCTAAACCAACCCAGTACAATAAAGGAACTTCTGGAGGCATCACCATCACTGACTCCAAGCTTTATTATATGGCTATAGTCCTGAAAAAAGCTTGGTACAGGCAAAATATAGACAGGTTGACCAATGGAATCCAATTGAAAACCCTGATATTAATCCACACATCTATGAACACCTGATTTTTGGCAAAGAAGCTAAAGATATACAATGGAAAAAAGAAAGCATCTTCAACAAATTATGTGTTGGCATAACTGGATTTGGACATGTAGAAGATTGCAGATATCTCCATATCTATTGCCATGCACAAAATTTAAGTCCAAATGGATCAAAGACCTCAATATAAATTCAGCCACACTGAACCTTCTAGAAGAGAAGGTAGGTGGTACCTTTGAATGAAATGACTTTTAAAGTTTGCTCAGCACATGCACATGGGGCTTACAGAACCGTGCCATTCATGTGTAGAGATTACATGGCCACACTGCACATGCTCATAGATTGCATAAGGCCCTGGAATGACTAGTCATTTTGTCTGAATGCTGATGGCATATGTTCAGCTCACCTTGGAAATAAAATTACCTGGGGTAACTAAGCATTTTGCCTGAATGTCCATGACTTTATGCATGTCTGTGGGACTTTGGATGTTCTGGAAATGCTAACACTCCACCCTTTTGCTTAGCATAAAAGTGAGGGGCTAAGGGTTTCAGGTGGGTGGGAATGGAGGCACTGGATCTTTCAAAACTGCCTCAAGAAACTTGGTGGGTGTCAGTAGTCCCTATGGGGTTTGTATTAAGGTGGCTAGTTGTCTTTCCTGTTGTTTGAGCTGTGTGGAATCACCCAGCACCACTGGGACCTGACAACTTGGATCTGACAAGATGCTGGTGAGACAGAAGATGAAGTTTAGAAAAATATAACTTAGATACTTGTAGTTGAGGGAGGAGATTCCAAAGATTAGGGGCTTCCCCAGGGGTCCCAAGATGAGGGAAGGGCACCCCAAGACCAGAGACAGGTTGAATGACACTTACCTGGAATGAATCTGACCTGACTGAGTGGGTTCAATTAAGCTCTCTGGAGGGTACAGGAATTTTTAAGTTTGTGAAAAAGATAAGTTTTAGACATATTAAGAAGCAACCAAAGGGAATTTCAAATCCTGAGCTTGTGGCTACAATAATATAGAGGTTGAATATAGTGTTTAATACTCTGCTAGAGTTGGGTTAATAGTTTATCAGAAATTTATTGGTTAGTGTCAAAGTTATTGGCTGTCACATAACAAAGGAGAGGGGGGGATTACCAATTAAACTCTCAAATTTCCACCTGAAACAAACCTTAAGGACCTTGATCATTTTCCATCATCATGGTATCACCCCAATATTCAATAGACACAGGTGGTTAATTGCTAAGGGCAGCCAATAATAAACTCGTTATATTAAAATCTGTTTTGTGATTCTCCCTTTTGAGTATGGGGTCTATGAATATTTCTGGAGTATTACTATTCCTTACCTCTTGGGCATGTATGATAGTTTTTGTGCCTCCGGCTGCTGTGTGATTAGTGGTGGTAACTATAACAACAACTGAGTAGTGAAACATAGATTTAAATATGTTATTGGAGACATAGAGGGGGAATTGATGAAGCATAGAGAAAGGGGAACAAACATGGAAGGGGGTCATGAAGAAAAACATGTGGGGTTCCCAATTCAATAGAGTTGAGTACGATTGTGGGGTGAGACCTCATTATCCTGGAAATGGAGATAAAGCAGTTGATCTTGGTGTCCTAAGTAGCTTAAGGAGAGATTATCCTGAGGTAGGGAGTGAATCCAATGAGGAATATCCTCAAGAATTACATTAAAGGGGCTCTGCCATTTAGGGGGAAGGGGTAAGAGGCATTGGCCTGAGGGTGAAAGAAGGACCTGGCCCCCAATGTTGATTGGAGATGGAAGGAGTTGCCGCATGGTTAATGCAGGGAGTAGTCAGTAAAGTTTCAAAGGCAGAATAGAGGTGTTAAAGTAAGGGTGTAATCAGCTGGACAGGGAGAGGTGATGGTTCAGATGTGAGACTTAGGGTTAGAACACACCTATATGCATCAAAAGGCAAGATGGAAAGGGGGCCTTTGGGGAAAGCCCAGAGCCTGTAAAGAGCCAGAGGCAAAATTTTACCTAGTCAAGGTGAAGTTCCTGTGACATTTTAAGAAGAATATTTTTAAGGAGTGGTTAGCTCATTCTATCTTTCCTGTGGACTGGGGGTGGTATGGGATATGAAAATGACAAGGGCTGTTGAGAGCTTTAGATAAGGTTTGGG
This sequence comes from Cricetulus griseus, assembly GCF_003668045.3. Classification (NCBI taxonomy): domain Eukaryota; kingdom Metazoa; phylum Chordata; class Mammalia; order Rodentia; family Cricetidae; genus Cricetulus; species Cricetulus griseus. The sequence goes on from NC_048604.1 coordinate 86,834,711, forward strand.
AAACCTGGAAGACAATTTCAGGTCCATAATCAGATTGCAGATAGAGGCAGAAATTCCAAATGGGTGAATAATCTCCCAGAGGAGGAGGTCAGAGACTGTCTGAGCTCTTTTGATAGTAGTTTGAAAATGCTTCAGTCTGCCTGATGATGTGTCTGCCAGAACCATCAGATACTTAACCCATCTGACTGTGGGCATGTGAAGAAAATCAAGTTGCCAGTCAGTCCCCAGGAGGGATCCCGTGGCCTGGTGGGTAGGAAAATGGAAGCTATGATATTTGGGTCTAATTTTGACAGATTTTACAAGACGCAGTGATAGTTTTAAGAACTGTTAAGTTTTCATGGGTGGGCTGGAGGTGAGCTTTGACAAAATGAGAAAGAGCATGGCTATTGGGGTCAAAGAGCTGGTGTAGATAGGATAGATTGTCATGGGCTGACTATGAAGATGTTTGTTGTAGTGTGTGGATTCCTGGCAGTGGGTGAGGTGAGTCTGATTCTTGGAAGGCCACTGTTCTAGCTGCCTGGTTGGGTTAGTTATTTCCTTTAGAGATGATGGACCTGCCACTCTGATGAATCAGTAATTCCTACAGCTTTGGGGAGATGGGCAGCTTTATCATAGCCATTATTTGGCAGGAGCTAGGTATGGATCCTCCTTTTGTTGTAAGAAGCCCATGCTTGTTGTAGATAGTTGTGCGGGATAGGAGAATATGAAAAGCATATTTGCACTCTGTGTAAACATTTAGGGATTATACTTTTCTTTTTGGAAGGCATGGGTGAGAACCATTAGTACAGCCTGCATGTTAATAGTGTGGGCAGGGATTACCTGTGCTTCAACAAACCCAATATCTGCCGCTATGGCATAACCTGCTTTATGGGTCCCCTCATAAAAAGGAGCTGCCATGTGTGTTCCAGGTATAGGTAGCATGAAGCAATGTGTTCTCCTGAATGTGTGAATGATGGGGCAATAATTACTCTACAGTTTAAATTCAGGAATGAGATGGGGGAATAGCCAGTATTTGGTCGAGGGAGAAGATTTGAGATATTGTGGGTGGGCAAGATTGGAAAGTAAGTGTTGTACACTCCACTAGTGCCACTTGAAGAGAATGGAATAAGAAAGGAGGTAGAGCTTGGAACTATAAGTTAAGATATGGGATAGGTTGTGGTAGGAGAAGATATTGGTGGATTATCCAAAGATTAGTTTCTTTGATTTATGCATATGCATCTCAGTAGCTCCTAAAGCATGCATGGAGGGTGCCTATCCCGGAGTGGGTAATATGTAGTTGGTTTAGTTGTTTATTTTTGACATGTATGCTACAGGTGCAAAGGAAGGTCCCAGCTAATGGCCTAGAACCCAAAGAACATATTCTTTTTCTGTTACATAGAGGAAGAAGAGAAGAGTTAGGTCTGGGAGATTGACAGGCTGGAGACTGAATAAGAGCCTGCTGAATCCTCTAAAAGGTTATAGTAATGGTATAGAGGATGGTCTTCATGTGGAGAGCCAAGAGCTTCCTCATACAAGGGGTGAGCAAGCAGAGGAAAAGAGAGTATCCAGGGGTGAAAGTGGTCATCTATTCCCAGAAACAATAAAATATCTTTAGTAGAAGCAACTACAAGAGATCCGATTAGTTTTTTTTCTCTCTAAAGCAAAATATAATCTACATACTGTATGATTTTAGAGTGGGGAGAGACAGAGTAAGTCAGAAGCTAGGGTCTGATCAAATAGGTGTGGACAATCCCTGAAACCCTGGGGTAAGGCAGTCCAAGTGAGCTGTGTTTAGACATGAGTGTCAGGGGTCACTCAAGGTGAAAGCAAAGATATTTTGAGATTGAATGCTGAGAAGTATAGAGAAGAATTTGCCCTTGAGATACAGAACTGAGACATGGGAGCTTCCTGAAGAGATAGTAGAATGAAGTGTGTAAGGATTAGGCACCACAGGATAGAGGGGGACCACTGAAGAATTAATGAACTGAATGTTTTGAACCAGGTAGTATGTTTCATTAGCTTTCTTAACTGCAAGTATAGGAATGTTAAAAGTAGAAGAAATGGGGCAAAGTAGCTTTTTTCTTAGAAGTTCAGAGATGATAGGTTTAAGCCCCTTAAGGCTCTGGAGTGAGAATAGGTACTGAGCTTGTAAAATGTACTGGTTAGTGTCCTATAATTGGATGAGAATGGGGAAATGGTGTCTAGCCACTGAAGGGATCTGGGTGTCCCAGAATTCGGGGTATAACTGAAAGGCTGATAGAGGAAATGACATCTTGATAACATTAGGTTGGATGGCTGGGAGGATGAGAGGAGGTGCTGGTGTGTCTGAGGTCAGGCAAACTGGAGGAGAAAACCAAATTGAAGCTCCCACTTTGGCTAAAAATTTCTTCCCATTATGTACATAGGGCAGATTGGTCCAGTCAAAAATGAATGAATGAGAGGAATATACCTGAAAATACAATTGAGTGGTAAGGTCTGATGATATATGTAAGGTTGTTCCCCTACACTGACAATAGTGAGGAGAGAAGGAGAGGTAAGTCACCCAAACTCCCTCAGGATTGAGTATCTGGCTCTGGTGTCCAAGAGGAAGGAGGTGGACCTGCCTGATACCATAATGTCTATCTGGGCCTTCAGAGATGACAGTGGCCCAGTCAAGGGAGTCCAAACACTCTCAGTTATCCATGGCCAGGCTTAGAAGATCAGCTGGAGGTGGTCTGCATTTGATGTCCCCATGCCACAAGGCGCACAGGGGTAGTCAGTTGCCCAATATTCCCCTTGATGGCACTTTGTACTTTTCTATTGCTGTGATAAAACACTATGACCATGACAACTTATAGGAAAAAGAATTTCTTTGGGCCTTATGATTCCAAATAATGAGTTCATGGTGGTGAGGAAGAGGTAGCAGGTGGCTGTAGCAGCAGCTGAGAGTACACATCTCAAATCACAAACAGGAATCAGAAAATATACACAAAATGGTGCAAGACTTTTCAAACTTTAAAGACAACTCATAATTATGTATTTCTTCCTGAAAGGGCAGACACTTCAATCCTCCCCAAACATCATCAACTGGGAATCAAGTATTCAAATACCTGAGAGTTATGAGGATATCTCATTTATACCTCTACAAAATGCTTCCTGCTCCCCACAGTCTTGTGGCCATATATTAATGAACAAATAATTTAGCCTAAATTCAATAGTCTTTCAATTTCAAGACTATTTAAAATTCCAAGTTCAAAGTCTTTTCTGAAATTCAAGCATGTTTACTAAATTTAATCCCCAGCAAAATAAAAATACTAGATTTTATACTTCTAGCACACAATATAATAGAATATATACAACTATTCCAAAATGGAGGAATAAGAGCACAATTAAGAAATATAAAAACATCAAATATTGGAGCATAGAAAGACCTAAACTCAGCAGGGCCAAGTTAAAATCCTGTAGCTACATGTTTGATGCTAGAGGGCTAAGAAGCCTCTGTCTTTCTGGGTTTGCTGCCTGCCCATGTAATCTTGCTGCATGAAATATCTCTCCCTAAAGTTTATTCCACTCCCTGTATACATCTTTTCTTGACAGATGTCTCATTGCTCTGACATCTCCAACATAAAGTCTCATGTCCATAGCTTCATGTAATGTCATCTCATGGTCTCTTGTACCGGATCTCAGAGCCTTCATCCAGGTACTTTTCTGCCACACATTGGCTGCCCCCAAAGGGTCTCAATAAGGGAGGAAAATTCCACAACCGCTTTTCTCTGTGTACTTCCTAACTATAAAGCCAGAACAATCTGGGCTATACTAGTAAGTTCAGCTAAATGCTTGTGATGAAACTTGGACAACTGAACTTTGAATCACATTTGCCAGAGGGATTTTTTGTTGTTGTTATTTAGCCTTTTCCTTTCACTAGTTGAAACTTTAATCAGGTGGCATTTTGTGGGACGTTGCCTAATATGACCCTTTCATAATGGGCCTAGTCTCTTTAGCAATTGTATCCTCCTCTCTTCCAACACCAGTGTTAGAAGTAGTACTAACCTTGCCAGTGTCTTTTTCCTATCAGAACCTTACATTTTGCATCTATTTTGTATTTCTTTTTGACATACTTGGTGATTTTCATAATAGGTCTGCATAAGAGATATTACTAATAACCATGTGCAACAATTAGTACTGAGGCTGTATTGAAAACTCTTGTGACAAAGAAATTAATCCACTGATTTTTAATTTAGCCTTAAGGAAATTCTTAGGGCAATGGCAGAATAAGCCACATAATAATAATAATAATAATAATAATAATAATAATAATAATCATTATTATTACCAAAACATCATAATAATGGTCTCTAGAGTAGTTGTTATTGTTCTTTCCAAGACCCTGTTGAGCTAGGCTTCCATAGTCCGCATTGCTTTCAGCACTATGGTCTTCTAATATCTTACTAAGGTAGACCATTATGGTCTGTTTATATAATTGAACAGCTTTTCTAATCCACTGTCACAAATTTTTGTGCATTGATTAAAAAATAGTTAATTCTGTCATAGCAATTGTCTACTTCTTGGTATCAAAATCTCTACTAGTTTATGTTATATTTCTGTGATAAAATACCATAGCCAAGGAAACTTTAGAAGAAAGGGTATATTTTTGGCTCTAGGTACTAGGTGTTTAATGTCCATGATGGTCAAGTAGAGACATGGTGCCAGGAACATCTTGTAAGAAGGAGGCAGAAAAACCTCTCTAAATGAATCTTTTAAAAACTCAATTATTTCCACTAGTGACATACTCCATTAATGCTATACATCCAAATCCTCTCCAAATAGCCACTAAATGGAGACCAAGTATTCAAATGTCATGGACTTGTAGGAAATATCTATTTTCAAACCACCACAGTATATGAATATTTTAAACCAGTGTTTATAAGATAGGTGTAATGTTCAAATGAGAAATGTTCCTTATAGTCTTGCATATTTGAATGCTTTGTTCCCACTTGGTATTGTCTGGGAAGGTTCAGTAGGTGTTTCCTTGTTTAAAAAAGTATGTCTTTGGAGGTGGCTTTGAGCTGTTTTGAACTTGCTATCTCTCATTTGCTTTTTTGAATTAAGGTTTGAGCTCTCACCCTGTTGCTGTAACTGCCAAGCCTGTCTGCTACCATGCTTCCCTGTCATGATGGTGATAGACTCAGCTCTCTGTATGTATAAGTCCAAAATAGCCCTTCTCTCTACAAAGTCAAATAGAAAAGTCAATAATACATTGAGTATAATTTCTAAACATTATAATGGGAGGAAATATTTGTCCCTAAGGTGTGGCATTACGAATTTTCACAATGATTTCTATTTGTGTATACTTCACTTTATTTGGGGAAGAAGACGAGATTGTAATCATATACTACCATGACTTACTTACTTATAGTTTAAGAAGGACATGAAAAGAAGTAGACATATTTGAAAATAAATTATAATATATAGATAGATTAAGTCATTGTGAAATAATGTGTTATTTTTTTCAATGTTATATAGCCTGAAATAAATGAAGTTAACAATACATTTGTTTAAACTGTGTCTCATATTACTTATACAGTTAAACTAATTTACAAAAATATGGTTTATAATTTACAAAGCTCTAGAATATACAGTCCTACTACTTCTCTTAACACGAGATATGTTTATTTTTTCTATATTCAACAATGTCAATATTATGTTAAGCTTATAAAAGATGAATATTGTGTTATAAAACATAAGATACTTAGGCTATATTTCATATTCATATGTATTCATTTATTTATTGTGAGGCAAATAATCTTCCACAGATGGTATTCAGACTGGTTACATTTTTGTAAAGATAAAAACAAATTGTAAAATTATCATAAATATTAGATAACCATTTAAATTATGTGGAAGCATCTACTGAAATATAGCACTACATCTCAGAATCACCCCTTAGCACAATTTGAAATATTAATAGATTTGAAAAGAATACTGACAATAATGTGAAACATATTTATGTCCTTCAGGGATTTGGAGGTTCCTCAGGATGAATGAATATAATTCTAGAAGTAATATCTCTTAATAAAAAGAAAGTGACAGTAATGTACACACTTTTCAAAACCTATTACATTTGTAAGTTATAACACGTTGCTTTTACATCAGGGTAAAGTTAAGAAGGATATGGTATGTAAAAACTGCAAAAGCAGCAATTACCAATCACCCAGTTTTGTGTTCCACACGTCAATGTGAGTTACCTTCCCTAGAATGTCTTTTCAATACTAATAATGAGGTTGTCAGTGAAGCTGAACTGAAACAATCTCCATAAATTTCCTTTGATACAAATATCTACATTAATTTTCTCTATAGATAAGTACCAATTATGTATTAATGAATACCATTTGCTTATTTCTCAATGATGTCATTAGTGACATCATTTGCTTATTGCTAAATATTGAATAAAAGGAATTCTGAGTAATGCAGCATAGAAAAGACTGATTGTAAAAACAAAAATAGCCCTTCTGTGCTACCTAGATGAATATCAATTTTACTCAAACAGCTGTCATTTGTGAGGAGGAAGACTCAATTAAGAAAATATTTCCATAAAAACTGTCAGATTGGACAACAACATGATTTAAACTTGCATTGATTTATAACTTTCTTTGTTCTGTAAAACTATAAAATTTTATGAAATTGTTTCTGTGTTGGAACATAGAATTTGGCGTGAACAAAATATGTGTTTCCAGGACATAGTCATTAAAAACAGCTTCAGAATAAAATGTTTCCCATTCCCCCTCTAAAAAAAATCAGACTGTGGAAGCCAGCACCAAAAACACAGGTAAGCACTCTGCATACAGACCATCACCATTTACTACTCAGAGCCCACCAAGCCTACTCCAAAACACCCCCTTGGCTTCCTCTTCATAATAGCATGGCCCACACCTACAGTTTCCTGCACAATCAGAGGCCACACTGCCCAACAGAACCACAGGTTTGTTACTCTTGAGATCATGAGTTTCCCCATGCTCTCAGTGCCTGCCCAGCCCTCACCAAATATTACTTTCCTTCTAGTCACCATATTCCGGTCCTCAACTCCAGAAGATGCCCCCTGATGGAGCAGAGGGAATAGAGGTTAGAATCCCAAGTAGGCTGCCTGGCCATTCACCACTACCTCCTCACTTCCCACTCTCCCTGTTTGCATCTCCTCCTCTGTTCTTTGTTAAGAAATCTAGTCCCCTAACTCCAACAGACACAGCTTGTTTGAATATAGGCCATGCTGACCACCAGAACCACAGTTAGACCACCTTCCTGAACACTGTCCCCAATCTGTGCTTGCTCAGCCTAAACCCAATAGCCACAATGTTCCCAAGCACCATATCTTGGCTACCAATTCCTGCTGATGGACCACATCTGGATCACATACAATGCCAGCTTCCAGATCTCTAACCTGAAACTCATATAGAGAGCCTGTGCTTTATCAGAGGCCACACCAGACATCAGAAGCCAAGGTTCCAACTCAGGTAGAGACCCTTTTCTCAATGATAGGCCACTTCAGCCATAAGACCAGGGAGAAAACAGACACCATGAAATAAAACACCCATCCTACAATTACAAACCCAGAAACTGTCAGCTAGACTGTAAGTCATGATGGCAGTAAAATAACACAATCAACAAAAGCCAGGGCAATATGTCAACACCAGAGTCAAGCTATCCTACTACAACATGCCCTGAATATTCAAACACAGAAAAGCACAAGAAAGCAATTATAAAACCAACTTTATGAAGATGGTAGATGTCCTTAAGAAGAAATTAATAACTATCTTTTAAAAATCAAGAAAAGCAAAAGCAAAAAGAAATTGTAGGAAATAAATAAATATAGAAAGCCAAGAATAAACAAACAGTTGATGGAAATAAATAAAACTGTTCAATATCCCAAAATAAAAATGGAAGCAAAAAGGAAAACAAAAGCTCAGGGAATTCTGAAAACAGAAATTCTAAGTAAATGCACAGGAGCTATATACTCAATCACCACCAACAGAATAGAAGCAAAGTAAGAAAGAATCTCAGGTATTTTAGATATTTAAATCTAAAAAAAAGTCTCAACACAAAACATCCAGAAAACCTAGGATATTATGAAATGACAAAGCATAAGAATCATAGGAATAGAAGGACATGAATCCCAGTTCAAAGACCAAGAAAATATTTTAACCAAATCATAGGAGAAAATTTTCCTAACCATACAAATGTCAAACTTGCAAATGTATGAGAAGCTTACAGTACACCAAATAGATTGGACCAGAAAAGAAAGTCTTCTCACCACATGATAATGAATGGACTAAACATGAAGAACAAAGAAAGGAAATTAAAAACTGCAAAGGAAAAATACCAAGTTACACTTAAAAGTAGATCTGTTAGAATTATACCTTTGTTCCAATGTAGACTCTAAAAGTCACAAATGCCTAGACAGTTATCCTGCAGACTTTAGGGGATCACAGATGCTACCCATACTATAATAATAAGAAAAGTTTTCAATCACCATAGATGGAGAAAACAAGATATCATCCAGTAAAGCAAAATTTAAACAATTTCTGTTTAAATATTCAACCCTACAGAAGGAACTCAAAGAAAAACTCCAACTGAAATAAGTTAACTATTTCCATGAAAACACAAGGAACAGATTATCTCATACCAACAGCACTAAAAGAAGGATAATGCCCACACATATGCTATCACTACCAGTAACAACAACAACAACAACAAATTAAAAGTAATTTAAAAACATTGGTTATCGATACCTCTCAATAACAAGGGACTCAATTTTCTACTTTATAAACCAAGAGGATAGAGGCAAAACCAGGATTCATCCTTCTGCTTCATTCAAGAAACATATCTGAATATCATAGATATGCACCATCACATAGTAAATGGTTGGTAAATATTTTCCAAGCAAATGGAACTAAGAAATAGGCTTTTGTAGACATTCTAATATTCAATGAAAAGACAACAAAACAAAATTCATCAAAAATAACTAGAAAGGACACTTCATACTCAACACAGGAAAATGCAACAAGATGACATTGCATTTCTATGCTCCAAATGCAATGGCATCCACATTTGTATAAGAAACACTACTAAATCATAAATCATACATTGAACCTCACATGTTGATAGTGGTAGATGTCAAAATCCCACACTCACCAATGGACATGTCTCTTAGGCAAAAACAAAACAGAGAAATACTGGAGTTAACAGTTATTATGAGCCAAATATTCCTTATAGGTATCAATAGAGCATTTCATCTAAACACGAAAGAAAAATATTCTTCCAAGCATGTCAAGAAACATTCTTTAGAATTGACTGTGTACTAGGTCAGAAAGCAAGTCTCAGCACATACAATAAAATTAGGGTGACCTCCCATATCCTATCAGACCACTAAAGATTAAGTTTGGATTTCAAAAACAGAAATCAGGAAAAAACTACAACCTCAAGGAAAATGAACAGCTCTCTACTGAATGACTGCTGGGTAGTGGATGAAATAAAGAAAGAAACTAAAGCACACCATTCCCACAGTTATGGGACACAAGGAAACTGGTGCTAAGAGAAAAGTTCATATCAGTAAGTGACTTCATAAAGAAATTGGAGAAATCTCATACTAGCAACCGAATAGCACACCTGAAAATTCACGAATTAATAGAACCAAACACAAAAATGGAGCAGAAGGCAGGAATTAATCAAACTGAGCTCTGAAATCAATACAATAGTAAGAATATAAGCAATCAACGAAACAAATTGTTGGTTCTTTGACAAATCATCATGATAGACAAAGACCTATCAAATTAAAAGGGAGAAAACATAGACATTAACATAATGAGAAAAAGGGTACAAAACAATTGAGAGTAAAGAAAATAAAAAAATATTACATAGTACCTTAATCCCTTCTACTCCACAAAACTGGAAAATCTAAAAGAAATGGATAAATTTATTGATAGACTCCAATTAAAAAGTTTAAATCAGGATCAGATAAAAAAATTAAAATAGACTTATAACCCATAAGGAAATAGAAGTAGTCATTAAAATTAAAAGACTCCCAACAAAAAAGCCTAATGCCAGATGATTTAAGCACTGAATTTTCCCAGACTTTAATAGAAGAGAAAGTAACAGTTCTCCTAAAATTATTCCACAAAAAAGAAACAAACTGCACAACTGTAACATATTCAGAGGGTTTAGGTCAGTCTCATAAACAAGTTCACTGCTGGTAGGTTCTGTTTCTACAAGCACCTATAAGTCCAGTTGAGTTGATTTTATGGTTTACTTTGTGGGGTCCTTGAACCCTTTGTCTATTACAGTCCTTCCTCCCTTTCATCTGCAGGATTCCCCAATCTTGACATAATGTTTGGAGTTGGGTCTCTGCATCTATTTCCATCAGTTGCTGGATTAAGCCTCTCTGATGACGATTGGATTAGGCATCAATATGTGATTATAACATAATATCAGTAGGAATCATTACATTGACTTTATTTATTTACTTATTTATTTTTTCTAGCTGTGATTGGTTCCATACTAGGTTTCTGGATTATCAAATTTCTGTGTTCTGGCATTCAAAGCAATGTTATTACTTTGCTTCTCTGTATCTGTGAAGTGTATCATGGCTATATTTTACTTTACATGGAATATACACTTAAAAGTGAGTAGTTACCATATTTTCTTTCTGTGCCTGGTTTACCTCATCCAGCATGATGTATCTTTCTAGTTCCAACCATTTTCCAGCAGATTAAATTGATTTTAAAAGTTGAGTTATAATCCATTGTGTAGAAATACCACAATTTCTTTATCCATTCTTTGGTTTATGGGCATCTAGATTGTTTCCAGCTTCTGAACATTATGAATAAAGCTGCTATGGACACAGTTGAGCAAGTCTTATTGTGATATGATGGAGAATCCTTCAGGTATATGCCCAAGAGTGGTTGGTAATGGTGGGTAGTAGGGTAGATTGGTTAACAATTATCTAAGAAATTACCATATTGAATTTCAAATTGGCTGGATACGTTTGCACTTCCATCAGCAGTGGAGGAGTGCCCCCATTTTCTCCACATCCTCTTCTTTTAATCTTAGCAGTTTGGAAATGTGTAAGATGGAATAACAGAGTCATTTTAATCTGAGTTTCCCTGATGGCTTAAAGATGTTGAATATGTACTTATTTTTTTTTTTTTTTTGCAACTTGCGATTCCTCTTTTGAGAATTCTGTTTACATCCATACCCAATGTTTAATTGGGTTATTTTATTTCTTAATGCTCAGTTTCTTGAGTTCTTTATATATTTTGGAAATTAGCCCTCTGTCAGATATGAAGATGGTGAAACATTTTCCAATTCTATAGGATGCTGATTTGTCTATTGATCTTATCCTTTGCCATACCAATGCTTTCATGAGTTCCAATTTGTTAATATTTGATCATAGTTCCTGCTCTATTTTCTTCTATTAAGAAAGTAGTCTCCTGCGCTAATGTGTTCAAGGCTATTTCCAACCTTCTCTTATAAAATGTTCTATGTATCTGGATTTATTTTGAGGTCTTTGATCCACTGGGACTTGAGTTTTGTGCAGATTGATAGACCTAGTCCAATATGCATTCTTCTACTTGCTGACATCCTGGTAAATCAGCACCATTTGATGAAGACTAATTTTTACATTGTATATTCTGGCTTCTTAATAAAAAACAAAAAATAGTTGAGTAGTTTTACATCTGGGTATTTGAATAGATTCCATTGATCAATCTGTCTTTTTGTTCCAATACCATCCAGGCCTTTTTTTCCCTAGAGATAAGTATTAAAGCTCAAATTTAAAGATTGGGATACCTTTGGAAGATCTTTTACTGTATAGGATTGTTTTTTCTATCATGAATTTTTAGCATTTGAAGTTGAGTATTCATATTTGGATGTCTGGTAAAAGTTGTGTTGTGATTTTTATGGGGATTAAATGGACTCTGTAGATTGCTTTTGGTAAAATAGCCATTTTTACTACAGGTCCATGAACATTGCAGATATTTCCATTTTCTGATAACTTCTCCAATGTCTCTCTTCAAAGACAGAGTTCTGGTCATACAGTTTTATCACTTGTTTAAAATCACATCAAGACACTTTACACTGTGGCTACTGTCAAGGGTATTGTTTCCTTGATTTCTTTTTCTATGCATTTATCATTTGTATATGACAGAGACAAGGACTTTTTTAGTGTAACTTTTATCCAGCCACTTCACTGAGGTGCTTATCAGATATAGGGGTTCCCTGGTAAAATTTTTTGTATCACTTATGTATTCTATCATATCATGTGCAGATGCAATATTTTGACCTCTTATTTTCCAATTCAAACTTGCTTGATCTTCTTTAACTGATCTAGGTAAAACTTCAAGGAGTATATTTAATAGATATAGAGAGTGGACAGCATTATCTTGTTCCTGATTTTAGTGGAAATTATAAGGGTTTCTCTTCACTTAATTTGCTGTTGACTATAGGCTTGCTGTAGATGACTTTTATCATGAAGGGCATTGTTTTTTTTTTGGGGGGGGAGAGATGGCTTTTTCAGCAACTATTGAGATGGTCAATGCATTTTTTGTTTGTTTATATGCTGGATAACATTGAAGATTTTCATATGTTCAACCATCCCTGCATCTCTGGGATGAAGTCTACTTGATCATGGTGGATGAAAGTTTTCTTGTGTTCTTGGATTAAGTTTGCAACTAATTTATTAATTATGTTTGCATAAAAGCTTATGAGAGATACTGGTACCTATTTCTCTTTCTTTTTGAGTCTTTGTGTGGTTTGGGATTCAGGGTGACTGTGGTCTCATAAAAAGAATTGCCACTGGTCCTTCTGTTTATATTTTGTGGAATAATTTGGGAAGTATCATCATCAGTTTCTTCTATGAAAGTCAGGTGGAATTTTGTACTAAAACCTTCTGGCCCTGGGCTTTTTGGGGTGTGTGAGAGGTTTAATGATGGTTTCTATTCCCTTGGGGGGTTCTATAGGTCTCTTTAAATTGTTCATGAAATCTTGCTTTGACTCTGGTGTTATCTATCAAGAAATGTGTTCACATCTTTTATATTTTCCTATTTTGTGGAATATAGTCTCCTGAAGTATGACCTAATGATTCTTCATATTTCCTTGATATGTTTTGTCATGTCTTCCGTTTTGTTGCTGATTGTGTTAATTTGGATATTCTCTCTGCCTTTCAGTTAATTTAGATAAGGGTATATCTATCTTTTTATGTTCTCAAAAAGCCAATGATTTATGTGGATTTTAGACATAAAGTAAAGGATTACAAGCCTACAATCCACACTGCCAGAGAAGCTAGTAAACAAGGTGGAACTAAGAGAGGCATACATGATCCCCTGGAGAAGGGTAAAGGGTCAAGATCCCCTGAGCAAATTGGGAGCACAGGAGAAAGTGGAGGGAGTTAGGAGAATGAGAAGGGGAGAAGGGGAGGGATGCAGAGGACCAGAAAGGTTGAGTCAGGGGAAGAATAGAAGATAACAAGAATCCCATAATAGAGGGAGACGTTTTAGGTTTACAGAGAAATCAGGCACTAGGGAAATGTCTGGAGATATACAAAGATAACACCAGCTAATAATCTAAGCAACAGAGGAGAGGATACTTTAAATGCCCTCCCCTGATAATGAGATTGATGATTGACTTATATGCCACCTGATAGCCCTCATCCAGCAGCTGGTGGAAGTAGAAGCAGACACCCACAACTAATCACTGAACTGAACTGGAATTCAGATGCAGAGAAGGACAAGTGATGAGCAAAGGGGTCCAGACCAGGCTGGTGAATCCCACAGAAAGAGCTGACCTGAACATCTGGGAAATCTTGCTCCCCAAAACTGATAGCTGGGATACCAGCATGTGACTGATCCAGACCCCAGGAACATGGGTTTCAGTGAGGAAAACTCAGAAATCTGCGGGACCTCCCGTAGTTGTTCAGTACTTATCCCTAGTACAGGTGTGGACTTTGAGAGCCCATTCCACATAGAAGAATAATCCCTGAGCCAAGACACACCACGGTGGGCCTAGGCCCTATCCCAAGAGATACGATAGACTCTGATGACACCCTATGGAATATGTGATAGGTAGAGTTTTAGTTGGGGCCATGGTAGGGGAGGATAGGAGGGACAAGAGAACAGGGATTGTCATGTAAAACAATCTTATTTCTAATTCAAATAAAAAATCTGCAAAAAAGGCAATGATTTTCTTCATTAATTCTTTGTATTGTCCCTTTGTTTCAATATTATTTATTTCAGCCTTCAGTTTATTTCTTGCCTTTCATCTGTATTGGGTACATTTGCTTCTTTTTGTTCTAGACTTTTTAGGGGTATGCTTAAGTTTCTACTGTGAGATACTTTACTGTGAGGTTCCTTATGAAGGCTCTTTGGTTCTATGAACTTGCCATTTATCACGACATTCATCATGTCCCATTTGTTTGGGTATATTGTGCATTTGTTTTCATTGAATTCTAGAAAGTCTATAATTTCCTTCTTTATATCTGATTACCTACAAGAGATAATTAATAGATTGTATTGCACATTACTGAATGCTCTTCTGATTCTATTAAAAAGATCAAAGATCATGCGATATTTCCTTGTGTCCTATTAATAGGGCAAAATGAATTGATTGGCTTAGAATGGTCAAACACATGTTGGCATTTTTAATAAAATCTGCCAATCTAGAGTAGATATCTTAGTTTGTTTCCCAGTTGGTAAAATAAAATACTCTGACAAAAGCAATTTAGGTTTAAAAGTATATTATTGCTCATACTTCCTGATTATAGTCCATTGTACTTGGGAATTTCCAGTGGCAATAACTTTAGAAATTTGGATATATGCCATCCATAATCAGAAATAGAAATAGCAGCAAATGCACACTTTTATTCAGCTTGCTTGTTCCTTTCTTGTACTCTTCTAAAGGCTTTTCCCAGGCAATGATGCCACTCACAGTAGGTGTGTCTTTATATTTCAATTAAAGGAAGTAATATAATCCCCACAGACATGAGCACAGGTCAACTTGATGTAATTTTTACTAAATTGAGACTTCTTTATGATGTGATTCTAAATTATGACAGGTTGGCAATGTATATTATTCCTCATATTATATGTTATAAATATATTGTTGGATTTATTTGCTAATATTTGGTAAGACACCTATTTGAAAAAAAGGAAGGATGAAACCTATTGTTTCCTGCTCATCAGTGTATGACTCTAGTTTTAGCATATGGTTAATAATTGACTTCATAAAATATGATAGACCATGCTCTCTATTTTAATTTTATTTTTGAGATCATGATATATTTATCTCTCCCTTCATTATCCTTCATCTAAAACCTCCCATATACCTCTTCCCACTCTCCCTCAAATTCATGGCTCCTCTTTTCATTGGAATTATTTATTTTTGAAAGCTTAGATTTCTGCCACATTATTTTTGTGTTTCTGTAAATGAAAAAGAGAATGTGGCTATTTTATAAAGGATAGAAATTCATTTTCTCAGTCCTGAAGGCTGAAAATTCCAAGGTCAAATCACCAGCAAGTTTGGTCTTACAATGAGAATCTGGATGCACAAATGTATTATGAATAGTGCATTTTCCGGAGGACAAATTTATTGTGTTCTCACTTATCAGATAGCAAATGCACAAAAGAGACAAAATCTCTCTGTCAATATCTTATATCAGAGAACCTAATCTTAGTTTTGATGCCTCTGCTTTCATGAACTAACATTCAAAGGCAGCATCTCTTATCACTTTTACATTGAGTATTAAGTATCAAAGAGAACTTTGGAAAGAACACACACACTAAAACCATGAAAAGTTCCTCACTTTTGGACCTGGTGATTTTGCCAATATACTTTAAACTATTAATTCAATTTATTATACAGTTATGTTCAGGTTATCTGTTTCTCTTTAAGTAAATTTGTTGGTAACAATTTAAAATATTTGTCTATATCATCTAACTTACTGAATTATTAGTAGATGGAAAGTCATTTAAAGTACTGTCTTGCTATCTTTAATGTTTTACATTAATTACTGATAGCTCTCTTACTTCTGATACTGCTTTTGTATTAGTGTTCATATCTTTACTTATATGACATTTGCCTTATTACTAATACAGCAACTAACTAAATGCGTAGGCTATCTATTAAAATAACCTGTTCCTGTAGACTAGGGAATAGTTGTTGGCCCTACTATCTTAGTTCTATCATGTGTCCAAGAAAAACTGGCATTTAATTCATATTGGCCTTTCTCCTTGTAAAGATTGGAATGGCAGATTCCAAGAACAACATATTTATGAACTAAACCAGAAGATCACAGTAGAATGTTAATAAAATATGATATTTTGTTTAAAAATAATGAGTAATTGCTTCTGTGTCTCCTATTCAGATTCTAAGATTCAAACATTCATTATTTTCAGTTGCAGAATCAAATATATACCATTCAAATCAACTAAGTAAAAACTTATTTTCTATGTTGAAAATTAAAATAAATTTAGTAGTTTTCTCCTTGCTTTTTCTGTTAGAGACCAAGACATTGATACTGACTATATGACTGAGAAAAGATCATTTAGCATTTATGTCACAATGAAGAGCCCTGTTCCATTTATCTTCTAAACTCACATCTGACCAATAAAATCTTTACATTGATTAGCAAAAGTTGTAATAAGGCAAACTTTTGTTTACTTCCTTTCTCAGCCTACTTTTATATAACATGGTTATCTTAATACCAGTGTCTTGGTTTCAGAGAAACACATTTCCGTATGTCATATTATGGACCTAGTCAAGAGGAATTATTTTAAATTAACTTTTATGTCTATTTTAATGAATTATGCACTTATACTGCAATTCACAGAAAATAATGTGTCAAAACAGATGAATCTAAAACAGAGGAAAAAGCAGACTATTTTTCAGTTGAGAAGCCAGCTGCTTTTTTCCTGATTCTGACCATTTGATATAAGTGCCCAATGCTATGTTTAGTACAAAAGATTTCCCGCTGGGTTTCAAGCTTTACAGAAGATGTATCCCAAGGCAGCCTTTTGTGTAAAGTGAGTTCAAAAATTGCCTCCTTCATTTTGCATTTGCCTGTAAGTACTGTAACCTTTAAGCAAACAGAATAAAGATGATTAACTATATATTTTACCACATTATCTCCATCCATTCCTAAGCAGAGGGGCATCTAGGTTGCTTCCAGTTTCTTGCTATTCCAAATAATGTTGCTATGAACATCGTTGAGCAGATGTCCTTGTTGTATGAATTGCTTCTTTTGGGTATATGCCTAAGAGCGGAATTGCTGTATCTCATTGTAGATTGATTCACATTTTCCTGAGGAACTGTCATACTGATTTCCAAAAGTGACTGTACCAGTTGGCATTCCCACCAGCAGTGGAGAAGTGTCCCCCTTTCTCCACATCCTCTCCAGCACAAACTGTCATTGTTCTTGATTTTCCCCATTCTGATAGGAGTAAGATGGTATCTTAGAGTTGTTTTGATTTGCACCTTTGAGCACTTTCTTCTGTGTCTTTCTGCCATTTTAGATTCCTCTATTGAGAATTCTCTATTTAGTTCTGTACCCCACTTTTTAATTGGATTATTTGGTGTTTTGGAGACTAGCTTCTTGAGTTCTTGTATATTTTGAAGATCAGCCCTCTGTCAGATGTGGGGATGTTGACTATCTTTTCCCAGTCTGTGGGCTGCTGTATTGCCTTGTTGACTGTGTCCTTTGCTTTACAGAAGTTTCTCAGTTTCAGCAGTTTCCATTTATTTATTGTTGATCTCAGTGTCTGTGCTACTGGTGTTAGGTTCAGGAAGTAGTCTCCTGTACCAATTTGTTCTGGATGGAGAAAATGTGGTACATTTACACAATGGAGTACTCCTTAGCAGAAAAAAAACAAAACAATGGAATTTTGAAATTCTCAGGCAAATGGATGGAAGTAGAAAAAACCATCCTGAGTTGAAGATACACTAGGAGAAACAGACTAATTGACCAAAGAAAATCTTAAGGCCAACAAATCCCTAACAAACCGTGAAAACAACAAACTAAGAATAATAGGTATAGAAGAAGGTGAAGAAACCCAACTCAAAGGTGCAGAAACATATTCAACAATATCATAGAAGAAATCTTTCCCAACCTAAAGAATGACATGCCAATGAAAGTACAAGAAACCTGCAGAATACCAAATAGAGTGGGCAAAATAGTCCCCTAATTACATGATAATTAAAACACCAAACATACAGAATAAAGAAAGAATATTAAGATCAGCAAAATAAAAGGCTGAGGAACATGTGAAGGAAAACCTATCAGAATTACATCAGACTTCTACATGGAAACTCTGAAAGCCAGAGAGACATGGATAGATATTCTACAAACAATAAGAAACCACTGATGACATCCCAAACTACTATATCCAGCAAAGAATTCAATCACTATAGATGGAGAAAACAAGATATTCCTTGACAAAATCAGATTTAAACAATATATATCCACTAATCCAGCCCTGAGGAAAGTACTGTAAGGAAAACACTAATGTAAGGAAGTTAACTACATTCACAAAAACATAGGCAATAGATAATCTCACTTTACCAAAAGCGAAAAGTAAAAGCAGAGTAAATCCACAAACAAAGGCACTACCAACAACAAATAAAAAAAAGAAAGAAAAGAAGAATAAGCACTTAATGGTCCTTAATTTCCCTCAATATTAATGGTCTTAACTTGCAAATAAAAAGACACAGGCTAACAGAATGGATACAAAGAAAGAATCCTTCCTTCTGCTGCATACAAGAAACAAACCACAACTTCAAAGACAGACATTACCTCAAAGTAAAGGGATGGGATAAGATATTCTAATCAAATGTGCCAAAGAAACAAGCTGGGGTTGCTCTCCTAGTATCTAGCAAATTACACTTCCAACTAAAATCAATCAAAAGAAAGGAAGAAGGTCATCACAGAAAAAAAATCCATAAGGAAGAAGTCTCAATTCTAACCAACTATGGCCCAAATAAAAAGGCACCAACATTCATAAAAGTAAGATTATTAAAACTCAAATCACAAATAAGACCTCACACATTTCATGCCACTTTCAACAGTAGACAGGATCACCCCAAGGAAATGAACAAAGAAACAAAGGAACTAACAGAAGTTATGACTCAATTGGGGTTAACAGGCATCTACAGAACATTCCATCAAACCACAAAAGAATATACCTTCTTTTCAGCACCACATGGAGCCTTGTCTAAAATTGAAAACATACTCAACATAGCAAACCTCAATACAAAATTGCAATAAACCCCTTTGTCTTTGCAGACCACCATGCTATAAATTTAGAATTCAAGAACAACACAAATTGCAGAAAACATACCAACACATGGAAATTGAACAATGAGCAAAATAGCACCATTCCTGAGTCAATGAAGAAATAAAGAAAAATTAAAGACTTCCTTGTATTCAATAAAAATGAAGATACAACATACCCAAACTTATGGGACACTTTGAAAGCAGTACTAAGAAGAAAGATCATAGCTCTAAGTGCTCACATGAAGAAACTAGAGAACAGTCACAGCAGAGAGTTGACATCACAACTGAAAGCTCTAAAACAAATAGAAGCAAATTCACTCTCTAGGAGTAGACCCAGGAAATAATCAAACTCAGGGGAGAAATCAATAAAGGAGAAACAAAGCAAACAAGTCAAAGAATCAATGTAACAAAAAGATGGTTCTTGGAGAAAATCAACAAGATAGACCAACCTTTATGCAAACTAACCAAAAGGCAGAGAGACAACATGAAAATTAACAAAATCTGAAATAAAAAAGGGGTCATAAAAACGACACTGAAGAAATTCAGAGAAACTTCAGGTCATACTTTGAAAACTTGTACTTCACAAAATTCGAAAATATAAAGGAAATGTATGATTTTCTGGACAGATATCACTTATCAAAATTGATTTAAGCAACTTAAACAGACCTATAACCTGTAAGGAAATAGAAGCAGTCATCAAAAGTCTCCCAACCAAAAAAAGTCCTGTGCCAGGTGGCTTCAGTGCAGAAATTTAAAGAAGAGCTAATACCAATACTCCTTAAATTGTTCCACACAATATAAGCAGAAGGTTCATTGCCAAATTCTTTTGATAAGGCTACAATTACCTTGGTACACAAGCCACACAAAGACACAACTAAGAAAGAGAACTACAGACCAATATCCTTCATGAATATTGATGCAAAAATACTCAATAAAACACTGGCAAACAGAATTCAAGAACATATCAGAAAAATCATCCACCATCATCAAGAAGGCTTCTTCCCCAGGATGCAGGGTAGGTTCAACATGGGAAAAATCTATCAATGTTATCCTCCATATAAACAAACTGAAGAAGAAAAACCACATGACCATCTTACTAGATGCTAGAAAACTCTATTACAAAATCCAACACCCCTTCCTGATAAAGGTCCTGGAGAGATAAGGGATAACAGGAACATCCCTGAACATAATAAAACAATATACAGTAAGCTAACAGCCAACGTCAAACTAAATAGAGAGAAACTCAACGTGATTCCTCCAAAATCAGGAACAAGACAAGTCTGTTCACTATGTCCATTTATCATCAATATTGTACTTAAAGTACTAGCTGGAGCAATAAGACAAAAAAAGAGATCAAGGGGATACAGATTGGAATAGCATAAGTCAAAGTTTCAATGTTTGCAGATGATATTATAGTTTTTTATAAGTGACCCGAAAAACTCTACCAGGGAGCTCCTAAAGCAGACAAACACATTCAGCAAAGTGGCAGACTATAAGATTAACTAAAAGAAAATTAGTAGCCCTACTATAAACTGACGATAAGAGGGCTGAGAAAGAAATCAGAGAAATATCATGCTTAACAATAGCCATCAACAAAATAAAATATCTTGGTGTAACACTACCAAAACAAGTGAAAAACCTGTATATCAAGAACTTTGAGTCTTTAAAGAAGGAAATTACAGAAGATACCAGAAAATGGAAAGATCTCCCATGCTCTTGGATAGGTGGGATCAACATAATAAAAATTGCAATTTACCAAAAGCAATCTACAGATTCAATGCAATCCCCATCAAAATACTGGCACAATTCTTGACAAACCTTGAAAGTACAATACTCAACTTTATGTGGAGAAATAAAAGTACGAGGACAGCCAAAACAACCCTGTACAATAAAGGAACTTCCTGGAGGCATCACCATCCCTGAATTCAAGCTTTATTATAGAGCTATAGTCCTGAAAACAGCTTGGTATTGGAACAAAAATAGACAGGTAGACCAATGGAATCGAATTGAATTCCCTAATATAAACTCAGTTACTTATAAACACCTGATATTTGACGAAAAAGCTAAATATATACAATGGAGCATCTTCAACAAATTTTGCTGGCATAACTGGATACTGGCATGTAGAATAGTGCAGATAGATCCATAACTATCACCATGCATGAAACTTAAGTCCAAATAGATGAAAGACCTCAACATAAATCCAGCCACACTGAACCTACTGGAAGAGAAAGTGGGAAGTACTCTTGAATGAATTGCTACAGGAGACAGCTTCCTGAACATTACACCTGTAGCATAGACATTGAGGTAGACAATTAATAAATGAATCTCCTGAAACTAAGAAGCTTCTCTAAGGCAAAGGACACAGCAAGACAAAATGGCAGCCCAGAGAAGGGAAAAATATATTCACTAACCTCATATCCTACAAAGGGCTGATCTCCAAAATTTACAAAGAACTCAAGAAGCTCGTTTCTAAAACAGCAAAAAATACAATTAAAAAGTGGGGTACAAAAATAGAGAATTCTCAACAGAGGTATCTAAAATGGCTGAAAGACACATAAGAAAGTGCTCAACATCCTTAGACATAAGGGAAATGCAAATCAAACAACTCTGAGATACCATCAGAATGGCTTAAATCAAAAATACCAATGGTAACTTATGCTGGAGAGGATGTGGAGAACAGGGAACACTTCTCTTCTGCTGGTGGAAGTGCCAACTCTTACAGTGACTTTGGAAATGAGTATGATGATTCTTCAGGGTAATGAGAATCAGTCTACCACAAGATGCAGCAATTCCACTCTTAGGCATTTACCCAAAAGAAGCTCATTCATACAACAAGGACATCTGTTCAACCATGTTCATAGCAGCACTATTTGTAATAGCCAGAACCTGCATGCAACCTAGATGCCCTCAACTGAGAAATGCATACAGAAAATGTGGTACATTTACACAATGGAGTACAACTCAGGGTGTGGGGGGGAACAATGAAAACTTGAAATTCACAGGCAAATGGATGGAACTAGAAGAAACCATTTTGAATGAGGTATCCCAGTCACAAAAAGACAAACATGGTATACACTCACTCACATATGGATTTTACACATAGAGCAAAGGATTACCAGCCTACAATCCACACCACTAGAGAAGCTAGGAAACAAAGAGGACTCTAAGAGCAAAATGCATGGTTCCCCAGGAGAAGGGGAAAGGGACAAGATCTCCTGAGGTAATTGGGAGCATGGTGGGAGGAGGGGGAGCTAAGATGTTGAGAAAGGGAGAGGAGGAATGGTGAGGAGGACGTAAGGTAGCAGAAATCTTGTGTGGGGTGAAGAACAGAGGAGAGAAAAATGAGAGCTATCATAAGAGAGGGATCCATTATAGGTTCAAGGAGAAATCAGGCACTAGGTAAATGTCCAGAGATCTACAAGGAGGATACCAACTAGGCATTTAAGCAACAGTGGAGAGGCTACCTTAAATGCCCTCATCTGATAGTGAGAGTGATGACTGACTTATATGCCAGTCTAGAGCCTTCATCTAGTAGCTGAATGAAGTAGAAGCAGACATCCACAACTAATCACTGAACTGAAATCCAGTTACAGAAGAGGAGTGATGAACAAATGGGTCAAGACCCAGGCTGGTGAAATCCACAGAAACAGGTGACCTCAATAAGGGGGTGCTCTTGGTCCCCTGGCTGATCTCTGGGGAACCATCATAGAACTGTTCCAGACCCCACGAATGTGGGTGTCAGTGAGGAGGTCTGGGAAATCTATGGGTCTTCTTGTAGTAGATCAGTACATATCCATAGCATTGGAATGGACTTTGGGGGCCCATTCCACATAGAGGGATACTCCCTCAGCCTAGACACACTGCTGAGGGCTTAAGCCCTATTGCAAAGATATGACAGACTCTAAAGATCCCCATGGAAGGCCTCATCTTTCATGGGGATGAGAAGTGGTAGGGGATAGATAGTGGGGTACAGTGGAGGAGGGGAAGGAGATGGAACTGGGATTGACATGTGAAATATGTTGTTTCTAATTTAAATAAAAATGGAGAAAAATAATTAAATCGACTATAAAAAATAAAACACTATTTTTAATATTAATTTTGATATTTTTCAGTGTCATACATGCATAAACTGTACTTATTTCATTTTCACCTCTCTTTTCCATGTTCAAAGTTTCCAATGGATTTTTCCACTTCCCTTAATATTTATGGCTCTTTATTCTATAATTATTATGTTTTTGTTTTACAAACACACAAACACACACACACACACACACACACACACACACACACGTTACACTGAGTCCATTTTGTATTGTTTAAATATAAGTGTTCATAGGGTTGACGAATTGATATTTGAAAAATTATTAGGGTGTTCATTCCTGAAGAAAACAATTCTCCCTACATTAGTAGTCATTGACTGCTACAGCTTTTTATCTAGGGATGGTGCACTGTGAAATTTTCCCCATACATGTTGGGTGGTATTTTCATTATTCTGGTTTTATTCTGGAAAATATATTGAGATTTCATAGGTGCAGTTTCCTTGTCATATCTATCAGAAAATAGAGAATAAAATCTTTAATGGAGCCTAAACCCTAGATCTTCAGAACATTAATTTTTATGTGTCAGTTTCTTCATCTATGGAGTAAACAGATATATTGACACTGTCTTTTTTCAAAGATAGCTATGAGTCAGTCCAACCAAAATATATATCAGTGGGACCCCATGGTGTCCACTCTGGTTAAACACTTCAGGAATACTACACATATCTCACAGTTTATAGGATTGGATGTTCATACTATTTACCAGGGTGTTTCCCTGATCTCTGATGAAGCCAATTATTTTAAACAAGTTTATGTCCCATCTCAGGGGTACCAAAGAACAAAAAACATTTCATGTTTTCTGGCACTCCTGACTTAGTTCAGAATAATTCCTAAGGACTATTTCCTGTCTCAACTCCCATTCTCAAAATGTATTGAATCCTCTCTTTTAATGGTATGTACTAAGCATTTATAGCTGTTTGGTTTTGGTTCTTTTATCTTTTTACAGGAGTGTATAATAAGAGAATCCTTGATGAGAGTACTAAATGACAGTATTCATACTATTTCCAGGGAAGCATTTCTTAAAATACAACTTAAAGAATACAATGAAAATATTAAATAAATGCTATCACTGTAGGCTACTGGTATTAATAGTATAAATATTAGTGTTCAGTATTTTCTGCTAACCCCAAAACTATACCCAGTCACATGGTGGAGTTCTCTCTCTCTCTTTCTTTCTCTCTCTCTCTCTCTCTCTCTCTCTCTCTCTCTCTCTCTCTCTCTCCTCTCTATCTCTGTCTGTCTTTATCTGTTTCTCTATCACTCTGTCTTAGTCTCCACCTCTCTGTCTCTTTCTCTATCTTGGAAACATGTTGGATATGTACTACTTACTCTGGTCTGGTTCTTCTTAGTAGATAAATTGTGTGGCTCCCAATATTTTTAATTTTGCTTCCTAAGCAGAATAATAGCAAGTACATTGTAACATTATTGAAAACATCCACAAAACAAGGGCATCAGTTATTTCAGTTTTATAATTTAAAGCAAAGTATGTTACAGGATGTATTGATATGGACTGTCAGATAAAACTTATTTAAAGACAAATTTAAATAAAATAATACAAAATATCCTTAAAGTGTTAATTATTAATTAATGTTTTCTGTAATTCTGAATTTTAGCTATGAACATCTACATTGGAATGTGTATGTGGGTATGTGATATGACACCATTTTGGCAAGTGCAGATTATATACTTCAAGTACAGATATACTTCATTCAACATGTGTATGAAAAGGAAGTAAAATAGTCATTCATGTGGTTAGCATGATTATTTGAAGATAGACAGCTGCCTAAATTTGAAAAAAAGGAAAGGAGTGCTTTTATTTATTGGATTTCCTTTCCTTATGTTATCTATATTGTGGATTTTGCAACCTTGCCAAATATTCTCAACAGGAACTTTCAGAAAGATCTGAAAAATTGAAAATCACCAACGTGATTTCATATTTTATTATTACTTTATTTTTAAATTTAAATAAATCAAGCTAAAGCTATGTAATTTTTGGTGATTTTGAGTAAGAATGAAGTACCCAAATGCTGTTTCTAGCAGGCTTACTGGCTATGAAAATTTTAATTAAAGACAAATAGATTGTCATTGTATGGGATTTGAAGAAAATTTTAAATTTCTAAGAGAAATAAAAAGTTAAATGAACTATTGGAAAAAATCATACCTTTTTAAAGTTTTTTGTTGTTTTTTTCCATTCATTTATTTAGCTCATAAATGAAGTCATGCACAATTATGATTGACAATACAGTATGTTCACAATGGCATGGCTAAATTAAACCAATTAACATGTTATATCACACATATTCATCATTTTTGTTTTGAGAACACTTAAAGTATACTATCTCACAACTTTTAAAATATAGCATATTGTTATCAACCATATTTATCATGTTCTCAGTAGACCTCAAGACTTCACAGAGTCCATGCCTCATGTCCAACTGCAGTTTTATATCCTTAAACCAATCATTTCCCCATTGTTAAAAGACCCACATTAAAGCCTAATAGCCACAATTCTGCTCTCTGTTCCCATAAGTTCATCATTTCTAGGTAACACATAAAATTGAAATTGTGTGACATTTGTCTTCCAGTGTGTCACTTATTTTTTTTGAAATCAAATTTGTATGCACAGGTGAACACTCATCATATCCTTGGATTCATCATATATTTGATTTTCAATTAGCATATATATATATATATATATATATATATATATACAGAGAGAGAGAGAGAGAGAGCAATAATAGCAATATGTTATGCATCAATAGCAGCAACATCTTTTCCAGGTTCTGCAGTCATTTAACAAAATTGTAGAGACATCCAGCACACTCCATTTAAAAAAAACAAAAAACTAAAAAACAAACAACAACAACAAAAAAGTAAAAAACAAAATCCAGGAAAACAGCCCAGTTCTGTTACTCTTGTGGTACTTGGCAACATTTTTTTTAATTAGCTTCTCAGTCATCATCTGGTAGAAAACCATTCTGAGCAACATCATTAAAAACAGCTCTGATAAAGCATGGTCACTACTATGTTTCATAAAGCAGGTCCGCATATGAGTGAGTACATATCATGTTTGTCTTTTTGTGATTGGGTTAAATAGCTCAGAATGTTTTCTTTGAGTTCCATCCATTTTCCTGCGAATTTCAAGATTTCATTGTTTTTTTTCTGCTGAGTGTGTAAATGTACCACAATTTCTCTATCCATTCTTCGGTTGAGGGGCATTTAGGTTGCTTCCAGTTTCTGGCTATTACAAATAATGCTGCTATGAACATGGTTGAACATATGTCCTTGTTATGTGAATGTGTTTCTTTTGGGTATATGCCTAGGAGTGGAATTGCTGGATCTTGTGGTAGACTCATTCCCATTTTCTTGAGGAGTCGCCATACTGACTTCCACAGTGGCTTTACAAGTTGGCACTCCCACCAGCAGTGGAGGAGTGTTCCTCTTTCTCTGCATCCTCTCCAGCATAAACTGTTATTGGTATTTTTGATTTTAGCCATTCTGACAGGAGTAAGATGGTATCTCAGAGTTGTTTTGATTTACATTTCCCTGATGACTAAGGATGTTGAACACTTTCTCATATGTCTTTCAGCCATTTTAGATTCCTCTATTGAGAATTGTCTATTTAGTTCTGTACCCCATTTTTAATTGGATTGTTTGGTGTTTGGGGGACTAGCTTCTTGAGTTCTTTGTATATTTTGTATATCAGTCGTCTGTCAGATGTGGGGTTGGTGAATATTTTTTCCCAGTCTGTGGCCTGCAGTTTTGTCTTGCTGACTGTGTCCTTTGCCTTACAGAAGCTTCTCAGTTTCTGGAGGTCCCATTTATCAATTGTTGATCTCAGTGTCTGTGCTACTGGTGTAATGTTCAGGAAGCGGTCTCCTCTATACTGGTTTGTATCATAGATTGATCTAGCCCCATTATTTTGAAAATTTATTGGATGGTATCATGTTCTAATTTGGGAACCTTCAAATGAATCTTAAGGTATCAACAAAAGAAATGACAAGAAAATTTGGGAATGAACTATAGTGTTTTTAAATGATTATTTTACTCTAGAGTCTGTTATTTCAATTTATGATTCAACATGTTTCGAGGTAGATATTGGATGGTCAAGTCTGATGTCTTCTGTATGTACATTCCTTTAAAACTAGAGAAATATAATGATTTAACCCTTGAATTATCTGAAATCATTTGGTAATCTTACGATCTAACATGAAGAAATGGAAGACATGCATGAATACATAAAAGGAAACAATGAGTAATATTAAAATAAAAAATAAAATAAAAATTTTTGAATCAGTGTTTTTGCTGTAGACATAAAAGTGTGGAAATATTATGGCTATTCATCTTATCAGCTTTATATCTGTTACATAGCTAATAAATTTTACTTTTGATATTGACTTTTTGCCACTGCAATAGTCATGAAGTTGTTATTTTTAAACAATACTTACTTTGATTGTATTATTATTATTATTATTATTATTATTATTATTGTTATTGTTATTATTATTGACACAAGGTCTCACAACCCAGTCTTAGTTGAACTGAATACTGAATGCCAGATTACCACTTTATATGTTTCTCTAGAGCCGGGATTAGAGGCATAGGATCTCAAGTGCTCAGATCTATGTTGTGTGAGTTTTTTCTTTTAGACTGATTCATTCTAATATAACTCTGGGTGGCCTTGATCTCACATAGATCTATCTGCCTTTGTCTCCTGAGTGCTGGGATTAAAGGTGTTTGCTACCACTGCCTAGCTTCTGTAGCTAACTAGTTTGGCTGGTGGAATTAAAGAAGTATATCACGATTGCCTGGCTCTATGGCTGTGGCTAGCTCTGCATTTTGTTCTCCAGTGGCTTTATTAAATCATAAATAATATATCACCACATGTGTATTAAAGGAAACCATCACCATCCCTGGCTTTAATTTGTTTTATTAAATTAAATTGTTTTCAAAATGTTTATATATGTATATAAAACATTGTGATGAATTACAACCCCTCATCCTGTATCAACTACCTCCCACTTATAACACTTCTTCTTATAAATCCCTTTGCCACTTTTACCTATTTGTGCTTTGTGATCCACTGAGTTTAAGCACAGATATGTGTATAACTATAAGTTTGGAACTACGGGTCTACAACTAAGACAATGACTGAACATTCCCCAGAATCCCTCAATAGCCAGTGCCTTAGTGGGGAAGTGTAGGCTCTATGAGTCCTTCCCCATTTTGTGAGTAACCATTGGCAGGGTCAGTCTTGTATTGTCCCAGTACAGAAAACCACAGCTGCCGTGAGTTCATGATGCAATGGTTGTGTCATGCTCATAATATATGCACTCACAGTCCTCCATATTTTTGGCTCTTACATTTTTGCTACCTGTTCTTTTACAATGTTCACTAAGCCTTTGAGATTCTGGTGTATATGCCCTATTTAGGGCTGAGCACTCAATTATCGTTTATTCTCAACAACTTGGCAAGCCACCAGTCTCCTTATTTACCACTGTTCATTGAAAAATGACATTTATCATTAAGGTTGAGATTAGCATTTGTCTATGGATATGAACATAAATATTTACAAAGTACTTTGGTGCCATTTTAATTAAATTAATCCACAATATTAAGTATTTCCTTAGTGCCTAAAAATTCCTTAGCCATGGATGTTTATTATTGGATTTATATATCCACAGATAAGTTTGCTCCAGTGGAGTAGGCCTCAAAGCCAATCACAGAATGGTTGTCAATACACCCTATAATCACTGGGTTCTGAAGGATAAATATCCTATATGTCTTTGTTTACCAAAAGATGAGTTACCAGGTTGTGTTTCATTTTTCGGTAGCTCTAGTAGATTATGTTAGCTTCATATTAGCATAATGAAAATTGACAGAGAATATTCTTTTAAATAAAAACATCGTAGTAAAGACTCATTGAGAACTGGTCCATGATTATGGGTGCCCATAACTGCAGTGTATGTGGAAACAAACAGATTCCATACTAATGTCATCAAACATAAAGATCTGGGTGATGCCATACTTGCTTCTTTTGTTGTGGAATATTTAACTATATAAAGATGTGTTACATTTTTATGCTGCAGAATATTACTTTAACTATATGAAGGTGGGTTACTTTTGTTTATGCTCCAGAATATTTAACTATGTGAAGGTGTGTTACATTTGTTTATGTTGACTTGGTTAACAATGTAAAGACACGTTACACTTGTTTAGGCTGCATTTGCTTAATTATGAAAAGATGTGTTGCTGTTTCAACTTGGCTGCCTAAGATACTTGATTGGTCCAATTATAAAGGTAAATGTCCAATAGCTGGCCAGAGAGGGATAGATGTGGCTTATGGGCAGAAAGAATAAATAGCAAGAGAAATCTAGTCTCAAGAAGAACAATAGAAGATGGAGGAGAAAACAAGTGAAAAAGAGAGAGCTTGGCCCAGGGACAGCCATGTAACACCCAGTCAGCAACAGACACAGAGTAGGATATACAAGAAGAAATATAAAAAGCCCTGAGGCAAAACATAGATAAAAAGAAACATAGTAAAATAAGAGTTAAGTCCATGCATTCATAAATAAAAAGAAGTCTGCATGTCATGAAGTTGGGGGTTGGTTGTTGGCCCAAAAGAAAAAGCTTGGTACAGGTCATCTTAAGATAAGAAGTCTTAAAGAATGGCTTTCTGAAAGCACCCACTACTAGACAGCTAGAGAGCACTTACTGGGCTGTATCTATTAAGATTCCACAATATCTACCAGCACAACCAACCTGGGCATCAAACCTGCTATTATATGAACAATTGTGAGTAAATATTAAACCATATTTAATGTATACCAGGAAAATTTCTTTCCTTTATTTTTCTAGTTTCTGTAAATAGTTTTTCTACAATTGTATCTCTATTAGTTCTGCTTCTCTCATCATATATTTTCTGACTCTTGTGATAGCATTGAGCCCAGTCACAAAATGCACTTTAGGATTTAACCTAAGAAAATGTGAACAATCCATTTTGTAATGTAATACAGTTCATTGGAGTCTTCCTGATATTAGAACGTGAACATGATTTTGTATAAAACACACGAAAATTATTTTCCTCTAAAACTATTATTGTCTTCTTTCTCATTTTCTTCTTTTCTTACTTCCAAAAATGATATTGAAGCATGAGCATAAAAGTCTGTTTATAGCAATCTTTTCTGTGTCATGCTTAATATTCGTTACAGTTTCAGTGATTCAATACCATAATTTGTAAAATTGAAATATTTGATACAACTGTAAGTTCTGTTGTGAGTATTAATGAGATTACAAAGACAAAAATAACTGTGATATATTATTTATGATTTAATGAAACTTGCATAAAGTTTTAGAATGCAAAGCTAGCCACAAACCATGGAGGTCAGGCAGGGATGATATACAATCCCAGCAGCCATACTAGCTAGCCATAGAGCTAGGTGGTAGTGGCAATCACCTTTAATCCATGGACTCAGAACACTGAGGTACAAATATTTGATCCAGTCCTAGAGAGAAACAGCTCACACAAAGGTGATCTCTCAACACTTGGGATCACACTCCTTAATCCCAGAAATAGGGAGGTATAAAAAGAAGAAACAAAGGGTCTCACATGGAGATCTAGTTTCCAGACAAGGAGAGCTATTATCTCTAAGGATTCATGAAGACAGCATTGCACTCCAAGGATTCATAGAGCCACAATCACCCTTATAGTCTGAGGTATAGATAAGAGCTAGTAGTTGGCTGTTTTTCTTATATGACCATCAGCTCAAACCTCAATATCTATCTCTGGGTTTTTACTTTTCATGGCACAAGAAACTAAAGTAACTACAACAACAATAGTAATGACATATTGTTTTCCAAATGTTTTTAATAACCATTATTTTACTGCATTGTGTAATATAGATCTATATTTATATTAAATTATTCTTATTAATTCAAAGAAAAACTATTTAAATATAATAAAATATTACTGATAGCAAGAGACCTTTATTAAAGTATATTAAAAATTTGGCTTCAATTTAAAAATCACTGATAAACATTCTCACATCTCCATCAATATTTTGAAGTCAACAAGTGATGGTGGGTACTAGTACTAATAGCTAAAGGAAATACTCAGAAAATTGAATGCTTATATTTGTAAGTGCCAGTCTAATGAAGATGCTTTTTAAGTGAGCACAGTATGCTTTCAGTTCAGACTGATCCTCTTACAATCATGCATGGTAATAGGAATGATGATATGTAGAAGTGTCCAGAGATTTACTTTCAAGGACAGCTACTGACACAGCATAATTCTTACTCAAAAGTCCATGAAGACACATTAAGACTCTAACATAATTCTTACCAAGTAATTATAAAAATCTTTAGAATGCAATTTCTCTGATCTCAAGGCAGTTTGGTAATGGGAAATAAATGGAATGTCCATATGTCTACTATATTTACATCCAATCTGAATTAGTACACATATTGTTCTGTGAATAAATCAGCACTAGTCTTCTATTTTCCTGATATTTTTGTAAAGTTTCAAGTTCTGGTTAATTTTGTGTGTGATGTTTGTCTTTATTAGAAAGTTTTTTTAAAGTTCATAACATTAAAAACAAAGTCTCAAGTTCATTGTGTCCAATTGTCTTACTAAGTCAGCAACAAAAGAAAATTCTTGTGAGCCACTAAGAACTTTGGAGTGCACAAGTCAGATCTTTCAAAATCTCTGTATTGTGGAAAACCTGAACTTTAAAACTACCACAGTAAATAGTTTGATTTTAGGATTTAATTGTCCTAAAATGAGGAATAATATCAATAAAATATATCAAAATATTAAAAATAGACAAAAGTAGTAGTGAAGACCTCCAACATTGCATTTGCAGAGGTCTAAACAAAAATCTTCAAGTTACTTTACCATGATTGACAAAATTAATTTTCAGAAAACTTAAGGTTTCCATCCTTCAGTAGAGGCACTACATTTGTTGCCAATTGAGTTTGCTTATTCTTTGCTTAATCTAAATTTCATATCAGCCAAATTTCTTATCAATCATGCTTCTGTTCCATTGCTTATGGGTGATAGTTGGTGAAATATAGTTTTACATAATTACCTAGCATTTTCTGAATGGTGTAAACTCAAAGTACCCAAAGTTTATCAGACCAGGATAAGGTAAATTCATGAATGTACCTCTTGATTATAGGATTTGCTATACAGTGCATTTGAAGATACAACATAGAAGAGAGTTGTTGCTATAAAATATTAAATATTACAATTCTTCTTTAAAACATTTTACATGTATTTTTTATCCACTCTGAACAAGAGTGGACACAGAAATATTTCACAGGTGAACAGAAGTGAAAGAGGTGGTGGTGGTGGTGTGTGTGTGTGTGTGTGTGTGTGTGTGTGTGTAAAACACAGAGGGAAATATACCTGAGGCAGACATGATTTAATGTAGGTAAAAGGCTGTATAAAGGATTTTGACAGCTGCATACTATAGGAACTTCAGAAGGAACATTTAGAGGCTAATTTTAGTATCCATTTGATAGAGGCAAGCATTTAAGACAGGGGAAAATAGCTACAATAACAAATTCAGGTAAAGGTTATAAAATATGCCACTAGACAACAATGTCAAATATAACAGAAATGTCATACCAAAGACATTTTAATGACTTTATCTTCAAATTCCACAAGTTTACTTGTGATCATATTTGCTTTTATGTTAGATTCAATTTTGGGGTAGAAAAATGAATTTGCAAAGAACCATGTCATAGAAAATGGATAATTAGCCTTTATCTATCTCAATCTTTGTAATCTGAAATTTATTTCAAAGCTTTAATGTATTAAAAGTGACCAAATTTAAAACAACTATTTGACTCTTACAAAACAAAGAAACTATAATGATTACAACAATAATGATTACAATATAGAGTCTATAAAATAATCATTTCAAACTATTTGAATAAACACTAAAGTCAGAAAAGTAAAGTATGGTAACATTTAAAAGAGGGACAAAATAATTGCCCAAATTGTAGGAAAGGTCAGAAGTCTTCATTCCCTTCTGAATGAACAATGAACCAAGTGTCAATAATCTCAGCATGTCATAAGGAATCAGTATTTTGTGTATAGTGTTAGCACATGCTGTTAGAAATTTATTTTATTATAGATAGCACATGAATGAGAAGTTAACCAGTTATAAATGGTTCTTTTCATAGCACCTTAGTTCTCTCTGAGGAGGCAATTATATCTCAAACAAATTAAAGGCAGTTGGTGTTGGGGTTATGGCTTAGTCAGTAAAGTAACTGTCAAACTAGCACAAAGACTTGAGTTCAGACCTCTAGAAACATGTAAGTGATAGATATGTTAATGCATGTTTACAACTCTGGAGCATCCAGAAGGTGTAAAAACAGGCAGATCTCAATAACTCCCTGGTAAAACAGTCTAGAAACTGGTGAGTTTTGTGTGTGATCCTTTCTCTAAAATAAAATGGAAAGCAATAGAAGAAGACATGTGAAGTCTACCTCTGGCCTCAACATGGACATTCAGCCTCATCAACATTCACAGATACATAAAACCACATATGCAAATAGACTGTGTATGCACAAACACCCTGAGATTGGAACAGAGAGAGAGAAGAGAGTTTTGGATCCAGTCCTTTGAACAATTAAGGACCAAACTATACTACTCATCCAAAAATTAATATTCAATTATTATATGTCTATAATAAGATAATCTAGTTAATAAGATTATTTCAATACCATGCAGTTCCTATGACAGAATGAGGAAGAGAGATAAAACAGTTGGCTCTAAATCCATCTTCTTCATCAAATATGAAGCAATATCATCTACAGAGTGAGGGAAAGTTTATGGCTAGATCAGAATCAATTTATTCAGATTGTTCTAGATAAGCCAAATGTGACATGACTATTGAAGTCTTTGTTTCTGAAATAGAAGCATTTCTGGCTCAGCATTCCCCCCTAAACAAACACATACACACGTGTGTGTGCGCACACACACACACACACACACACGCATGCACACACACACACACACACACACACACACACACACACACACACACACACATACCCACATGAACGCACACATGCATACAATTTTTAATGAAAGAGAGGCCACACACTCTGTTATGACACCTGTCATCATTTAAAGAACTAGCTTCAGCTGAGTAGTTCTCCATTGTATAAATGTACCATATTTTCTCTATCCATTCTTCAGTTGATGGGCATCTAGGTTGCTTCCAGGTTCTGGCTATCACATATAATGACAATATGAACATAGTTGAACATATGTACTTATTGTATGAATGTGCATTATTTGGGTATATGCCCAAGAAAGGAATTGCTGGATCTTGAGGTAGACTGATTCCCATTTTCCTAAGACACCACCATACTGATTTCCAAATTGTTTGTACAAGTTTGCACTCCCACCAGCAATAGAGGAATATTCCTCTTTCTCCACTTCTTCTCCAGCATAAATTCTAATTGGTGATACTTATTTTAGACATTCTGATATGAGTAAGATGGTATCTCAAAGTGGTTTTCAGCAGCATTTCCCTGATGGAGAAGGATGTGGAGCACTTTCTCAAGTGTCTTTCAGGCATTTTAGATTCCTCTATTGAGAATTCTCTATTTAGTTCTTTGCCCAACATTTTAATTGAATTATTTGGTGTTTTGGAGACGACCTTCTTGAGTTTTTGTATATTTTGGAGATCAGCCCTCTGTCAGAGGGGGTTGGTGTATATCTTTTCCCAGTTTGTGGGCTGCCATTTTGTCTAGCTGAGTGTGTCTTTTACCTTACAGAAACTTCTTAGGTTCAGGAGGTCCCATTTATTAATCGTCTATCTCAATGCTTGTGCTACTGATGTTATGTTCAGAAATGGGTCTCCTATACCAATTTGTTCAAGTGTGCCACCTACCTTCTCTTCTAGGAGGTTCGGTGTGTATGAATTTATGTTGAGGTCTTTGGTCCATTTGGATTTAAGGTTTGTGCATGGTGATAGATATGGATCAATCTGCAATCTTCTACATGTCTGAATCCAGTTATGCCAACACTATTTTTTGAAGATGCTTTCTTTTTTCCACTGTACAACTTTAGCTTCTTTGTCATAAATCAGGTGGTTGTATGTTGGGGGCCAAATCTCAGGGCTTGGCATGAGATCCTAGGCCATGCTTGGCAGACCACATAGTCAACCTTTACATATCAGCTCCTTAGAACCTCAGCTCAAGAAAAGAAACAACCTGACCCAGTCCTCCACCCACAGGCTCAGTCACCTAAGCAACCCTCCCTTGTGACTTCTTACTCATAAACTCTTCACCCTGCCAAAAATCCTCTTTGTGGCTTCCTAATACCCTGCCTATACCAACACCTGGTGCACAAACAACTCATTTTGCCCCTCCCCATATCCTGACTATATAAGCTAGCCTGAGAAATGTAAAGTTTGCCACTTGAACAGAATCCTGTCTTGTGGTCGTTCTTTGTTCGTCTCTTGTCCCCATTCCCTATCCCTGACTCTCTTGCCCCAGGTTGACATCCTTCAGGTCAGGACAGTTGTAGGTGTGTGGATTAGTATCAGGGTTTTCAATTTGATTCCATTGGTCAACCTGTCTGTTTTTGTGCCAATACCAAGCTGTTTTCAGCAATATGGCTCTATAATACAGCTTGAAGTCAGGGATGGTATGTCTTCAGAACTTCCTTTATTGTAACAGGGTTGTTTGGGCTCTCCTGGGTATTTTTTTTGTTTTTGTTGTTGTTTTTCCATATGAAGTTGAGTGCTGTTCTTTCAAGGTCTGTGAAGAATTGTGTTGGGATTTTGATGGGAATTGCATTGAATCTGTAGATTGCTTTTGGCAAGATTGCTATTTTTACCAGCTTGATCCTACCTATCCAAGACCATGGAAGATCTTTCCATTTTCTGGTATCTTCTTTAATGTCTTTCTTTAAAGACTCAAAGTTCTTACTATATGTTTCTTTCACATTTTTGGTTAGTGTTACCCCAAGATATTTTTTGTTGTTTTTTACTATTGTAAAGGGTGATGTTTCTCTGACTTTTTTCTCAGGACATTTATCATCTGTATATAGTAGGGCCAGAGATTTTTTGAGTTAATCTTGTATCCTGTCACTTTGCTGAAGGTGTTTATCAGTTGTAGGAGTTCCCTGGTAGAGTTTCTCGGGTCACTTATGTAAACTATCCTATCATCTAAAAATAGTGAAAGTTGACTTCTTGAAATTCTCAGGAAAATGTATGGAACCAGAAGAAACCATCCTGTCTGAGGTAACCCAGTCACAAAAAGATAAATATGGTATGTACTCACTCATATATGATTTTTACACATACAGCAAAGGATTACCAGTCTACAATCCACACTGCCAGAGGAACTAGGAAACAAGGAGAATGTCAAGAGAAGATTGCATAGTCCCTCAAAGAAGGGGAGGGAGACAAGAACCCCTGAGTAAAGTGGGAGTATGGGGGGCTGGAGAGGAAGGAGATGGAAAAGGAAAAAGGGGAGGGGGGAGGACAAGAGGACTGAGATAGGTGAAGAATAGAGGAGGGCAAGAAAGGAGATGCCTTGATAGAGGGAGACAGTATAGTATGGAGAGAGGTCTGGCACAGGGGAAATATTACAGGATCCACAGGGATGACCCCAACTAAGAGTCCAGGTAGTGGTAGAAAAAATGCCATTGATGCTCTTCCCCTATAATGAGATTGATGTCTACCTTGGTTACCAATCAGAGAGCCTTCATCCAGTATCTGTTCGAAGCAGAAACAGGCACCCACAGCTAAGCACTCAACCATACTCCTGGAATCCTTTTGTGGAGAGGGAGGAGGGATGAGCAACTGAGCCAAGATGGTGCTACAGAAATCAGTTGATCTGACCTAGTGAGAGCATGGAGACCCTAGTCATAATCCTGGGGAAACAGCATTGGATCAAACCAAGCCCTCTGAATGTGGGTGCCAGCTAAAAGGACAAGATAGTCTATGGGACTTCTAAGAGTGGAGCCTGTCTTTAACCCTAGAGTATAAATGGACTTTGGGTGTCCATTACCTATGGGGAGACACTATTGCATCCCAAATATAGCAAGGAGGGCCTAGACTCTCTCCCAAATGACATGACAGACTTAGAAGGTCCCTGTGGAGGACCTCACTATCCCTGGGGAGAATTTGGGGGAAGGGTTGGGGGGGATGAGGGGGAACATGGGAGTATGGGAGGTCTAGGGAATGGGGGGATGGATATGTAAATATGAGTAGTAATTAAACAATTTTTAATAGGGGGGAAAAGAACTAGCTTCAGCTGACAATGTTCAAATGGATAGTTCAAATATGAAATCATTAAGAACTAAAATAGAAGGGAAAAAAATTAATCTCATCATAAGAAGAACCACTTTAAGTAATCTTAGCAGAGGTTGTTAGTGTGGACTACCTGGGGTTTAAATGACCAAATGGCAGCTAGTCTTCTTTATATTTCTTTGTAACCAGCCAAGACAGAGAAGAGGTAGATAGATCTTGTGTAAATGCACTGGAGAATTCAAGAGAGAAAGAAAGTAGCCTGGGAGTGGGTTAATAGTTCAAGGCCTATTGATAGACATCCTGAAACCAATTTTAAGTTTCATTTGTTGGGTAAAAGAAGCAACAAGTAATTGGGTGTTTCTTTAAAAAGTTAGATTTAAAAACCCTTTCCAAAGGCTATACAATATACTAAAATAGCAGACTGAAATAATTTTACTCCATTGTATGTCTTTTTCAGTTCATTTATTTGAAGGTGGACTGCTTCTTTCTGTGGCTGAAGAAAGTATGTATCCTGTGCAATTTTCAAGAAGTAGTGCTAGCATTTATATTTAACTATTTTCTGGTGTTACACATTAACAACTGGAGTAAGAACCCAGATGGCTAGAATCATTGAAATACTTTGAGGCAATATAAATGGAGCCAGCTCAGAGAGTGAAGATCCATACAAACAGATGTGTTCATTGAATACCCAAAGTCAGATTAGAATAGGGAATCATTTATGCTTCATTAAGAATAATTCCTACCATTTTATTTTTGGTTGTGAGTCTTGAATTTAGTAGCTGAGATATCCCTCAATAGGAGGAAAGGGACAATATCTCCTGAGTAAAGTGGGAGCATGGGGAGGGGGTAGAAGGATAGGAGAAAGAGGAGCAGAGAAGGGGAGAGGTAGGTGAAGATGAGGGAACAGGAAGGTCAAGTTCAGAAAGAACATAGAAGGAGAGCAAGGAAAGTGGTACTTTGATAGAGGGAGCCATTATGGGCTTAATGAGAAGCCTGGCACTAGGGACATTTCCAGGCATCCAGAAGGATGACCCCAAATAAGAATCTAAGCAACAGTGGAGAGGCTACCTTAAATGCCCTTCCCCTATAATGAGATTGATGATTACCTCAGATGCTATCATAGAGCCTTCATCCAGTAACTGATGGAAGCATATCACAGACTCAATAAGCACTGATCTGATCTCCTGGAATCCAGTTGTAGAGAGGGAAGAGTAATGAGCAAAGAGATCAAGACCATGCTGTGGAAACACACAGAAACAGCTGACCTGAGCAAGTGGGAAATCATGGACTCCAGACAGAGAGCTTTGGAACCTATGTAAGACCGAACCAGGCCCCTTGAACATGGGTTTCAGTTGGGGGGTTTAGGCAGTCTATGGGACTGCTGTCAGTGGAACCAATATTTATCCCTAGTGCATGAACGGAATTTTGAAGCCTATTCCCTATGGAAGGATACTCTCTCAGCCTAAATTCAGTGGGGAGGGCCTTGTGGCATCCCCAATTGATGTGACAGACTTCAATAATTCCCAATGGGAGGCTTCATGCTCCCTGAGGAATGGATGGGGTTGTGTAATGTGTAGGTGGTGGGGGAATGTGAGGACAGGCGGGAGTAGGAAATGGAATTGGTATGTAAAATAAGATTGTTTTTAATTTAAGTAAAAATTAATTTAAAAAAACAAAAAAGAAATAATTTCCAGTAAGAGTTGGAGGTGTGCACTATCATTAGGAGTCAGCAAACCTTAAGAAAATGATAGTTATCCCTGATAATTTCATTTATTATGTGAATTGAATCTTACATAATACATTTCAATAGATAGATGGATTATTTATTTTCTTCTTTAGAAAAGTAAAAGTTTAAAAAGGTGTCCAAGGGTAGATGATGTGTGCCGCTGTGTCAACATGTTTTAACAATGTTATGTTAAGATGCTTAACAGAAGAGAATAAAAAAAAAACACTAAATACCTCATGTGTGTATCAAATCTGTTTATATATCTGGCAGGCATGTAATGATGTAGGATAATCAGCAATCAACTGTATATTCCATAACATTGCTTGAATTTTTATGTATACATTTGAAGTTAAATGTGTCCTCATATTCCCATGTTATCCATTTGGAACTTCATCTTGACATATTGCATTCTAAGAGAATTATCTGCAGATGCCAAATAATGAAATGGCAAAGAGATTTACTAAAATAAATGTCTCATGTGTGTGTGTATGCACGTGAATGTGTGTGTCTAATATGGTTATTGCTTTGTAAGGCCATGGCAGATATGTGGAGACTGGAAAACTACTTTTTTGAGGTCTACATTTTTCCTACTTCATAGGTTGATCAAGATGAGTTTACCAGCCTCTCACAACATAGGCATTTCCCATGGAGCCATTTCAGTGATATTCAAATAAGATTAGTTAACCTTCACATCACTAAAAAAATTGTCTTTTAAGATTGTAGACATATTTTCATCAAAAGATAGAGGAACACAAGACAATTTGATTATAAATCCTATTTGCAATAGAAAACATTTTTGAAAAAATGTGCATTTAAAGAGTTTATGAAAGGAAGCACATTTGGAAGCAAGTAATGACCTTGATGAATTAGAAGAGATTAAAAGTTCAAAAGGTTGGGTAGGATAGTCTGCTATTGTTGAGAATGCAGAACTAAATAGGTATTTTAAACTAGAGATCCTTGGCTTTTCTGGCCCTTTGTCCCTCAGAATAGACAATATTTGGCATAGAAAATAGATGTCATATTTACATGTTTAAAATGAAGTTGTAAAAGATTGTTTACCTGCACTGAAAAGAGAAACAGAACAAAACAATTAATACAACAAATTTAAAGGAATAAGGAATTAGAAAAGGTAAACTTCCCGAGTGTGTGATTGTAAAAACAAAATCAGATCTGTGCAGTAGTTGCCTTCACCTCTCAGAGCAGAGGAAGAAATACATGGATGTGACTTTATGCCTTTTGTTTCCAGAAAGAATGAGGGCTATCATTTTCATTTTTCTCTGTGCTATGAAACATACACTATTTCTAATTCACTCAAGGAACATCCAGTTTACACAACAGCTGGAAAGTGAAAATTAAAGAAGCTTTATTGGATCAGCTAACTTCTGGGAGAGGCATTTCATTCCCCTCCAGCTGATGCAATACGAAGATTAAATTGGCAGCTGTATTTTAAGGAAAATATGTCATGACAGATAAATGTAAGAAAAAGAAAAATCCACAAAAAAGGATCTCATGTAAATGAGTCACTTTAGTAAGAAAACTAAAGAATTAGTCAGTAAGTTGTTAAGCACCTTTTCCTCAATATTTGGAAAACCTTTGCACCCAGTGCAGTCACAACAGCACAGCATGGCTAAGGAAAGTTTTACAGTTGTCTCATAGGAACAGAGCTGATGAACTGGATTTGCATTATAATAAAATTCTCAAAGAACTGTCAGATAACATCCACATAAAAGAAAATAAACAAAAAGGGGGAACAAAGCCATTAGACATATATAGCTTAAATATAGAAAGTTGGGGTGCATTACAAATTCACACGTTAGAAATATGCTGAATATAAACCTAATTTCAAAATTACCTTGGCACATTTGCCACATCATCTCTTGTAGTGAATTCATCATGGGATAAATATCATTACTGTGAACCAGGTTCCAATTTTTATTCCATTTGCACTAAAAAAGAAATGATCACTTAGAGTTTAAGTTTCTTCTTCAAGAGCACTCAGTAAGTGCAGTGAAAGGAGTTAAACCCAAATCATTAAGATCCTGACAGTTGGATTCAAAGGAATCCCCAATTCCATGAGTCAACTGGCTTTGAGTGTTTCAATAACAGAAGATCATTTTCTCTCTCCCCTACTGATTTCTCTTGAAAACAAATATCAAGAGTCATAGAGCTTCACTCTAACTCCTCCTTGAAATGACATTTATTCCTATCTACAATAGCGTTTTCAAGTTGATTGCAACTTTCTGGTTCAGAATATATGTAAAACACTCACCATTTGGCATATCACAAGTGCTCAGTACAAATTTAGTATTTATGATATTAGTGATATTAGTATCCTTATATATAGAATTGTGATAAAATGTGCTCACCTGGGTAAAACTCTAATACGGAATAAAAAGACATTTAATCATTTATTCCAAGTAAATCAACTAATATGTGGGTTAGTCTCATGGGAGAATTGTTTTCTGTTTCCACATGTAATAGTTGTTGACACAATAGATCAGATTTTATAGTTCTGTATTCACAGAAGTGACACTTTTGTTATGTATATTTCTTTCCTAGAAAAAAATAAAACCTCAGATTTTGTAAGGTATACCATTCTATTATATTACATGAAGCACAGGAAGAAAAAAAAAACATCTGCTGTGATGCCATGATGAATGTGTCTTTCAATGCATTAAGTCATTTGTTCTCAAAGACAGTAATGGATATTCTCCATACACATAACTTCAGCTATGAAATTTTGTCACAGTACGAATTTTTTGGATTGTCTTCAGACTTCACAGCTGCAACATTTCAAGGAATACTTTCTCACGAAAACCAAAGTGTGAATCTCTATGTTGAAGTGCAATTGAATTTCATTGAGTATTTTTACCATTTTATCATGGGATTCTGTAGATTTTTCTTTTGCTTTCTCTGTCAATTTGATCAACTGACTAAACTAATTGATACCAAGTTTGATCACCCACACACACACACACACACACACACAACACACACACACACACACACACACGAGAGAGAGAGAGAGAGAGAGAGAGAGAGAGAGAGAGAGAGAGGAACACATGAACTGGAAAATGTATTGTAAGATTTCTAATACACTGGGAAAATGCACACACACAAAAAAAGGCACATGTATTCATGTGAATCCAACTTGGAAAAATAACAGTGAAACAAAATTACTGGGTATTTTGTTTAGTTTTACTTTCTTTTTTTAAATTTTGTAACTGTCATGAATCCTGTGTTTGACAGGCAACCAAGAAAGCCAAGCGTTGGTATTGTGATCACTTACATTACCTGAGGGGTAATGTTAAGCATGTAATTACATTATAACTGGTCTTAATGCAAATGGACCATGGAAATTATCAACATTTTTCTGTGCTGGGAAAGAATTTGGATCATGCTGCACATTATGAAATATCAACTATCCTCTTTGTTTTGCACTTACTTTTGTTCTAACATTATAACTATAGAAAAATTACATAACTATATAACCTTAATGTAAAATAGTAAACACAATTCTATTAAATCTTTGCTTCCAAAATACTTATGGGTACAATCCTTTAAAAATATTCAACTGTGTTTTTTGCGTAGTGTATTCATGAGTGTGTATATAGGTGAATGTCTGCATGTAGAAGCCAGAGGTAACAGTCAGTGGTCTCTCTATTATTCCCACCTAATATTTACAAAATTATTTTGCAAGTCAGCCCTAAATGTAATATCTATACCATACCTTCTTTTTCATGGCTCAGAAGGAGAGGTGAAAACATTATAAGAGTCATATGTGATGAATAACTTTACTGCTCTTTTCTGGATACAACAGGAAAGCTGCACATGTAACTTACAGTGGTTGTGACAACATGTACAAGACCTGCACAAGCTCCTGCCAGACCAAAATCAAAGCAAAGTGGAATGGTAGTCTCAAAGATCCTTCTCCATTTGAGTTACTATTTAGAACTGACAGATTCTTAGGGAGGGAGAGTAAGATTTTGTTTAATTAGATGTGATAGATCTAATTTTAATTAGAGATGTGAGCCTCAGAATGTCATCCATGCTCCATGGATTGTCCCACAGTTAATATTTTTTGAGCAGCACAAAGTGAATTTGCTGGGTTACAAAACAGAGAATGGGAAGTTGTGTAGGTAAAAAGGTGGGAGTTGATCTGAGATGGGGGATGAATATCATTAAATTACATTGTATGCAATTTTCGAGTTAAAACAACCACTATTTATTTGTGTGCTTGTTTGGTTGTTCAGAGAAATCACAGTTGGTTTTGTGCCTCAGTACATATAGAGGTTAGAGGAAAACATTCTGAAGTTAATTTTCTCATTTCACCCTGGCTTCCAGGGATTGAACTCAGGGCTTTGGGTTATCACATTTTCATGGTGATTGATTATAATTTCTGAAAAATTCCACTTGACCACCTACCCAATTTTTGAAACATAAGCATGAAGTTCACCAATTTGGCAAACCTACATTACCAAGCACCCCTGGAAATAAGCCTGTATACATTCCCAACTCTTGGTTTTGAGGTTGAAGTTGCACAATTATCATATGAAGTTTTTGTGTGAATATTGGGACTCTGAATGCAGGTCCTTATGCTTGGGCAGCAGGCAATTTATTGACTCAGATGTTTCTCCTTTTTTTACTATATAAATTTATGAAATCTCGAAATTCTAAATCATTCTATTCCAAAGTAGAACTTTTTAACTTTCACCATCAATATTTTTTCTGATTAGAGATATTCTTATCCATCCTCTGTCAAATAAAAGTACGTAATTCCAAAAATGTGGGTTAAAGAAAGCAATAAATAGAATTTGGTGGTTGTGGATATAGTAATTATTCCTTGAATATATTTTGTATGCTGAAAATAATGTTTACATTTAATAAGCACTTTAAATTTAGTGTCTTTCAAACACCAAATTACATGCGATATTGTTCCACTGAATTTGTTTCATAATCTGTTTTCTCCATTTCCTTTGGCAAATTCTGAAGTTATTTAATATATTACTGTGTTAATATGTAGGATAACCAACACAGAAATGCCTCTAATTAAATCCAGATGACTTCTCG
Organism: Cricetulus griseus; assembly: GCF_003668045.3. Taxonomy (NCBI): domain Eukaryota; kingdom Metazoa; phylum Chordata; class Mammalia; order Rodentia; family Cricetidae; genus Cricetulus; species Cricetulus griseus. Next base: position 86,879,156 of record NC_048604.1, read on the forward strand.
TTTGAAAAGAATAAATTGACAATATTATATTTTCAAGTCAGGTATCGATAGAAAGACTGTCTTGAAGGAATGGTTTTGTTACCCTTTTCTAAAACAAAAAAAGTATAGTACAGGATGCAGGTCCACATAAGAAATGGATCAGTGTTATTTAGTAAGCAGAGTATGTGGGAGGAAGTGTGTGCAAAAATGATTGTTGTGGATTTGGGACAATAAACAGGTGAGGTAACATAAGCATGTACAGGATTGACCATTTAAATAATGTCAGAAGCCCATGTATAAAGGTAACTGCTGGATGCTTGATGCCAGGATGTTTAGTGAAGATATTGGTTTAGAACTTAAATGCGTTTGATAAAGAATGTTCTTTGGCTGTAGGATCTGGATTACTCAGCTTGCAAATGAAAGCAGTGATTTCTTGCCATTAGTTCGCAATCTCTTGGAAGCACTTACCCCTGAAAGTTACAGGAAGACAATGTGTGAAATCATGGGAACATAGAAAAGAAAACTACTTATAAATACAACTACGTATTCATGGTAAGAGAAGCATTAACTTATATTGCAGATTTCTTCCATCCTCTAGTGACAAACTATTGTATCTGTCACCTCATGTTCAATCAGAATATAAAATCTCACCCTGGAATGAAGCTATAAAAATGTATTGTCTTCTATAGTCTAGATTTTACTACTGCTAAATTTGCATTCCTCTTAACATATATAAACTTATTTGTAAATAATACAAAAGACCAGTATCAAATTGTAATATATTTTCTCTCTACCAGGATATTAACCAGTGGAGTGCTTTTGATTTACCAAATCCTTGTAAATGTTGACTGGTAATTAACTGGTGTGCATTTCAAAGGGCACAATACTAGACTTTTCCATTGCCCTTCCTTGCTCCCTACATCTTCAAACTTCTTTCTAGAGTCTGTGTTTCTGTTTCAGCTCACCACCATGGTGTTTGGGAGAGCAAATAGATAGTCAGTCTGACAGCATCAATTCATTAAGCATGCAGGAGGGCACATAACCAACAGATTGGATCGAAATGAATAACAAGAACGTATGTAAATTACCATTGACAAAATGTGTGTAAACAGTGGGCTTAACTTTAAGGATGAGCAAATTCAAGTTGTTCTCATTTTAAAGATTATTTTTAGGATAATGAACTCACAATTTTTTTCAAGCATTATCCATTAACTTTTAGAAATTATATTATCTCTTAGGAAATTTGAGTGCATTAGATTTAAGTTTATCTCCTATGATTTTATCCATTTCGGAGTTTGTAAAAGCTGATTCATGTTATGCAAAACTTTTGAAGTTTGTTAAGAAATTGCTTCATTAAAGAAGGAAAATAAACCCAACAGCTGAACTTAATAATTATTTTTAATTTAATTTTTATGTGTATGAGTGCCTGCTTGTGTTTCTATGCACCAAATGCATAACTGTTATGTGAAGAGGTCAGAAGAGATTGTTGGTTCCCCTAGAATTGCTTACAGATATGTTTAAGTTGGCATGCTATTGCTAGAACTTGAAACCTTGTCTAAGTTAATCATTCTAGCCCCACTTTAATAATTATTCAATAGCTCTCTTTTATGTGATAAGATTAAGAAATGCTTATTTCTTCCAAGACTAGACTGAGGTTTGAGTGTTTAGAGGTCAGTGATGTTGTTTCATAAATACAGACTTCATATTTGGTCAGCTAGCATAAAATGTGTATGTTGTACTTTTCAAATGAGTCCATACACTTTTAATATGTATTCATTTGAGAGTGACTTTTGTGTTAACCAGACTGACAGAGAAAAACATTTCAAATAAAGATGTATTTGTTTTGACTGATTGTTATTTCAAGAATTCTACATTGTTTGTGGCCTGTGGTGGGGCAGGACATCACAATAAAAGAGTGTGGTGAAATATCTGCTCACCTCATAGAAATCAAAACTAGAAATATATAGACAAGAGTGGACTAAAACAAGATATGACCTTTAACAATGTACCCCAAATACCCTATTTCCTCCAACTTGGCTATTCCATCCACAGTCCCACCACCTCTAAATAGTCTATTCAAACTTTAAAGTTATCATTAAGTTAAATTGATGATTTGATCACAGCATTCATAATGATGTTTGTAGAAGCAAACAACATCACAAATGCATTGTGCAAGCATGCTACAAATTTGCTAGGCATCATACTAGTCAATCATAGTAAAAATCAAAGTAAGCCACAACTTATTTTTAATTAATTTTTATTTAGACTAAAAACAATTTTATATGCCACAACAACTTATAAATCAACATTTTGAAACTGAGAGTGAGTAGCAAATTCCATAGCCTTGACGCCAAATCAAGAGACTACATTACACAATTCTGTTGCAATCCATAGGATTATGCAGTGAGACCTCAGCTGACAAAATCACGAGTTAACTCTCCAGGATCACATATTCCAAAGGAGGAGGTTCACACTGAGGGCAGTGAGAGCATTTGCTTCATGAATAGTCATTGTCCTTACTGTAACTTCCCTGTGAAGCCATCGCATTCCCTTTATGATAGGATTCATCCCCCAAACTCCAGCAGTGTATTCATCATTTACTGGGCACATTTCCCCCTACACAGTGGTATATTGGATGACTCCCTCATCTGTGTGTTATTCCGGCAAGGAAGTAATCACAGTCAATACCCTTACTATCTCAACCAGGTTTTGTATAAACTTAGAAGTCGGCCATCCTGAAATTATCATCTTTGGCAGACAATTGGTCAGTGTTACAGTCCTCAAAAAGTAACCTCAAATGAGACAATCACAGATGATCAAGGTCAAAATTACAGCATGTCTTAAGTTGTTGAGCCATAGCTCTCAGAGAAATAGAGAATAAGAGTGTCCTGGATTCACTCTACCAGCAGACAGGTGTAACAATAAATCTTTCCACCAAAGCCCTTTCCACCAGGCAGCCCGAGTTCTGCCCACTGCCACATTAAGGTCCCAAGTAACACAGAGACTTATATTACATACAATGCTTCTGGCCAATCCCTAGGATTTCTTACTTGCTATCTCAGTCTTAATTATCAACCATAACCACAAGACTTATGGAGGACGCAGACCTTGTGTCCTGTCTTCCTCGTGGTTACATGGCAAATTCACAGAGAGATGGAGGAAGAGCAAGAGAATGACTTCCTTCTTCTCCTTGCTTATATATAAGTATGTCTGCTCTGTCACTTCCTGCCTGTATCACAAGAATTCTTTTTACTACATTTCCCAGAATCCTCCTCAACACATAGTCCTGCCTAACTTGCTGACACATTGGCCAAACAGTACTTTATTCAACAATCAATAAGATAAACATATACAGAGAAGGATGTTCCCCATCAGACAGGGAAGTGCTATCCCAAGCTAAATTCACATTAACCTTAAAGCAAATCCTTAACTCTTTGTAACTCTTCGTACTTATTTTTACCTTGGTCTACTGTAGCAAGAAATTTCTTCATGTGTTTTACCCTGAGAGATAGCATAGGATGTAATCCTTAGAGCCAAAAGGTTCCTTTTAGCCAGCTAACATTTCGTGAAAGTACAGACATAAACCAAATGCCACATACTCCCTGTTTGTTTACGTATGTTACCTAGTTACTCAACACTCCCTTTGCTTGCTGGAGAAAAGCAACATGCTGTGAAAAAGATGGTACTTGCTTTGCTCCTGATTTACACTGAGTATAACTTTTAGCTTATTTACCTAGTCACATTTAAGAAAATAGCAAAAGCACACACATTCCCCTCTTAGAATTCTTTAATGACTTAGTCTCTCTCTCTCTCTCTCTCTCTCTCTCTCTCTCTCTCTCTCTCTCTCTCTCTCTCTCTCTCTCTCTCTCTCTCTCTGTTAACCTGCTTTCATTTAAGAAGTTCTTGGAGGTTTAAACCATTCCCACTCTGAGCCATAAAGAAAGGTTGAGAGTTGCTGCTTTGTGTAAAACTTATATTTGTCTCTATGACCATGAAAAACTGTAGCCTTGCACCTGGCTAGAGCCAAATTATTGCTAATTATAAGTATATAGAAGCAGGAAAATTTTGCAACACAAAAGAAGAATAAGCAGCAGAACAATAAATGGAAAGAATGTGTTGTGAGGTTTTTTTTTTTTTCTTTAGCCCTCAGACATAGTTCTTCTGCTTATTGTAGCCCAGGAACCCTAAGTAAAGACACTTAAGATCTACCCTTAAGCTACAACTCTTTTCTAACAATCCCTTCTGTGTTCCAGGACTGGACAATCATTCTCTTATTGTAAGCAGAGTGGTTTCAATTTTTCTTCTGGTTAATAAATAATAGTCATAAATGAAATAGTGATATAATAGTTTGTGATGATGAGTATATAAATGAAATATGTCTACTTATCACAGTACTCATCTACTGAGACTGAACATATTACATTTATGTAAGACATTGAATTCCAAATACAGCAAAATCATCAATAAAGTAGGAAAGCAATGCTTTTTACATTTCATATGATACAGGGATCAATTCATTCTGGGGATTCTCACTTACAAGTTACTATCAATTTGGGGTAAAGTAATCCATTTAACTCATATTTACCAGATTGTTCTCTTTCTATGATTTGTTTTACATTTATTTATTTATTTATTTATTTATTTATTTATTCATATTTGAGGAGCATTTTGCCATGGTGTACATGTGGATGTCAGAGGTCAACATGCATGAGTTAGTTTTCTCCTTTCAGAAAGCGGGTTCCAGGGATTAAACTCAGACCATAAAGCTTATTGTCACATCACACTATTTGATAAGCCATTTCAGCACTCAGTTCCTTCAACTATTGTTTACTGCTATAGAAACAAACAGGAAATGTGGTTATTCTGAATATACACAGTAAGTATGTGCTGAGATTAATTCTACAAATAGTAAACATAATCATTTTATATAGTTGCAAAATCTGGTTTTAGATTCCAGATACAGTATAGTATGATGAAAAGGAAATATTGTTGTTGGATTGAACTCAAAATAAAAGAAGAATGAGAATAATTTTATTATTCTACATTAAATGTCATTATGTTTCATCAAAGGTTTAAAATGTCACTTGGCTTTCCATTAAGGGAATTCTGATCATTTTGGGAATTAATTCCCTTGGCTGCTTCTCCTTCTTTCTATATGTTACATGTATCATTTTGAGTGTCTGCTCTTGTACAACACATAAGATTATGTTTCTATTATAGTACTTTGCAGAGTGATTATATATTTGATAAGACTGATCATAATTTAATAATGGCATGTTCAATGTCTGTCTTTGATACTGCATATGAGTGCAAAATATCATAATCTAAGCCTATATTAAAAGCCTATAGTCTGTTGTTTTAATATAACATATATCATGCTCATGTAATGTGCTGAAATATATTATTGTGTGACTTTTTGGGGAAACCTTAATAAATGTCTATTTGTCACAGATAGTACATCAATAGTAGACAAAATAAATGATCGACACAACAGAATTTTAATGAACCAGTGAATAGATTTGTAGTTACTTTCAAAAATAAGAATGATAATTACTTATAGAAGCATATGTGACACAAAAATCATCATATTTCCAAAACTTCAAATCCAGCATGGGTGACAATTCACAAAAGTTACATACATGGAATGTCCTTGCATAGTATGGTGGTTTGAATGAGATGTCCCCCATAGTCTTTAGCATTTGAATATGTGGGCTAGAGGATTTGGCAACACATCCAATTACAAGCTCTTCCTTCTATACACTCTGGTATATACAACAACAAAGTTATATTAACTGAATATATATAACAAAGTTATATTAACTGCCCTAAACAGGGACTTTTATTGATGCACAAAAAATGATATACAAAAATATAAAGAATGAGATCTTAGGACATCCCTTTTTGGAAAATTGAATTCCTGCAAACCATTCTGCTGTCATTGACCAAGGAGCAAAAGAATACCAGGATTATACACGTAAATAATTTCAAGAAGAGATATAAAAAGTAACCATTGTGTTATTCCAGAAATTGAGTGATGAGCTCAGTAGCTTTGGCCTGACCAATAAGAGTTAATAATATATGGTTTGGGACATAGTAATCTACCTAGAATGGCTTGGAGGTATTCTTTCTGTTTATAGTCCTTGAATCTGCAAGAGCTGTCAGCCTGAGAATAGGCTGTCATATGCCTCTAGATTCTTCAAAGTTGAGTTATGGGGTTGGTGAGAAAAATGCTTGCAAAAGATAACTCTGTTTTGTCACAGTTTATTAATGATGATTAAAATATATGCAAGAGGAAGTTGAACATGTGTCTCAAAACAAAATTGCTATGATCTATGTTTTGCAACAACATGAATCTATAAAAATAAAGAAGCACACTGACTGCTAATCACTCAGGCTGCAAAATTCTCCAACAAGCAATGGCCTGAATCAACCCTCCCTTGCTGTCTCCTTACATGCACTTTGGGACATGGCCATTATTAGGGCTGCCCCCAGGATATGTTGTCTTTCATTAACCTATGCAGATCTATGTCTGTGAGACCTAAGACATGAGGACCTGAAAGAATGAGGTAAACTACAGTCTAATAGTATAGACAACTTACTTCAGTTTTAGTGTACTTTTATGCATGAATGAAACAAAGAAAGCAATATTCCAAGGAAGGCTGAGTTCACAAAAATGTGATAAAAGAAACTTGTAAATAAGCACCAGTAAGCACATGCCACATATTAACAGCACAGCCTTTTCCCTTTCTCTGGACAGACCAATTTAAACACAATTGCCTGTCATGTACTGTAAATTATATCTGGAAAACATGAAAGTAAGACAGAAAGCCATATGCAGATTCAGGGTACAATGAGGACAGCACTCAGCATAGCCTTTCATCACATTGGGTTCTATAGCTATGTTCTGACATTCAATAAAAATAAACATGTCTTATAAATTGAATGTGAATATTTGTCACAGAAGGCATGAAATCCTGTTCAAGAACAACCCAGGTAAAAAAAATGAACCTGAGGTAAAAGACCCTCTCCCCTTTGTTCCTGGAGCGTCTCTCATAGTTCCCTAAGGAATTGTTTACTATGCATTATTCTTTTGACTGTGTTCTCTCAATCCATGTGAGTTTTGTTTGCTTCCTCACTTAATGCTATGGTTTTCCTTCCTTCCTTTCTTCCTTCCTTCCTTCCTTCCTTCCTTCCTTCCTTCCTTCCTTCCTTCCTTCCTTTCTCCAGGAGGGAATGCAGCAATTTGTAGGTAATTGACTCATAACAGGAATGCATTATTGTTTATGAATCACTTTGATATGTATAGATCATGGTATTATTACTTGGAGATATATGATATAAAGTAAAATAGGGTGGAAAGAAAAATACTTATCCCTATTCTCAAGACAACTTATGTGTTGAAATCAACCTGCAGTAAAAGAGGATGGTATTTGAGTTTGTGAGGTGGTGTTTAAGGATAAGGAAAGAGAAGAACTAAGAACCCTAGTTATAGAACATTTAAGGTTCCTTTAACATTGACAAATGCCACACCCAAAGGAAAATATAGTCATGCATCAAATTTTAGGAGAAAAAACAATCAGTTATGTTCACTTGCTAAATAGAATATAATTACTTTGTGTGTATTTGCTGTTTACATTTTATATATTATCCCTAAACATCAAACTGATTTAGAAAAAGGAAAATTTCTAATGTGACATCAAAATAAAGATCTTTTTCATCCTTGTTAAAAAACTGCTTTTATCTCTAGGATCTTTTTCCCAGCAGAAGCCTGATTGGTCACACTTACTAAATGACAAGTGGTTCTGCAGGAAATGTCAATGAGCTTAGAAAATGGGGGTTACTGATATTTAAAAGAAGGGAGTAGAATAGTGCAAATAAAAAGAGAACAAATGTATTTTTCCACTTTACTCAAATACTTGGAAGGCTTTCTCAGTACAAACTGAATGGAAGACACACTTCTAGTCAACTGTCAGTTGATATACTCTGCATATCAATCAATCGTCCATGCTAGATTACTGAGTAACTTATTTCTATTATCTGTGGTGCTAAACAATTACACAAAGAAAAATACATGTACTTCATAATTTAGGATACTTAATAATGGCTGTTTATCTATGTCATTATTTAAGAATTTTCCAAAGAATTCACAAAATGCTATGGCTTCTTGCATGATTTGTTCGGAAGAGCTTGAAGATTTTGTCTTTGATGTAGATCCACAATATTCTTTAATTGAAAATCATTTCATTTTCTCAATTTGGGCCTCAGAGTGTCAGCTTAGAGACTATGTTGCTTCTTCCCCACCACACACATTGCTGCTTCTAGAGAAGGTTTCAACTCCAGGAAGAACTCTCCAGTACTAGCATGATGGCCAAATCAGTACTTCAAGGATGGAGGTTTTAAGAAGCTCCTTAAAATAAGACACTGGAGAAGACATTTCTTTGTGTTTGATAGCTGCCAGTTACCAGAGACCAATCTATTATATGAAGTTGTGCTGTTTTTAAAGAAGTAGGGGATGTTCTGATTTTCAGAACTGAATATGTTGATTTGGCCAAGCAAAAGTTGTTAGACACTTGTCAATATTAAAAAATGGTAAATTATTCAGGTGAGACAATTTGTGATTATTGTGACTAGGAATTGGTGATTTGAGAAAAGCTAATGTTGGTTTGTCAAGCAGAAGTTTGAGATTTTACATGAGATCATGCATTTTCTGGGTAACTTTATTTGACTGGTAGTTCAGGTCTTTAAGACTGTCTCTCTAAGATTCTTCTTTACAGATTGAGAAAAAGAGTTTGTGATTGAACAATTAGGTAAAATCGTAACCAAAGAAAACTGCATAGAGTGACATCTGTACAATGATTGCAGGAGCACTGCTAGCACATAAGCATATTATACACATTTCTTCCTGATACCTTATCCAGAGCTAGCTTATTGTCATCTTTAAATTTGCCATCCTGGAATTATTCACATTGGGTAACTAGTCAACTGTATAAATCTGGACTTTATTTTCTTCTAGGTAATCAATTGTTAGACTCTTTGCAGTATACTATGTGAATGCCTTCTCCACTGCTGATGCAGTAAGTCCAAATGAGCGAAACTAAAAAGTAAAAGTCAGGCTTACTTAGGGAATAGTCACTTAGGGGCCAGTTCAGTCTCACAGTAGGAAGTCCATGAAGTTTCACAGCTGGTGTAGGTTGGGAGATATTTTTTTTGGAGGAGAGGGATCAGAGGCAGTGATATGCTTGATAAGGTATTGAATAAATGGCTGAGTTTGGGGGTCCAGTAAGTATGTCCTGAGCCAACTGGTGACTTTGGAATCTGGAACTAAGTGTCTTCTTTGTCCAGTGATTTACCTGGGGGCTTTTGTGAGCACTTTCTTCTGGTGGGAATCTCTTTGTCTAGTTACCAGACTTCTGCAAGAGCAGGGTTATGGCTGGAAGATTGTGGGGTGGGTGAATCATGGCATTCAGAAACCTCCAGCCTAACATTCTTACCTCTTTGGGTATACAGGTGCCAACTCGAGTCTGTTTTGTCTGGACTTAGATCGGAGGGAATGGTGAGAGTAGTTGGGGTTGTAGGCAGAGAGATAAAGGGATGTAGAAGCATTTGGAGAGTGGACACCCTGGAAACCTTGTATATGTATTCTTGCAGAAATCAGAAGAGGCAAGCTGCTAGGAGAAAAAGTCAATAGATTATGACCACCAGCCAGAAATAGGCAGATTACTACCGTCAGCCCTATGAATAGTGAGCTATGGTGACAGTTGAGACTACCAGAAAGAGTGAGACTCAAGAGAAACCTAATTTTTCATTTGTGAGTGATTATCAATTGGAAATAACTTCTTGGTTAAGGATGGGTCTTATGTCTATATCTCTGGGCACTGGGACCCAATCTGGACTTGTATAGGCTCTGTTCATGCTGCTACTGTCTCTATGATTAATATACACATTGGTCTTGCTCTGTTTAGAATGCCTTGTTTCCTAATTGCACTTAATCTACTCTGGCTCCTATACTCTTTCAATCTCCTCTTCCATAGGGGTTCTTGAACTCTGAGGGGAGAGATTTCATAGAGACATCCCATTAAGGACTGAGCATTCCATGGTCTCAAATTCTTTGCATATTTCTTGCCTGTGGGTCTCTATCTATATAGTTATTCCCATATGCTGCAGGAGAAAGCCTTTCAAATAATGGATGAATAAGACACAGATCTATGAGTATAACAACATAGAGGAGTCATATTATTGCTACTTTCATTTAGAACAGTATTATTAGTATTTAGTCTTACCTTATGTCCCTGGTCTATCTAGTCTCAGATTCTTGCCCACCCAATCATTGTCAGGAATGGGTTCTGTCTTACAGAGTGGAATTTTTGGCTTTTCACCCTTACATTTCCTTTCTGTACATATTACAGTTTCTGAATATGTGTTTTTTATGGGAATCCTGTGAGAATATATGGTTCTCATCATTTCTATGTGTTTCTTGTGCTATTTCTTTGGCTTTGGTTGTATTGTCCCATCCCTTTGCTTTTTTTTTGAATCTTATTTTAATATTATAATTTAGATTCCTGTTTTTTTCCAATGAGAGAGATCAAGGGTGTGGATGGGAGGGGAAGGAAGGAAGATACTGGAGAATTTGGGGAGGGCAAACAGGAATATATTGTATGAAAAATGTCCCTATTGAAAAAATAAAGATAGTAAAAATATACCGAAAATATTGCTGTCCATCCATATTCATCTATACTATATAAAGCTAAAATGAGTTTATATTTATGTGTCCATTTCAAATCTAGCAAGAAATGATTTTTTTATTTCCCTTATATAAAACCTTCCATTCATTCAAGTGCTGAAAAGCGTGAATCCTACCAGCTTTACTTGTTTTTTATCATTCAGTTTAATTATATCAATATACCAACTTTAGAATTGTTTATCTGTATTCCAGTGAGTACTTTTTAAAGAAAGAATCTTAAAGTATTCATATTTAGCTCCTTTTATTAGTTTTTATAATTTCAACCCAGAAGATCTTTCCAAAGGATAAAAAGACCTGGTTTTGGAGCATCTTTCATTATGATTGTTATTTGTATACTTTTTGCTTTGTCAAGTAAAAAGATCAGAAAAACATGGCCTGCATTAATATACATTCAAACTCTGACTTCACAGAAGATACAAATATGCCAACAACAATGCCAAACATAATCATCATATTGCCAGGGAATAAGACATAATGAAACACTATTCACTTGACATTATAATTAGACAATCAAAAACATTTCTGTAAAGTATATAAGAATATACTTTTGATAAATAAAATGTCAAAGAAATATTTTTACTGAAAATTTAAACTTTACACACAGAGAGATACTTACACTGGATAATGTCTTTCTTTCTTTGTAGGAAATTGATGTGTGAGCTTTACACAGTGAATGAAAAAAGTAGAGATAATCACCAAGTGACTGGACAAATGAAGTCAAAATCCGAGACTGTGATGCACATTTTCACTTGTATAGAATGGATAATAATAACCCAGAGACAGATTTTGGGGTACAAGCAGATCATAGAAGCACAGTGGCCAGCTACATGACAGTTCTCACCTCTACCAATGCTCAGATGGAAAGAGTGATCCATCAATCCTCATATTGGAACTCAACACTGCACTGTTCTTCACCTAATATCAGAGTGCTGGATTGCTCTCTGAGATGGCACTGAGCTCCTTATATACTCTCTAGTGCTGGAATGAAAAGTGTGATCTTTTTTAGACTGATTCACTCTTGTGTACCCTAGAGTGGTGATGGACTCACAGAGATATATTTGCCACTGTCTCAGTCCTGGAATTAAAGGTGTGTGCCACCACTGGGTGAACAATATAGCTAAATATTGTGGCAGGTTTTGAATTCTGATCTCCAATGGCTTTGTTAGATCGTAAACAATGTGTCACCTTATTGTTTCTTTATATAAAATAGTCCTAGGAAGGAAGCTAGACCATTCACAACATACTCTTTCTCTTCTATGTTTTTGTGTTAGTGTTTTTTCCTATAGGAACTTCTGTGATGTATTATTTAGATTCAAGGCAAGCTTGAGAAGAATTACATTGATTAGGTTAATTCAATGGAGGAGACCCATCTTAAAATTGGGAAGCATCATTCCCTTAAATGGGATCTTAGAATATAAAAATGAAAAGAGTAACTCTAACAATAGCACTCTCAATACTCTCTTCCTCCTGAGCAAATATGCAGGATTACCAGGTGCCACAAAGATCTAATTTCTTGACTCCCTCACCATGATTAAACTTTGAACTACAAGTATAGATAACCTCTTTCTCCCTTAAGTTGCTTTTGTCAAGGTAGTTTATTATAGTAAAAGAAAACTATGACAGAATATCTTTTTATTTCAAAATACTTTATCCTTTATATTTACAAACTGCTAAAAAATATATCCTGAAATTGCTACTAATACAGTCCTTTTCTTGGACTAATGATAACAGGTGCATTCTAAACAATTACCAGTAGAAATAATTGTATTCTTTCTTCTGTTTAGTGTTTTTACCTCTGAAACTGTTAACACATATATTTTAGGAATGTAATTTGAAAGACATGTTACACATTCCGTTGTGGGCTTTTAAAGTAAATTTTTAGGTTTTCATGCTAAAAGATCTGCTAACTAGATCACCATCACATTATATTGATGTCTTCCTTGACATGCACTTATGAAGGAGTATGGCACAAGCTTAATGAAATAATCTTATTAAATTTTATGGGATATTGCAGGATTATATTAAAATAAATACAGGCAGAATTTTTCTTTTCAAAAGTGATATTTTGAATCTCATAATAGTGCTTGGAGGAAAAAAGCAACTGTTTTTTAATAACCATTGATCCCTGAAGTTGACTAATTATTTTACAGTTTTACTTTAGATGTAAAAATATATAGGGAAAAATGTCATATTTTAAATATATGCTGTTCTTTCCCTAAATGGATATATTTCTAAGAATCTTTATACATTCTAAAACAATATGTACTAAAAGCTTATATGAAATTAGAAACCATTTAGTGCTCAATTCCCTATAAATTATCACATATGTCTAGTACAAGTCTATACCTGTCTCAATGACAGAATACCTGTGCCAGATTCTGAAGTCATACTTTCTTTCAGATGGATACAAACAAGAAAATTCTTTCTCATTAGATTATAATTTCTTATATTATGTAAAATTTACCTCGCTATATATTTAAAAGATATTATATAAAACACATCAGCTTTTCTTGTGGTCACATGCTATCATACATGAATTTAATTGAACTTTAGAGTGAACATGCAAGAATTATTTTAATCCCAGGGTTATATAAGGGTAGCGAGAATGTCCCCCATTCTTACCTAACTAGACTACTACTTTTGGGTACAGCCTATTATTTTAAGTACCCACTATTTAATACAAGATTCAATCTATATACTATTAAAGAGCATTTGTAAGGACATAGGGTCAATGATTTACATCAATGTTTATGTATATTCCCCTTTATTAAGTATTAACCTTATTCAGCTAGGAGGTTTTGCTCTCTTTGTATCATGTCGTTTGAGCATGAAAGGGACTAGAGCCACTTGTTGAATATTTCATTCATACATGAATAGTAACTCGTTCTTTCAGCAATGCTTGGATTTTAGCAAAGACTCTCAACAGAAAACACTTTCATATAGCCTCTTCACATTGCACAAATATCCACTGTAAGCATCTTGAGAAACATCGAGAACACCAAAGGGAAACTTTGTTGCCTTTCCACACTTTGTATGAGATGTTATGCAGTCTCGTTTTATTCATAATTTATTAAATAGAAGCTAATACATAAATGTAGCCTTTTCTTAAGAAGTGGAAAATTCAACTTCATTTCTTAGTAGTCAAGGTATCAAATAATTTGGAGTCATTTCATATTTTCAAAGTATGTACTAAATATTAATCTTTGGTATTGATTCTTATTTGTTTCAGATGATAGACTTTTCTACCTAAATCTGCCATTTCCAAGTGTAGAATCTTTCCCTGACCCTCTGTCCATGTCCCTTTGAATATTGTCATAGTATCTTCTGTAAGATGGTGCATAATTACATTTTCGCTTCAGTATTTTCTGTACCACAAATTGTGAAACATTGTTGAATTCTGCTGTTTACTTTATGCTTAAGGAAACAACTCATTTGTTAAAAACAGATTAATAAGAGGTATTACTATTTGATGCTAATAACAATCTAAGACTTTTTGACTTCTCTGAATCTGTCAGGTACACTGCCTTGATCATCGGGATATTTGTCCTTATCTAAGTACCCTCATTTCTCACAGCATGTGAATTTTTGTGTAGTTTGGTTTGGATTTGACTTTAAGTATCAGCACCATCCCATATCCTCCTTTACATTCTATTCAGTTAATGATATGTGTGGTTCAGTACAATTAGATCAAAAAAGGACTTGTTTTAATGGCATACATACAGCAAATTTTTCATTATTTGTATGTATGCCATTAAAACAAGTCCTTTTTTTTATCTAATTGTAATGAAAAATTTGCTGATGCTGGAGGTGAATAAGACCATTGTAAAGAATCAAAAGTTTGACTTACAACTACTCTTTGATTTCTAGAGATGTTCTAGATTTTTGTTTGTTTGTTTTTGTTTTTGAGACAGGGTTGTTCTAAAGCTTTGGAGGCTGTCCTGGAACTCACTCTGTAGACCAGGCTGGCCTCGAACTCATAGAGATCTGCCTGCCTCTGCCTCCTGAGTGCTGGGATTAAAGGCATGCTCCACCACCGCCCGGCGGTGTCCTAGATTTTAATAAATCATATTTATAGCTACCATGTGTTGCTCCCATTAACCTTAAAATATAAATAAAGTTGCCTCTGTGTTAGTTGCTTTTAAGTCATTGTAGTAAATTACCATGACTAAGGAAACTGACGGAAAATAGTTTAGGAATAAGATTCCACCATGGTGGAGATGCTTGGCAGCACTAAGTAATTGAAAACAAAAATTTTCTCTGATCTTTTAAAAACCTTTTATATTTTCTAAATTATAGTATAATAACTAGCTGAAACAATGCTCAACTAGTTTTAAAGTTAGAGAAGCAATAAGAATTATAGAATATTTTTACAATGTTCTAAATGGAATCTATGACAAAACACAACAGATAACTTGTAGGCTGTTTGTGTACAGATGTATTCATATATTTTAAATTATTTGGGATATATTTTTCTAAATAATCAGCATAGTATGACATGTTTCTACCAACAGTAATTTTCATATAAATATAACTTTTTCTGTGTACTGATATTACATACTTACCATTATTTGTTACCATATGATTTAACATTGTTGAAAATAGTGATTTTTAACCTTTGAACTGAAAATTTTTAAATCATGTTGCCATCACTCAGTACACAGTTTAATTTATTTGCATGAAAATAATATGTTCTATTAGATAACTCAATTTCCTTTGTTCAGGACAGCTGCAGACAATTTCCAGCAGAGTACAAATTTCACATTATGTACAAACTTTGAAAATATTTATAGATGTTTAAAACTACCAGCATTTCATAGTAACTTGCTAGTAAAATTTGCCTTTGGAATAAAGATGTAGAAAAATTAGATTTTCGTTAACAGAATAGTAAACAACTTTGGCTAAGATTTAGTAGATGTACAAGAGTAGTGAATATTGGATGTATAAATATGTTTAATAAAGTATTGAGTGTTATGTTATAGACCCTAAGGCATTTCAACTAGACATTAAAATATTCCTCTTCTGATTCAGAAAATACATTTTATGTTTAGCATTTCCCTAGTATTTTCAGAAAAGTTTTAACAGGGAATTATAGATCAAGTGAATCAGACTATAGAATGAAAAAATAGTCAGTCATTCATGAAATCTATGATATGCTGCACATTTTAATTATATATATATATATATATATATATATATATATATATATATATATAGTTAACATCTGTTGTAATTTTTAACCTTAAAATAGAAAGTAAATTGCCCCTGTATTAGTTGCTTTTCTGCTACAAAACGCCATGACTAAGGCAATATTAAGAAAAAAGAGTATATTTTGCAATATGGTTACAGAGGAATAAGAGTTCTTTTAGATGGGGAGGTTTGTCAGCATATCACAGAAGCAAAAATGTAAGAGATCACAGCTTCAACTGCAAACACGAAACAGATGAACAAACAAAGTGGAGCTAAGCTGTAATTTTTCAAAGCCTAACTGTAGAGACCTACTCCCCAGAGCAAGGCTGTATCTGTCCATAATGCTCCTAACAGTGCCACCAACTGAGAACCATGTTTTCAGATATCTGAATCTATGTGGTCTTTCTCATTCTTACCACCACAGCCTCCAAAATAAAAATTTTGTATGGTATGGTCATCCACCCCACCCTAAACAAAAGAAATTAAGGGTACCCTATCTCAACCTGGAAAAACTAATCCATTTTAAATGTCCATGAGTAAAATATCTGAAATCTTAGTGTTCTTGGTTTTGTTTTATTCTCATGAATTGTCACTACAGACCAGCAAGATGGCTCAATAGGTGATTATGCTTGCCACAGAGCCTGATGATGATCTGAGTTCAATCTCCAGGACCCACATGATTGAAGCAGAGAATAAATGCACGCATATTATCCTCAGACTTCTCCACAAGAATTCAGTGTGTGACAGCATTATAATAAATGAAAAAATACCCATGAGTTACTACCATTATGATACCTTAAATTGCATTATCATTCATATCTCTCTGAGTTAGTATTTGATCCTTTCATTTTATTTTATTTTATTTTATTTTTAAGACAATTTGTGTGTCAGTGAGGAAGTCTTGGAAATCTATGGGGCCTTTGGTAGTAGATCAGTACTTATCCCTACCAAAGAAATGGACTTTGGGAGCCCATTCCACATAGAGGGATACTCTTTCAGCCTAGACACATGGGGGGTGTGGGCCTAGGCCCTATCCCAAAGGCTTTGACAGACTCTGAAGACCCACTATGGAAGGCTTTTCCTTCCCTGGGGAGCAGAAAGGGTATGGGATAGGTAGGGTGTTAGTTGGGGGGGCATGGGAGAAGGGGAGGGAGAGGGAACTAGGATTGACCTTTAAACAATCTTGTTCCTAATTTAAAGAAAAAAAAGACACAATTTGTAGAAGTAATCTTTCCTTGGGAACTCATCTGGTCATAGAATACATAGACAATAATTAAAATTATAATGGTGAAAGAAGATACAGATAATGGTTAGTAATATCCTAAGTTAGATTAGGTAACACAATGTCATTCTTACATGTCCAATATTATGTTTAGTAAGCAATGTTCAGAATCATAACCTATCAAGTACCAGCTTATTGAAGCCAATTTATACTTATTACCCACATAGGAAAGACTTTAGTCTCTTACACTTAATTTTCAAAGATATATGCAAGATTAGAATGTGCTAAAAATTCTCTTTTCAAAGTTGGAGTTGACCAAAACCTCTCTAAAAGGACTTAATTCCTATCAATAGTAGGAAAATAATGCCTGGTACTGTAAACCTAGATAATTATACAAGGCTAATGCAGTTACTGATCTCAGAGAAGAACATGCAACTACCCCTTTCTTGAACCAGTTTCATTCCTAGCTATCATGTAAATGCTTACCCTCATACCATCAAGTAAGTTTAGACATCACCCTTTATCAATCAAGCTTCTTTTTGCAGCATCACTAGGCTATAACAGAAGACCACAAATTCTCAAAATGCAGAGAACAACTAACCAGTATCAATACATCTAAAATACAACTTATGAACATAACACTCAATTTGGAAAGAGGGTCAGAAAGATTGTAAGAGCCAGGTACACAGGAAGTCAGGTGTAAGATTATTCTTTCTGCTTATGATATGGAATTTACTCCTATTTAATCTCAACAACATAGCTATGTAAATATGATATGAGTAGTTCCAACATCAGTCTATATCATATAATATTGGGGAACTTTCATGGGTCCCTACCCCTAAATGAAGAGGTATAAGCAATTAATAACTGCTGAGAGAATTAATTTTCCTTGAAGTTGAGCCCCTGATTGATCATCCAATATCAAGGGTGGTGGTCAGTCATTGAGATGCATACATTCACTAACAGTGAATTACTCAGTATAATATATATATATATATATATATATATATATATATATTATGTGTGTATGTGTCTGTTTATATGCACATATAACAGCAATAGGTGAAAGGGAAGAAGCTATGAATTTGGGAGGCAGTTGGGGGTCAACATGAGAGTGGTAAGGAGAAGGAAAGAAATGATATAAGTATATTTAATTAAGTAAAACATTCCAAAGGTCCAACTCTGAAATTAAAAAGAAAATAAAATCAAACTAAAGAGTTCTACTTTTTAAAAAAGTTGTGCTTTGAGCTTTAAATTATAAATATATGAAGCAAATTTTCACTATCTTAGAGTTTATGTTCTCTTCTTCCCTACCTTCATACACTGAACCAGTTACCCATGGTGGTTATGAGTGTACTCTTTCTGGTCCTCTTTAAAATATTATTGTATGTTTTATTCTTCTTAATTTATACTTATTTTATTTTTTGAGAATTTCATACATACATACTATATGTACATCTCTTTTTTACCTTCTTTCCTCTAAATTCCTTCCATATATATATATATATATATATATTATATATATATATATATTCTTGATGAGTCCATTAACTGTTGCTTATGTTGCTAGTATGTATATGGCTTAGGTCTGATCCATTGAGATTTGAAAACCCAACAGTGGGATTGTTCCAGAAGAATCATTTTCCCCTCTTAGAACACATTGACTGTGTATAGCTCTTCATCTAGGGGTAGGGTGATGTGAGAGGGTCACTATCAGTCTTGTGGTGTTGACTCGTACTCTCATTTTGCAGGTATTTTAGGTGACCATATTGTTAAGAATCAGTGGTCCAGTTTCTCTCAAAAATGAGTCACTAACTTGAAATATCCTTGAAGTTTTCATATACTCATACAATACAATATGATCATATAAATCCCTAATTCCCCCCTCCAGCTTCATGCCCCCATATCCCTCCTTCACAACATTGTATCTTTTTTCTGGCCCTTTCTATTAGTCTACAACTTATTGTTGGTTTTAATTTTACTTTACTACTTGGCATACATGAATATTTTAATGATGACAATGCTGAATTTTATGTCCGCTATTGACGCCATCAAATGAAGGGTCACCATAATTATCTGTTGTAAGTCACATTAACTTTATTACTACTACACAGGAAATTAAATAAGGAAAAATTATACACTCCAATAAGAATTTGGGGGATTATCCTAGAAATCATGAATAGTTTGGTCTATGTAGAAAAAAAAATTGAGAAACGTTAAAAATATTTTAAGGGAAGAAGTACAGTGATTATACCTAGCAGAGAAAGGGGATATTTATTAAACATTGTTTAGAGGGGTTTGTTTTCTTGTTGCTGCTTAAATTTGTAGTACACAAGAATCCTAGCATCATCTTAATTTTATCTCATATTCAGAAAGACTTCCTGTCTGCTGTTGATAAACTGTGAAATTATGTTCAATAGATTCTGAAAGCAACAACACCAAGCATAGCTGTAATTCTTAAGATTCTATTTCTTTCTCATATTGAGAGGTTCATAGATCTACCCAATATATCATGCCAAATCTCAAGCTTTTGCTGTCAGAAGTTGATTCAAAAATGGTTGTTATTGACTTTGCTAACCCACTACAAATTAATGTTTTCTAACCCCAAGTGCTTCTTCACTGCTTCTCAATAATAATAATAAAAATGTGTACTTCTTGTTGCATCTTTTTTCATTATGACTAAGGGATGGATGGCAAACACTTTATCACTCTTCAAAGGTATAACTGAATCACAGCACCTCTTAATAAATGAATGAGTAGGAACTAACTGAAAATGTAATTCATATAATCAGAAAAATTACTTTCTAGACACTTAAGCTTCTTATTGCCTCTACGTGCTTATTTGAATTTCAGCTAAACTAACCAAAACAGAAAAGTATGCCCATATTCATTATTAAAGCTATGAGGCCTCTTGATTTCAAGAAATCTACATACATCTATAGAATTTGCCAGCCATTTCCCTCTCTCTGTTTACCATATTTCATTTTTTTATTTTTATGTATTAACAGATTTTTCTTTTCTGTACATGTTCTTTTTCCATAAATTATGAATAGACTAACATGTTCTTTCTTGAACTCTAATATCTTAACACATTACTTTATAATTATTAAATTATTTACCCTTTCTTATTTGAAAAAGATTCAGAAAATCATGTAACTATTTGATACTTAAGTTTTGTCACCAATAATTAACAAACATTCATTTATCTTGTGTGAAAAATGGATTTTTATTTTTAAATGGATTTTTGCTAACTCATATCCACTCTAAAATTATAGGGTTTTGCTAAGAATTGAACAAATGGGTGTTAATACAGTACATAAAGAACAAAAATTCTAAACACCAAAGGACAAAATCATCCAAGAATCATATAGGCAGTGGAATAAACAAATACTTTTCAAATCCTTAGTAGTCCCATATCATCCTTGTCATAATGTCCACCACCAAGAAAATAATCAAGAAACAATTCTACTTGGAGAGAGAGGGTGAGTTGAAAGAAACAATTATTTACTGCTGTTAAGGGTCTATATTTTTTTCTACCACTATAGAAAGCAGCATTGCATTTGAAACCCGATGATCTGTAGACACTATTGAAATTACCTAGTTCAGTAAGTTACATAAACTCAATGCATTAGTGGATTAGACAGGGTGTCTATAGGGATGGAATTGACAGAATGAATATATATTTAAAGATATTTATTAGGTTGGATTACAGAATTTGATATTGTTCAACAATGACAATGTCCATGCTGGACCGTCCAAAAGATTAACTGCTCAATCCAAGAGACTGGATATTTTAGAAGCCCCAGTTTGGTATTGAAAGACTGGAGGATTGATTGGTCTTCAGTCTACATTGGTAGGACAAAGAGACTGTTTCTGATGTTAGTGAAGGATAACAGTAGCAGCAGGAGAAGCGACATCAAGAAGGTAGGTAGATTCCTGAGAAAGGTAGATGAATCCACCAGTAATAAACAAGGACAAATAGGCAAAGAGTAAAAGCATTTTCTTTGAACTTCTTATATCTGGGTAGCTACACAAAGGTGCTGCTAACATTTAGGTTAGGTCCTCCAACTTCATGTAACCTAATGAAGAAAATTCCTTAAGGCTATTTCCAGACCCTTAACTCTTAAATGAATACAGATCTACTCAATTTGACAATCAAGATTAACCATCAAATACTTTTTAAAAAATTTTATTCAAAATTGTTTTGAAACCTAAATCATTATATTTTGAAAAATTTGTTCTTTTAAATTTTGCTTTATCCCTCCAATCAATTCATTAAACCCTAATGAATTTTTCATATCCTGACTTTTCACTCTGTTTTTTCTTTACATAGACATTGTTACTCTCAATCCAAAACATTACCACTTTATGTAAAAGTTAACTTTATTATTTGTAATGTTCTCCAGTTTTCTATTTTACCCCCTCCTTATTGACTTTTCCTACTCACATAATATTTTGTTAATATCTAATATCGTCTCTGAAATTTCCATGAGACTTTTCAAATATTATATAGTCAATTCTTTTTATTGATTTTTTCCAATTATTGCAGAACAATTTTGTAGTGATCAAAAATTATTTTAGATTCTTCAGTCTAAAAATATTTTCATTTAACCAATTGTTAGAATCAAAATTTACTCTTTTGTTCTTTAAATCTATTGTTGTCAATAACAGATATAAAATTGTGTGAAAAGACAAAATACATTAAGTATTTGGTTCTGCCTTTCCTTGTTTGAAAAACATAAAATACACTATGTCTTCTTACAAAAAGAAAATGAATCATTGTGTGAGCCATTCAGATTTTGTCCTATAATATTTTTGAATGTTGGAAAATAATTAAAGAGATTCTGAGGGGATAGCACCGCCTTCAATATTTCTGTTGTTAATAACATCTCACCTCCCTCAATGCTTCGGTGGTATTACAGACTAAGAAATTAAATATGTCTTCTTGGTTGTCAGCCATCATAAGTGAGAAGAAAATTGCAGAAACTCAGAACTCCTTCTCTAACACAGCCTATCTCTTATACAGCACCAATTATAGAAAAGCAATTTTTGTTTAAATAAATTATATATTCATCAATGAATTTTGAAAAGTTCAATTTAAGAGAGGTATGATTCACCAAAATTACTTGGTAAGTAATGACCCTTTCTTCTCAAGATTCCATTGTGCATCCCAGTACAGAATATGACTACACTTGAAGCATTGAACACCTTTACCAAAAAGAATTGGTGCCTATTTGGCTGGCGATCACCCATCCCCCTTAGTAATTTTTACCAATATAACTAAAATGAATAAGAAAGTTTGTTCTCTGTGCTATTTAGATCCTACAAGTCTCCACCCACCCAGCATCTGTTCTACAACCAAAAAATAAAAATAAAACTGAATACATTCTTACAGTTTTATGGTCGATTTGATTTAGAATTTTATGCAGTGAAATTAACATATTTTATTATTTTTCATAAGTATGTATCATGTCAAAATTAGCCATCTCTTTCTAAAACTGGCCAGAATAGGACTTTTTTTGTTTTTTTGAGACAGGGTTTCTCTGTGGCTTTGTAGACTGTCCTGGAACTAGCTCTTGTAGACCAGGCTGGTCTTAAACTCACACAGATCTTCCTGCCTCTGCCTCCCAAGTGCTAGGGTTAAAGGTGTGCACCAAGACCGCATGGCTCGGAACAGGACTTTTTGATGGTGAATATTCTTCTGTGTACATGTTTGTCTTATTGGTTGATGAATAAAACACTTTTGGCCAATAGGGCAGCAATATAGGTGGGACTAGGATATGAGGAGGATTCTGGGAAATATAGACAGACAAGAGTGATCATGTGATCTCAGGTAGTGACAGAGCTGGGCAGAAACTACCACTAGTTACCCATAGAGGTCTGGAGGTCTGTACAGATAGTAAATGTAATAGGGATGCAAAAGTGAACTATTTGGCATCAAAAGAGGTGACAAGTTATTACATACAGCATATACTGTAAGAGTTTGATCAGGAGACATAACATTTGCTGTTTGTGTTTGTCTGCAGGTTAAAAGGAATAAGGCCACCTTAACATTTGCCTAATAAACACCATTGTGAAAACAATATAACAGCCAAATGTGAATTTCAATTGTCCACCACAAACATCTGTTGACTTCCCAAAACTGAGTCTACAAGACTAACCACAGTGAGGAAGAGCTTGACAGAATCAGTTGCCATCCCACATCAGAGAAGATAGTAATAAATTAATTTGTTAGATTCAAGCTTACTTTGTATATTTGGATACTGTTTAAGTGGGATTAGTTTATAGTGCTTTGATTTACTTTGGTTGATTTTGTCTTAGAATACCAATAAAACTATTTCTCAGTAAAAGTAGCTACACTATTTTTACTTATTCTCAAATGTGTTTTTTCATGACCACATTGTCAAGGGATAATAGGAGTTAGAAATATGTATGAAGTTACTGCTCATGCATATATTTTATGTTTGGAATAATATTCATGCTCTAAAATTAGATAGTGGGGATGGTTGCACAACTATGTTGTGTGGTTCTAAAATTTCCTAATACTGTGATCCTTTAATACAGTATTTCATTGACCCCAAACCATAAAATTATTTTCATTGTTACTTCATAACTGTAAGTTAGCTATATTTATAAATAGTAATATAAATATCTGTGTTTTCAGATGCTGGAGAAAGCATCTCCCAAAGGTATAATGACAGACAGATTGATAACTACTGCATGAAATCATATATATTTAAACAGTGAATTTTATCGTCTTTGAATTGTATCTCAATAAACAGTTATTAAATACATATATGGTAGACTGGCAGATTAAATATGAACATCCTCCTTGGATGCAAACAATTCATTGCATTAAGTAAAATAAAACTCATGTATTTTTTCCTTATATTTTAAAATTAAATTGAAGCATTGTGTGAATGTGTATATCTATCGGTGTGCTTTAGTCACTATTATAAAGAGAATAGTGAGGGAATGACAAGGTCATAATAGGTAAGAAATTGGGAGCATAATAGACTACTTATAATAGGGATTAAGAAGAACATACTAGTTTAAAGAGGAAAGATAATGAGCTCTATGATGTGGACTTATGGAAAATGTAAGGAGGGAGGGAAATGGATGAAAGAAAATGATGTAAAATTGTTGCAGAATATTTGTTTAATTTTGTAAAGATTGGTTTAATTAAGCAAAGATGTGTTTGTTGTTTTACCTTGTCCTCCTAAAGCATCTGATTGATCTAGTAAAAACCAGAACAGCCAATAGCAAGGGAGTAGGTATATGAGGGACTTACAATTAGAGAGAGTTAAGTAGTAGGAAGAATTTCAGCTTGCGGAAGAAAGCAAATGAGACAGGGATGCCATGGAGACCCCAGGAGCAGCCAGACAAACATGGGGAAGCAGAAAAGTAGGACACACAGAATGAAAGAAAGATAAAAAGCATGGGGGCAAAGCATACATGAATAGAAACAGGTTAATTTAAGTTAAAAGAACTAGGGGAACAAGCCTAAGCTAAGGTTAAGATTTCATAATTAATAATAAGTCTCCATGTCTTTATTTGAGTTGGTAGCCCAAAGAAAATCCCAACTGTAAATGGTATTCAACATAAGGTCTGAATTTCCACATAGGGCCTGAGAAAGCTGAAAGAAAAAAAAAAACAGCAAAACAAACAAGTTAAAGAGAAAAAACACCCAATGGTTTAGGCTCCTTTAATAATTACTGCTTTGCAGCAGAGAGCTCCAGCAGCTAAGTAGAAACAGAAAGATAAGTAAAAAATACCTGCAATGTGTATCTAGACTGAGAGTATCCCTCTATGTGGAATGGGCTCCCTATGTCCATTCCTATGTTAGGGATAAATACTACTACTACCAGAGGCCCCATACATTGCTGAGTTCTCCTCACAGACATCCATGTTCATGGGGTCTGGACCAGTCCTATGCTGGTTTTATAGCTATCAGTCTGGGGCCCATGAGCTTAGGCCCTGCTCCAAATGATCTGACAGACTTTGAAGATCCCCCATGGACGGCCTCACCCTCCCTGGGGTGCAGAAAGACAATGGGATAGGGGGCTAGTAGGGAGCAGGGAGGAAGGGAGGGAGAGGGAACTGGGATTGACATGTAAAACAAGTGTGTTTCTAATTTAAATTTTAAAAAAAGAAAAAAAAAACTGCCACATTGCAGGCACCAACTTCCTAAAACCAGAAGGTTAAATGCACCTCTGGGTTACACAAAGCTCCCAGTTAAATGCAGATCTCAACCAGGTCTGAAAGCTTACAGCTCAAGGACCTGTCAAGGACCCAAGGAGGAGATGACAAAAATGACCAGAGACTCACTAAGGGGGCCTAGCTACTAATTATCAATTTAACATTGGTTTGGCTCATATGGTCAGAGAATGCTACAGGTTCACAGTAAAACGGGTCCAGACTGAAAAAAAAAATTTTACAAAGGGTACAGTTTGTATAGGGGCTCAAGAAATATAATGAAATGGATACAGACAGTCATAGGAAAAAAAAAACAGTTTAAAAATAATTAAGTAAAGTCATTAAAGAAAGAGTAAAGTAATAAAAAAAAGCCATGTGAAGATGGGAAACACACAGGGAGTCAGGATCCTCTATGGCGTTTGCTGAATTTGAACTTTTTGGATGCTGATGAGTGAAAAGCAGCTTCTGAGATTCATGGTGAAAGACCCCCAAAGAGGTACTTTCGTAGGAGGAGACCCCCGTACTCAGGAACCAGTGAGATCACGATTTTGGATGCAAATTGCAAGAGGCTTTATTGAGGAGACGGGTACCCGGGCGACTTAGCTTTTCTGAGGCCAAGCGCCCCGAGCCAAGGGAGAGGTGCCTTTTTATAGAAAAAAAACGCAAGCAAGGAACAGGGATTCTATTGGATGGTTCAAATGAGGCACAGAGCCATTCTAGATCAGCATATTCTCAAGGTCTGGCATCTGGTACAACAGACTCAATTCCCTCCGCTCCGCATCCAGATGGCTGACCTTGGGGGCGAGGGCCTTGGGACGGAGTGTTTCTCATCGGTGGGGGTGTGGGGGCGGGGCCCCGGGCCGGCCTAACTGGTGCTCTCGCCCTCGGGCCAATGCACCTGGTGCTCGCCCTCAGGCCTGCCCACCTGGTGCTCGTTGCTCGGCCCCAGCCCCGAGGTGCGGTGCCAGGCAGGGCGGGCCGGGCAACGCGAGCCCTGCCGGGGTGAAGGCTTGGGAGGCCCCGGCAGCTCCACGGCCCCCGTGTCCTTGGCTCCCTGCTCGCAGCTCCTGGACAAGCAGCATCGCTGCTCTCCCAGCTCAAGTTCCCCTTCCAGGCGCCGCCTGCGCTGCACTCTCCAGCCCCCGGCCGAACCCTGGCCCTGCCCTGCTCAGTCCCCGCTGCGCTGCCCTCGGTCAACTGCTCTTCCCAGCCCATCCCGGCTGCTCCAGAGAGAACACCCAGCATCGGCATAGGTGGGGGGAGACAGAGAGGCAGTGGGCCTTTCAATGGGATTGTAAAAGGAACTGCTGAATTAAACTTGCCTAGATACTTTATGAATATCTTAACTTTACAAGGGAATTTTTTTTTTAAAAAAAAAGCATTTCATTGTCATAGAGGCTATTCTTTTGTTTCCACTGGAAATGAAAGGCTGTGGTTTTCTTCAAAATTAATAGAGACCAGAATTGATGGGAGTAGACTCCATAAAAATCTTGGCTACAAACATGAGGAAATAAATCTAGAAAAACTACAAGATAGGTGGTATATGTGCTGATCCTGTGACATGGAAACAGCTCTGAGACTGGATGAGACAAAACAAATCTTGTTAGTTAGTGTCCTCATGACTTATTATTACATGCCATCCTTTCATATGGCATGGATAGAGGTTTGGTTACACAGTCCAAACAAATTCATGAAGCTGACAGATGTCTTTTATCTGCTCAGACATAAAAACAAAAAAATCATCTTTGGCTGGCTTGTATACAATGCATATTCCATAATTGTGGTGATGTAGATACGCATATTACCTTTTAAAGTTTGTTTTCAGAACAAGGGCACCAGAGGCCAATGAAAGTGGGTAGCTCAGGTGATTCAGACTTTCAGAGGGCCTCTGTTGCAGCTTCTTCAGAGTTCTGTGTTCTGAGAAATTTCAAGGCTGCTAGCTGAGATGGTCCAGTCTCACAGATTATTCTAGCCAGGATTTCAGAAAAGCTTTGCACATTTGCATTACATAAACACCAGACAAAAAATATTGTAAGTGCTTTTCTTTAACTTGACCTTTATCTCATTTTTTTCTGGGTCTCCTTGAATGCAGTTGCCTCAGAAAAGAAGAAACAGGTTAGAGAGCACAGTGCCCACATTCCTAAAAATTTGTGATGGTTGTTTTTGGCCATTCAGTGGGTTATGGAAGTTTGTCATCATTCAGTGGTGACCTAGGAATATAGGATAAAAAGACAGCTATTCATTTCCAATATTTTACATTGTTATAGACTTTTGCATATTGATACAATTAAAGTTATTTTTGTTATACCATACAATGTTTCTATTCTTGTAGCTATGTAACTCATTAAAAAATTTTGTATGAAGTCCTAGTCCTTGAGATCTATTACTAAAAACAGTTTAGGATAATTTAAAAATGAAGGTTAGTAGTTAGTCATGTATAATAATGAAACATGGAGCCATGTTAGCTATGTTTTCAAAGTGAAGCAGACATATTTTATTTATATTTTATTTTTTTATTTAGAAACAATCATTTTACATATCAATCCCCCTTCCCTCTCTCTCTCTCATCCTCCCATGCCCATTACCAACACCTCCAACACAATACCACTAGCTCCCCAAGGATGGTGAAGCCATCCATGGGGGATAATCAAAGTCTGTCACATCATTTGGGGGAGGGCCTAGGCCCTCCTCCATGTATCTGGGCTGAAATAGTATCCCTCCACAGGGAATGGGCTCCAAAAATCCATTTGTGCACTAGGAATAAATATAGGTTCCACTGTTTGAGGTCCCATAGATGGCCCAGGCCTCCTAACTGGAACCCACATTCAGAGGGTTCCATTCAGTTCAATGCTGGTTCCCCAGCTTTACAACTGGGATCCTAGTGATGGGGAAGTGCTTCTGTGTATGTTTGTCTTATTGGATGATAAATAAAGTACTGTTTGGCCAATGAGGCAGCAAGTTAGGTGGGACTAAGAGTCAAGGATGATTCTGGGAAATGTAGTAAAGAAGTGGTGATCCAGGCAGGAAGTAACATAGCAGACAGACTTATATATAAGCAAGGGCAAGAAGGAAGTCATCCTTTTCTTTTCTTCCTTCTGCTCTTTGCTCTGAGCCTGCATGTGATCCCGGGATGAGGACACCCGGGAAGGCATCTTACATAAGATAAGTCTTATAAAATAAATAGATTTATGATAATTAAGACTGAGCTAGCAGACGAGAAATCCTAGTCATTGGCCAAGCAGCATTTGTACCTAATATGAGACTCTGTATGTTATTTGGGACCTTAACGTGGTGGCAGGCAGAACTCAGGAGGCCTGGTGGAAAGCATTCATGTGGCAGTGGGGCTCTGGTGGATGGCGTAAAGACTTATTGTTACAGTCTTAGTGTTTTTGCTACATCAGGTCAGGGAGTTATATAGGTTTCTCCAGCCTGGTCTTGACTCTTTTACTCATCCCTCCTCCCTCTCTACAATTGGATTCCAAGAGTATGGCTCAGTGCTTAGCTGTGGGTACCTGCTTCTGCCTCCATTAGCTACTGGATGAAGGCTCTAGGACGGCAATGAAGGTAGTCATCAATCTCATTATAGGGGAAGAACATCAATGGTGGCCTCTCCACTACTGCCTAGATTCATATTTGGTGTCATCTGTGTGGATCTCTGAACATTTTCATAGTGCCAGATTTCTTTTTAAACCTATACTGCCTCCCTCTATTAAAGTATCTCTTTTCTTTCTCTCCTCTTTCCTCCCCTGTCTTAGTCTTCCTGATCACTCTTGTTCTTTCCCCCTCTCCTCTTCTCTTCTGTTTTTCCAAACTGCCTCCCTCTTTCCCCCCACACCCCTGTGCTCCCAATTTGCTCAGGAGTTATTGTCCCTTTCCCCTTCTTAGGAGGATCATGTATTCTCTTAGGGTCCTCCTTGTTTCCTAGCTTCTCTAGGAGTGTGGATTGTAGGCTGGTAATCCTTTGCTCTATGTCTAATATCCATATATGAGTGAGCACATATCATGTTTGACTTTCTGTGACTGAGTTGCCTCACTCAGGATCTTTTCTCAACAGACATATTTTAGTTAGGTGGTGATCTTCAAATATTTCAGAGACCTACACAACATGAAATTTAGAGATTTGTAAATAACCTAAGGATTTTCATGACGGTGAGACTCTTCTGCCACTGGCATCAACAATCTACTTAATAAAGGGATGATTGACATCACATAACTTTCATGTGGAGTTTGTTTTCATTTTGGCTAAGCTAGCTGTTTGTGCTAAATATTCTCCTACATCAGCTCCTATCAGTATACTGGACAAACTGGACAAGCACTACAGAAAGAAAAAGACTCCTGCACTTAACCCAGACAAAGTGGGACAGTCCTTCAAAATTTATGCTTCAAAGGAAAATCTGTCACATATCCTAGGCCTGTAGGCCAAAGATGGATGCTCCGATGCTTCAGAGGAATCTTGGGTGACTGAACAGGCAGCCAGCTGCTTCTGTCAATTCTACAGTTTTTGAGGCTGGTTTCTCTGTACATCATATTTATACAGGTACTATTATATTACTCTCTGGTAACTGATGGAGTTGAAGATGAGATATTTATAATTATAATTTTCCTTGTTATCAGATTCAGAAAAGGAACTTACATAATTGATGTAAAATTTACAAGGTTGAGAAACATAAAAGTTTAAATTGTTTTATAGGAAAATATATTGAAGTCAAGAAAGATAATTTTGGGTTGGTAATACAAGTTAGGATTACAAAATAAATTACTTGTACAAGTTTGGATCCCAAAGATATGATACATAATGGATTATTTTCTCTGAATTTTTCAAATGCAAATGGACTGCATTTTTAAATGTAATTGTTACTACATAATTGTTCTTATTGTATATAGTCTTACTACATTAAAGCAATAAACTTTATTTGGACAAAGGAGGGAAATATTATATAATATTTGTTTATCTATGCAAGGACTATGATATTTGTTTAATTGTAAAAACATGTGATGCCTTTCATTATGTTGCTATTTTACTTTGCTTGTTATTATACTAATACAAGTTTGAATGGCCAATAGTGAGAGAGGAGGATTAGGCAGGACTTCTAAGCAGGGAGAGTAAGTAGGAATAGGAATTTAGGATCAGGGAAGAAAGAAAAAGGGATGCTAGGGAGACACCATGGGCTAGCTAGATAAGCAAGAAGCAGAATAGTGAAATATACAGAATGAAACAAAGGTAAACAGCCCCAAATCAAAATATAGATGCATATAAACAGGTTAAATTAAGTTAAAGGAGCTAGTGGTACTGAGCATTCTTAGTTAATAATGTCTCTGTTCCTTTATTTGAAAGCTGGTTGCCAGTACAAAGAAAATTGCAACTACATAATATTTTATATTTGAAAATGTCATGATGTGATAGTTTGAATGTAATTGGCCCCTGTAATCTCATAGGTGGTGTCACTATTAGGAGGTGTGGATTTTCTGGAATGGGTATGGCCTTGTTGGGGAAAATGTGTCACTGTGGGGTCAGGCTTTGACATTTCCTATGCTCAGGATACCACCTGTTGCCTGCAAGATGTAGGACTCTCAGCTATTTCTCTAATATTGTGTCTGCCTCCACCATGTTCACCACCATGATGATAATGGACTGAAACTCGGATACTGTAAGTAATCCACCCCAATTAAGTGTTTTCCTTTATAAGAGATGCCATTGTTATCGTGTCTCTTCACAGCAATAACAAACCAACTACTACATGAGATAAAACTAATGACTTTGTTGTATCAATAAGTCTTTCCGCCACAGCTGCCTGAGCCATGCTGCCACGTGGGTACTTTCCGCCAGGCCTCCCAAGTTATGCCCGCCACCATGTTATGGTCCCAAGTAACACACAGAGACTTATATTAGGTACAAATGCTGCTTGGCCAACTGACTAGGATTTCTTACTTGCTAGCTCAATCTTAAGTATTAACCATAAAGACTTATGGCATCTTCTCTTGCTGGGATCGCATGGCAGCTCCAGAGAAGAGAGCAGGAGGAAGAGAAAAAGGAACGACTTCCTTCTTGCCCTTGCTTATATATGAGTCTACCTGCTATGTCACTTCTTGCCTGTATCACAAGACTTCCTTTTACTACATTTCCCAGAATTCTCCTTGATTCCTAGTCCCGCCTAACTTGCTTCTTCATTGGCCAACAGTACTTTATTCGACAACCAATAAGAAGATAAACATACACAGATTGAACTCCCCCATCACTTTGTAGTCTTAAACTTTTAAAAGTTAATTCTTGCAGCTGGAGAAATGGCTCAGCAGATAAGATCACTACCTGTTTTTCAAGAGAAACCAGGTTTGATTCCCATCACTCACAAAGCAACTCACAACAATCACTAACTCCAGTTCCAGGTGATCTAATACACTCTTCTGGTCTCTGCAGGCACTATATACACAAGGTACACATGTATTTCTGCAGTCAAAACAAACAAATACACAAAATAAAAATAATTATTCTTAAAAGTTATTTCTTTGGTCAGTACTCATAAGGAGACACTGGAAGTTTTGTTTAACAAACCACTACTCCTTAAATAATTTAACTTATATTTTAATTAGTCTACAAAACAATAGGTTTCTGCATGTATTTTTCATATGCATTTATTTTAGTTAGTCCCTCATCAACCCTTTCATCTCTTCTACCATTCTACTCCCACCCCTGATTTAACATTTGTGCCTCTAGTATTCTTTCTTGCTGCTTTCATACAAGATATGTAATACTATTACTTTTTCTTAAAGAACAGTCCAGTTGCCGCTTTCTGGTGTTTTCTGGCTTTTATAATTACTCTAACTTAAAATACCAATCTAAATATTCAAACAAGGATCTATAATTTAGAGAGAACATGTAGTGCTTGTATTAATGGTGTTAGTCTGTGTCATTCAGTATAATATTTCCAGATCATTCTATTTACCTGTAAACTTCATAATTTGATCTTATTTATAGATGAATAAAATTACATTGTATATGTGTGCCACATCTTCATTATCCTTTTACCATTTGACATTTAGGCTGATTGATTCTTTTCCCTATCTATTGTAACTAGCATAGCAATGAACAAAGATGAGTAAATACATTTGCTGTGGGATATTGATATTTGCATATTTGTCCAAGAAATGTTTAGTCCTAGCTAAAGATATGAGTAAGCTTCACACTTACTTCCATAGAAGCAACACTAGTTTATACTTCTCGAAACAGGGAATAAGGGTTCTCCACACAGTATATCCACACCAGCATTTCTTGTCATTTGATTCCTTATTGATAGCTTCTCTTACCATGGTGAAACCAAATCTCAAATTAGTTTTAATTTGCATTTCCCTGATGTTTAAGGATGTTGCAAACTTTAAAATATGTTTAGTACACACTTAGCTTTTCTCTTTTGAAAACATTCTGCTCAGATATATAGTTTGTTTTATTTGGTTGTTTTCTTGATGTTTACATTCATGAATTAATGTGTATTCCAGACATCAATCATCTGCAGGATGTATACCTGAAAAGGATTCCTCCCAGTTCCATTGGCTTCCAATTCAAGTGGCTGTCTTCTTTGCTATAAAGGGGATGTTTAAATTTCATTAGGTTTCACTTCTCATTTCTGGCCTTATTTCCCAAGTGACTTGAGTATAATTTAGACAGTTTTTTTTCTTCTTCTCTTGTGTATTATATCCTGACTGAAGTTTCCTCTTCCTCCCTTCCCTCCAATCTCCATCTCCTGCCTCCTCTTTCCCACAGATTACCACCATCTGCTTTCCATCAAAAAAAAAATTGTCCTCCCAGGGGCATCAACCAAACATGGCATAGCAAACTACAAGAAGACAAGGCAGATATTCTCACATCAAGGCTGAAGGAGGCAAACCAACAGGAGGAAAATGGTTCCAAAGGCAGGCAAAAGAGTCAGATGCGGAAATTCACTTCCAAAGTTTGTTAGGGATCCCACAAGAACACAAAGGTAGACAATCATAACATATGTTCAAAGGACTTAGCACAGATCTGTTATAGGTTGCTTATCTCTGTGAACCCAATTGATAACTGGTCAGTTGATTCTGTGGACCATATATTTGAAGTATCTTTGACCCCTCTGGTTCCTCCAGTCCATGCTCCCCTTCCCCCTCTGCAGGACTTCCTGGGCTTCACCTAATATTTTCTGTGACACTGTATTTGTTAACATCAGTTGTTCGATGAAATCTCTATGGTCTCTCTAATGATGATTATGTTAGGCTCTGGTCCCAACATATCCTTCAGGAAAGACAAACTGTAGGTTAGAAGATTTTTGGCTGAGTTGGTGTCCTAATCCATCCAGTAGAGGCCTTTCCTATTTACAAAGGATGAGCAGCTCTGGGTCCATCTGTCCCATTACTAGGTGTCTTCATTAGCATCACTCTAGTAGGTTCCATGGAGTTTTCATTGCACAGTTTCTACCTCACCTAACAAAGGCCTTCCAATTTCAGTCATCTCTCCTAGTATTATCTCCCTTCCCCCTATCTGATCACATATATTCTCATCCCCAGCTGTCCCCAGTCCAGTCTTGAAATCTATTCCATTTCTCCTTCTGATTTATTTTCTGCAACTAATTTCTTGTTTTTTTATAACTCAACTTATTAGTAATGCCACGGATTACATGTGTATGAATTTTATTAAGTACCATGAAATAGAAGTTTACCAGATTAACATAAATAATTTTGCAAAACAATCTGGTATGTTTAATTTTAATTGTTTATCTATATTTTGACAGGGATTAAGCAACAAAACTTGCCAGGGAGTGAAAGATAACACATGCATGCCCTGTACATATATTCAGTGTTGGAAAACTCCTACAATTTAAGCCAGATAAATTACTTATTTTCTTATGTGGAGACAATAGTCCCATGAAATTTGTTGACAGCAAAAGCCAAATGTAGTCACTGTTGGGGAGAGGTCAGGCTTCCCTCTATGGCATAATGTGATACATGGACATCTGGCAAATAAAACAGGTGTGAAAGTCTGATAGCAATCATTAGCAAACTTCATTGTTTTCCACTTTTAGAACGAATATTGTTAACTAGAGGTCAAATATTTTCCTCTAGCTTCACAGAGTTGCAACCCTCAAATAGTGTATTCTGAACTTTGGAAGGACAGCAGTCTAAAAAGGGAGGAAGGAAACTTAAGAAAGCAAACACAAGCAGCATGTCTGATCCCTGGGGTCTTTCCTCTACCTATTCCCAGCATTCATGTCCTCAAGAAATGCCCTTGTACTTCAGTGTCAGACCCTGGATGCAGCAGATAGCAGACATTGTTTTATAACAAGGAAACTTTAGCACTCTAGTCTGAATGATAATTTCATGTGTACATTGCACTAAAGGTTTTTATCAAAAGAGACTCAAACTTCAATACAAATGATCTCATCAAAGGGCATCAAACATCACTATTAAAAGGACGCTTCTAATTCCATAACTGTACAATATAAAATTGTAATTTGTTCTCAGAAGTGACTAAAGTCAGTTTTAAAATTTGAAGTGTCCCATAGAATGTCTTCATGTCAAGGCAAGTTATTAAGTGGTTCATAGAGTTTGACATTTCTAACACTAATTAGAACAAACAAGCAGACATTAAAGTATTAATGGACTGTTTTTAGAGTGCCAAGCAGCAATATAGATTGAATACAATGAGAAAATGGACTGTATACCCCACAGAACTACAAATGAATTATTTCCATCTTGTGTAACATGAGACAAAACACACATATGTGTGTGTGCTCCTATTCCTGGAGTTTCTTTCCCACCGGGTCCAACAGCTGATTCAGCCCCAAATACAAATATGGATACTATATGAATTTTAAAACTGTTGACCAATGGCTAAGATTTCTTACTTACTAGCAATCTCTTAATTATTTACACACAACTACTAATATATGTATTTCTACATGGCTTTATCTTACCAGAGAACACCTGGAGCATCCTGTCATCACTGTCTCTACATGGCATTTCTTCACAGATTCCCATTGCCTTCCTCTCCCCAGCCTTTACCTGGTCTGGTAGCCCCTCCCATTCTTCCTGCCTGGCTACTGGCCAAACATTGCTTTATTCATCAACCAGTAAGAGAAACATATATACCGAAGGACCTCCCCAATCATGTTCCTAAGATGATGTGCTTGTGATTAAGAACTGGTAATGTATCCCTAGTAATATTGACACTGATAGCCTGATTATTCATTCTTCTATGTAGCTTCATTGAGTTAGAATGTCTCCTTTGAGCAATACTAATTGCCTTTACCTTTTTGCAACTCTTCCAGTAGGACAACCAAAGTACCACTTGTCCCTTGAGCCACAAATTGCCCTCTAGTTGAAAAAATACTGATGCATGGCTGTTAGACTTGTACAAGTTGTCATTTTTCTAAATTAATACCAAAATAATCATTTATTTTGGCTACACGGACACTTCCTTAACATATTTGAAACTTACTCTGGATTGTGGGAATATTCTGGAAATTCCTTGTGTAGTCACATAACAATTTCATGTGTGTGTGTGTGTGTGAGAGAGAGAGAGAGAGAGAGAGAGAGAGAGAGAGAGAGAGAGAGAGAGAGAGAGATCTTTAATCGGTTCCCTAAATCTTCATTTCCATGGCCTTTATATGGAAGCAGCTGGGCCTGTCTCTAACCTGGCACAGACCAAACACCAAAGCAAGAAAAAGCCTCTTGGAATAGAGAAATTTAAAATTTAACATGGATAATTCTCATTTGGAAACTTTGTAAAAAGGTAGGTTCTGGTTTTGAATATTTTGAGCAATGTCTGATATAAAGCTTCTCTATCTCTTCGGTTAATGATTCCTGGAATACACAGTGTTTATATCCTAGCATTCATATGACAACTGATATTATCCATGACACAATACAGTTTAGTATACCTTCATGAAAAACAATCTTCTGCCTGATGCATTAGAAATAATGAGCAGATATATGACTCCATTCAACCCATAACAGAAAATTCAATGAAGCACAAAATAATGAAAGGGTCAAGCCAGTTTGTGCTGCATATTACTATCATGCAAGAACTTTCTAAAATTTCTGATGTCCAATTATATCAGAAATTCTGTGGCTGGTAGCTGGAAATGTCCATACTGTACAGATAATGTCAATGAAGACAAATATTGAAGAATCACAATTTACTTCAAGGGTATATCTGCTGTAGTAGTTTGAATGTAATTAGCCCCCACAATCTCATAGGGAGTAGCATTATGAGGAAGTGTGGTTTTGTTGGCGTAAGAATGACATTTGTGGAAGAAATGTGTAACTATGGGGATGGGCTTTGAAGATTCATATGCTCAGGATATCACCAGTGTGTAAGTTG
The DNA here is from genome assembly GCF_003668045.3 of Cricetulus griseus. Lineage (NCBI taxonomy): Eukaryota > Metazoa > Chordata > Mammalia > Rodentia > Cricetidae > Cricetulus > Cricetulus griseus. The sequence goes on from NC_048604.1 coordinate 86,915,828, forward strand.
ACTTCATGTTGCCTTGGGTTTAAGATGTAGCCTTCTTAGTTCCAGCACCATGTCTGCTTGCATGCTGTCATACTCTCCATCATTACAATAATGCCTTGGACTTCTGAAACTGTAAGTGAGCTGGCCCAAAAGAATTTATTTATAAAAGACTAGCCATAGATATGGGGTCTCTTCCAAGCAATAGAAACTCTAAGACAAAAGTTGGTACCAAGGACTGGGATACTTTTATGATAAGCCTGACCATGCATTTGTTTGGAGAAATTTAGAGTTTGGTGGTTTGTGTTATCAAAGCAATGGAATTTTTTAAGTGCTGCTTAATAGGTCATATTAATAAAAACATGGAAGACAGAGGTGCTAAGAGTTATTTGAGCTGTTGGGGCTCACTCAATGCATTCAAAGGAGAAGAATTTTAATATGTTGACAAGATACTGTTCTTGTAATACTTTGGTGAAAAAAGTGGCTGCAGTTTTCCCTTGTCCAAAAAGTTTGTCTTGGGCCGTATTGAAGTGTATTTTTTTAATCTATTGACAAGAGGAAATCTCAAAACATCATAATTTATACTCTGCCATGTGGTTTTTAGTGGTAACTCTAATGAAGATTTCTAATGAAAAGGAGCGCGCTGAGCAGGGTAAACTACAAAAAGTAAATTTTGAGGAGAAAAAGATCACCAGGAAGGATAATGCACCTGAATCCTATGTGCAATGAGATAAATGGCTTAATACATGGAATAAAGGGAATATTGACCTCAGGGCAGGATCCCATACCAATGAGCTTCAAACTTGAAGAAGAAAAAAGAAATTAAATAAAAGCTTAGAGCCTGGTATGGTGCAGCCCAATTTTAGTTCCAGCACTGGGAAGGCAGAGCTTGGCAGATCTCTGAGTTTGAGGTCAGCCTGGGTACACAGCAAGTTTCAGGACAACCAAACTTTGGCAGTGAAAGACAGAATGCTGTTGTAGATGCAATTGAACAAGGAGGCCATTTTCCAGTCCCAAGAAACAGCAGAACTTGGCAGCTTAGGCTTTGTGTTTCATTTTTTGTTAAATTGTAATTAGACCAATTTTAAATTAGAAACAAGCTTCTTTTACATGTCAATCCCAGTTCCCGCTCCCTCCCCTCCTCCCCTGGCTGGCCCCCACCCTCTATAACAACCCCTTTTTGCTCCCCAAGGAGGGTGATGCATTCCATTGGGGATCTTAAAATCTGTCATATCATTTGCAGCAGGGCCTAGACCCACCCCCCATGTGTCTAGGCTGAGAGAGTATCCATCTATGTAGAATGGGGTCCCAAATTCCATTACTATAATGGGGATAAATACTGATCCACTACCAGAGGCCTCATAGATTGCCCAGACCTCCAAACTGACATGCTGTTCAGGGAGTCTGAAACAGGCTGTTTCCCAACTATCAGTCTGGGGTCCATGACCATCTGGGGTCAGCTGTTTCTGTGGGTCTGTGGGTTTCTCCAGCCTGGTCTTCACCCTTTGCTCATCACTCCTTCCTCTCAGCAACTGGATTCCAAGAGTTCAACTGGATTCCTGTGTATGTGGGTGTCTGCTTCTGCTTCCATCAGCTACTGGATGAAGGCTCTAGGATAGCATATAAGGTAGTCATCGATCTCATTATTAGAGATGGGCATTTAAGGCTTTGTGATACTTGATTTAGAGTTAAGGATAAAAGAAATGTGTTATGGAATAAAGCTACTGAGGCCAGGAATGTGTCAGTGGTGTCTCTCAATGGAGGTACAGTAGAAAGGCCATTGCATGAAGCTTTAAATTTGATGTCTGGATTGTCTTAGGCAACCCAAGATGTTAAAGATGTCATAGGCATGTAATACCTGCTGAAGAGAGTTGCTAAAATGGGATGGAATCAATCCAAAAAAAGTGTGTTTTCATCATCAAAGTTGGAGATGTGCATAGCATTTTGACATCAGACATGGAGATGCAGTGTTTGGAGTTTGACCTGCTCGTGTTTGGTCTTGCTTTGGCTAAGTTTTTCTTGCTATGCTCCTTTCCCTGGCTTTTGGAATGGTAATGTATAGTGTGTGCCATTATATGTTGTAAGTGTGTTATCTACTTTGTGATTTTAATTTTTATAGGTGATTTCAGTAAAGAGATTTTGTAAATCTCATAAGAGATTGAACTTTGGAATTTAAAACCTTATTGAGACTGTTACAGACTATGTGGACTTTTGAAGTTGATATAAATGAATTTTTCATTACCATATATCTTAAGGGGACCAGGTAATGGAATATAGTAGTTTGAATGTAATTGACTTCTATAATCTCATAAGCAGTGGCAATTTTTATGAGGTGTGAGATTTTGGGAGTGGTATTGCTTTGTTGGAGGAAGTGTGTCACTGTGAGGGTGTACTTAGGGTTTCATATGCTCAGCATATCACCCAGTATGTTATTCATCTTCCTTCTGCCTTATGGTCAAGATGTAGCAATCTCAGTTCCAGCACCATAACTACCTACACTCTGCCATTATTCCCAACATTATGATAATAGACTGAACCACCAAAATTGTAAGTGATCCACCTCATTGAACTATTTTCTTTCTAATAGATGCCATGATCATGTTATCGCTTCCCATCAATAGTAACCCTAAGTAAGATACCAGCGTAAGCATCATGTCTTTTCTAGGAACCAAAATAATTTAATGTAATGCCTCAGATAAGACGTACTGATTAGTAATCTGTACTTCATAAAGACCCACCAAAAGGCTTTATGTTAAAATATTGTGAAAATGATCATTGAAAATTATTATCTAACATCTAATTTTTGACAAAGAATCTAAAATTATACCAAGGAAAAAAGACAGCATCTTCAACAAATGTTACTGGCATAACTGGATGCTGGCAAGTAGGAGGTTGAACATTAATCCATAGCTATTGCCATGCATAAAACCTAAGTCCAAATGGATCAAAATCTTAACATAAATCCAGCCACACTGAACCCCTTAGATGAGAAAATAGGTGGTACCCTCAAATGAATTTGTACAGGAGACCATTTCCTGAACATTACACCAGTAGCACAGACACTGAGATCGACAATTAATAAAAAGGAAGTCCTGAAACTGACAAGTTTTTGTAAGGCAAACAACACAGTATACAAAACAAAACAGCAGACCACAGAATGGGAAAAGATCTTCACCCACCAAACCCACATCTGCCAGAGGGCTGATTTCCAAAATATAAAAAGAACTAAAAAAGCTAGTCACCAAAACACCAAATAATCCAATTAAGCAGTGGGGTACAGAAATAAATACAGAATTTTCAATGGAGGAATCTAAAAGATCTAAAAGACACATAAGAAAGTGATCAACAACATCCTTAGCCATCAGGGAAATGCAAATCAAAACAACACCGAGATAACATCTTATTCCTGTAAGAATCGCTAAATTCAAAAACACCAATGATAGCTTATGCTGGAGAGGATGTGGAGAAAGGGCAACACTCCTCCACTGCTGGTGGGAGTGCCAATTAGAAGAGCCACTTTGGAAATCAGTATGACAGTTCCTAAGGTAAACTGGATTCAGTCTACCACAAGATCCAGCAATTCCACTCTTAGCCATGTACCCAAAAGACGCACATTCATACAACAAGGACATCTGTTCAGCCATGTTCATAGCAGCATTATTTGTAATACCCAGAACATGGAAAGAACCTAGATGTCCCCCAACTAAAGAATGGATGGAGAAAATGTGGTTAATTTACACAATGTAGTATTATTCAGGGGAAAAATAGAATATTGAAATTCGCAGACAAATGGATGTAACTAAAAGAAACCATCCTGAGTGTGGTTACCCCATCACAAAAAGACCAACATGGTGTGTACTCACTCATATATGGATTTCAGACATAGAGCAAAGGAGTAACAGCCCACAATCCACACCACCAGAGAAGCTAGGAAACAAGGAGAACCCTAAGAGAGAAATGCATGTTCCCCCAGAGAAGGGGAAAGGGACAAGTTCTCCTGAACTAATTGGAAGTGTGGGGGGAGGGGAGAGGAAGATAGACGAAAAAGACAGGTAGAACACAAGGGGAGAGGATGACATGAGACAGCAGGAAGATTTAGTCAGGGGAAGAATTGAGGAGAGCAAGAGATACCACAATAAAGGCAGCCATTATATGTTTAAAGATAATTCTGACACTAGTGAAATGTCCAGAGATCTATGAGTTTGACCACAAGTAACAATCTAAGCAGTGTTTGAGAGGCTACCTTAAATGCCCTTCCCTGGTAATGAGATTGATGACTACCTTATAACACCATCCTAGAGCCTTCATCCAGTAGCTGATGAAAGCAGAGGCAGACACCCACAACTAATCACTGAGCTGACCTCTGCAATCCAGTTGCAGAGAGGAAGGAATGATGACCAAAGGGTCAAGACCAGGCTGGAGAAACCCACAGAAACAGCTGACCTGAACAAGGGGTTGGTCACAGACACCAGACTGATAGTTGGGAAACCAGCAAAGACTGTTCCAGACACCCTGAGTGAGCATGTCAGATTGGAGGTCTGGGCAATCTATGGGGCCTCTGGTAGTGGATCAGTAATTATCCCTAGTATACCAATGGACTTTGGGAGCTCTGTCCACATGGAGGGATACTCTCTCAGCCTAGACACACAGGGAGGGTCTAGGTCCTGCTCCAAATGATATTACAGACTTCAAACATCCCCCATGGAAGGCCTGGTCCTCTCTAGGGAGCAGAAAGGGGTTTGGATGGGAAGTTGGGGCAGGGCAGTAGGGGGAGGAGAGGAAACCGGGATTGACATGTAAAAGAAGCTCATTTGTAATAAAATAAATAATTATAAATAATAGGTTATCAGCATTAAAAAAAGAAAATTCTAATCTAGATGAATTTGATGTTAGAGTGTTGATAGTTTTTTAGTAGCCTGTCATGAGAGAGAGAGGAATATAAGAATATCATACTCTACTACAAAATAGTGGAGTTTGACTTCTAAATATAAATATCCTTAGTTTTCATCTTTAAATCATTTCCAAATTGATTTCATGTACATGTTTCATGAGCACAGGAATAGGAAAGAGAAACTGTCATCAAGAAGATCTTTGAACTTCTATCAGTATTAAGTTTACCCAACAAACTTTGTGCACAGGAGACTACAAATGTAGGATAGGAAAATGTAACTTCATATTCCCAAGATTTTACATGTGATTACTTTATTAAAAATATATAAAATGTAAATAAATTACTTAATGATATGCCGCAAGAGCTTAGAAAAATGAACACATTACAATAGAAGCCAATACATAGGAAAGAACAGTAAAGTTCAAGAATTTAATAAAATAGAAACAACAATAATAAATAACACAAACTATCAATGAATCTAGGTGCTAGTTCTATTAAAACATAAATAAGATTGACAGACACTTAGCTATATTATACATGACAGAAAGAAGAGACACCCCTCAAACAACCTTTTTCTCCTAAGAAAGGCCTGATGTAGATAGATTCACAGTAGAATTTTGTGTTTTGAAGGAGAGCTAGAACAAATGTATCTTAATTATTTTTAAAGAAAGAAAAGAAACACTTCAAAAGTCCATCTGTGAAGCCAGTATGCAGAAGGAGAATGAGGAAAAGAAGGAAGGAGAGAGAGAGAAGGAAAGAGAGAAAGCAAAAGAAAGAAAGAATAGGAATATTAGGTCACTGTCTTTGATAGCCATAGATGCAAAAACTCTCAAAAAATACTTGCAAAATGAATGCAGGCATAGGTTTATAAGATCATCCACCATTCTCTTAAAGTTATCTTTATACTAGACATGCAGATATGGTTAAAATATGTAAGTAGACAAATATAGTAAGTTATATAGATGGACTCCAAAGCAAACATCACATGAAAATAAGGAGAGATTCAGTAAAGGTCTTTGACAAAATCCAGTATTCCTTGCAAATCAAATTCCTATTGAGGGGACTGGAAGGAACATATCTCAACATAATACAGCTGCATATGACACTCCCATAGAAAATAATGGAAACTTGAGGAAAAACTTAAGGCAAGCTCGGTGACATCAATAATGAGATAGGGTTATGCACTAAACCCACTCCCTTTCAATATAGTGCTTGAAGCCCTTGCTACAGCAATCACATATCAGAAGTAAATTCAAAGAATACAAAGACAAAAAATGTTCAATTATCACAAAGTCTTACTTCACCCCTACATTCTGCTCTCTTTTCCATAAGAAACTAATCTGTAGGTTGCAGAAAGAGAAGCCTGGACAGCAATTCATCCACAAAATCCTGCACCTATAATCTCTTCTGACTTCAGTCTGTGATGGAGCATGAAGGCACAGACCTTATATGTGTGGCCATCTAATGAATGGTATAATTTGAGACCCATGCCATGATTGGGATCTCATGCCCTACACTGCCTGAATATCCAGAATTGGAGACTGGATAGTCCAGAGGTAGAACCAAACAAGATCAGCTCCCCCCAAAAGGATGAAAACCAACAAACAAATGGACAAAATCAGATTATTCCTAATGTTATTCTGCTGTACACATAGATGGGTGTTTTGTTCAGTGGATTTCAGAGAGCCTTCTTCTGCTAGCATATGGGAGTGTTACAGAAACCAACAGTCATAGTATAGAGAGTCTCAATTGGAGGTCTCCATATGGTCCCTCTCGTCAGAGAGGGGAGTCTAGCAGAAGAGATGGCGGGAAATTGAAAGAGGAATTGGGGATGGAGGACACCAGGAGAACATGGTCCACTGAGTCAAATAAGCAGTGCTCACATGGGTTCACCATGACAGAAGATGTAAACATGGAGCTTGCATTAAATCCTCTTCATATACATTATGGCTATTAGCTTAATTTTTGTGAGAGTCCTAACAGTGCAAGCATATGTATCTCAAACTCATTTACCTGCACTTGGGAGTTTTTTCCTCCTATTTAATTTCCTTGTCCAGCCTTGAAATGGGAGATTTTGCCTTGTCTTACTGTATCTTGTTTTATCCTGTTTGGCTTCCCTCTCCCTGTTCTTTTCTGAAGAGAAAGTGGAAATTGAAAGGCAGTGGATATTGGGAACAAGAAGGGTGGGAATAGCTGGGGGAGCTGGAGAAAGGGAAACAGTGGTCGGGATGTATTATGTAAGAGATTAATTAGTTTTAGAAAACAAACAAAAACACATAATATATTATAAATAAGTTATAGAAAATTCAAGAAAATAATCAACATTTTCACCAAAGTGGGAAGACACAAAATCAACTTACAAAAATCATTATTTGCCTTTCTATATACAAATAAAAAACATTGAAATAGAGAAGATAGAAAAACTCTCATTAACAATAGTCTGAAAATGATATTCAAGAATAAATCTGACCAAGGATGTAAAAGACATCTAAACTGAGAAATTTAAACTTTTGAAAAAAAGAGATAGAGGCTGACATTAGAAAATGGAGACATTTTATAATCCTAGTTTTGGGATATAATTAATATTGTAAAAATAACCATACTACCAAAAGCTATTTAGAGATCAAAACATTATCAACAATTCTCATGGCATTCTACAGAGAAAGTGAAAAAGATCCAAAAATTTATATAGAACCACACAAAAAAGCACAGATAGCAAAACCAATCATTAACAAAACAAAAATATTGGAGGAATTACATTTTCAGATTTCAAGGCATATTAAAAAGATGTATATTCATCAAAACAGTCTGATACTATACAAAATCAAACACATAGATAAATGGAATTAAACAAAAACAAAAGATTCCAAATAATGAGAGACATGTAATGTCAATGAGAGTTGACAAAGATGACAGAAATGCATGGTGAAGGAAGAATGCATCTTAAACAAAAGGTACTGGGAACACTAGATGTCTACATGTAGAAGAATAAATTTATATCCATGTCTATCACACTGCAGGAAAACAATTCTAACTACATCAGAGATTTTAAGATATAGGCTCTGGAAAAATCTTTCTTAATAATACTATATTTTTTTAAGAATTAGGCCCAATAATTAACAACTGGGAAATAATAAAAGTAAAGACATGTTATAATTAATTACATTACAACCTCAGAAATAAAGAAAAATTAAAACAATAAAGATTTGCCATAGCTGAAAAATTAAAATGAAAAAAAAAGATGTAACTTCAGTACATCAAGGAAACAAAACATACCATGAAGAAGACCGTATGTAATTGAGAGGATCTTACAGGTTATGCATCCCTTAGATGATTCAGATTCAAAATTATACAAATAACTTAAAAATAATTGAGAAATAAAGTGACCTAGTAATAAAATGGGCCATGGATCTGAGCAGAGCTCTCAAAAAATAACAAATATTATCTTATACTAATCCAGAAACTACATCAAACGATTTTACTGAGAAAGGGGAGGAATAGAGGAAGACAAGAAAGGAGATGCTAAGGATGTTGAGAAAATTTCTTAAGTGTCTTTCAGCCATTTTAGATTCATCAATTGAGAATTCAATGTTTAGTTCTGTACCCCACTGCTTAATTGGATTATTTGGTGTTTGGGTGACTAGCTTCTTGAGTTCTTTTTATATTTTGGAAATCAGCCCTCTGTCAGATGTGGGGTTGGTGGGTGAAGATCTTTTCCCATTCTGTGGTCTGCTGTTTTGTTTTGCTGACTGTGTTGTTTGCCTTACAAAAGCTTGTTAGTTTCAGGAATTCACATTTATTAATTGTCAATCTCAGTGCTACTGGTGTGGAGTTAAGGAAACAGTCTCCTGTACCAATTCATTCAAGGGTACCACCTACTTTCTCTTCTAAGAGGTTTAGTATGGCTGGATTTATGTTGAAGGCTTTGATCCATTTGGACTTAAATTTTGTACATCATGATAGATATGGATTAAAGAGATCATGGATAACAGGAACATACCTAAACATGATAAAGGCAAGCCAACTGTCAACATCAAACTAACTGCAGATAAACGCAATACAATTCCTTTAAAATCAGGAACAAGACAAGGTTTGCCACTCTCTCCATATCTCAATAATGTACTTGAAGTTCTAGCTAGAGCAATAAGACAAGAAAAGGAGATCAAGGGGATAAAATAGGAAAGTAAGAACTCAAACTTTCACTATTTGCAGATGATAAGGTAGTTTATATAAGTGATTTGAAAAATTCTACCAAGGAGCACTTACAGCTGATAAACAGTATCCCTACTATGTATAGATGACAAATGGGCTCAGAAAGAAATCAGAGAAACATCACACTTTACAATAGCCACAAACAACATAAAATATCTTAGGGTACCAATAATCAAACAGGTGAAAGACCTGTATGACATTAATGACTTTGAGTCATTAAAAGAAGAAATTAAAGAAGATACTAGAAAATGGAAAGATCTCCCATTCTCTTGGATAGGTATGATCAACATAGTAAAAATGGCAATCTTACCAAAAACAATCCACACATTCAATGCAATCCCTATTAAAATCCCAGCACAATTCTTCACAGAACTTGAAAGAACAATACTCAACTTTATATGGAAAAACAAAAGACCTAGGATAGTCAAAACAACCCTGTACTATAAAGGAACTTCTGGAAGCATCATCATTCCTGACTTCAAGCTGTACTATAGAGCTATAGTAATAAAAAGAGCTTGGTATTGACACAAAAACAGACAGGTAGAGCAAGGGAATTGAACTGAAAACCTTGATATTGATCCACACACCTATAAACACTTGATTTTTGACAAACAAGGTAAAATTGTACAAAGGAAAGAGAAAAAGCAACTGAACAAATGGTGCTGGCCTCACCGAATGCTGACATGTATAAAACACCTTCATATTATTACAGATTTTTTTCAGATGTTCTTCCTGAAATGCACAAGACATGTTCAAAATTGTGTGATAGGACCATTCAATTGATTGTGGAATCAATACTGTATTAACATTTTAATAATATTCTTAAAATATACATCTCCATATTTTCATGATTCAATGGAAAGATCCAGAACATAGTTTCCATTTACAAAAGAATAATGTATTAAACAAAGAATGCTGACTGTATTTTATAAACCATAAAAGTGGAAGAAGAAACACACTTGTATGGAAATATACCAATGTTCCAAGAGTTATAGCTCCTATCTTTATATATGTACATTTATCAGTTGTATTGTAAACACTTTTGATGGAAGATACACTTTTCTTGTTTGGATGTCCTGGTATTTTATTTGGGAATCACCAGTTGATGATCACTGAAGAGTTCTGCCTAATATTTGCAACTCCTGAAACAATAATCTGCTATAAGAAGCAGCTGAGAAAAGACAATTTAAATATAAGGAACTTAGGTTTTGTTAGTAGTTTTATCTTTTAAGATGGGATCTCATATATCTAGATTGGCCTCAAACTCATTATATTTCTCTGAATAATCTTAAATGCATGAAGCTTCTGCTTCCAAATTGCTGAGATTATACAAGTATGTCACATGGAGATTCAATGCAGGGTCCAGGACTTGTTATGTAAGAATTTTAGCAAAGAATCTCTATCCTCAGTACTGAAGAAATTTAAAATATAACCTTACATACAAATAATGTTATATGGATGGGAACAAGTAATATTTGTATATTTAGAGAGATACATGAGAAGGGTTTGACATAGGAAAAGGTAAGGGAACTCATATAATTATATTTTAATTTCAAAGAAGTAAAAACCTGCACCCTTGATTTTGTAATTGAGTCACTATGGTCTTAAATGTTGTCTATCCAGTTTCCTGAAGGATGCATATATATAATATATATATATATATATATATATATATATATATATATATATATATGTATATATATATATGAATATGTGTTTTCCTTTAATAGTTTTCAAACTAAAAATGCATGGTCCTGCTTTTAAATTGCCTGTGCCACAATTCATTTTAATGTGGATATATTTAAAATAGAGTAACTAATGCTTGGAATACCTAGGCAATGAATTTTCAAAAAATGATTTAAAATACTGATTATAAAATCTGGAAATGAATAAATTAACTGCCAGTTAAAATGTATCTTTCTAGTCATAGACAATTAGGTAAAAGAGCCAATGAATTCCTAATGAAGAACAGAGAATGTCATTCCCATAGTTACTGCTTTATACTTCCCTGAGATTTAACGACTTTAGACATGGTAAAATGACTCAAGAACATGCAAGACAGCTTAGGATGTATGTACGAGTACCATTGAACTAAAACCTATCCATACATCATCATTGTTGGGTATTTGACTTGCAGATAGTTATCTGTCTTCTTTGTACTTTCTCATTCATTAAAATGAAATACTTAAAATACATGCTATTAGTGGTTTATTGTAGTTTCAAATTACTGTAAGGAATATGTAATCAAATGTATTTTATACTGTGTTTCACATTCAGATTTCATTCTTTTATTGTAAAATAGCATTTTTATATGACAGAAACTTATTGTATCCCAAGACAAAGGAAATATATTAGCAAGCAGAATAGATGAAAAATTTGGACTGTTTTTTATCACTCTAGAAACTGGCAATGGAAATATATAATTGTGATTTTAAACCAATTTGTTACAGGATTCTTGCCTGGGTCCCATTGCCACTTCAGGCCCCAAATAACACACAGAGACTCTATTAGTTACAATGATGTTGGCCAATATCTAGGGCTTCTTATTGGTTAGCTCTGTCTTAAGTTTTAACCCATAGCTAGTAATATATGTATTTCTACAAGGTCTTATCTTACAGAGAATGCCAACCTCATGTGTCCTCTCCTCCTGGTATGACATGGATACTTCCTACTATATTTATATTTCCCAGAACCTTTCTTATCTCCTAGTCCTGCCTATCTTGCTTCCCTATTGGTCAACAGTGTTTTATTCATTAACCAATAGGAGAAATATGTACAGAAGGCTTCCCCCATCAAAAAGTAGGAACGGATTACTGTTTCTTTCCCTCATATGTGCGCACACACACACACACACACACACACACACACACACACACACACACACACGAACAAAAAAAAAACCCATCCATACCCGCACCCTCCACACACACATGCTTTTTTCTTTCAATATATACCATACACATGATTGCTTATCACATCCAGAATCTATTCTCAGTATATATAGAAGACTTGAACTTAGGTAACTTCTATTTTTGTGGGATTATACCTCCCAATAGTGAAGAGAGAAAAAAATTAACAAGAGTGTTCACTAAATACCTGCTGTGAGACTGAACTATACAAGATGATATGAAAGACAGAACTGATAAGAGTGTTTCCATTGCTTGAGATGGGAGACAACCTAATCTTTAGAAATACCCCAGTTTAAAGTTCTCTTGTATTTGATCCCAGTGCAACTTAGAATCAGAGGAAGACAAGTTTATAAAGATCTCTGAATCTTGTGTTAAGAAATAATGTGCTCATCTCCATATGGCTTAGGAATAGGCTCTGGTGATTGGAAGCATTTAATTGTGACTTTGGGTTAGATTTGCCTTGAGTTAAGTGTGTTAGCCAGTATTTTATCTCAGGAAGCTGAAGACTTAACAATTTTACCTTTAATTGTAGGAGAGAAAAACACAAGTCTCACTCTAAAACATAGAACTGACACTGGATGGAGTATATGCATATAAATTTTGTATGTACTGCTATGTATCTTTATGGATAAGCATGAAATCATCACTGACTGATGATAGCTGCAGAGGTAGAAATGATTACTGAAATCCATTACCTGGTTTATCAGGTAAGGACGTAATGTTTTTGCATACTGTGGAAAAATATAATTTAATCCTAGTACTGGGGAGGAAGAGGCAAGTTTCTGCCAGTCTACATACTGAATTGCAGGACAGATACCAATACATAGAGAGAGCCTGTCTCAAAAAAATTTTTAAAGGATACACTTTTACCTTTTTGCTGTCTGGTGACTGAGAAGTAAACTATTGAGAGAATTAATGGGAAATGTGAACAATGTCTAAGAACCATCAAATCTCATCTACATTAAATTTATTCTATTACATAGAACAAAATATTGATAATGGTTAATGAAGAGTCCTGTGTATGAATATTAATAGACTCACACTCTAACTACTAATTTAAATTTGCATTAATTATTTAATATCCTCCCTGTAGTTTAGTGAGATTTACTTCATGTGTTAAGACTCAAAGAACACATAAAAAATCTATCCACCATGACTAAGTGTGTTTCATCCCAGAGATGCAGGGATGATTTAACACATAAAAATCTATCAATATAATCCACCCTATAAACAAACTGAAAGAAAAAAATCTACATGATCATCATATTAGATGCTGAAAATGCCTTTGACAAAGTCCAGCATTCCTTCCTGATGAAGGTATTGGTGATATCAGCAATACAAAGAACATATCTAAACATAATAAATGCAATATACAGCAAGCTGACTGCCAACATAGAATTAAATGGAGAGAAACACAAATGATGCCAATAAAATCAGGAAGAATACAAGATCCACCACTCTCTCTGTATCTAACCAATATAGAACTTGCAGTACTAGCTAGAACAAAAAGACAAATAATAGAGATTAAGGGGAAGAATTCAGACTTTCACTATTTGCAGATGATATGATACAATACATAAGTGACTCCCAAAATTCTACCAGGGAACTAATACAGCTGACAAACACCTTCAGTGGGGTTGCAGGATACAACATTAACTAAAAAATATTATTAGCCCTCCTATATACAAATGATAAATGGTTTAAAAAATCAGAGAAACATCACCCTTTACAATAGTCATAAACAATATAAAATATCTTGGGTTAACTCTAACACAAACAAGTGAAAGACTTGTATAACAAAAAACTTAAATCTATAAAAGAAAAAAACTGAAGAATTGAAGAAATTGAAGAGTTTATTACTGCATCTGGATAGGGATATAAAATATATAACAGAACAATAAAGTTTATTAATGCTATTTCATTGGCAATTTTTATTTAAAAAAGCATTAAAGAACAATAAAGGGGATGCATTAAAATATTTGCATTGTCACTTAGCATATAAATGCATATCTGAATTTTCATTGTTTAAACTTGAAATCCAGTAACTTCTGCTGTTTTCATTGTAGATTTTTCAAAGTCTTGACTAATGTCTACAAAAAATCATGATTATAATATTTTAGTCATGTATTCATAATTATGTTATGTATATGTATATATAGTATTATAGAAACATACCACTTGTATTCCATATTGAACAATATATACAATAATGCAATAATTTTTAATATATTACTCAAACATAAATATTTTAACAGTATAATTAGATCTAATTTTATTTCCTCGAAAGGTTCTTGTGTTAGTTAGGGATTACTATTGCTATGAGAGACACCATGACCATGGTAACACTTATTAAGAAAACTTTTAATTGGGAGGGCTTGCTTAGAGTTTCAGAGGTCATCATGCTGGAAGAGTGGTGGTGGACAGGCAGATGTGGTGCTAAGAGCCCTACATCTTGACTCACAGGTAGCATGAAGGTGACTGACTACCACATTGAGAGAAGCTTGAGAAAAAGAGACCTGAAAGCCTACCCCCATAGTGACACACTTCATCTCAATAGTTCCTGTTGCTTTAGGTGCCACTTTTTATTTTTCTTTGTTTTATTTAAATTAGAAAAAATCTTGTTTTATGTATCAATCCCAGTTCCCTCTCCCTCCCATCCTCCCATGGCCCCACTGAGCCCATCCCATCCTTCTTCTGCTCCATAGAAAGGGTGAGGCCTTCCATGGGGGAATCATTAAAGTCTGTCACATCATTTGGGGCAGGGCCTAGGCAATCCCCTGTGTGTCTAGGCTGAGAGAGAATCCCTCTATGGGGAATGGGCTCCAAATGCTCATCCCTATGATAGGGATAAATACTGTTACACTACCACAGGCCCCACAGACTGCCCAGGTCTCCCAACTGACACCCACATTCAGGGGACTTGGTTCTCTTCTATGCTGGTTTCCAAGCTGTCAGTCTGGGGTCCATGAGATCCCACTTGTTCAAGTTAGCTATTTCTGTGGAATTCTCCAGCTCAGTCTTGACCGCTTTGCTCATCACTCCTTTTGCCTTACAGAAGCTTTTCAGTTTCAGGAGGTCTAATTTATTAATTGTCAATCTAAGTTCTGTGCTACTGGTGTTATGTTCAGGAAGTGGTTCAAGAGTACCTCCAAATTTCTCTTTTAAGAGGTTCAGAGTGCCTGGATTTATGTTGATGTCTTTGATCCCTTTGGACTTAATATTTTTTGTCTTTGTTGTTAGGTTTTTATTTATTTATTTTAGAAGCACTCTTATTTACATATCCATTCCACTCTTCCCTCCTCCTCCAATCCTCCCTTGCTCCCCACTAACCCCACAACCCACCCCACCCAGCCACTTCCCAGGGATAGTGAGGCCATCCAAGGGGAATCACCAAAGTCCATCACATCATTTTGGGGGAGGGTCTAGGCCCTCCTTTCCATATCTTGGCAGCAATAGTATCCTTCCATAGGAAATGTGCTCCCAAAGTCCATTTGTGCTGTAAGGATAGATACTGGATCCACTGTTAGAGGTCCCATAGGCTGTCTTGGCCTCCTAGATGGCACCCACATTCAGAGGGCTTGGTTCCATCCAATGCTGGTTCCCTGGCTTTAAAACTATGGTCTCTGTGTGCCCACTAGGTCAGGTAAACTGTTTCTGTGTGTTTTTCAAGCCCAGTCTTGGCTCTTTTGCTCATCCCTCCTCCTTCTCTACAACTGGATTCCAGGGGTATGGCTCAGTGTTTAGCTGTGGGTACCTGTTTCTGCTTCAGTCATCTACTGGATGAAGGCTCTAGGAATGGTTACCAAGGTAGTCATGAATCTCATTATTGGGAAAGGGCATCAAAGGCAGCATCTCCAATACTGTATAGATTCTTAGTTAGGGTCACCTCTGTGGATCCCCTAACATTTCTCCTGTGCCAGACCTCCCCAAACCTGTACTGACTCCCGCTATCAAGGCATCTCCTTTCCTGCCCTCCTCTACTTCTCCCGTCTCAGTCCACCTGTTCTCCTCTCCCATACCCTTCTCACTCACCCCCATTCCCTTCCCACATCCCTCCTCTCTCCCCATGCTCCCAATTTGTTCAGAGGTACTTGTCCTCCTCCCTTCTTCGGGGGAAGAAGTGTTCTTGTCTTGGGTTCCTTCTTATTTCCTAGCTCCTCTGTTGGTGTGGACTGTAGGTTGGTAATCCTTGCCTCTATGTCTAAAATTCATAAATGAGTGAGTCCATATCATGTTTATCTTTTTGTGACTAGGTTACCTCACTCTGGATGGTTTCTTCTAGTTCCATCCATTTGCCTGCAAATTTCAAGATTCCATTGTTTTTTCTTCTGTTGAGTATTACTCCATTGTGTAAATGTACAACATTTTCTCTATCCATTCTTAAGTTGAGGGGTATCTAGGTTGCTTCAAGGTTCTGAGTATTACAAACAAAGCTGCTATGAACATAGTTGAACATATATCCTTGTTATATAAATGTGCATAATTGGGTATATGGCTGGATCTTGAGATAGACTGATTCTCATTTTCCTGAGAAACTGCCTTACTGCTTTACAGAGTAGCCATACAATTTTGCACTCTCACCAGCAATGGAGGACTGTTCCTCTTTCACCACATCCTATCCATCACAGACTGTCGTTGGTGTTTCCTGATTTTAGCCATTATGGCCTGTATCTCAGAATTGTTTTGAGTTGCATTTCCCTTGTGGCTAAAGATGTTGAGCACTTTCTTAAGTGTCTTTCAGCCATTTTAGATTCTTCTATTGAGAATTCTCTATTTAGTTCTGTACCCCATTTTAAATTGGATTGTTTTGTGTTTTGGTGGCTAGCTTCTTGAATTCACTGTATATTTTGGAAATCAGCCCTCTGTCAGATGTAGGGTTGGCAAAGATCTTTGCCCATTCTGTGGGCTGCCATTTTATCTTGCTGTGTCATTTGCCTTACAGAAACTTCTCAGTTTCACGAGGTCCCATTTATTAATTGTTGATCTCAGTGACTATGCTAGTGGTGTTACGTTCAGGAAGCTGTCTCCTGTTCAAATTCTTTCAAGGGTACCACCCACTTTCTCTTCTAAGAGGTTCAGTGTGGTTGGATTTATGTTGAGGTCTTTGATCCATCTGGTCTTAAGTTTTTGCATGGCGTTAGATATGGATCTATCTGCAATCTTCGACATATCACTATCCAGATATGCCAGGACCATTTGTTGAAGGGGCTTTCTATTTTCCATTGTATAACTTTAGCTTCTTTGTAAAAAATTCAGGTGTTTGTGGATATGTATGTTAATATCAGGGTTTTCAGTTCAGTTTCATTGTTCTACATGTCTACTTTTGTGCTAATACCAAGCTGTTTACAGGACTATAGCTCTGTAATAGAGCTTGAAGTTGGGGATGTTGATGCCTCTTGAAGTTCCTTTATTGTACTGGATTGTTTTGGAGGTTGGTTTTTTGTTTTTCCATATAAATTTGATTATTGTTCTTTCAAGGTCTGTGAATAATTATGAGATTTTGATGGGGATTGCATTGAATCTGTAGACTACTTTTGGCAAGGTTGCTATTTTTACTATGTTAATCATATCTATCCAAGAGCATGGGAGATCTTCCCATTTTCTGGTATCTTTGTTAATTTCTTTCTTTAAAGACTCAAAGTTCTTACTATACAGGTATTTCACTTGTTTGGTTAGCATTACCCCATGGTATTTTATGTTGTTTGTGTCTATTGTAAAGGTTGATATTTCTCTGACTTTTCTCAGCACTTTTACCTTCTTTATATAAGAGGGCTACTAATTATTTTAGTTTATCTTGTATCCTGCCACTTTGCTGAAGATATTTATCAGATGTAGGAGTTACCTGGAAGAGTTTTTTGGGTCATGTATATAAACTATCATGTCATCTGGAAATAGTGATCGCTTGACTTCTTCTTTTCCAATTTGTATCCCTTTGATCTCCTTTTGTTGTCTTATTCCTCTAGGTAGAACTTCAAGTACAATAACAAAGAGGTATATAGAGAGAATGGACAGCCTTGTCTTGTTCCTGATTTTATATAATGGAGTTGAGTTTCTCTTCATTTAGTGTGATGTTGGCAGCTGGTTTGTTGTATATTGCTTTTATTATGTTTAGGTATGTTCCTGTTACCCATGATCTCTCCAAGTCCTTATCATGAAGGGGTGTTGAATTTTGTCAAAGGCTGGAGAGATAGATCAGATGTTAAAGGCTAGGTTCACAACCAAAAGTGTAGGGGGCACTTTTTTCAAACCACCACAGTTTGTATTAGTAAACACCTTTCGTTTATATGTACCTTAAATTATAAGCCTAGAAACTAGCAAACAATACAAACTTCAAGCAAAAATGATATAAATAAATAAATTTACAGTAAATCATTCATAATATGGAATTTGACTTATATATATATATATATATATATATATATATATATATATATATATATATATATGGGCTAATAGTACTTGACTTTCTTCCAATTACCCTTTGAACACAACAAGTCCATGACAATTGTTTATAAAATTGTTTTGAGCTGTGTTGGCAAACACTATCATATTATTTTTACATTTAGTTTACTGTGTGACAAAGTTTCCTTCAAAATAAAAGCTGAGCCAACTTGGCTGCAATTCTGCAATGATTCTCATCACTTTAAGTGTGGAGTATCAGACATTTGCCAACATTTCAGCTAATCCCCATGTTGGTAAGATACAAGGCACATAATTTGTTCCATAGGA
Source organism: Cricetulus griseus (assembly GCF_003668045.3). NCBI lineage: Eukaryota > Metazoa > Chordata > Mammalia > Rodentia > Cricetidae > Cricetulus > Cricetulus griseus. Next base: position 86,934,545 of record NC_048604.1, read on the forward strand.
CCAAAGTCAGTGGTTCTAAACTGTGCATCATGAACCCTTTGTGGTTCAAATGACACTTTCACAGGGGTTACCTAAAACCATTGGAGTTCACAGTTATTTACATTACAATTCATTCATAACCATAGAAAAATATGAAGTAGTAAAAAAATCAATTTAATTTTTATGGTCACAACTATATGAGGAACTGTATTAAAACCTCATAGCATTAGGATAGTAGAGAACCACTGTTAGAAGAAGATGAAGGCATCATTTGACTTGCTATTTCACCAGAAACAAGTCCACTTACATACTAAGAGCAGAGGGAAGAAATATGAGGAAGTAACACTTTACTTTATTGATGTGTAAATTGAGTAATCTTAGCAAAATTTCAGTGAGTAGAATGTACATTAAAATCATTTTCATATATTTCCATAAGTTCCTGTTGCCTTTTTTTCCTATTTCCTAGTTTTCAAAGCTTCAGTTTCCTCCCAAAGTAAATGAAATAATTTCTTCCTGTAAAATGTATAAAAGAAATTCAAAAATAATGAGTTCACAATATTTTTCACAGTTACTTGCCATAGTTATTATTCAGTAGTAATTACATGTAAGTTGATGAGGAAGACGATCTTGGTGGAATAGCCTAGTGCTAGCTTTGTATTGATGCACTGAAAATTTTAATGTTGTTATCGGGTAAGAAAAGTGATGACAGGTATGTTAGTCAAATTCATCTTAACATAATAAAATACCAAAGGACATCAAATTATAAGAAGGAAAGGAGAGTTTGGCCTATAACTTAGAGCTTTTCATTCCATAGTTGGCTGACCCCATTGCTACTGTGTGGAGGCACTATTGCTCTCAGAGGAATATTCCTCATAACCAAACACCTCCTACTAGGCTCATTTCTTATTACTGTTTTATTTTGAGATAATCAATATGTGTCCTAGGCTGCACACAAACTCAGAGGTCTCCTGCATTAGCCTCCCATGTTCTGTGATAAGAGGTGCTTTCTACTATCCCTGCTCAAGACATAAACTCTTAAAAGTTCCTGTTCCTCCCAAGCTCACCCTTTAACACTAAGACATTTGACATCCATTCAAAGTTCAAAATATAGCACCATGTCAAACATTAGACATTATTCATAAGGTCAGACTCCACATATTAAAAACTATTGGAGATTAAACTATTTTTACCTTACCAAAAATCTTTCCCAAACTTTTGGAGAGAAAGAGACATTGTATTTGTGTTGGTTTGAAAGAAAATGGCCCCATAAAGAGTGACACTACTAAGATTTTTGGCTTTATTGGAGTAGGTGTGTCCTTGTGAGAAGAACTATGTCACTTTGGGCTGAGGCTATGAGGTCTCCTATGCTCAAGCTATGGCCCAGCATGGAACAAAATTCATTTCCTGTTACCTGAGGATCAAGATGTAGAAATTCCACTATTTTCTCAACAACTATGTCTTCCTGAATGCCACTCACCATATTAATGGATTAAACCCTTAATTGTAAGCTATCCTCCCCTGTTAAATGTTTTCCTTTATAGAAATTGCCATGGTCATGATGCCACTTTACAGGATCACAAAGCCTAACTATGACAATATTGTAGTTCAAATTGAGCCCCGATATATCTACATATTGTTCTAGTACACTGTGTGGTAAGGAGTATGTTTGTTTCTATGACTTAATGGTTTAATGCTTGTTTCTGTGACAGAATGGTCTAAATTAAGATTGGAATCACAACTAGCAGAGAAGATGAAAGCATTCAAGTTTTCCCTTGCATTTATATTACTAGAGGTCATGAGAGATTCCTGCTGAGCAGTATGTTGAAAGAAAAGAGGTTAAAGGATTTTGTAAAAGTAAGACAAAGAGTTTGTGCTTCACAATGAACAAGTTCTGAGACCTGGATTGTCACTTTTTTTGCTTTCTATGGATTATATTTTTTTATTTTTTATATATTTGAATTACAAACAAGATTGATTTACATGACTATCCCAGTTCCCTTCTCCCTAGCTTCCTCCCCTACCACCCCCCAAACTAAACTCCTACCTATCATATGTCCTTTCTTCTAATCTACACCTGACTCAACTTTTCTGCTTCCTCATGACCACTGCACCCTTCGTTTCCTTCCCTTCTCTTTTTCGTAGCTTCCTCCCCCTTCTTCCCGTGTTCTCAATTTTCTCAGGGGATAGTGGCGAGCCTTTCCCCTTCTCTAGGGGACAAAGTTTGCCTCTTTTAGGGTCTTCCTTGTTTACTAGTTTTTCTGGCAATGTAGATTGTAGGATGGTAATCCCTTACTCTATGTCTAAAATCCATATATGAGTGAGTACATATCATGGTTGTCTTTTTGTGATTGGGTTACCTCGCTCAGAATGATTTCTTCAAGTTCCATCCATTTTCCTGCAAATTTCAAGATTCCATTGTATTTTTCTGCTGAGTAGTACTACATTGTGTAAATATACCCCATTTTCTCCATCCATTCTTCGGTTGAGGGGCATCTAGGCTGCTTCCAGTTTCTGGCTATTACAGATAGTGCTGCTATGAACATCATTCAACAGATGTCTTTGTTTAATGTGTATGAATGTGCTTCTTTTGGGTATATGCCTAAGAGTGGAATTGCTGGATCTTGTGGTAGACTCATTCTCATTTTCTTGAGGAGTCACCATACTGATTTCCAAAGTGGCTGTACATGATGGCACTCTCACCAGCAGTGGAGGAGTGTTCCTCTTTCTCCACATCCTCTCCAACATAAACTGTCATTGGTGTTTATGATTTTAGTGATTCTGACAGGAGTAAGATGGTATCTCAGAGTTGTTTTGATTTGCATTTCCCTGATGGCTAAGGATGTTGAACACTTTCTTATGTGTCTGTCAGCCATTTTAGATTCCTCTATTGAGAACTGTCTATTTAGTTCTGTATCCCATTTTTTAATTGGATTGTTTGGTGTTTTGGAGACTAGCTTCTTGAGTTCTTTGTATATTTTAGAGATCAGCCCCCTGTCATATGTGGGGTTGGTGAATATCTTTTCCCAGTCTGTGGGCTGTCATTTTTGTCTTGCTGACTGTGTCCTTTGCCTTACAGAAGCTTCTCAGTTTCATGAGGTCCCATTTATTAATTGTTGATCTCAGTTTCTGTGCTAATGGTGTTATGTTCAGCAAGTGGTCTCCTGTACCGATTAAGGCTATTTCCCGCTTTATCTTCTAATAGGTTCAGTTTGGCTGGGTTTATGTTGAGGTCTTTGTCACTTTCAATGTTCCTCAACTTTTGTGCCTTTGCCTGTAAGGATATGTTCCTAACCATTCTGTCCATTTAAATAAGATGATATACAAATGTTCTTAAAATGCTTATAGCTCTCAGTAAACACTGAACAGGTTAATATTTATGCTGGTGCTAATATTTACTGATAAATATAGGCTAGGAACCAATTCAAGTAGTGAAAGAAGACAAAAAAATTATTGAAATAAGAATGCACTGCTGTCATAGGATTGTAAGATATTTAATATATATAAGTGCTTCATTCCTTATTTTCATTCTCCTTTGTGGACTCATTTGTCCTAATCTTCCAATTTTCCCTCATAATCCAGGTCTCAAAAAGAAGCTAGCAGTAATGATTGGCATTTTAAAATGTGCCAGCAAGTGCTTAATATTCCCATATGAAGTTGTGTAATCACAGCTGCTAGTAACTGATGTTTAACATAAACAAAAGCATAGTGAGTACTATGGCAACAGATCCTAGAAAAATTTTCTGCTAGATGGAACCATAAAGTTAGGGAGAGCAATGCTCCCCATGTCCCTAATTATGTGCTCCATAGCTTCCAATTACATAGATCTACAGATGTTTTCTAAAGTATCTTATGTATGTTACCTGGTAAAGTAACACTACAATATGGAAACCTGACCCGTGGTGACCATACCTTATTACTTTTATCTCATGCTTCTTTATTTTCTCTATAATGATTCCAAAATATACATTAAATATATCTTATTTTTTAAAAAAGCAATACTGCTAGCAACATTCACTTAGGACACTAAGATTATTTAAATATAGGTCTTGAGATTATTTTTCTGACTTTCAGTAAATCTACAATGTCTCCTTCAGATTACAATGGTTATTTATGCAAGATTTGTCCAATTTTGAATCCCTTACTTTAAATTGCCACAGAGATTATCCTATATGTTAGAAACTTCTTTTAACCTTTTGTTTAAATATCAATTTAACTGGTCTGGAAATGTAAAAAATTACCATAGTAAGTATTCAGTTTTCTTGCACATTTTTATTCATATATTATAATTAAAATAAGCTTTGAATATATTTAGGCTTTCAATATGAAAGAGTTCTACTAGTTATAGAAATTATGAATTAACATTATATCTATGTCACTTTAATAACGTATTCTGTAAACAATCATTATCATTATTACTCATGTAGACTTCCTCAGAAACAAGTTACTTAGGATTTATAGTATGAAGAAAACATTTTGAAATTTTGAATGACAGAAGATAAATACACAGGAAGTGTGTAGCAGTAAAGAACACTTACTGGAATTGTTATCTCAATAAATATATGGGAAGGTTCTAGATTTGTGGTCAAATTGGAACATGCATTGTAGTTCATAGAAGCCTTTTTGTGAGAACGCAAAGATGTCCCCTCAGTTTCTAAAGAGTAGAATTCAGAAGTTTGAAATTTTCCAAACCATTAATCCTAAGGTTAGAGATGTTAGAATGTTCTTAATACATTAAATATGAAGATATTTCAGAATGTGTATAGATTTACAAATTATTAGATGAAAGATCAAATGTGTTGGACATATGCTTAAGCATATTGATACTCAGTGTTTTAACTACCAATTGGCAGTTCTCTTTCTTCCCTATTTCCATCTTGTATCCTGACTCACTATGCTCAAAAATTCCTCCTCTTGACATAGTAGCTTAAAAATGAATGTTGGGTTACATCAGTTATGCACACATATGGTAGCAAGCTTCGCACTCTGGTTGCCTATCCAAAACTGCATTCCTCTCCTTAGACTTGTTTGTATAAACCAGCTTAACACAGGCTACTAAACAACTGAATACATGAATATCTATATCTTAAGTCATATCCTATTTACATATTCACATGCTGGCATTTACAATAAATTATCACATATACCTACCACAGATTCATCTTTTGTTCAACAAGTAGTAAGATTTTTACATATCATGATGATTTGGGGGAAGCACAGCTCTTTCTCATGCCTAAATGATTCTTATGGCTTTTATATTCTCTGAGGTATTCTGTTTATAGAAGCACATTAGTTAAATAACTACATAATAAATTCAAACCACATGAAAAAAAACTTTTATTTCCAGAAGTAGATGTCTTTTGTGATATTTTAAGGAAATGTTCTCACTCTGTTTGGAATAGTAATGCTGTCAGTGAAAATGTGGTTGTTGGCAAGTTCCATTTTCATTTTTGGCAGAATAACTTATATCACAACAACCTCCCACTGAGAGGAGCTATAAATGCTGTATAAAATAAAAGAACAGCTGTCTAAAGGCTCTCAAAGGCAATAAAAGAAGTCAGAACTCATGAAGTCAAAATCCTAAAAGTAAGCAATTACATTAATGTAGAGCCAATGTTTTCTTCTGATTTCTCAGGAATCAGATAGTTTTGAATATCTAAAGAAAACCTACTCTAATTTAGATCAGTATTGAATAAAAAGCATTAATGAACTCTACTTGAGATACAGAAAGCACTGTAACCAATAATTGCAATATATACTGGAGAAGTGTAGTTGTATAGCTACCAATATTGATTATATTATGTACTGTGAAATAAGACACAGCATATTTCTCCTTAATTCAGAGAGATGTAAATTAAAAATCAGTGATTTTGTTTCCTTTCTGTTCTTGATAAACACACTCTGATCAAAAGTTACATGGAGAAAACAGGGTTTATTTGGCTTACCCTGCCAGCCAATAATCCATCTCTGAGAGAATGTCACAGCAAGGACTCAACCAAAAATCATGGAGATAAGAACCACAGAGCATCACTCCACAAATGCTAACTTTTCTGTGGCTTATGCTTATCTTGTTTATAAAGTTCAGGATCACCTACATAAGAACTAGTGCTGTTCATAGTAGGCTGTGTTGTCCTGTATCACTTAAGACAATACAATTTCTCAGAGACATGCCCACAAGCAAACCTGGTAAAGTGTCTTATTCCAGCAAGACAGATACAGTATATATATACTTATAAGTGGATATTAGCTGTTAAGTAAAGGATAATCATGATGCAACCCATAGAACAAGAGAAACTAAATAAAAAAGGGAGCTTTTAGCATGCATGCATGGGATCTCCCTAAGAAGGGGAAATAGATTCTGTGGTTGGACTGGAGTGTGTGGGTGTGGAAACAATAGGGAACAGCAAGAAGCAGAGGCAATGGAAGCAGAGAGTATGGAGAGAAATGACTAGAATTAAGAGGCATTTGAGTGATGTTGTGGAAACCTAGGGCAGTGGAATTACCTAGAATCTGCAAGGCTGAATCTAATAATGGAAGGATACACAACCTGAAGTAGCTACCTTCTATGCCAAGCAAAGGCTTTCAGTGATAGGACTGGAACTAAAACCCAGTCATAAAACTTTTAACATACAATTTGCCTTGCCTAAAATTTATGCTAAATAATGTTGGCTTGGAACATGTAGGAGTGGCCAGCAAATTAATGGTCTAATTTGAGGCTCAAGCATGTGAGGGAGTCCATGATTGACTTTGCATGAATAGCCATGAGACTTAGGATAGAACCAAATTAAATTGACCAATAAAAACATGAATGAATAAATGAATAAATAGTCAATGAAATTATTCTTAATGATATTCTGCTATACTCATAGATTGTATCTTGCTAAACCAGCATCAAAGAGGCTTCATGCAGCAACTGATGGGAGCATATGCAAAGACTCACAGACAAATATTAGGTAGAATGTGGAGAAGGTTGTGAAAGATGAAGGGCCTTAGGAGTCCAACCAGAGTCAAAAGAATGATGCATGGCGAACAATGCCTTGGCAAACTTGAGAAATACTACAGGGAAAATGGCAGATGGCCTTTTAACTCAGGTGCATTTTGTTTCCTGGATTGCTCTTGGATGTGATAAATTAGCTTAGTTTTTGTTGTTCTTGTTTATTTATGTATAGCTTCTAAGTAAGATAATTGTTTCCATGTCCTTTATAATGGAATGTGTAGAATATTTCTGTAAAAGAAATATGATTTTTCAACTGTCTTATTTCAATCTTGGGCATGTAACAAATTTTACTGAAGTAGGTAAATGCAAATTTTTATAACCATTTTCAGGTAAATATAAAGAATTACTGGCAATTATTATCAGCATTTATGCCCATTTTGCCTCTGAGTAAGATATATATATATATATATATATATATATATATATATATATATATATCTGTATCTATATCTATATCTTTCTCTGTTTATGTCTATATCTTGAGAAATGTCTGCTAACTCTAGTTACTTGTTAATAGATTAGGTTTTGTTTTTCTTTGTTATGGGTTTTAAAATTATATTGTGTCTTCATCCTGCCTCCTCTTGTCCCCTTCTCTTTCTCCTAATTCCCCCTCCCCTTAGGAGATCTTGTACCTTTTCCCTTCTCTGGGGATCACGTATGTCTCTCTTAGTAGCTGATTTCCTGAAATCCAGTTGTACAGAGGGAGGAGTGATGAGCAAGGAGGTCAAGACCATGCTGGGAAAATCCATAGAAACAGCTGACCTGAAGAAGGGGGAGCTCATGGACCCCAGACTGATAGCTGGGAAACCAGCATAGGACAAGCCTAGACCCCCTGAACGTGGGTGTCAGTTAGGAGGCCTGGGCAGTCTATGGGGCCTCTGCTAGTGGAACAGTATTTATCCCTAGTGTATGAATGGACTTTGGGAGCCCATTCCCTATATATGGATACTCTCTCAGCCTAGACACATGGGGGAGGGCCTAGGTACTGCCCCAAATGATGTGCAGACATCGATGAACCCCCATAGGGCCTCACCCTTTCTATGGAGTAAAAGAGGAATGGGATGAAAGTCAGTGGGGGAATGGGAGAATGATAGGGGAGGGAACTGGGATTGATATATAAAATAAGATTGCTTCTAATTTAAATAAAAAAGGAAAAATATATTGCTGTTTTTACTTTCCCCAAACTCTGTTATTCTACTATATTGAGGATATTTGTTGTATGGTGTCATATGTCACATCAAGCCTGAATCATTAAGGACTATAATATTTCCTTTTATGATTCATTTACTGATTATAATTTAGTAATATTATGAAACAGTTTATTTCATAAACAATTAGTTCTTTAAGGGTAATTCCCTTTATTTCCAAAGTCCATTAAGATTTTTTATGATGACATACAGTATATATTAATTATTGAGAAAATCAATATCAAGGAATAGTCAATAGTGAGAATAAGATTTGAGTTCTAAATCCAAATTCCATGAGTATGAATAAGACAGATTTAGGTTATATGTTTCAATCAGTTATTCATTGATTTAAATGCTTCCAACTTGCTAAGTAATGATATACCTTCTCTTTAAAAAATCATTCTATATTATCTGTCTGTTTGAAGAAAACTTCTTAATATGAAATTATTGTCTCATTCTTCAGTTTGTTCCTGTCTAGGACAAGTCATTATCTAGAACTTTCTCATCTGAAATCATAGTTTATAATGCTACTTATTAGCAAAATGTCATCTGCAAACAAAAAGGTACACTGTTTTTAGATTTATTAAATGGCAACTACAGTTTGAATTATTTAAGTTAAAAGTATTAAGAATAAGACAGGCATATACACATAATATTTGTAGGTAGCCATAGTAGATAGGAAGTTGATTTCATTAATTCTAAAAAACAAGTGCTTTTAGAGAACTGCAGACAATGTAGTAATTTCAGCAGGGAAATTAAAAGAAAAAACTCAAGTTAAATGAATGATAGCTCCTGTTTCTTATTTTGCAAAGATGATATTCACATAACATTCCTGATATCAACTGGCAAATTTACTGAAGGCAACAAAATTGTCCAATTACCCAAGATAATTTTATCAAACAATAGATATTACAAATAAATTCCAGGAAGGTAATTTTCTCTGACTAATTCTTTTAGTATTTAGCAATTTAAAAGCAACACCTTTGATGCTCATAATTACGGCTACAATAGTAAAATGATGCCAGCAACTATTTCAATTGTGTTAATACCCCTTTTGATAATACTGAAAGCATCTTGTTTGATGAAGTAGACATTATTATATATTCAAATTCATATCATTTTTATTCCTGTCTAGATAATGACTTTTTTCTTCTGTCTAACTATATTAGTCTCTTCACTTTCCTATAGTTACATAATTTAGGATTTCTAGGCTGTTTGAGAATTATCTTTAAATGGGAATTTTCAACAACTTTATGATAGCACTTAACATATTTGAACATATAAATATATTTATTTTGTGTGGAAAATGACAACATATTAAAATAATTACTAGTTTTCTTAAAATTGAAAATGACTAGTTATAGAAGACTAATAACTATATAATATAAATTTTACAATTGTTTCTCCAGTAGACAGCCTAAGAGACTTGTTATTTGAATGGAGATGAAGGTGTATTTTATGTTTCTAATGTGTATCTTGCATAATTGATGAATTATAAATGTTAGATATCCCAAAATTTTGAAGGGTGCTCTTAGTACACTTGTCTGAACATTATATCATATGGCAAATATATTTTTCTGCTGAGGGATCATCTCTCTGTTGCAGTGTGAGATAAAATCTCTGACTTCTAAGATATTTTTTCTACAGATACTCAGGCAGCGATAATTGAGACCAAAGCTGTGATTACCTTTGCTCTAAAGAAAACTATAAATGGGATGAGTATGGATTCTCTTTGTATAGATATCTAGCTTCTTTAATTTTCTAGTAATGCATAGCATGTGTAAAGTACATTTGCTCACATCCAATATAGCTGAATAAATCATTAAAACAAAAGCCAGTGTGTCAGGGAAGTATATATTTCCCCACATGAAAGAGAATACTTATGAATATTTATTCAGTGATTCAATCCGTCATTCAAAATTAATAATAAAACTAGAAAGTTATCTTGGTCAGAAAAGGACTTATTTCATGTATTACTTACTTTCTGTTGTTGTGATTAAGAAAGCAGCATGATAAAAAGCAACTCATAGAAGGAAGAGTATATTTTGGCTTACTGTTTAAAGGGAAGAATCCATATTAACAGAGGAAGAATGACAGCAGGCAGTTTGAGCAGGAAACATAGAGAGAACATGCCTTCAAAATTAAGCATGAAGCAGAAAAAAATGAAAATTAGAACAAAGCTATGAATCTGAAAGCCCATATATACCTGATATATTTCTTCAGGTAAGGCCAAACCAAGCCCTCAAAGAGCATCACAAACTGAAAACCAACTTGTAGCATGAATAATAAAAACCTCAGAGACAGATATTGGGGTTCAAGCTAATGATTAGAGAAACAAAGCAGCCAAGCCACCACAGACTTCTTGTCTCTACAATGCCGGACAATTTGGTCCTCAACATACCTGGAAACTATTTGTCAGGTCTGAATGCTTAGATGATAATAGCATTAGAATGAAGTTAAGCTGCATGTCCACACAATCCACATGTACAATCCATAATTTCTTTTCAAACAAAGACAATTCTCTCTCAGTTTCAGTTGTTAATTCCCTGGGATCATTTAAATCCTTGTCACCACCTAATGTTTTACTTAATCAGTTGATCAGGTTTTATCCCAATAAAATGCTATAGATAAGAAATATCTCCTAGCAATCTTTGAAAGTCATGAAGAGTCTGCAATCTATCTCTCCTAATTTGCAACTTTTCTGGGCTAAATTTTGTAAACCTATTTTATAGTCTAAATAATTAATAGAATCTCATATTTTATTTTTATGGAGCAATTTGTAACCCAGAAAAGGCAAATTTTCTTTACTTTTTCAAACATTCTAAAGTATCTACATTTGAATCAAATAGTAAAATGCTATACTTGTAATTGTAAACTATAGATTGAAGAAATTTCATAATATCATTTTCCAAAGTCTATATTACAAAATATTGGCACAGAGTAGGGCTATGTAACATTCCTTGTGGGAGAACCTCCCATTGATATTTTTAACAGGCTGAGAATTATTATAATTAAACAACATGAAGGTAAATTTTTCTTTGTCTTATTCTTGTAAAGGTATACTGATGAAACAAACTTTTAAACCAATAACTATGGGAGACCATTCTTTAGGCCATAAAGAGCACAAAGGAACTTCAGAATGTAGAGAGCCAATTGCTTAATTCTTCTTATTAACAGTTTTTAGATCTGATACCATTCTCCATTTTACAGATTTCTTTTTAACAACAAATACAGGAGAATTCCATGGGCTGCTTAATTCCTCAGTATGCTGAGCATTTAATTGGTCCTGTGCCAGGTCTTTTTAAGTCTGCACTTTCTCTGTTGTCAAGACTATTGTACAATCCATACAGGTTTGTCTGCCAACCATTTAAATGTAACGATGTTGGTGCCTTTGAAGATCAGCAGTTATTGTGCATCATTCTTGTACAACCTAAATGGTTGGTGACTCTTCTTTATAACACCTTCTAATATTTTTCCCTTAAACATTTTGATTTATGGTTTGTTTGTAAAATCTGAGTCTTCCATTGCTGTAACAAATCATGTCTCCATAAATTCATTTCTGTCAGCATTATATGACTTTAAATTTCCTCTCTGTCCTTCTGGTCCTATCTATTTGACCCATCTCATGCTCTGTTTACCTGAATATTTCCAATCCTTAAAAGCTGAATATTTACCCCCTGAAAAGGCCAATTTGGATGCCAAGATTATAGTGAAATTATTGTTACATCAGCACCTGTGTCTACTAGAACTTCAAAGACAATGTCATTTATTCAGATTTTTAATTTTGGTCTTTGCTCATTTATAGAAGTTTGTCAAAATACTCACTTTGTGGTTTTTCCTGGATGTTTTGTTTTCTCTTTTATAGCTCTTCTATCATTCAAAGGACTACAGTTTCCTACAATAGGCATTAGATTCTTTAATTGCTCTGGGAAAGATTTTCCATGGTGATAGGAAACAACTGACCTGGATTTGGTATAGGGACCCTCAAGGAGTTTCCTGATGGCAAAGGAATGCCTTGTTGACATACATTCATTATACAAATGCTTGATTTTCTTCACCTTCTGCATAATCCAGAAGTGAGGGGTGCTCTGTTTGTATTATGTTTAGAAAAATAATTGCTTCTTGGAATGCCCTGTTTACAATTGCTTTTAAGGTGACCTTGTTTGCCTAATTAAATCACTGGTCATTTTGATTTTTCTTCAAACCTCCTGCAATCACCAATCTTATCCATGCATCACCATGGTCATGAGATTCAATATTGATTGTATCTCAGATCCATTCATCCACAGGTGCTGACTTCACCATTAATGGCTTAAGTATCCCTTTGCATTGAAAATTAATATTTTCAATAACCAGGGATTCAATTATTATTTGTCTAGATTCTGTATCTGGTATTATTCTGTTTACTGCTAATCTAAATCTTTGTAAGAAATTGGTAAGTTTCCTTTGAACCTGTATAACTTTAGTAAATAATTTGAATTTTTTCTACTTCACCAATTCTGTCCCAAGCATTCAAAGATGGTGCACAGCATAAAGCCAGGGCACATTCATCATATAGTGATTGCCTTTCTTTAGTAACATAATCTCCTTCTCCAAGAATTTGATCTTGGTAGGTTTCTATCTCTCTAGCTTTAGACCATTTTTAATATTCTTAGATTCTACTCTGAAGCAGGTACCCCACTGTAATTGTGGACCAGGCTCTAAGATAGCATTAACCAAATCTACCCAGTATTTAGGCATAATTTTATTGCAAACTGACCAGGAGATTAACATCTGCTTCACAAATGATGAATGCATGTTATATGTGACTACTGCTCCTTTAAATCTCTATAAATGTAGCAATGGCATAGGAGTCCAATTAACGCTTACAGAGACTACCATTTGGCAATTCCTATAAGGTTACTGGAATTATTAAGGTTGATTGTCCTAAAACTTTAGACTGTTCCTCTCTATCATTGTAATGCGAATTCATTCCCAATTAAATTCCTCTGTCTAGATTTGAAAATCTCCATGACCTGCTTTAAAAAGTGTTTCTAAGTCCTGTATCTTGACATTCATGACAACCAAATATTTAGACATAAAACCAAGAATTATCAAACCAACAATGAAGATTATCAAAATGATAATTAACAAAATGCCAATGGTGTTAATTACTCAATTTTAAAATCATCCATTGTGTAACCATACAGAGACCTAACTCTATCCATTTTAATAGTGTTTCACACTTTTAATGTGGGGAAACTCTCTCTTTTAAATAATTCCTTCCTTTAAGAATTCCCAATTGTCTTACCAAATCTGCTGAGAGTATCAGTGAACTGTGAGGCATAGCACATCTGATCTGATAACTAGCTTGTGGCTGTGAGCTGAGAGTGGCAGCCCAAAGACTGGGATTTTAGGGGATGCCCACAACCCATGGAGAGAGAGAGAGACAGAGAGAGAGAGAGAGAGAGAGAGAGAGAGAGAGAGACAGAGACAGAGACAGAGACAGAGACAGAGACAGAGGAGAGAGAGGGCTGTCTGAAAAACTATAGAGGGGCTTGTGTGGAAAAAACACATGCGGTGGGTTCAGCCTGAAGGTAAAAACAACTGATTGAGGGAAGATGAGTCCTGTATCTTTTGGAGCCCAGGTGCTTCTAGAATTTGGGTGTCAGCTGAGGACTGTATAGAGAGGCTACAACAAAAAATCCCAACCTTGTTCAAATGTTGAGGAAAACAATAAAACCTATGCAGCTGAGCAGGGACTCCAGGAGGAACTTTGAATGCCGATCAGGCCTGGGATGGTGGCTTCAAAGCTATAGGCAAGTGGGTTTCTTTGTGAATTTGTAGCCCCATATTGTGCACCAATAGGTAGTAGCATGAACAACAACAACAACAAACAGAGACAGATATTTGGGTTCAAGCTGAAGATTAGAGAAGTAAAGCAGCCAACCCACCACTACCAAGGCTTAAACAATCCTCTCCGAAATGTGACTAGAGACTAATTATCAGGTCTGAACCCCTGCTCCTGTCTTATACATATCTCTAGTGCTGGAATTAAAGGTGTGAGTTCTTTTTATCTTTTAAACTGATTCAAGTGCTTGGTGGCCTTGAACCCAAAGAGATCAATCTGCCTTTGTCTCCTGAGTCCTGGGATTAAAGGTGTGTGCCACCACTGCCTGGCCTCTATGGCTATGGCTAGCTTTGCATTATGATCTCTAGGCAATCTTTATTATATCATAAACAACATATCACCACACCAAGTTATCAAAAGCCTGATGTCTGGGAGACTTTGTTGCTCAAATAATCACATCCCACTCCAAATTGCAAAGTCTCTTACAAAAGGGAACAATGGGGGCATAGTGAGGAAACACTGGATCAAAGCAGGACTGAAATCCAGCAGGCCAAATAATAAATCCTGTAGCTCCATGTCTGGTGCCAAAGTGGCTAGTGGCTCAGCCTCATTCAGTTTTGTTGCCTGCTGCACATGTGTCTCACTTGGAATGTTTCAACTTTATATTCAGCTCTCCTTGACAGCTGTCTCACTGGTCTGTTATCTTCAACATCATGGGGGTTCTATTGAATCCTATCCTTCACTTTCAATGCTTTATGAAATGATCTCTGATTCCCTCCTGGCTTCTTAAGGCCTTCTTCTCCCAGCAACATCAGGACTACCATCCTTTGGCCTCAGAACTGTCTGAAGTTATGAAGTAGAAACCATAACCATTCTCACTCTTTTGCTTTTCATATTTCCAAAGCCAGTTCTGGGTGAACAACACTGCCACTTTTGGTTGCTAGCTAGTTAGACTCTGGACCCTTGAATCACATTCACTGACACTTTTGTATGGAGGTGCTTTCTATAAGCAAAATACTTTTCATGGCTTTTCCTTTCACAAGTTAGAAACCTTGTGGGTGGGGTCCTGTCATAAGGAAATCATTTTTACTCCTTCAATGAAAACAAGTCTTGCCCTTAGTAGTATTTTTGGTGCTTTGAATAAGATGTCCTCCATAAGTCTTGGACATTTGAATACTTGGTATCTACTTGGTGACTATTTGTGGAGGGTTAGGATTATAAACTTGCTACAGGAAGTCCTCTGAGAGCAGATTTTTTTTTTGTTTCAAAAGACTCATGCCATTTTAAGTTATCTCCCTATGTCTTCTGCTGGTGGTTCAAATATGAGCTCTTAACTGCTCTTTCAGTTGCTTTCTACCCACTACCTTCACTATGCTATCATGGACTCTAAACTTAAATTGCCTTGGCCATGGTGTTTTACCACAGCAATAGAAAGATAACTAAAACAGCACAAATTTCCTTAACATTGTACCTTTTTTTCAGCACATGCCTAGTCTATCACTTTAACCATAATGACACCTCTTTTCTCTCCCAAGTGCACATTTTGTATTTCTTTGTTACTCTGCTCTTTTATCTTTTAGACCAGAGAAACCAGTAAAAATCAAGCCATAACTATTCTATATTTAAATTTCGCATACCAATGAAATTAATCCATTGCTTTTACATTTAATCTCAGTCAAACTCTTAGGATAAAGCTAGAAGGTAGCAAGAATTTTTGCTAAAATATCATGAGAGTCCTACAGCCCAGTGACTGATATTGTTCCCCTCTGGAACTTCTTGAGTTGTCTTCAGAGTCTGAATTATTTTCATCACTATTGGGATTATACTAGCATGTTCCTTTAAACTCTGCCTATAGCATCCAATGGCCTTACCAGTCTGAAGTTCCAAAGTCTTCCACATCCATGCAAGAAACATCATGGTGAGGTTCTTCACAGAAAGAACCCACTCTCTGGAGGCAACTTCTGAATTAGCTAATTTTCTCTTGCCTTGTTAAAACATTGTGACAAATAATAACCAAGGCATGGTCAGGCACACCTGCAGCCAGCCTCTAACAGACATGGCTTACTGTCCCCTACAAGTGTCTTACAGAAGAAAGAGTTTATTTAGGTTTCTGATTCCCAAACCAAGAGTCTACAATTGTGGGAGAGGAACAAAAGCAGGCATAGATAGAAGGAAACTTAGAGATTAAATCTTCAAGCTCATAAGGCACCAGAGAGAAAACTGAATGTGTGGTAGAGATATGAACTTTAAAAGGCCACCTACCCCTAGTGATATACTTCCTCCAGCAGAGCTATATCAACTACCCAAACAGTGGCATCAACAGAGTCCAAATTTTCAAATACTCAAGAGTAGTTGTGATATTCTTACTAAAACCACTATAACTTATAAGCATGAAGACATGAGTTTAATTCCCAGAACTTATCTAAAAGAACAGTCACTGTGGTGGTACATGTCTGTAATCACAGTGATGAGGAAACAGAGTCAGGCAGATTCTGTGGTTCCTCTGTACAGCCATCCTAGCCTACCTGGTGAATTCAAGATCAGTGAAAGATTTTATCTGAAGGAGATAGTTCCTGAGTAAAATATGCATGCGGACCTATACACAAGTACATCTGCATATTCATGAAAATACACACATGTGCACATTACATAGCTTTTCCTTATTCCAATGTTAACCACTGTCAAAAACTGTTTTGTCTACTAATGTACTTTTCAGGTACTAAAAATTATTTTGACAAGTATAAATAAATAAAATTAATTTGTATATGATCTTTTGTGATAGAAAGATAGATAGATTAAAGAATGGTGGATGAATAGACATGGATGGATAGATAGATAGATAGATAGATACATAGATACATAGATAGATGATAGATAAATAGATAGATAGATAGATAGATAGATAGATAGATAGATGGATAGGTAGACAGATAGGTTAAATACAGCATTTGTTGATTACTAATGAAATTCTAATATAGTACTTTAAAGGTATTGCACAATTGTCATCCCTACATCTATACTATATTTTTTTAATGATAAGGCTGATATTTGTCAGGGAAAGTTAGTTAGCCTTCGTGTCATTTAACTCACTTTTAATAAATTAGGCTCATGCAGTTATTAAAAGTATCAATTGATTTTTTATCTTAAAAAAGTTGGTCCAGTTTGATACAAATCATGTGCCATGTTCATTGGGTATCATTGTTACAATCTATATATTTAGGACTGTGTAACTACATAGGTTATATATGTAAATATAAGCTATATATAAGTATATAAGTTATATATACATATTTAAGTTGTACATATATCTGTATATATACCTTTATATGGAATGCTTTTCCTCCATCATACAATTTAAACATAAACATGGAAAAAGTTGAAAACCTCTTGTCCTCTAAGGTAGTAATACACAAGTGAAAATATTAACACTTTTTCATCACAATTATAATAATACTTAAATTTCAATAATAGTCAAAGCACAATGCATTTGTGGTATCATATCAGTTGTGTTGGTTGAGCAAAGTAAATATTTATGTCATCACTATGTTTGCTTTTTATTTAAGCTCTTTGAGTTCTCACCATGTTTCAACATGAGTTCACATTTAGACAACAAAGTAATCATCAAATTAATAGATTCTAAAAGAAAATAAGTATGTAGGTTCCATTTTAGCTTTGCTTTTCCAAATGAATGTGAAGGCATGCTCTCATTAATTGGAAAACCCATTCAAACTTGAAAATAAGGACACTAAGTGCAAGCTATTACTAAGTGACTTAGTTCTCAAATCAGTCATGTTGTTTTTCCTATTCACATTGTATCTCTCTATGATTGCTGTATTCTAAACGCTTTAATGAATCTCAATTTCCCTTTATACTTCTGTGAATCTTTTAAAATGCCATTCTGCAATTAACAATGGAAAAGAAGAAGATCAAATCTTGACACCTAATCATCTTCACCATAGAATTATGTATATTTTTCACTAAAATAGAAATTGTCATGGGAAACTCTGCTGTAATGTTTTAAAGTGTCTTATTATTTGGGGGTATTTTATTCATTTACTGATACTTAATACATTTTACCACCATGTGCCTACTGTATTGCACAATTACTTAATTAAACAATCTGTCCATATATCAGTTTGGTTTAAATCATTAATTATTATTACCTCAGAGAATCCAATGGTGTGTCAGTGTCAAATTAAGGATAAAAATCAAAGCACTTTCCTCTGGAGTAGCTTTACCAAAAGTGAGACTGGATTTTAGTTCTCTACTTCTCTCTCACTCTGTCGTCTGTCATTTCCTGTTTTCAATCTCTCAGTTGTAACTCTACTCTTTCCTACATGGTATCTTATGGTTCTCTCTTTCCCTGAGTCTGTGTCTGTCCCCAAGAAATGGCTTTTCTCTGTATTTATTGAATAACACACAACATATCAAATGAGGATTTGATTGAGAAATGCTTTACAGAAATCTTTAAAAGAGTTTTACAAGAAATTAAATCATTGACACAAACTGACCCAGATAATAATCAAATATTAATACCTGTATGGTGTTTTCAACATTTGTAGCAGAGATTCATTTAATAAGTTCAATTTCATCCTGTTTCCTGTTTTCAGCAAATGATTATAACACTCATACATGTGAACGCATATGGTCCTCTGATTCTGGAGCATAGATGAGTACATATTTTTAGACTGAAACTGTGAGTTATGCTCTGCCTCCAGCATGGTGGTGGACAAGCATGATGAATATTATCTCCCTGAACTTTATTACATGTCAGCAGGTTATTTCCTGTCTAGGCAGCTCTCTAAACTCTTTTCCAGGAGCAGCTTCCTTTTTGGCAGTGAAGCCAGCTCTCAGCCACAGTTCTTTGTCATCAAGGGGAACAAGAAGGAACTACTGTCTGGCGACCTTGAGATATGTGCTACAGAGACAGTACTGCATTCCTCTTCTAACAACTAGATGGGCCAGCAGAATAGAACCTACAGCTTCTTCAGCAAACTGACAGCAGAACAACTCTGAAAAGGTGTGCTACCAGAGAATTGACGTGATGAACCTATCATTTATATTTTTCCAAACTTGAATCCTGGCAATAAAACAAAAAATCAGTTATTTATATTTTATAGCTTTTCATTTGGAGACAAATAAGTGAAGATGCAGTTCATTTCACAATGAAGGTATATGTCTCCAGGAGAATTTGTTATTGATAATTTTCAAAGCATTAGCTACAATAGTTTATTTATTTATTTATTTATTTATTTATTTATTTATTTATTCAAGACAGGGTTTCTCTGTAGCTTTGGAGCCTATCCTGGTACTCGCTCTGGAGACTTGGCTGGCCTCGAACTCACAGAGATCTGCTTGCCTCTGCCTCCTGAGTGCTGGGATTAAAGGCGTGTGCCACCAATGCCCGGCAACTATAACAGTTTTAAGATGCCAAAAATGAAAGTGAAAGAGACAACACAAGGTTTATTTTTTTAATAAGAGTGAGTCTATGAAACAGTCTTTTTGTCATAACTATTTTGATTGCATAATTATGATTGGGGGGAGAACATAATGTGCAATTTGGAGAAAAATATTATAAAAAGTATGTTGTCCTAAAGGAGAATTAGCGATTTGATGTTCATGAAATAATTTGGAAAAATTAAGGGTAAATAACAGCAAAAGCTTTTAAGCCCTACTCCATTTCATTGCACAAATTATGTATATGATACTTTGCTGCCATAAATAAGGTTCAGGACAATCATGTTATGAATCTATGGCTTTTGAAAGCACAGTAAGGTGAGGCATATGGGAATATTAAGTTGCAATATTCAGGAAATTAAGTAGAAACCATAACATTTCTCAGTGCACATGCATCACTTTGAACTATAAAAATGTATGCACAGCATATGTTAAAATTTGACATCACATACTGAGTGAAAAAACTCAGTAAGCCATAGAACTATGATCATTCATTTAAGCACATTAAGTACTAAAGCAAATATGAATTTTAATTGTAATATTTTCCTTAAGAAATGTAATATTCAAAAATAAGTATGGATAATTTTATTTCTCATGAATACTTGGAATTAATCTATAATTTTGCTACAGCATAAGTTTCTTAAATGGGGCAAAGATGAAGAAAATAAAATAGTTATTCTTTGCCCTTTCAATAAATGCCTAAATTTTTCTCCATTAATGTTGAAGTAACATTGAAATTAGTGGATATTTTTGGCACATTGGAAGAAAGAAGTTCTTAAATTTTTTTCAGTAGTATTTCATTCTTACACTGGCTACATTAGTTCTGGTGTCTTGACACTCTACAATGTGTTTATGACATATTGCTATTTAAATTCTTTAATTTCTGATGTTAATTTACTTTTCAAACCAATAATTTCTATTAATGCTGTTAATGTGGGCACTTAGGCAAGCACATCTCTATATGTTAAACACCAACCTGTTCTACACAATACATTACAAGCCATCCAGGGATACTTGGTGAAACTCTGTCTCAATAAAACAAATAATGATTTGCAGAAATTGGTTCAAGGTTATTGTTATTGTGAAAAGAAAGAAGAAAATGTTATATTTTTCCCAAATGAGGCAAAAGAAGGACACACTAGAGTGATTTTCCACTAGAAAGACTTAATGCAATCAGTGAAAAAACACTTCTTGTGATTTCATTACACTTTCCCCTAGATTTTGATTGACAATTTAGATGTACAAGAGATAAAATTTCCCTGGGAATGCTGATAAATGGAAACAATTGTAGTTCTTCCATTAGCTTTTCCCTGCAGGAATCTTCTTGTTTGTTTTCTGTTATCCTATAGGCAGATGCTGTATAAAACCATCTCTTTTGTTTGCTTTCAACCACATTCTGTTACTTTGTTTCTTATCTATGCATCCTGACAAAAAGAGGTGAAATGAAGCTCCATGCCTAATTTTAGGATATTGGCTAGGAGAATTGCATAAAACATAAAAATGAGGGACTACAGCAATGGAAATAAGATTTTTGAGATTTGTTGTTCCTGTGACTGGATTACAGTGCACTTTTACTTAGACACTTTTCAAAATACCATAAATATCATGCCATTTTCATCTTCCTTGAAATTGTCTTAGTTCTGGAGTTTTATCACATTCAGTTGAATGTTATTAATAATTTCACTAGTATTACAAAAGTAAAGTTATTAATTATTCCCAGGCATCATTCTCAGAACATACACTAGGTAAATAAGTTCACATGGGACTATGAGAAGTAAATTATAACCACTCACTTACAAATGACAAATGTATAAATAGATGACCAAAGGTGTTACAAAACATAGAACAGGTCCAGCAACTGTTGAGTCAAGATATATGATTGCCCAGATTGTTCTCTACTTCATTTTCCATGCTCACCCAATGCAAGATTACTATTTGTGCTCATCTTCATCTTCAAAATGCAACAAAACCTATCATAATATGGTAAAACCTAGTAAACAGAATGATCAGGCAATATATTCATTATTTCCATAAGCTGACAGCATTACAGCTGTGTGCCAGGTTCTTCTGAGCACATAGGAGATAGCATCATAAAGAAGACAAAGATGAAAACTGCTTTCATGGAGATGGTATTCTTACAGAAGAATGAGAAAAGCAATAAGGTGCCACCCCAGTTCACCTTGCTTATTCACTAACACAGCAAGGAATATTTTTTCATGAATGACTGAGTGTCTGGTATATTGCAAAATGCCTTCAGTCATTCCTCAAAAATTGTTGAAAGGAAGCTTTTCATGGACGGACACACACACACTACACACACACACACACACACACACACACACACACACACACACACGTAATTTTAAATGGAAGAGGAAATATTTTTTGAAAATGCAACTTATTAAAAAAACGAAATAGTTTTCTATTGTTTATTTTTCCCTTTTGTATTTTAGACAGTTTGAAAGCCAATAGTATACTTTGTTGTTTTTTACCATATACATATGACTTTTGTCAAACTCTTGACAAATTCCATGCCTCTTGTGTCAGAACTATGTTGTCAAGGAAGACTGGAAGAAAATCATGCAGCAGCTAGAGAAATGCAGGACTGCTCTGTTCTTATAGTAGTGCATTAGCTAGTGAAGTAATAAAAGAGACATGATTCTCAGAAATATAAACATTCAAGGCTGAAGAAACCTGAAGATGGGCACTCTTATGATGTTAAAGTATAGTTATCACAACAATTGTCTAAGGAAGAAATAGAATTATTCTATTCTATTCTATTTATTTATTTATTATACCATCCACAGTTTTTCCTCCCTCCTCTTCTTGCAATACATTGCCTTACACTCCTTCTGTCCTCCCAATCCACTCCTCCTCCATTTATGTTCAGAAAAGAGCAGTCCCCCATTGTCATCATCAAAACATGGTATATCAAGTTGCAGTAAGAGTAAGCAACTTCTCTTTAATTAGGCAAGGCAAAGTAACTCAGTATGAGAAGTAAGGTTCCAAAAACCAGAAAAAAATATCAGAGGCAGTTCTAGCTCCCATTTTTAGGAGTTCCCCAAGAATACTAAACTATACAACTGTCACATATATGTAGATTGTTGGTTCAGTCTCTATGAGCACCTATGACTCCAGGGTAAATGATTCTGTTTCCTGCAGTGTCCTTTAATTCTCTGAATCTTTTTTTTCCTTTTTTCCTTTTTTTACTTTAAATTAGAAACAAGATTGCTTTACATGTCAATCCCAGGTCCCTCTCCCTTTGCTCCTCCCCAGGCCCCACCAAGCCCCTATCCCATCCCCTTTCTGCTCCCCAGGGAGGATGAAGAATTCTCTGGGGGATTTTCAAAGTCTGTCATATCATTTGGAGCAGGGCCTAGACCCCCCCCCCGTGTGTCTAGGCTGAGAGAGTATACTTCTATGTGGAGTGGGCTCCCAAAGTCCATTTGTGTAGTAGGTAATCCTCTGAATCTTATAATCCCTCCTTGCTCTCTTCTGCAGGGTTCCTTGAGGTATGCCTAATGTTTGGCTGTGGATCTTTGCATCTGTTTCCAGAAGTTGGTGGACAAAGCCTCTCTGATGACAATTGGGCTAGGCACCAATCTATGAGTATAGCAGAATAGCATTTAACATCATAATATTGATATTATTTTCTCCAGTCGTGTTTGGTTATATACAAGGTCTGTGGTTCTTAGCACTCAAGGCTATTTCAGGGGTGTGCTTACTCTCCTGCCATAGGTCTTAAACTGGATTAGTCATTAGTCAGTCACTCCCTCAATTTCTAGGTCTCCATTACCTCACTACATTGCATAAGCGGGACAGACTACGGATCAAAGTAGTATATTATGTAGCTGGGTTGCACCTCAATCCCCCATGTATGTTTTGCATGGACACAGGAGAGGGCAGGTTCAGGCTATCCATCTTCTATTGCTAGGAGTCCTATCTGGGTTCTTCCATGTAAATTCCTTGGAGGTTTCCTTGTGCCAGGTTTCTACCTGACCATGAAATGCCCCCTTTCCAGTCATTTCTTTCAGTACTCACACCTGTACATCCCTATAACATGATCACCTGTGTTCCTATCCCCAGTAACCCTCAGGCACCTCATGAAATCTCTTCTATTTATCCTTTCCAGGAAGCTCCAAGAGTCCCACATTGAACCTTACTAGTTACCTAGGCACACTGGGTCTGTGGATTGTAGAATAACTATCCTTTATTTTATAGCTAATATCCACTTGAAATTGAGTAGGTACTATGCTCGTATTTCTGGGTCAGGTGATGGAATATAACTGCAGTCTGCCACTGATTTTCCAATTAAACAGGCTTAAGCACCAAGCTGGTATAACAATGCTAATATCTAGCAGAATAAACTTCAAACCAAATTAGTCAAAATAGATGGAGAAGGGTATTTCTTACTCACCAAAGGAAAAATAAACCAAGATGATGCATCAATACTAAACATCTATGACACAAATGAAAGTGCAACCATATTTGTAAAAAAAATAATAAAGCTTTAATCACATCAAACGGCACACATTAATTGTAGGAAACTTCAACACCCCACTCTCACCAATTAATGGGTTATCTAGACAGAAACTGAACAGAGAAAAAAACAGACATAATGACTCAAATGGACTTAACCAATATCTATAGAATAATCGATCCAAACACAAAATAATGTATCTTCTTTTATGCACCTAATGGATCCTTCTTCAAAATTGGCCACAAAGCAAACCTCAACAAATACAGAAAGTTTGAAAGAATAATCTCTATATTCTCCAACCATCATGAATTAAATCTGGATTTCAACAATAAAACAATAAGAGAAAGCTTACCAACTCATGGAAATGGAACAATTCTCTACTTAGTTAAACTATGTCTAAGAAGAAATAAAGAAATAAACTAAATACTTCCTAGAATTCAATGAAAATGAATACACAACAAAAGAAAACTTATGGGATAGAGTGACAAGAAGAAAGTTCATAGCCATTAGTGCATTCATATAAAAAATGTGTAGAAATCTCATACTAGTGATTTAACAGGGCTTATTTCCTCACAATTGGAAAATATAAAAGAGATAGCCAAATCTCTTGATAGATATGTGTACCCAATGTAAATCAAGATCAAATAAAAATCACAAATAGACCTATAACTAAGGAATTGAAGCAGTCATTAAAAGTTTCCCAATCAAAAAATTCCAGTATTTAAAGGCCTAATTAATAATTTGCATTGAGAAATAACATTTTCAAAGGCCACAGATTCAATTATTATTTATCTAGCTCCAGATCCTGGTATCACATTCTATTTGCTGCTGATGCAAATCTTTATAAGAAATTTCTGAAGGCTTCTTTGGGCCTGTATAACTTTACTAAATGATTCATTTTTTTACTTCTCCAATTATGTCCCAAACTCACTCAAACACATGGGAAAAACAAAGGAAATTCTAGCTGACTTGGCAGGGAATCCCAGCAGGAGTCCTGCTGGCAACACTGCATAGTTATGTGGCTTCAAACCCACAGGCAAGTGGCTTTTTTTTTAATTTATACCCTAAATGTTGGACACCAATGTGTAGCACAAATAAAACCCAGAGACAAATGTCGTTGTTCAAGCTTAAGTTCAGAAAAGCAAAACAACGAAGTCACCAGAGAGCTCTTACCACTATCAAGGCTGGGGCAATGCTGTCCTCAACATGGCTGGAGACTAATTGCCAGCACTGTGACTCTCCTCCTATCTTATATATCTCTCTATTGCTGGCATTAAAAGCTTGAAATCTATTTCTTTTAGACTGATTCATTCTCATGTAGCCTTGGGTGACCTTGAACTCACAGCGATCCATCTGTCTCTCTCCTGAGTCTTGGGATTAAAGGTGTGTGCCAACACAGCATGGCCTATATAGCTATGGCTACATTTGATTATGATCTCCAGGCAAGATTTATTAGATCATAAACAATATATCACCACGTACATATGTACTATTTAAAGCTGTATAAATTTTGGTCAATAATTTTTTCAGCCAGTTTCTTTAAAGCAATTTCTAAAATTAAATGAAATTAAATTTTAAAACTGAAACAAAATTCCTAAAGAAATGCTTATTTACAATACATTTAATTGTTCAGTGTCCTAGTAGATTGCTACAGGCAAATATAAATATTAATTAAAATGAATTTTCTTAAAATGTGGTGTCTTTTTATATTTGGCTTTAGTTTGGAACATCTCATTCCTCAGAAGGACTAATGGCACAAATAAACTAGTACTGTTTTAGACCTATGAGATTCTAGGATTGTCTCTTTTCTGTGGCACACACTGTGTGGAGTCATCCAGTTGTAGTTATCTTCCATATGTAAAAAAAAAAAAAAAAAAAAAAAAAAAAAAAAAAAAAAAAAAAAAAAAAAGCTCCATTAATCTAGCTTTAAGATGCTGGTGGAAAACTATGTATTTCTTAAGTTATATATTTCTTTCTTTCTTTGATTTTCAAGACAGGGTTTCTCTGTATAGCCTTGGAACCTGCCCTGGAACTTTCTCTGTAGGCCATGATGGACTTGAACACACAAATCTGCCTGCCTCTGCTTCCCAATTGCTGGGATTACTGGCAATGCCACCACCACCACCCAGGAGTTGTATATTTCTTAAGCTGATTTCTTGAAACTATTATAACTATTACTTTCAACGATTTTGTAATTTTCTGTCTTAAAATTTAGCATGTGTATTTATCACAGGTGTTAATTAGGCCAGTCCATAATAGGACATGGTATGATGCTAATTGCTCTCTCAGTCACTACTTTGGCTATCAAAGAGACTGTGGTCTCTGGGGTAACTTCCACAGGGCAATTGCTCTGACAGCCTATCAATAGTTTATGAGGATGTAAATGCTGGACTCACTCCAGTCATTCATGTCAAAATTATTTTACAAAAGAGATAGTAATTGGTAGGATTGTTTCCAGCTGTAGACATGTTTTCTTGAGAAGCACAGGAGCTTAGAGATTTTGCTACTACTTGACATTTGTAAGCAAAACGTATGAGATAAATATTTGCTGTAAAGGGAATCACCCATACCTTACAGATTGTCCTGTAAAAAACCCTTTTACTAACACTAAAAACATAGTAATCAGAAGTAGAAATTTGCTTACTCTAAAGAAATGTCGGGGGTTCTTTTCCCCATCCTCTTCTTCTAGAGACTATGAAAACTTCTCCTGGGGTCCTCCTTGTTTCCTAGCTCCTCTGGCAGTGTGGATTTTAGACTGGTAATCCTTTGCTCTATGTCTAAAAATCATATATGAATGAGCACATACCATGTTTATCTTTTTGTGACTGGGTTACCTCACTCAGGATGGTTTCTTCTAGTTCCATCCATTTGCCTGCAAATTTCAAGATTCCATTGTTTTTTTTCCTTCTGCTGATTAGTACTCCATTATGTAAATGAACCACATTTTCTCTATCCATTCTTCAATTGAGGGGCATCTAAGTTGCTTCCAGGTTCTGGCTATTATATATAATGCTACTATGAACATAGTTGAACATATGTCCTTATTATATGACTGTGCATTCTTTGGGTCTATGCCAAAAAGAGGAATTGCTGGGTATTGAGGTAGACTGATTCGCATTTTCCTGAGAAACCACTATGATGATTTCCAAAATGGTTGTACAAGTTTGCACATCTACTAGTAATGAAGGAGTGTTCCTCTTTCCCCACATCCTCTCCAGCATAGAGTGTCATTGGTGTTATTGATTTTAGCCATTCTGATAGGAATAAGATGGTATCTCAGAGTGGTTTTGAACTGCATTTCCCTGATGGTTAAGGATGTTGAGCCCTTTCTCAAGTGTCTTTCAGCCATTTTAGATTCCTCTGTTGAGAATTCTCTATTTAGTTCTGCACTCCACTTTTCAATTGCATTGTTTGGTGTTTTTGCTAGGAGGCCAAGACAGTCTATGGGACCTCCAACAGTCGAGCCAGTCTTTAACCCTAGAGCACAAATGGAATTTGGGAACGCATTCCCTATGGAGGGATACTATTGCAGCCCAGATACAGCAAAGAGAATGCCTTTATATCGTATCTGAAAAACAATAATTCCTACAAATATTTGTCTCCCTTGCAACTGCATAGAATGATGTTGATACCTCTCACAAGTAGGTACAATATCTGTCACCCTATATTATACACATTACTAATGTGCTCCTCTTGTTTTCACTATTGGAAAAGAACTTGTACTCATTTAACAATTTTGATCACTTAAATGTCCTAAAAAATCCCTTCCATGTGTGATCTATATATCTGTCAAGTGAATGAATGAATACTTTTAAGGCTTAATTGTCTAGGATTTTTATTCTATGAATACCATATTTCCAATTTTTACTGAATGTGACTTCTCATAGTTATCGTACTACAATATATATAATATATATATTATATATATATATAGTGTGTGTGTGTGTGTGTGTGTGTGTGTGTGTGTGTGATGTGTGTGTGTGTGTGTGTGTGTGTGTGTGTAAAATCTCCTAGAGGAAAACCAGGGAGTCATTGACATTTAAGGTCAATTCACTGATATTCTTCTCTCTTTAATATTTGTAATGAATTTTAAAAATTATATAACATTTCTGAAACTGACAATGAAAAGAGTCCCACTAATCCATATATTTAAATATTACTAACAAACTAGTAACTGAGATGCATTCTGTGTAGGTTATCAGAGAAATTACCCTTACTAATTGCTTGAAAGTACATGTTCAAAATTATGATGGCTCTTATTCTGTACTTCTACTGAGAAGGAAGTGAGATAGCCAGTCTGGCAGCACAGGCCTGTAACTGCAGCTATTCAGAAGCTTAAAGAAGGAGGATTCCAAATCCATGCCTTTTCTGGCTACAAAGCAAGTTCAAGGCCAGCCTGTGTAATTAAGTCACAGCTTGCCTCAAAATGAAAACAGTTAAAAGGACAGTAGTAACTAAATTCAGAAATAGAGCACTTTTTATTGTATATGACACAAATTTTAATCGCAGTAAAACAATATCAATCAGTAGTAGTAGTAATAACGAACAACTAAATGTATCAGTTCATATGCTCCTAGGAAGGTACTAGTTCTTTTGTTTTTGTCCTTTTCTCCATTTTTCATAACCTTTCATATTAGAAGTTTTTCACTCAAATATTTCATACACAAATAAAATAATTCTTAATTTCTTACTTTTTTTCTACCACTTAGTTAACACTTGAAACTACAAGTGTATGCAAAGTCACTCTTTTCCTCCTATTAGTTTGCCTTGTCCAGCCTTGTCTTATTGCATCTGTTCTTAACTAGGCCAAAAACTACTACTTATATTTCCAGTATATTTTGCCTCAAAATACTCTTTCACTTCCACATGGATGTGCTTTCCACATGTATTTAATATTTTCATATAAATTTTTATGGAAATTAAACTTATTTGCTATGAAGTCTACAGTTAATGAAGTATATGCTATGAACATGTGTGTAGAATTGTTTTTAATAAAGAAGAAATCAGGAAATGATAATACTAAGTTACCCAATGTGTTATAAAGTGGAAACTGGAAAAATATTTAAATATAAAAACCACTCAGGACAGGAGAGCATGTGTTAAGACAATCTGCACCTTCCTCTTACACTACAGAACAGGATCTCTATTTGGTAATATGAAACATTTTGTCAGAATGACTTATTTAAATTTATTTTGATTTAATTAAAAATAGCCTTAAATATAATTTGGCAGGCAATGCATTGAAATTATTAGAATTGTATTTTTCCATTTTTAACCTTTTTATTTCATATTACATTCTAACCACAGATCTCTTTCCCACCATTCCTCTTACCCCCTGTGTCTCCTCCCACCCCCATAGTCCTACCCCAGTTCATTCTTCCTCCTCGCTGGTAAGTGCTCCCATGAGGAGTCAACATACTCTGTTCATTAGTACATTTTCCTCAGGGATTGACCTAGGTGTCTTGTAAATAAGCTATTTCTCATGGGTTTCATTTATTTCCATGAGGGCTGACTGTGGGAAAGTGGGTCAGCTTCTTATGTTCCTCTCTCCTTCACCCAGATTTCTCTCTTGAAAGTTTTTCTCTTCTGCTTCTGCATTTTATGCTAATATAACATGAAAGTCTCACTAGAAGCTAAGAAGTTTTGAGTGCCATGCTCTTAGATTTCCTTCACACTAGCATTGTCACAAAATACAGCATCTTCTTTTACATTAAACAATGTCTACTGTTTTTGATTACTAGTGGATGGAAAGTACAATTTCTTCAGGGATGTTGCTCCTGAGAAGCAACTGATGTTCCAATAGATGTTCTAAAAACTACATACATACTGGTATAATTAGGCAAATTAAGTGTGTTGTGGAGGAGAAAAAGAACACATGAAGTTAAGAGAGAATAGTGGTTGAGGCAGGAGAGAAATTAGAAGAAAGGAATAGGGGTTAGAGGATTTAGTGATTTACTATTTTAATTTTTTTCAATATTTCATATGAGTACTGTATATGCACCATTTCTAGTCCATTTTTTGCTATCCAAAAAGTGGTGTGTGTGTGTGTGTGTGTGTGTGTGTGTGTGTGTGTGTGTGTGTGTGTGTGCATAACTAATTGACAGGTAAGTGGTTTTGAATGTTGAAACTATTCCTGAATTATCCAGGAAGTTTGTGAAAACAAACTCTGGGAAAAGTGGTTCATTTTGGCTTGAGGCAGGACAATGTGCAGATAACATTTCAAAACAACCTGGTGTGAACTGTGTTTTGTGGTTACTATTGGCCATACTTATGCAGATGTATAATGAAAAGCAGTGAGTTGAATTGAACAGGAGAAGTTATAGAATGCACAATTTGAGGAGAAAAGGGGTACCAGGAAGTGGAATGGAGCTGAGACCCGTGTTAAAGGTGAGGAACACATCAAAGAAAATCCTGACATCAAATGGAATAAAGAGAGTTGTGACCTCAGCACAAGATTTCAGTCAGCTGAGCTTCCAACTACTGAAAAAGAATTAAAGAAAATTGAAAGACTTAAAGAAAACTTAAGGCGAGATATGGTACACTTCAGAGGCAGAGGCTTGTTGGTCTCTAGTTTGTGACTAGCCTGGTGTACCCAAGGAGTTCTAAGACAGCCAAGCTCAGATATTGAAGGAAACCATAAAAAGTAGAAAAATAGTAAAAATGCATTTGAATAAGGGAACCACTTCCTAGCCAAAGCAAGCAGCAGAACTTGGTAGCTTTAGATTCATGATTATGTATAGTGGGAAAATACCAATACGGAGTCAGGTAGAAATATAAGGGTATTTAATAGAGAAAAGCCTTACTTACAGAGCTACCTAACCAGCCAGCATGGCAGCACTCTGTACAGCAAGTACCAAAGTGAAACCAAAAGAGAAAACACAGTCACACTACGTCTCTCTAACCACGCCCTCACAAGTGTGGTCAGGCACACCTGTAGCCATCCCCAAGTAGGCGTGGCTACAGCTTCCCCTACAATTTCCCTTTTAGTCTAAAAGAGGATTAAAATTTAACAGTTTAAAGTATCCAAAATTAACAATCATAAAGGTAAAATATAAGAAGATACAACAATCTGCTTATGTCACATCCTAACTATCTATTTTAACTAAACCCTAAAGTCATCTGAAAGAGGTGTCCAAGCCTGAACACCTTCTTCCAACCCAACCATCAGTTGAAATGGAGCAAGTTGGATCCAGTGCAGTCAAGGAGGTGTGGCCCATTTTCTTTTTAGGGTTTCCAGGGATTGCTGTCAGGCAGGTCTTCATTGACTGTGTGGGACTCAAACATAAATAGTTAGCAGAGAAATGTTTGCTTGTGTATGTACACATGCTGGGGAATGCAACCATGAGAGCATAACAATTATGAGAGGGTGTACAGCTTGAGAGAAAGATCCAAGAAAAGACAAAGACGGTCCCCAAATTCTTCTTTTATTCTGTATTACATCAATTGGCTTCTTGATACAATACAGAAACACTAAAGCTTAGTTAAATAACGTGCTTGGATTTTAGAGGAGGAAAGCCAAATCCACCCCTAAATCCAGCATTGGTTTTATTGAATAGGGACTAGGAAATAAAGAGAAATAGAGTTTTTTGAGAGACAGCTGTAAAGTTTACCATATGGCACGTTCCTTTTGTTTGATGGTTATAGCTACCTTTTCTTTCCAAGTATCTACCCATGTAGTGTCCTTTGTCTTCTGGAGATGAGTTTTTCTGTGAAGATAAAAGCAAAACACTTCCCTTTCCTTTGGGAGGTTTCTATTTAGGTTATGAGATATACCTTAGTAGAATACATGTCATTTGTCCTCGTTGAGAGGTTTTTCCTTTTCCACTCGAATCTTGATCAACTTTGATGTTATCTAAAGTTTTTCTTCTCCTGTAGAAACCAATGCAAAACCCCTACCCCAACGTAACACATGTCCTGGTTTTCATATAGAGGTTAGTACATCTTTGAAGTATACCCGCTGTTTGAGTTCAGCAGTTTTTTTTCCGTAGTCCAGTGTCTTTCTGTAGCTGTTTGTCCTTTTTCATTGGCCTTAAGAAAGTTTAGTGTTAATAAAGCATTATGTAAACTATGTTTGGGGGGTTTAGTTTTCCAATCTTGTTTGTTGAGCATCTCCTTAAGTGTTCTACTAGATCTCTCAACCACTGCTTGTCCTGTAGGATTGTGTGGTATACCAGTAACATGCTTTATGTTATAATATTTGAAAAATTGTTCCAATTTTGTAGAGATACATGCTGGAGCATTGTTAGTTTTTATTTGGGCAGGTATACCCATAACTGCCATCACCTCTAGCAGGTGTGTAATAACAGAATCAGCTTTTTCAGAGTTAAGAGCAGTAGCCCATTGGAACCCTGAGAATGTGTCTATAGTATGATGCACATATTTCAAATTTCCAAACTCTGTAAAGTGAAAGACATCCATATACCAAACCTCGTTTCTCCGAATGCCCTTAGGATTACAACCTGCTGACAATGGAGTTTGACTATAAAAGGAACAAGTAGGACAGTTTTTTACTATCTCCTTGGCTTGTTGCCAAATGATGGAGAAGTCCTTTTTCAAATCTTTGCTATTTATATGATGTTTCTTATGAAATTCTGAGGCTTCTAGCACACTTCCAATTAATAAACGATCAATCTCATCATTGCCTTGTGCTAGTGGGCCAGGCAGACCCGTATGGGATCTGATATGTGTAATATATATAGGATTATTTCTGTTTCTGATAGTTTCCTGTAATTGTAAAAACAGAGAAGTTAATTCTGTATTATCAGGAACAAATTTTGTAGTCTCAATGTGTAACACGACTCTCTCTGCATATTGGGAATCAGTAACTATATTAAGAGGTTCTGTAAAATCCTTACGTACCATGAAAATTGTATATAATTCTTCCTTTTGTACAGATGTATATGGACTTTGAACTACTTTACTTACCTCACCTGCTTTATAACCTGCCTTACCTGATTTGTTGGCATCAGTGTAGAAGGTAAGAACTCCAGAAATAGGAGTTTGTCTTACAATACGTGGAAGAACCCAAACTGTCTTTTTTATGAATTTAATTCTGTCAGTTTTGGGATACCAGATATAGTGGGAAAATTCCAATACGAAGTCAGGTAGAAATATAAGGGTATTTAATAGAGAAAAGCCTTACTTACAGTGCGACATAGCCAGCCGGCGTGGCAACAGTCTGTACAGCAAGTACCAAAGTGAAACCAAAAGAGAAAATGCAGTCACACTATGCCACTCTGACCACGCCCTCACAAGCGTGGTCAGGCACACCTGTAGCCAGCCCCTAAGTAGGCGTGGCTACAGCTTCCCCTACAATTATGGCTTTTGAGTCAAGGATATAAAAAGGGTCTATTAAAACTCCATCTATTACAAAGGAAAGCTACTGAGGTCAGGTGTGTGTCAGGGTTGTTTCTACATGGAGGTCAAGGGGGGTCATTACATGAAGCTGTAAAAGTGAAACCTGGACTGCCTTGGAGACTGCAAGATGTTGGAGAAGCTAGAATCACGGGACACCTGTCAAGGAAAGCTGCTAACATGGAGTGAAAACAGCCTTCATCCAGCATCTGGTGGAAATAGGAAACACCCACAACTAATCACCAAACTGAACTGGAACCCAGATTCAGAGAAAGATGAGTGAAGACCAAAGGGGTCCAGACCAGGCTGGTGAAACCCACAGAAACAGCTGACCTGAACCTCTGGGAAATCTTGCTCCCCAAACTGATAGCTGGGATGCCTGCATGGGACTTATCTAGCCCCCAGGAACATGGGTTTCAGTGAGGAAACCTCGGAAATCTACAGGACCTACTCTAGTAGTTCATTAGTTATCCCTAGCATAGGTATGGACTTTGGAAGCCCGTTCCACATAGAGGGCTACTACCTGAGCCAAGACACACAGGGGTGGGCCTAGGCCCTATCCCAAAGGATATGATAGACTCTGATGACCCCCTATGCAATTCTCACCCTCCCTGGGGAGCAGAAAGGATATGGGATAGGTAGGGTTTTAGTCAGGGGAAGTGGTAAGGGATGAGGGGAGGGAGAGGGAACTGGGATTGACATGTAAAACAATGTTGTTTCTAATTGAAATTTAAAAATCAGAAAAAAAGAAATAAAAATCAAATAATAT
The DNA here is from genome assembly GCF_003668045.3 of Cricetulus griseus. Lineage (NCBI taxonomy): Eukaryota > Metazoa > Chordata > Mammalia > Rodentia > Cricetidae > Cricetulus > Cricetulus griseus. The sequence continues at coordinate 86,968,595 of NC_048604.1, forward strand.
TTTTTTATATAAGGGAGAAGAAAGTATAGTTTTGGCAAGGCTATCGTAAAAGAAAGAAATTATAAAAATTGTTCATTTTTACCACATTTTAATTAAAAATAACAATAGTTACTAGTTCTGTTTGAAAAAATGATGTTCATGTTTTTGTTTAAAGTTAATGTTGACCACCAAGAATATAAAATAATTAATTCAGTTAAAATTAAATTCATGTATAATAAAATGAAAACAGAAGAATTTCATCTTCATAAGAGGAAGCTTATTTAGGTAAGATCTTTCTCTGAAGGAACCACTTCCCTTATTCCATTTTATAAAAAGCCTTTCTTTAAATTTGTCATCTCTTGGACCATAAGACTTGTCTCCAACTTTAAATTTTCTGGTTTTCCTTTTTTTCCTCAAGCTGTTCAGCTTGTATCTCTTTTTCCTCTGCTTCTTCTTTTTCATTAGAGATATGTATAAGAATGATGACTAATAACCACAAAGCTCAGTCAATACTAGGCTGTCTTAAAATCTCCTCTGCTAATGAAATTTGTCCAAAACTCTTAAATTTACAGATAGGTAGATTTTTGTTTGTTTGATTTTGGTTTTTGAGACGGGATTTCTCTGTGTAACACAAGGTTTCCTATAACTTGTTTTGTAGAGCAGGCTGGCCCGTTTTCTCTTAGGCAGATTCTTATTATTAGCTCCCATAAGTGTGCCTCAGAAGCAGCATTGGCAGTTACATCATCACATGCTGCCAAGTGCAACTCATTTCCACATTCAACTATGAGCTGTGTACATCCCTATGTGAAACTTGCACCCCTTAAAACTGCCCATCCATTACAATTCTCTCTCTTGCTCTTTTGTAGCTGTTTTTCTTGCCTGTTATCTCTGTCTCTGTGTGTGTCTACCTGGCTTTCTCATATCCCCACTCTAAGGTAGCCTAGCCCCTTCCAATAAACCTGTTGCACTGTCTCTGTTGCAAGTGGCTGGACCCAGCAAATGTACCCAATTTTCCATGCTTTATTCTTTCACTTAGAACAAGGACAAAAACATCTAGAAAAAAAGAAATAAAATAAAAAGGAATGACCCATTTGTCCCAGATTTAAGACAAAATATTTCAGGCTTTTTATTGATAATGAATGATAATGGGCAACATAAGTTTTTCTATGACTACTTCCCACTGACATTGGATGTCATTGATGGGGTACAAAGAAAGTTGGAATGCTATCAAAGGCCAGGAAGAGCAGGTTATTTCACTTTCTGTCTAGGCCCTGTGGGACCATCTAGAGGTAGGAAAGTATCCTTGTTAGGGTTTCTATTGCTGTGAGGAGACACCATGACCATGACAATTCTTATACAGGAAAACATTTAATTGGGTTTGTCTTACAGCTTAGAAGTTTAGTCCATTATCTTTCTGGGAAACAGGGTGATATGAAGGCAGACATGGTACTGGAGAGGTAGATGGTAGTTATACATAGGGATCCACAGACAGCTGGAAGAGACATAGAGGCAGTAGCCCTGCATTGAGGTTCTGAGACCCCACAAATCAACCAACCCCTAATGATACATTTCCTCCAACATGGCCACAACTGTCCCGCGCCCGCTCTGTATTCCTCGCCAGCAAGAAATACACGCAGGACACTCGGATCCTTCTGCAGACAAGCTTTAATGCATTAGACTGAACAGAGACTGAGCAGAGAGTGAGCAGAGACACTGAACTAAGAAAACCATCCCTATATAAAAGGCTGACCAGCCGCCTGGGACGTATTACCCTATGAATGGCTTCAGCTCCACAGGCAAGAATGAGCCACGGGATAGGCAGAGATCAAAGGAATGGAGATTACCCAGCGCCTGTGAAGTAATTTACACCTTGGTGTCTTCAGGCAGCATTATAATGCAGGAACCGGCTTCCTACATATCACCCTTTTTTTATTAATTAATGAAAAGGCTTTATATTATTACAAGCAAATAGGTCACCCATATGTTGAGGGATAGAGGCAGGGGTTGACCTTCCCAAAATCAAACATTAAGACTGTGTACGAGAGTCACCATCAGGCTGTCAGTTTGACCCGAAGTACTCCCGACCTGTCCTCTGCCGTTTTTCTGGGAAAGGGGATTCTCAAGGCAGGTAACCCTTATGCAGGTCAACGTACCTCCCAGAGAAGCCTGTATAATAGGCAACTCTGTGCGATGCCTATGCTCAGCATCCCTCATTGGGGCTGCACAAACCAGACACTCTACCCTGTGCAGTGAGCCTAGGCTCCGGGTGTGCAAGAGCTGTCTGGCCGGCGGCCTATCGCTTAGCCAAAATATAAGCGCTTGGATGATCTCTTGGTTTGAGCCCTGGAGCTTACATGCCAGTCAAAAGTAACAGCAATCCATAAGCAGCTGTATCGAACAATTACACCCACCCCTTTTCTCACAGGCCAGCCAAAAAACGGCTGCATCAAACAATTATACCCACCCCTTTTCTCACAGACCAGCCAAAAATAACAGCAATCTGTAAACGGCTGCATCGAACAATTACCCCCACCCCTTAAGTAGAGACAATCGCTCCGCCAAGGGCAGGAGTTAATCTGGATAACAATAGCGGCTCTCAACTCCCGGGGGTAGAGGGTGGAGTTCCGACTTTTGAAGGTCTGCAGAGGCTCTTCGGGTTGAATCTTTCTGGGATCCACAGGGGATTCTCTTCATCCTGTGAGAAAACACAATATCGCTCCCCTGGATCTTATGAGAATAGGATCCGGGCCTTTCCAAAAATCAGTTAAGATATCTTTCCATTTTACCATTTCCTTTTGGCCTTTTAGTTTTTGAGGTGAGACGCTTGGCCTCGGTATGGCCCCCAGCGTTAATGTAAATGAGGCTTTAAAGCCCCAGGCATTCCAGGCCTTTAAGAAGTGTTGAATAGCAGGCATGGCCTTTTTTCCTATCAAAGACTGGGAAAGCCATTTGTAATTTTCTTTGCTCCTCTGATGGTAAGAAGGAGTCGGTTCCAAATAGTGGGGGTGCTGATGGAAGCACACCCGCTGGCATTTTTGGCCGTGCTGTTTTTTTCTCTAGCTCTGTTTCCTTGTTAGAGTCTAAAATCTTAGAGTCTGAGCTGCTCAGCTCCAAGGCTTCCAGTTTCGTTGTAGGGCAGCTTCTAAATTTACCGGGGTGTGACCGGCCATTCCCCATTCTTTCTCCCTCCTTTTTTGTCTCTCCCTCATCCAGCTGAGCTGTTTCTTTTAAAACTTTATCTCTTGAGCTTTTAGAGTTATCAGAGCTATCAAGATTTAAAGCTTTATACACTCCCTTGTCAGTAGACATTCCAGGAGGTCTTTTTTTCTTATTTGTTGCTGTATACACTCCCTTGTCACTAGACACCCCGGGAGGTCCTTTTTTCTTATATTTTATTGTTAGGCGCGCCCCATCTCTCACTACATTCGGTTTCTGATATGTAATTCTGGACTTCTTTAAGATTGCTGTAACAGTGAGAAAAGTCAAAATAGCTCCTAGTAAAAGCATAGAAGCCTCTATATTAACCTCCCACAATAGCAACATTCCCAAGCCAAAGTCTAGAAAAATCATACCTCTCCGAATTTTTCTCATTACATTCGGTTTCTGATATGTAATTTTGGACTTCTTTAAGATTGTTACAACAGTGAGAAAAGTCAAAATAGATTAACCTCCCAAAATAGCAACATTCCCAAGCCAAAGTCCAGAAAAATCATACCTCTCCGAATTTACCACCCTGCAGTTCTGAATCCGCCTCGTTAGAGGGGTCTCTGAGGTGCTGGAGATGTTAAGCTTCCCGGGTTTCGGCACCATATGTCCCGCGCCCGCTCTGTATTCCTCGCCAGCAAGAAATACACGCAGGACACTCGGATCCTTCTGCAGACAAGCTTTAATGCATTAGACTGAACAGAGACTGAGCAGAGAGTGAGCAGAGACACTGAACTAAGAAAACCATCCCTATATAAAAGGCTGACCAGCCGCCTGGGACGTATTACCCTATGAATGGCTTCAGCTCCACAGGCAAGAATGAGCCACGGGATAGGCAGAGATCAAAGGAATGGAGATTACCCAGCGCCTGTGAAGTAATTTACACCTTGGTGTCTTCAGGCAGCATTATAATGCAGGAACCGGCTTCCTACACACAACTACTCTAGAAAAGCCATTCTTTCTAATAGTGCCATTCCCTGTTAGCCTATGCAGGCTATATTCTTTCAAACCACCCCCCAGGTAGTCCAGGCCTTTTTTGGAGTAGTTTGTGAGTCTGGGCCACCTGGGCTGCCTGCTTTGAAGCCATCTGATATGCAGTGCGTCAGGCTGGTGGAAAATTCTGTCAGAACCACCTAGGGCTTGTGAGTTTGGAACAGGTTGCAGTATTTATTTGATTAGAAATCTGCTGGGCCAGATATATCTATTCCATATAATAATGGGATAAAAAGTAAAATTAGGGGTATAGGGAAAATTTTTGTCTTGGGTATACATTTGGAATATCTAGGTCCACAATAGTGGTAACTGAGAGAAGGTAGACCCAAGACCAGGGAGAGAGAAAGAGATCCCCACACTCAGGAAATGGCAGGTGAGGAAACTTAGGATTACTCATCTAGAGTCCATTTGACCTGCAAGAGGTACATCCCAGTTGACTCCCTAAAGCTCAGATGATTTTTTTAGTTTATAAAAAAGACATAAAAGTTTTATATATAATAGTATTAACATTGCTTGTAATATGTACTGAAATCCACATTGTGGAAAAGGCACACTAATTTGAGTCATACTAAAAGATGGGAACCCATAAATGATTTTGAGTTAAAAGCATTAATACACTCTCCAGAGAGCTGGATATATAGATTAAACAAAGATGTTTTAGCATGATTGAGAAGTACTTTTAAGTATTTTATTAGAAGACAACCAAAAGAAATTTAAAATCTTGAGCTTATAACCTATAATAATGCTCAGTGCTTTACCAGCTTTTATATCAAGCATACCTGAGTTTAGGCTTAAACTTGAAAATATATTAACATGTACTTCTTAATTACCATTAATAGTTTAGTTGACAGCTTTTATAAGAACAGTCTTTAAAATTTCATTCCTGTTAAGTTTCAGCTTTAAAAATTTGAGTTGAAGATTTAATTAAAACCCCTTTAGCATCAAAATAAACTTTAAATAACAAATGGAGTAAATTTGAATTAATATACAGTCCATAGAATGAGACAGAACATTCCTGATCCTTTTATAGTTCACCATTCTAGAATATCAGACATTTTTGTATTATTTAGTTCATCCAATAGCTAGAGCTTCACAAAGTAAGCAAAGACAAAGAAGCTAGACAAATATTGCTGTGAAATTGAGTAAACCTGCAGAATTCATGTCATATTTATAGAATATATCTTATTTCTACACATATTTTGTAACTTATTTAAATTTTCTAGAAGCTTGGTACTAAACAATGAGCAAAGACATAAGTAGCTAGGTGTAAATCTACAAATCAGCTTTTGCTAATTTGAGTAGATTTCTAAAACCTTAAAATTTTATGATCATACAAAAATCTATACCAATCCAAAGTGTGTTGGAGACTTTCTGTTAACTCCTTAGTCTAAAAAAGAAATATATTGATGTAGAGAGAGCTCATTAGGAGTAAGAAGTTTTATAATTGCTTCCTTATTCCATTCGGTCATCTTAAGTTGGTGAAGTCACTTGGTATGCTCGAGTCATGTGGTTGATTCCAACTTGTTGTCATCAGCCAAGATGGAGGCACATTACAAGTTTTAAGATCACTTTTTTTACAGAGTTTACAGATTTTGTCTGGTCCAGCTGACTTGTCCACCTGTGCTTTCTTAAAACTTGTAATGAATGGTTGAATCTTAAGGTGCAACTTGTGATTCAACTTTTATTTAGAAAAATACATCTACTTATCATATATGTAACTTTAATCCAACTCTTGTTTACAAAATAGATGTCCTTATATAGAAATCATGTGCCAAAAGAAACAGAATATAGAATCAGAGGGCATCCAGTAAATACTGTGATCAGCACCATGTTTACTGCTCAAATTTATTATATACCCCAATCAAAGTGGGAGGCAAAAGACTTTCTTACCATAATACAAAGAACATACAATGTAATTACCTCCTCAATAATCAAAACATTAAGTAATCACATGCTGAACCAAATCTCCTGCTGTTTAGACCAAACACTGTGGATCAACACTGAAGGAGCAACAATAGACTCAAACTCTCTGTCCTTATGTCAAGATGGAATAGAGCCACTTTTATGGGCCTCCACAAGTATTGTTAACCACTTCCAATGAACCTACAAATCCTCAGATAAAAACCTCTTTACACAATTGTCTTAAAAGATTTCTTGAGAAAAGAGTGCTGAGAAATCTTAGAGGTAACAGATTTTCTAGAATAGTAAGTTGTAAAATATTAGAGAAAAGATACTTTGGGATCATTTGCTTATGCAGTGACATAAGTTGTTACAATCTACAAGAATCTGTAATTCAGGTGTGCTGTCTTTGGCCATTGAGTCCACACTAAGGCCAATATATATGTAGTAAGACAGTGAGGCTTTAGTAAAGTCTCTGAGTACCAGGAAGGGATTGAGTATGAAGGGTACAGGAATATAGAAATATAAAATTGTAAGCCCAAACACATTTTGGAAAAAATATACCTGACAGCCACTGTTAACCTTTAATGACCACTTTCTGCCTTAAGAGCAGACATCCTAGAAACCACTTTGTACAGAGGTAAACTTTTAACAATTCTCTCTTGCCTCCCAGTTTCCCACTTAGGCAAGTATGGTAGACAAAGGTTAGCCCCTAACTACTCTTTATAGGACCCTCTGTGTTATTCCCTTAATTTTTAACATTCTACATATATGACTCTACTCACTGCCTTGCATTCTTTCAAGGACAGAAAAAAGTCATTGTGTCTGCCACATGCTTTTGCAAACATCCTAAGTTAACATGCTAACATCCTATAAAGAAAAGTTGTAAAACTTAAAATGTAACATGACTTTAAGCCTGACCTCAAGGTTGTAAAAAGCTCTTTGACACACATCTGTAGCTTTATTTTACAGAAGAAGAGGTCCAAAACCATCCTCCATTGCCACAATTTTAGAAGCCTGAACTCTGACTGTGGTCCCAGTTAACTGGTAAGCTTTTTTTTTTTTTTTTTTTTTTTTGAAAAATGTTTGCTTTGGTCTCAGACTTTGGTGATCTGTCCTCCATTATTTATGCCTTCAGACCCAACAGGTCCAAGGAGAAAATGAAAAAGGCTTGTGGAATGACTTTTGCCATAAGTAGGATTCTAATAAGCTTCAAAACAGACCCGAGAAACAGAGAGCAGTGTAGTCATGAAGGACAAGGAGGAACAAGCAGAAACTCCACCAGGGAGATGGTTCCAATACTACAGAGGCCATGAGGGTGTAGAGAAGCTTCAGGTCTTTGATGGAGATGAGAGATGGGAAAGACAAGGTCTCAGAGTCCCATAGGGCTTAAGGGGGTTAAGGGATTTAGCTGGTATCTCCTCGGGGAAACTCACATTGCACAGGCCCCGGAGCAGGGGGTGCACAAGGAGAGATATAATAGGTAGATTGTGGGGTGGGGAGAAAAGGGTCTGAGGCCCAGGAGGGTACAGAGCAGCTATGTAGACTTTCAGGAGGGAACTGAGATGGAACAGCCTTTCAAAGTATAGGAGCTCTGTTCAAGGGAGAAATCCAAAATATGAGAACAAAAGGAAGAAACAGAGAAAGCAGCATCAAAGAAGAGGAGACAAAATTCCTCAAGGAAGCTGCAAACATATCTGAAGGGGAGGTGAGGAAAGGGTTGCAATATAGACCGAGGAGTGCATAGAGAATGTATGAGAATTAGAAGGCAGCTCCTATGGAGATGTAAAGAAGTTGCAGGAAGATGCTAAGAGAAGAATTTCATTCTGGGATGTCCCCATGTGGACTGAGACACATTCAGGGAGAAATGTCTCAAATCACAGGAGAGGGACATCCATTTTCACATGATAGGATCATAGTAGGGTGAGAGGGGCATCTTAGCATACTGGTGTGTGGCTTTTGTAATAAACAATGACAATGGAGGCAGCCTCATGTTCACACTTACCTACTAGGGTAGGAGAGAGAAGTAGAACAAGTAGAGGAAAAAACACCTGAAGAGGTGAACTTGGAGAGGCTTTTGAGAAAATGGAAGGTTCCAATATAGGGAGAGGTGTAAGAGTCTAAGTAGAGAGTTGCCCATGTGTTGGGTACCTTGGAGGTTATAGCAGTCTCTAGGAGCCAGATCAAGAATAATTACCAAGTAGGCAAAGAAAGATGGATTGTTAGAGTAGGTGGAAGGAAGAAGCACCTGAAAAGTTGTACTCTAGAATTTGGAGCCAAATATTGTGGGTGGTAGAAGCCAGCAGAAATAAATGTTTTATACATACCTTAGGAGAGTCAAATTAGTAACTTGGATTGGAGAGGCCAAGTTCCTTGGAAGAAAACTCATATACATGCACTCACATACATGAAAATTCCATGGTTTTGGAACCAGAAAAATGAAGATTAAATAAATAAATAAATAAATAAATAAATAAATAGGGCATGATGGCTTCCAAGTATTGTGGAAGAGGTTTATACAAAAGGGAGAGCATAGCTGGAGTCAGGGACAACTTGGAGAGTCCACAATGGATATGACCCTGAGCTGGGCCTTGTGAAGAGGGAGGAAGGAAGAGGTAAGGGGCAGTTAAAAATGTAGGGAAGGGCAGCTGGGGAAGGGGCAGTCCAGATCCAGGGCTGGAGAATTTTAAGGTAGGTGTCATGGTATGCCAGCCATACCCTGTAACATGTAGGGACTGGGGGATTCTGGGAGAACTTGGTGGTCAGGTCCACTTCGTTATGTGATAGAGGCACCTCAGATAACCCTCTGGCCCAGGCTTGATACACACAAACATCCACAGCCCTTGCCAAAATGTCATCATTGTCTCTAACACAGTTGCTAATATTGTTCTCCTATGAAACCTCTTAAGTTGAACCTCAATAGTCTGCCTTGCTCTCACAACCACTTCCTTCCAAGATCCTAACAGGATCACCCATTATGTCCAGTTTACTCCATCCTATTGTTATCAAAACAGAAAAAAAGGCCAACTGTCTCCCACATTTCTCTAAAATACAGCATGATCAGTCCTGTCACAGCAATATTGTAGTTGCAAGTGACAATTTTTTTTTGCATAGTTTTCTGTTACTGTGAAGAGATGCCATGATAAATGCAACTTATAAAATATATTTAGTTCAGGGCTCACAGTTCCTGGGGATAGGAGAATCCATCACCATTACAACAGGGAGGCACGAATGGTGCTGCAGCACTATTGAGAGAAAATACCTGATCAACAAGCACAGGATGGGGTGAGGAGCACTAACTTGGGATTACATTGGTTATTGAAATCTCAAAACCCATCCCTAGTGACACATCTCCTTCAACAAGGCTACACTATCTAATCATTTCCAAATAGTCCCACAAAATGTAGAGCAAGCATTAAAATATATGAGCCTGCGGGATCCTGTCTTAGAGTTTCTATTGTGGCACTAAAATATCATGACCAAAAAGCAAGGTGGGGATGAAAGGCATTTTTGTCTTATACTTCCATATTGCTGTTCATAACCAAAGGAAGTCAAGATAGAAAAGAGGCAAGGAGCGAACCTTGTTTCAGGAGTTGATGCAGAGGCCAGGGAGGAGTGCTGTTTACTGGCTTTGTTAGGAAGGATGAGCAGCCCAAGAATGACACCACCCAAAATGCACTTGATACTCTCCCATTAAACACTAATTTAAAAAATGCCTTACAGGTGGATTTTTTTTTTGGTTTTTCAAGAGACAAGGTTTCTCTGTGTAGCTTTGGAGCCTATCCTGGCACTCGCTCTGGAGACCAGGCTGTCCTGGCACTCACAGAGATCCACCTGCCTCTGCCTCCCAAGTGCTGGGATTAAAGGCCTGCATCACCAACAGCTGGCGACAGTTGTATCTTTTGGAGGCATCCTTCCTCCCTGATGACTCTACTTTGTGTCAAGTTGACACAAAACCAACCAGCATAGGGACATTCTTAATCAAACCACTACAATGTGTTTTTAAGTAAACTTAGAAAATGTTTTCCTATGCATTTTTCAACCATACTTAGTATTATTTAGTTCTCCTTTCTCACCATGCATTGCATCTCTTTACCCTCCCCAGTTAAAGCTCCAACTTTCATGTTCCCCTTTCCCTTTTGATAGTACCTTTGGCCTACTATTCTATTTTTCAATTTAGAGTTCCTTCTCTCTTTTCTTGCTACAACAATTTCTACTTTCAAGAACTGAGCATGGCATCCTCAAATGAGAGGGAACATGCCATATTTGCCTTTCTATATCTGTATTATCTCACTGATAATATTTTACACTTCAGTTCACTTACCTGCAAATTACATTATTTTGTGTTTTTTACAGGTTAGTAGAATTCCACTGTGCAAATATACCATGTTTTCATTATCCATCGTAAGTTTAAGAACAATTATATTACTTTATCTATGAGGTATTGCAGATAAGGTGTCAATGAACATAGCTGAGCATGTGTGTCTGTAGTGGGATTTCAAATCCTTTGCCCATGTACCAAGGAGTGGTACAGCTGAGTCATATGGTATTTCTATTTTTAGTTTTTTGAAAATTCTCCAGACTGATTACCATAGTTGCAGCACCCACACGGAATGGGGGTTTTCTTTTCTCTAAATCCTCATTAGCGTTTTTGTCAGTTGATTTCTTTCTTAGTCATTTTGGTTGGGGTAAAGCAAAGTCTCAGGATAGTTTTAACCATGTAATTGCTAAAGATTTTATATTAGTTACTTTATTACTGCTGTGATAAAACACCAAGATCAAGGCAGTTTGTACATGAAAGGAGATATTTTGGGTTAATGGTTCCAGAATTATAAGACTATCATGTAAATGGAGTTCTTAATTTGTCTAGATAATAAAAAGCCAGAGTCAGATATAGGGGGAAATGCTGAGAGATCAAAGAGAATGAGTAAGCCAGAGGACACCTTACCTCCCTACGGTCTCAGCAGACAAGATAGTGATTTCTGGTTTGGCTCTGCTTATATCCTGTTTCTGCCCAATGCCCTCACTTCCTATCTGTCTGTACAGACCTCCAGACCTCTATGGTTAGCTAGTGGCAAGCTTCAATCTCTGACTCGCAGACAGGCTTCATTTGTACAAGCAAGATACCACCACACTACCATGATTATTGCAAAGAAGCATGGCATCAGGCAGATATGGTAGCTCGAAAAGCAGCTGAGAGTTCATATCTTGAACTACAAAGTGGAAGCATTCCTAGAAAACTGGGGTTGGCTAGAGATTTTTGAAACTTCCTCCTACAAAGCATGTGCCCTAAAACTAGCTGAAGAGCACGTACAACTGGGGACCAAGTATTCAAATGCTGAAAAATGTGGAAGAATTCTAATTCAATTTACCACATTCTACTGTGTGACTCCCACAGAATCATATCCATATCATAATGTAAATTATACTTAGTTCAATCTAAAATATCTCCATAGTCTTTCAGTCTCAACAACACAAAAACTCTAAAATTCAAAGTCTCTTCTAATATGTAAGGCAATCTCTTAATTGTAACTTCCTATAAAATCCAAAAGCAAATTACATATTTCCAACATATAATGTCATTGAGTATAGATTATCATTCCAAAAGTGAGAAATCAGACCATAGTAAGGAAATGTTGAGCCAAAGCAAGTATGAAACATAGCAGGGAAAATTCCAAACCCTGTAGCTCCATGTTGGATGTCAAAGGGCTTAGATATCATTTATCCTCCAGGTTCTTTGACAGACCTTCTCTTGATTGGGTTTTACTTCCTGCTTTCATCTCTTTAAAAGTTACCCATTTTGTCACATGTCCAATATTTTAAGGTTTCCAGTGCAATCTAGACTTCATTTCCACAAGCTTCATAGATTGGTTTAATCTATTACAATTTAAATCAGTTTCAGGTAAATTATCAGGATAAGAACAAAAAACAGCCACATTCTTCAGCCAAATATCACAAAGAAGGTTCTTATCCCAGTCACTAATATTGACCTTTTGACATGGTTCTCCATATTCCATTTTGCCTTCACAATTACTGTCTTCCAAACACAGTAAAATCTGATTACAATCTTCAACCACTTTTCAAATATAATAATAGCCAGAGTCTTCCTCAGTCCTCAAAAATGACATCGTCAGGTTATTCACAGTAAAAGATGTTGATCACATTTAAAGTTCTTTCTTATCTTTATTTTATTCTTTTAAGAACTATATAGTCTGATTTTAGCTCATTTTTTTAGTTGGATCATTTACTTTGTTCTTTGATTCTTGAGTCTTTTGTATATTCATTACATTAATTTTCTATTGAATGTGTACCTAGCAAAGATTTTTCTCCCACTCTGTGGGTTTCCTTTACTCAATTGTTTGTTTCTTTTGTTGTATAGAAGATTTGTACTTTATGAAGTTCTATTTGTCCATGGTTGGCTTTAAATTCTGAGTGAATAGAGCCTTATTCAGAAATTTCTTTTCTTAACCTTTATCTGTAGGGTGCATTCTATTCTTTTTTCTAACAGCTTCATCATTTATGGTTTCACACTGAGGTCTCTGAATCATTTGAAGTTTATTTTTGTTCCAGGAGATATATAGGTTTGATTCTTCTACAGATTAACAAAAAGTTTTCTCAGCACCATTTGTTGAAGGTTCTAACTTTCTTTAAGGGTGTATTTTTGGCATCTTTGTCAAATATCAGATGACTGTAATTAAGTGTTGCCTAGGTTTTAGTTTTCTATATTATCTTACTGATTTGCCTGTCTGCTTTTGTGTCAGAACTTTTATTTTTTGTATTACTATTAAACTCAGTAATATAACTCAAACGCTAATAGGATAATCTCTCCAATATCTTTTTTTTCAACAGAACTACTTTGGATAGTGAGCTGCTTATGTTTTTGACATGAACTTTAAGATTTTTGTTTGCTTGTTTGTTTATGTGATGGGAGTTTATGTTTATGTCATGGGAGTTTTGGTTGATGTATGACATTGGTATTTCAAAGTTAATAAAATTTTAAACAGTTTTATTTCCATTTTATTTATAAGTATCTGTGGTTTGGCCCCTGTGTGTGTGTGTGTGTGTGTGTGTGTGTGTGTGTGTGTGTGTGTGTGTGTGTGTGCATGACTGTGTATATGTAGGTGTGTCTGTGTGTTTGTATATATAGCATATAAGCCTTGTACCACTGAGGACCAGAGAGGTTGTTGGCTCCTCTGAATTGGGGTTATAGATGTTTGTGAACCCCCATCTGGATGCTCAGCATTGAACCCTATTCCTCAGAAAGAACAGTGTTCTTACCTCTTAAGCAACTTCTTCAATCCCAGAAAGTATAATGATTTTTGTAAATTAATTTTATAAGCTGCAAACATATCTGTTTATCATTTTTACAAATTTTGGGGTGGAATATTGCCATGTCATCTGCTAATAGAAGTAATTTCACTTTTTATTACCTATTAATATCTCCTTAACTTTTTTCTTGACCTTATTGCTCCAGATAAAGTTTCAAACATAATCAATTATATTAATATATAAAAATAGAAGTGCAGGCCACATCATCAAAAATAACAGATATGCCACCCACATGTTGAACTTTACAACTCCTTTTGTTCCCACAGTCAAAATCATCTGGTATGCTTTCCCCACAACCCCCATAACTCCCACAACCCCCAAACACAGTGCCATGTCCCCACATCCAATTCAAACAGGCATGGCCTGCTCATGAGTAGTCCATACCAGCCACAGCAGGTAGGATGCCTGCCCACAGAACTCTCATTTTCCTTTAATTCAATTCCCACAGACCCAATCCACCAGTATCACTTCCATCCCCACTCTCCAATGCCTTTGTTTTATGCCAGCCTCCTACAAAGGTGGATATACCCTGCTCAACCAAAGGTCATGCCAGATGCCAGAAATCTATGTAGGCTCCTGCCCTTGAAACTCTTCTACTCATTCAATGTTCTCAGTTCCCCCAATATCCTCTCCCATTTTCTTTTCTATTCCCCAACCCCAAACACAGGCAGAGACCCCTGCTTGACAAGAGGCCACACAGATCAGAAGACCACAGAGGAAATAGAAATCAAGGAAAAACACAAACCCAACAAAGACAAAGTCAGGAATTGGCACCTATAGTCACCCCAAACACAGATGCCTTTATAGAGGGCTAATATCTGAAATATATTAAGAATTCAAGAAACTAGACACCAACAAAACAAATAATCCAATTAAAAATGATGTACAGATCTAAACTTAGAATTCTCAATAAGGGAGTCTTAGTTGGCTCAGAAACACTTATAGAAATGTTCAGCATACTTAGCCATTAGGGAAATGCAAATCAAAAGTACTTTGAGATTCCATATTATACCCTTCAGAATATCTAAGATCCGTAAAATAAGGGACAGTTCATGCTCCTTTGGATGTTAAGACTAAAATAAATGAATAAATAAAGAAATAAATTACTTCTTATGTATTCTTAATTATGTTATAATAATGTTAGGGGTTGACTTCATTGAAAGTTTTCAATTTCTGAATAAAACTTTGAATTGAAATACATATATGCATATATATTAAATGTAATTTTTTTTTTGGTTTTTCGAGACTGTATTTCTCTGTGTAGCTTTGAAGCCTATCCTGGCACTTGCTCTGGAGACCAGGCTGGCCTCGAACTCACAGAGATCTGCCTGCCTCTGCCTCCTGAGTGCTGGGATTAAAGGCGTGCGCCACCAATGCCCGGCGTATATTAAATGTAATTTAATGGATAAATAGAAACCAATATTTCTGAATCAAATAGAAAAAATCATAATCTTTCTCTAAACCATAGAATCATAATCAACATTTCAAAATACAAATAAATTTAATATGAGTTTTTATGAATAAATTTCTTTTGTTAAAGTAGGTTTAAAATGTGTGAATGGTAACTGGAAACAATGGAAATCTCAATTGTGTTTAGACAGAAGGCTTAGCTGGAATTTAATATTCATCAGTTATATAAATTTGGGTAAGGAATTTGCTTTACTTTAAGGATCATTTTTCACCATTAATTAAGGACAACATGATTTACATATATGGCTTTGAGGAATAAACTCATGCATTGAAATAAAATGTTATGATTGTGTTGTGTAATTGTGATATGCTGATATTGATATAATCTCTTTAAAACTCCTTTTCATGATGATGATTTCAGACAAATGTCATATATGAAGAGTTCATACCTCACTAACTAATTTACTTTTTAGATAGCTGCTCAATAGCAGTTGATCACTCACATTTGAATCACTGTTGAGCTTGAGTGACTCATTAAAATAACTGAGATGAATACAGTTGCCTTCTTACTAGATACTCTTTTCATGCAGTTAAGACAATTATGAAGTTATCAATTTGATTGTTTGACAATAGAGACTTCCTGCAACTATAATAATGTCTTGGCTGAGGTTTTGACCAATCCTTTATAATCTCCAACATCATTTTAATGATGTTTTTCTTCTGAAGAAAGTATAAACTGTAAATGATTGAAATAAAACATGTGGTAAAGACAATTCACACTTTATTCTAAAATGTGTATGCCTCACAAAAAAGGAAAAATACAATTTCTATTAGTAACATCATTCTAGAAGTTTGAAAAATGTGAAATATATTCTCAAAGTCATGGAAAACATACTTTGGGGTGGATTGCCAATAATCTAGGTCAAGTAATCACACAAATGTTTGTGTTGATTATAGAAATCAACAAAGACTATGACTTGAAGGTATTAATATATCAATATTTAAAATGTAGTCTGTGAAATTTACAAAGATAAAATTTTATCTTGTGTGATAGTCATAATTATTAAGTCTACAAAAGGCAACAACCATAAAATTATGCGGCAAAAGTATAGAATGTTGACCACTACTGCTTGTCTTACAGAATCACTACCCATGTATATCACTCTTTATATACTCTATGTAATTATATTCATTTCTGGCCTAATGGGCTGCCTTACATTTTAGTATATGGTGTCCAATTTTGTCTTATTCCTCTTCTGCATTTCAGAAGAGCTACTTATTTATTTTACTTATTCAAAACGGATAATTTTAACATACATAAGCATATATATACAAGCATAACATATACCAAGGTTATATAAAAGCATAAAAACCATCATTCCTAGAGCCTTCATCCAGTAGCTGATGGAAGCAGAAACAGACACTCACAGCCAAACACTTAACTGAACTCCTAGAATCCAGCTGCAGAGATGGAGGAGTGATGAGCAAAGTGGTCAAGACCAGGTGGGTGAAAGCCACAGAAACAGCTGACCTGAACAAGGGGGGAGCTCATGGACCTCAGACTGATGGCTGGGGAACCAGAATAGGACTGACCCAGGCCCCCTGAACATTGGTGTCAGTAAGGAAGCCTCAGCAATCTGGTGGTAGATTAGTTTTTATCCCTAGCATAGGAATGGACTTTGGGATCCCATTCTACAGAAAGGGATACTCTCTCAGTCTAGACACAAGGGGGTAGCCTAGGTTCTGTTCCAAATGATATGACAGAATTTTAAGATCCCCCATGGAAGGCTCACCCTCCCTGGGGAGCAGAAGGGGGATGGGATAGGTGGCTAGTCGGGGTAGGGGAGGATGGGAGGGAGAGGGAACTGGGATTGATGTGTAAAACAAGCTTCTTTCTAATTTAAATGAAAAATAGAAAAAAAGATATGCATAAAAAAACATAATTCCATGGTAAATTTTGACATATCTGTACTGTACACACATTCTATTCTCACCTGTAATTTTTTCATTTGTGAAGTGGTACTAACATAATTTTGAAATTTTTCTAATTATACTTTTATATTTTCAGTTGAAATTATTTATCCTTCCAAATACTTAGTTAATGCTCAAAGTTTAACTGAGCCATACCAAATAATTTGACCTTATTTTATATAGATCTAAATAAGAGCTATATATTATAATAGGCATATATTACATGTTCTTATATTTATATTGTATTTTTATTTCTCCTTTCATCTACTACAAATTTTAAAAAGTATGTATTTACCACATGCAAAATCTAGTGGAAAGGAAATGGTTCTAATTTGACTTGTGTGACATCTCAACCTTACAAGTCATTGGAAATTGAACACTGATTATTTTATTATTTTTGGCCTTGTACTCTATTTCAAACATGGGAGATTTCTGAGTAAACATTTTGCATTCTTCCCATGATCCCATGAATCCTTGTATTTCATTCTGAAGTCATACAAATATATTGGTGATCTCATTTTTTGCTGTTTAATGCTTTTGTCATGTAATTTTGTCACAGTCAATTTTTTCAGGGGACTACAGAGGAAGCTAATGATTTTTATTCAAATAAAATAAGGTATGTCAAGAGATCTAAGGTAGCATAGATAAGAATTGGTACTTACCAAGCAGCATCATTGATTAATTAGTAAGAAGTCAAATCAAATACATCTCATTCAATGATTCTGACTGGGTTCATTTTTTTTCACTAGAATGATAGATGAAGGGGATATCATAGAAAGGAAATATATGACCTTCATTAAGAGATATTATAAAATTTCTCATAAAACTTTTCACAGTGATGGAGAATTAAGGGACGCATATTAGTAAAACTATATAAACTAAGGGAACAAAGTCAAATTAAAAAAAAATACTTCAAAGATATAAAACAAATATCAAGGATCATGGCAAATATTCATCCACATTTGATAAACAGAAACAAAAAGGAATAGGTATGTCAACTAATAATAAAGTGGATGTCGATGATGCAAGAACCACAACTAAATTTACCATTCAAGTTAAGTATCTTGGATGATTTTTAATTCATATTTTAATAATTATTTGAGTCTGTTTATTAGAAAGTATTTTAATCATACAAGATAAGTAATACACTATCATAAGTAATACAAACAGTAGTTGTATTGATTTTAAACCCAGAATTAAAATGTAAGTATGAACACAACATATTATGGTTTGTATTTTGGTATTATTTCAAGATATACTTTTCTTGTCTTATTATGGAACCATCTTACAAAACATATACACTGAAAGTTGAAATAAGTACAAGATGAAATATACTGCACAAAATATAAATCAATTTCTGACTGCTACAAATAAAGCAGCAATAACCATGGATAAGCAAGAATACAGTAGGAGGTAGAGTCCTGTGGGTATATGCCTAAGATTGGTATAGCTGAGTCATGAGTAGAGCTATTTCTAGCTTCCTGATGAACCACCACAATGGTTCTACCCATAGTGGTAGTACAAGTATTCATTCCCAGCAACAATATATGAGTGTCCCTCTCACTCCATATTCTTTCCAGCATGAGCTGTATTTGTTTTATTGCTATTTGCAGTTGTCCAGAGAGGTATCTCTGTACCAAGACTGGCATGACAAACTAGGAAGGAAGCTCCATGTAGCTCTGTTTCTTCACTCTTAGAACTTTATAAACATTGTTTAGATCTTATGTGGAGTAATGCCCAGTGGTGGGTGCCACGTTACCAAAGGTTTCTCTGTTCTACACTGACTAGCAGTCGCTTCCCAAATTACTATGCAGAGGCTTATATAAATTATAAATATTTGACCATCAACTTAGTCTTATTACTATCTACTTACATTTAAATTAACCCATTTCATTCTTTAATTTACTTTAAATATTATATTCATTTTAAATACTAACCACAGTTCCCCCTTCCCATCCTCATCCTGCTTCCTGCCAACTACCTGTACCATACCTGCCATCCACTCCTCGGAAAAGGCAAGGTCTCCCATGGGGAGTCAACAAAGGCTGCCACATCAAACTGAAGCAGGACCAAGCCCCTCCCCACTGCATCAAGGCTGAAAAAGGTATCCCACCACAGGGAATAGCCTACAAAAAGCCAGCTCATGCAGAGGCTGTAAATCCTGGTCCCACTGGCAGGGACCCCACAAACAGACCAAGTCAGACAAATGTTACCCACATTCAGAATGCCTAGTTTGATCCTATTCAGGGTCTCCAGCTGTCAGTCCAGAGTCCATGAGTTCCTAATAACTCTGGTCAGCTGTCTCTGTAGATGTCTTCATCATGATCCTGATCCCCCTTGCTCATACAAACCCTCCTCCATTCCTTCAAATGTACTTCCAGAGCTCAGCCTAGTGCTTGGGTGCAGATCTCTGTATCTGCTTCTTTCAGTCATTGGATGACGTTTCTATGATGATAATTAGGGTAGTCACCAATCTAGTTACAGGAGAAGTCCAGTTTAGGCACCCTCTCCACTATTGCTAGGAGTATTAGCTAGGGTCTTCTTTGTGGATTCCTGAGAATTTCCCCAGCACCAGTTTTCTCCCCAAACACAATATTGTTCCCCCCATCAAGATATATCTTTCATTGCTCTCCCGGTACATCCTTCAACCATTATGACCATTCTGTTCCCTCATGTTTTCATCCCCATCCCCATGCCCCGTCTACTGACACCTGTTATCAGTTTACCTAGTATATCTCATCCATTTCCCTTGCTAGGGTGATCCATGCCTCTCCATTTAGTTTTCCTTGTTACCTAGCATCTATGGGGCTGTGGATTGTAGCCTGGTTATTCTGTGCTTTACTTCTAGTATCCATTTATGAGTGTGTACTTAACCATGGTTGTCTTTCTGGGTCTAGTTTGCCTCACTCAGTATAATTATTTTCTAGTTCCATCCATTTGCCTACAAATTTCAGGATGTCATTTTTTGCAGCTGAGTAATACTCCATTGTGTAAATGTATTACATTTTCTTTGTCCATTCTTCAGTTTAGGGGCATCTAGGTTGTTTCTAATGCTGCTATGAACATAGTTGAGCAAGTGATATTGTGGTATGATTGAGCATCCCTTGGGTATATGCCCAAGAGTGTTATTGCTGTGTCTTGATGTAGATTGATTCCCAGTTTTCTGAGAAACCATCATACTAATTTCCAAAGTAACTGTACAAGTCTGAGCTGCTACCAACACTGAAGGAGAATTCTCTTTATTCCACATCCTTTCCAACAGAGCTATCAGCAGTATATTTGATCTCAGCCTTTCTGACACATGTATGATGGTATCACAGAGTTGCTTTGATTTGCATTTCCCTGATGAATAAGGATGTTGAGCAATTCCTTAACTGTCTTTGAGCCATTTGAGATTTTTCTGTTGTAAATTCTGTTTTGACCTGTACCCCATATTTTAATTAGATTGTGTGGTGTTTTGATGTCTGGTTTCTTGAGTTCTTTTTATATTTTTGAGATTAGCCCTCTGTCAGAGATGGGTTAGGTGAAGAAATTTTTCCATTCTGTAAGCTTCCGTTTTGTCTTATTGACAGTGTCTTTTGCCTTACAGAAGTTTTCCAATTTTAAGATGTCCCATTTATTAACTGTTGATTTCAGAGTCTTTGGTTATGCCATTATATTCAGGAAATCATCTCCTGTGACAATGCATTCAAGGCTATGTCCCACTTTTTCTAAAAAATTAAGTGTAGCTGCATTTACGTTTATGGCTTTGATCCACTTAGACTTGAGTTTTGTGCAGTGCAATAGATATGGACCTCTTTGCATTCACCTACATGTTGATATCCAGTTATGTCTGCACCACTTGTTGAAGATGTGTTCTTTTATATGTTGTAAAATTTTGGCTCCTTGTCAAAAATAAGGTGTACATATTTATGTGTATCAAGGTCAGGGTCTTCAATTCAATTCCATTGGACCATGTTCTGTTTTTATGGCAATTCCAAGCTTCTTTTATGACTATAGCTCTCTTGTAGAGCTTGAAGTCAGGGATGGAAATGCTTCTAGAAGTTTCTTTATTGTATAAGATTGTTTTAGCTTTCCTGTTTTTTGTTTTGTTTTGTTGTTTTTCCATATGAAGTTGGATATTGTTCTTTCAAGGTCTGTGAAGAATTGTGCTAGGATTTTGATGGGGATTGTACTGAATCTGTAGATTACATTTGCACCCATTTCTATTAATCTGTATATTGCCACCTATCTGTGGCTTTACAGGCCTGCTGGCATCCTGCTCCTTTTTCAGCTGGCTTTTGTCTCTTCCAATTCTACCCCCTCTTCATCCATATCTTCAGTTTGATGGTTCTGTGATGGGGGACAACCTTCTGTGTATGTTATCTTATACTTTGTTGAATAAAGCACTGTTTGCCAATGAGGCAGAAAGTTAGGTGGGACTAGGAGTCAAGGAGGATTCTGGGAAATGTAGTAAGGACAGGAGTCACCATGTGATCCTGGCAAGAGAAGATGCCTCCTGCCAGCGTCTTTAGATTAATAGTTATGGTTGATAATTAAGACAGAGTGTTACGATAAATCTTCCTGCCAAAAGCTGCCTGAGCCCCACTGCCATGTGTGAGCTTTACGCCAGCTGCCTGCTCAAGTTAGGCCCAAATGAATATACAGAAACTTGTATTAGGTACAATGCTGCTTGGCCAATGACTAGGACTTCTCATCTGCTAGCTCAGTCTTAACTATCATAAATCTATATATTTTATAATACTTATCTTATAGAATGCCTTATTGGCGTCCCTCCTTGCTGGTGGATCACATTGTGCTGCTGGAGCAGGAGCGGAGGGGAAAAGAGGGAACTTCCCGTTTCTCCTCGCTCAAATATGAGTCTCCTTGCTATGGCACTTCCTGCCTGGACCATCACTTCTCTACTACATCTCCCAGAATCCTCTTTGACTCATAGTTCTGTCTAACTTGCTGTCCCATTGGCCAAACAGTATTTTATTCAACAATCAATAAGATAAACATACACAGTACATTCCCCATCAACAGAGCTAGCAGTTAAGAAATCCTAGTCATTGATCAGCAGCATTGTACCTAAAATAAGTCTCTCTGTGTTATTTGCAGCGCTAATGAGGCAGCCAGAACTCAGGCGGCTTATCAGAAAGACTCATCCTTACAAAATGGTGTCAGAAGTGGGATTACAAACTTCCACATAAAAATTTCACAAAAGTTTAAAAAGGGATTTTAGAAGCCAAAGATCAGAGACAAGCATGACTTCTTGGTAGCAGCATTTTCTCGGGTGGTCTCTGTTATGCTAGATATAAACAGAGACTCAAGCAGCTCCTTTAAGAGAGGTTTCCTGATTCAGCATAAGCAGAAAAAACCACAGGGCTCTTTTTAAGAGGCCAGGCTAGCTTTGTCAATAGAAGCTGAGACTTTTAATCTCAGGGTCGTGGGTTCGTACTCCACACAGCTGGCAGTGGCAGTGACCACATCTCCTAGCCAGCAGCCTGCTGCTTGATGGCAGCGTAGACCAAGGCAGTGAGCTCAACTCTCAGTTTTGTGGTAAACATATGCCCACCATCTTGGAAAGACAAAGGCTACAAAAGCCGCTGCTTTATTATTTTTTTAAACAGCACTTTCTTTTTATTTGCACAATTTAAGCCATAGTGTTGTTAATACTGTACACTTTTATTTATGTTTAAAATATGGAGCAACATAAAACAAACTGGACTAAGAATCTGAAACAGTAGATATTTCACTTGAAATGAGTCATACACAATTGTATTTATAATGATAAAATAACTAATATTATGAAACATATTCATTGGGTTTATTTTAATAATTCTCTTCATAAAAAGAGTTAGCAGGGTAAGACAGTAAGCAATAGTCATATCTCTGGGAACCCATAAAAATATATCACAACCAACAGTAATGAGAATGTGATAACAGGTCCTGGCTTCTTCCTTTCAGCTTCCAAGAGAAAAAAAATAAGTATTTTGGTGTTATTTGCCTTCTTTCTTCATTCCATTATTTCTTGTTTTGGGATAGGGGAGTAGAAATACTTTGGGTAATGGTTAAGAAAAATGGCTCATGTTCATGATATTAATAAAATTTCTACTACAATATTTACAAATGTCATGATATGGAGCTAGTCACTTAATGCTATCAAAGCATAATGCTATAGTCTTCCTCATGTTATGTACTGGCTGTCACTTTGCTCTTGTACTAGATATTCCTACCATTCAAATAAAATCACTTAACATTTCAGGCTACTTATTAATATTGCATGGGTTTTAGGTATTGTTTTTCTAACCATCTGACCATTAGAAGAAATGCTTTTTTCTATTTTGTATCTAATCATGTAAATTCATGTCAGTAAATATTTATTGTGTACTTTACTGTTTTAGCAGTGGAAGTTAACCAGGTAGGTAAAATATGTCTAATATCACCGACAGATGTGGTTGCAATTAGTTGTCTAGAGTCCTGAAATGATTGAATTATCTGAGCTTGAGGTATTAGTTAAGTGGGACTACATAGAGACACATCCTTTCCTTTACAATATCCTGGTCTTGGCAAGATACTCAGTTGTCCCTTAGTTGTGTTCTGGTATATTGTGATGTCATGATTTGAGGCCAGGTGAGATTTTGGAAAATCTGTCACCCAATAATTATATTTTATCAGGGTGGCAGAGTTTAAAATAGTATTCTACACTCTGTATTAATTTTATGTGATTCTTATAGTTAATAGGTGTTTTAGTTTTTTGTTGTTCAGTAGTAACTTTGTTCATTTTAGGTGTGAAACTGTGAAGCAGACTTGTCTTCACTTCTCATAGAAGTCTTTTTAATTTTAAATTAATTTTTAAATTAAAAACAATCTTATTTTACATACCAATCCCTGTTCCCTCTTCTCCTCCTACTCCTCCCACAATGTCCTCATCCACTCCTCAGGGATGGTGAGAACACCCATGGGGAATTATCAAAGTCTGTCACATCATTTGTGGCAGGACCTAGGCCCTCCCCCATGTATTTCTTTAATTTTAGCAATGTTGTTTACCACATTCTCTCCAGAAAAAGGTAAAGATTTACAATAAAGACAGATTCAGATGAAGAAACACCTCTAAAAGTTTACGCTGTGTTTAAAAATATATTTAGGCTTGTGAGAGAAAAGAAACAGGACAAGTTAATTAAAAGAAAGAAAGAAAGAAAGAAAGAAAGAAAGAAAGGAAGGAAGGAAGGAAGGAAGGAAGGAAGGAAGGAAGAAAGAGAGAAAGAGAGAAAGAGAGAAAGAGAGAAAGAGAGAAAGAGAGAAAGAGAGAAAGATAGAGATACCGGTAGTGGTGGCACACGCCAGTAGGATTTGCTGAAGGAAGCAGAGGTGGGCAGATTTCCACAAAAAAACCCTGCCTCAGGAAAAAAGAAAAAAAGAAGGAAGTAAAAGAAATAGAATAATAAATAAGCCATGCAAAGATGGAAAATACACAGAGTGTCTGGATACTATATAGTATAGTGTTGTCTTTAAATTCTTTGATTGCTGAGGCAGGAGTAACAACTGCTAATGGACATTTGATTACCAATGATGCTGAATTAACCCAACTTATACATTTTAAAAATGCTTTAACTTCAAATTTTAAGTCTAAGGACAGGCTACTTGGAAAAAGAATTTCTGCTTTTGTTCACACAGAAAATGAAAGCTGTGAATTCCTTACAGACTAATATGGTTTGAAAGCAAGACTCCCTGAAACAGTGGCCCAACTTATCCTACATCCAAAACAGCTGAGATGATGCAGTCATCGATGACTACAGCCCAGCTTTCCCTGTTTTAACATGATCTCCATGATATGGACTTAACCCCCAACCAGCAGGATGCTGTTTGGAATGAGCGATGCCAAAATTCCCAAACATTGTTTAAAATGTTTGTTTTCATTTATATGGGGTTGGTTATAAATGGTAATGATCACAGTCAATCTCTTTTTAAAGAAAAAAATGGGAAATATGATATAGGAATGAGTACTTTTCGTTAGTATAGATTTTCACTTATTGATACAACGTTAAGATCAATTTTGTGATATGTATATTTCTCCTCTTGCTTAGGGAATTGTGTTTATACAGATCTTTTAAAATATAATGCATAATTAAATACAGATTATATACTCAGGTACAATAGACAAATATCACAGTTAGTTTAGTTAGGTTTTCTACATGTATTTGAGATGGATACTTTTCAAACCTTTTGAAGACCTACAGAATATGGCATTTTAAATGTTTTAGGATTTTTCTTGGCAGTGAGACACAATTGCTCCTGAGAACACCCACAGATTACATCAGAAAGGAGGATGGGGATCAAAGAAACTGTTTATGGTGTTTGTTTTCAACATGGCAAGATTAGCCATTTGGGCAAGAAACTGTGCTTGCCTGCACTGTTAGATAAACTGGACATTCAAGACCCACAAGAAAGTGACTGCTGAACTTGCAAAACAAGACAGTCCCTGAAGGGTACCTGCTTCATGGAGAAGTCTGCCAGACACGCTGTAGCCTATAGGGTGAAGATGGATGCCCCAACATTACAGAGGAACTTTGGGTGAATGTCCAGGCAGCAAGATGTCTCTGTCGGATCTAGAGTTTATATATTATCCTTCTGTTATCTTTGATGGAGTTGAAGACAGATAGTTATGGTTATAGTTTTCTTTAGTTATTATAAAAGATAAGTTACATAAAAGACCGTAGACTCACAAAGATAGGATAGATGATAGAATATTTTCCTTAAATCTTGCTAAATGTTAATGAGATAAATATTATAACTATAATTCTTACTTGATAGCTCTTTTGTTATATATTTTACTGTGCTAATGTTAAAACCCTTCTTTTTATTTAGACAGAAAAGAGGAGATGATGGGGAACATCCTTCTGTGTATGTTTATGTTATTGGTTGTTGAATAAAAGCACTGTTTGTCTAATGAGGCATCAGGTTAGGTGGGACTAGGAGTCAAGGAGGATTCTGGGAAATGTAGTAAGGAGAGGAGCCGCCATGTGATCCTGGCAAGAGAAGATGCCTGCTACCGGCATCTCTGTAAAATAAGTTTTTAGATTAATCGCTATGGTTGATAATTAAGACTGAGCTAGCAGATAAAAAATCCTACTAATTGGCCAGCAGTATTATACATAATATAAGTCTCTGTGTGTTACTTGGAAAATTAACATGGCGGCGGGTGGAATTTGGGCAGCTGCTTGAAAGATTTATCATTACAGTTCTGCCTAACCTTATTTTGCCATGCTATAGGCCAAACAGATTTGATTGTTAACAAATTAGGAGCAATACATATTTACAGCATCCAAAAAAGATATATGTGCTTTTAATTTGGCTCTTTGTCCAACAGTATGTTTGTTTTGAACTACTCAGGTCTTTAAATTTTTATATTATTGTCCATAATTAGTATTATTATTCATGCTATTATTATTTGAATGTCTGTTTTCTCATGACAGAAATCTAGAAAAATGTGGATTTGGGTGAGTGTTGAGGTTGAGAGTTTGGGGGAAGATTTGATGGAGTGGCAACCATAATCAGAATATGTTGTATAAAAAAATCTGTTTTCAAACCAAAAATTAAAACATTTAAAATATAAATAAATGTCGAAATAAAAACCTCAAAAAATTGTAAGGTATAAAATTTTAGTTATTATAGCAAGTAAATAATTAAAATCTGTGCTTTTATTTTCTAGTAAACAATATACTTATTTTGTTATTAATACAGACTATCAACTGAATTCCTTGTTAATACGTTATCATTCAGATTCACAAATAGTTAACATTAAAATTATTTTTTAAATGGACTTAATGTTTTTGTATTTTCATATACAATAGTTTATGTGAGTTATTTATTAATATGAATGCAAATATAATCATATAAATAGAATTTATATAGTAATAAATGTCTCTGAAATCTTTTTAACGTAAAACAATACCCCACATGCATAGTAACTGAGAAACTTCCAAAAAAGAAATAAACCTTTCAATAAAATAAATGTTCATAAAAATTTGCAAACTACAGAATATCAGAATAATGGTGATTTCTTTGGTGATTTGAAAGATTATGGACCCCATAGAAACATAAATTTCAATATTTTGTTCTCTGTTGGTAGAAGTACTTGAAAAGGATTTGGAAGTATGGCTTTGTTGAAAGCAATATGTCACTGGGTGTGTACTTTTTGAGGTTTCAAAAGATTAATGTAGTTCCTTATGTTTGCAAATCAAGATGTGATTTCTCAGCTGAAAACCAAAGCATTAAATTAATTAAAACATTCTTTTATTCTTTATATTGGTCATGATATATTATCAATGCACTTGAAAAGTAACTAAGACAGCTAGTTTATAAAATAATATATCAGCTTTTCAAGATTTACATACTGCTACTCTAAACATTAAATAGAATTTAAGACTATATTTAGCATTGAACTATTTTATGTCACTATATAATGAATCACTCATGTTGTTATTGAACATAGCTCTGCTTATTACTCTACCATTAATGTCCATACACCACATCCCTCATAATCGATGAGTTGTTTGAAAACTCTAAAGGGACTTCTAGCCCATAACTGAGCAGTGTTATTGTTACTTACAATAATAATGATTGACATTGTCCAAGCATTACTGATGGAGCAGGTAAATGATACAACTAACACTCTTAGAAATAATTTAGTCATGTAGACTGTTAGTAATGTCAGGTTAAGATGTTTTTGTTTATGGCTTTGATGAAGAAAATATTGAAGAAAAAATTTAAATTTTTAAAGACAAATTTTAATTGTTGGATGAGGGACTCATTGAGGTCAAAGGAAAAAAAAAACAATTGCAGCTTGGTTCTTCCTAAAGATGTGTAGTGATCAAAGGTAATGACTTATTCCTTGTACCCATTTTGCCCATAGCTACCTGATATTATTCAATAAAGAATGTTGATGAGTGGGTATGAATTCTTAGGATTTAAATATAAATGACTGATTGTTTTCATCTATAAAAGTTTAGATTTATTATTATTGTAAAATTTTTGTAAGATTACAATTTGAGATAAATAACAAAATTGTTCCTTTCTTATAACAGCAAAATTCAGCCTGCAAATGAAGGAATTGGCTGAGAAAAATACCTTGTTTGCTTACACTTTGTTAATCTATAACAAGTTACTTAGACATGTATTTATGGGAACCTTGGGGATAATTTGTTTTTTCAACTATAATACACAAATTATTCAATCATGTATGGGAAATGAGAAACATGCTCTTTTTTACTTGTAGTCATTGTAACCATTCACTTAAAAAAGAATGTAACTACATTGTAATTTTTAAACTGCTTCAAAGATTTTGCTGGGATATATAAATTTTAAAGAAAAAATACAGAAAGTTATAATAAAAACATTAAGAAGGAGTTAGAACAAAAACATCAGGAGCCATAAAAAAGTGAAACATCAGGAAAGAGGTAAGGAATTGTAACATGAAAATTAAATATCCAGAGACAGACATTGGCATTCAAGCTGATGGTCAGATAAACACATCAGCCAGCCACTAGCTCTTACCTCTCCCTCAGACTGAAACACAATTCTAGGTCCATGAATCTTCAGACATGATGTCCTCTTCACAAATCCTCAGAGACTATAGATTTTCAT
The DNA here is from genome assembly GCF_003668045.3 of Cricetulus griseus. Lineage (NCBI taxonomy): Eukaryota > Metazoa > Chordata > Mammalia > Rodentia > Cricetidae > Cricetulus > Cricetulus griseus. The sequence continues at coordinate 86,997,008 of NC_048604.1, forward strand.
CTGTAGAAACTAAATCTTCACATGAAAACCTTTGCTTCTACTTTTTATATCTCCCAAGTGCTGGGATTTAAGGTGATTTTGAGTTCACCTTTGTGTGAGCTTTTTCTCTTCAGTAATCAGTTTCATGTAGCTCAGGTGGCCTTGAACTAAAAGAGATCCATCTGCCTGTCTTCTGAGTTCTGGGATTAAAGGTGTATGCCACCACCTCCTAATTCTATGGCTAGCTATTATAGCTGCTGGGATTAAGGTCGTGTATTAACACCGCCTGGCTTCTATGGTTTGTGGCAATATTTGCATTCTGAACTCTCAGGCAAGCTTTATTAAATCTTGAATAATATATCATCACAAAGACAAAATAAAGAGGCCCTGGCATGTTGAAGATGTTTCTGTTTTCTCCCTTTGTCAGCCCCAGAGAATTAAGTTTCACTCCAATCACTTAATTCAGAGAATTGAGTTTTGTTCCATCAAATAAAAGAGTCAACCATGTGGTCATTCATTGGCTCAACACCCCTTCTTCAGTTCCTGAGCTGCTGAAAACTGGTTCTCATCGGCAGCCAAAGTGGGGTTGATTCTATACCTATTCATAAATTAGGGGACCAGGTATGGAATTGGATTTCTGATAGGAGTTGAAAGATTGATCTGAAGCTCAGGCAAGATGGAAAATGCTTTACTCTAGTCAGAATGGCTATTATCAAAAAATCTGAAAACAAAAGTGGGAAAGATTTTGAGGAAAGAGGGACACTTGCTTACTGCTTGTGGGCATACACATTAACGTAGCCATTGTGGAAATCAGTATGGCTGTGCCTCAAAAAAGTAAAAATACCACTACTATATAACCCAGTTATACCACTACTGGGCATATATTCAAAAGGCTCCATGTTATACCATAAAATACTTTCACATCCAAATTTATTGTTGCCATATTCACAATAGCAAGAAAATGAGTCAAGCTTCAGGTGAGTCTGTATTCTGCCCAGGCCCAACTCCACAATCCCCTCCCTGGAGAGTCCTGGATCTGCTCAGCATGTAGTAAAGATGCCCAGGCAAACTGAACCATTCAGAATCGGCCCACATAGAAGTCTTGGCTCCCCACACACCCTCAGCTTGAGGCCCAACACCCCCATCCCCTCTCTGGAGCTTCCTGTGTCTGCTAGATGTGTAATAAACCTGCCCAGGCAGCCTGGACTATCCAGAATTAGCCCGCATTACAGTGTTGCCCCACCATGCCATCCTGTTGAGCGTGAGCTTGAGTCATGGTCCGCTTATGCCCATCTGCATGAGGAGAACACCAGGAGAGGCTGGACCATCCAGATATGCCAACATCAAAGACTTGTCCCACCAACACCCATGTTGAAGGCAAACTCCATAAAGAGTTGCTATGATGCCCATTTTCCTCTCTGTTGTAATTGGTGTTTTCAGAATCAGTTGTGTCTCATTTTTAAGAAAAACCCTAATAAGCCATTTTAAATGCCATATTCTGTAGATCTTTAAAAAGTTTTAAAGATTACCTTTCCATTTAAAATATATCTCTGTATATCTAGAAAACCTAACTAACCTAATTTTTGACTATTATAGGTGACTGCCTATAATCAGTGTTTAATTATACATTACATTTTTTAATGAGCTGTATAAACACAATACCTAAACAAGAGCAGAAACATTAATATGAAAAATTGACCTTAAATTTATATCCATATACCAAAATCTGTATCAGTATATTCATTTCTGTATCATATATCCTTTTGAGGAAAGAGATTGACTGTGATCATTAACCGTTCATAACCAACCCCATTTAAATGAAAACAGACATTTATAAACAACATTTGGGAATTCGAGCATAGTTCTTTACAAACTTCTTCCTGCTGTTTGGTGGCTCTGTCAATCCCATGGGGATTCTGAGAAAACCTAGAACCATAGTAGTCTATGTGGCTGCATTGTCTCAGCTGTTTTGGATGTTGGATCACCTGGGCCACTGTTTCAGGAGGTTTTGTTTGATCAAACAATATTACTATGGAAAGAATCCTCAGATTCTATCTTCTGTGGAAAAAAAAGCAGAACCATTTTTCCAAAGTTACATGTCCTTAGACTTAAATTTTAAGATCAAGGCATTTTCAAAACATATAGGTTGGATTAATCCAGAATCATTTATAATGAAATGTGTTTTAGCGGCTGTTGCTCCTTCCTCAGCAACACAATAATATACAGTACCCAGACTCTTTTCAACTTTATGTGGATTTTTTATTATTGTATTTCTTTTATATTTAGGTTGCTTTTTGAGAAAGTGTTTCTATGTGTGTCTTTGGCTGGCCTGGAACTCATTCTGTAGACTAGACTGGCCTTGAATTCACAGAGATTCACCTGCCTCTGCCTTCGGAGTGCTGGAATTAATAACATATGCCACCATACCCAGGTACTCTATTTTTAAGGAAATTTTCTATCCTTTTTTCTTTACTCTCCCAAGCCTATATTTTAAAACACACTGTAAACAATTTAGAGGCTTTTTTTTTCATCTGAATCAGTCTTTGCTTCATATCTCTATATTTTTCTGACCACAAGGGTCTTTATTCTGCTAAATTATATGGTGGGATTAAAGCTGTGGCTTTGGCAGCTGACTCCATGCCATTCCTTGGCTTCCTGGGAGTCTATTCTCATGGTAGAGGTATTGGTGGGAGCCATGTTTATTGCTACAACTCTTTGGAGTTTTTCTGTCCATGCCACCACCATAAAACATGTCACTGGCTGCTCATAAACACCATTTAAGTGTTTGTCAGCAGGACATCTTAAAACAGCCATGCAGTATTTGCTGCTAACTCTGAGTGAGGAAGCCTCCCTTAAATGATCTGTGCTTCTGCTTGCCTCTAGTAACAGAACCCACCTGAGAAAATGCTGCTTTCAAGAAGCTATGCTTGATACTGTTCCTTTGTGTTCTGAATCCCTTTTAGGCTTTTGTCAGGTTTTACATGGAAATACTTGCCAAACATTTTAGCAGCACATGTAGACAGAAGCTTATGTCCTACCTAGTCCTGCAGCAGTTTAGTGCCCCCCCCAAACAAAACACAGAGGCTTATATTAATTATAAACTGTATGACCTATGACTCAGGCTTCTTATTGGCTAGCTCTCTCTTAATTATTAACACATTTCTATTAATCTGTGTAACATCACATTGTCTTTGCTTACCAGTGATGCTTCTTTAGTAACTACAGGGCATCTCCCTGATTCAGTCTACTACCTTTCTTTATCCCTGTTTGTAATTTCTCCATGGCTAAATCATATCTGTCTATTGGCTAAACCAACTTTATTCATCAACCATTATGATAAAAATGTGTTCATGGCATGCAATAGTGCATCCCCCATCAGGAGTCAGTTCTCTCCTTCTACCAGTTGGTTCCAAGGATTAAATTCATTATCAGCCTTATTCAGGATGTACTCATCCATCTCATCAGCCCAGTTGATGGGATTTTTAAAAGATTTTGTATATTGATGACTGTTTGCCTAATTGTTATACTATTTATTGAAGAGGTGGTATTAAAATCTCCAAGTAGAATAAACAATTTTGTTTTATTTAATATTCTATTTATCTTTATTACATTTTTCTCCATGTGTTTTCATGTCTTCTGTGAAATTTATCTTTTTGAGAGAGGGGTTAAGACAGGGATTCTCTGTGTACCTTTGGAACTTATCCTGGCACATGTTCTGCATATCATGTTAGCCTAAAAATCACAGAGAATTGCCTGTCAGTACCTCCCCAGTGTTGGAATTAAAGGCATGTGCCACCACTGCCCAGCTTGCAGTTTATTAGCTTTGTAAGCATTAGAACTGCTGTGACCTATTGAAGTGTTGCCTATTTACCTCCTCTTTGTTACTGGTTATTTCCTTTACTTGTAGATACACTATACCTAAGTAAAACATCTACTCCAGTTTTCTTTTAGTTAATTTCTGTAAGATATAAAATTTAATATTTTATGTATGTTTGCTATACCTCAATGATTATATTAAATTTTCTTTCTTGAATGCAGCATGAAGTGTTATACATTCATATACTATATATCAATCTTGATTTTCAAAGATATACTTAGTTTATAATAAGTATAATTTTTATGGTCTAAATATATGGTTCTTTTCTGCTTTTTCTCTGTAGTATTATTTTCTATTTACAATTTTCCCATCTTCCACTGAATTAAAGTACATTTTAAACAATTTTAACTTTTATTTATCATTAATGTAATTGTGTTGGTAGACTTTGAAAACTTTAATCATTACTTTAGTTATTGGCATACAGAAACACATACACATATATTTTAGCTATGAGAATTATTCACAGGCCACGACCATATACAAAATGAATCAAATCATTATACTGAATTTCATAAAAGACATACAAACATGTGTCAACCAAAATAAATTATATAATTGAAAGAAATTCATATATAACATAAATTCACAATTAAGTTATAAAAATCTTATCTCCACTTTTTCTTGGTCTCTTCTTTTGTTCTATATTTGCCTTAAATATTATATCAATTATAGTGATTATCACAGAAGCCAAATTTCAATTTTGGACCAGCTATCAATTATAATTTACACTAGTAAAAAGAAAATAAGTGTACCCTTCATTTGCTCAAATATTTGCTAGTCATATATGGTTGACTTTAACTGCACCATAATATATTATGCATTTGGTTAAATAGTACTTGAATTCTCCTGAAACAGAATGATATCTGATAATTATACAAAAACTTAAAGCCATAAGTGGCTAATAAAATTTATTTTGAGTTTGGAATGATTACAACTGTTAATACTGATTATTAAACCCAGAAAAATGTATCTTTTAAAATTGGGTTTGCATGCATGTGGGTGCCTTTGCATGTGGAAGATAAAGATCAACAGATTGTTTTCCATCTTATTTTTTTGAGATAGGGTTCTGTAACTTAACCTGAGCCTTAGTGATTTCTTGATTAACTAGCTAAGGAGCTCCCAGGATCTTTTGTACCCACCACTCAGCTCCCTCATCCCTGTGGTTCTAGATGTGTTTCACCACACCTGCTATAGGTCCAAACTAAGTCCTCATGCTTGTGTGGCAGTCAGTTTACTGACAGAGACACCTCTCTAACCCAGGGTATGTTTTTGTTTTTGCATTTCTTATTTAAACAAAGGTCAGATTCCTGGAATTATAAATTAGAATTTTTGTTATAATTTATAAAGAAAATTTATTAAATCTTTGAGTAGACTTTTAGCCCCACAAATTCTCTCCATTCCTTTCAGTTTCTTAGTGAGATAAATGTTAATTTTTTTCTTACATCAGTTTTGCTCATTATTTAAGTCTATATTCTGTTTCATAGAATCAGTAGTAACTTTTTCTGTGTTAAAATTCACTGATTATTTTCTTTTTTCTATACGTTCTGTTATTGTGATTAACTACTGAAAGTTTCCTAAAATTCAGTTCTATATTTTGAAATGTACTACAATTTAATGGAATATTTAAGTCTGTAGCTAAGTTGAAGTAAATTGTAAAGATTCTGCTCCTTTACATTTCCAGTCTTTTCCACTGTTACTATATTAAAGGTATAAAGGTTGCTACTGTTACATCATTAATGCTTTGCATATTTTACATCTGAAGCATCCCCAAAGATTCATTTGGCAAAGGCTTAGTCCCTATATTTTTGGGTTTTTTAGAAGGCTGAAACAAGAAGTAGTTGTCTCAGTAATTGGTGACATGTCTTTCCTTCCAAAACAGAGTTTAAAAATGTGCTCTTCCACATTCTTCAACTATAACATGCTTCCTTGTTATAGGTCCCAAAGCAATTGAGTGAATTGGTTATGGATTAAGGTTCTAGAAAGGAACAAGGACCTTATTATCAGCTGGGCAAGAGGCTGTTCTTGTGATACTTTGGCAAAGAATATAACTGTATCCTGTACATGTCCCTAGAGCTTGCCTGTGGCTAAATGGGCTAATTACTTTGGCAGATGAAATTTCAATACAAGCCAGTGTTGATTCTGATATATAATTATTGCTGATTATTAGGCAGATCTATATTGAAAAGGGGCAGGAGATGGGGCAGAAAGAAATGAAAAATGTAGAGTTTGGAGAGGAAATGAGAACTATCGGTCTTAATGTTGTAGCCACATGCTGGAAAAGAAGCTGTAATTGTTGAAAGAGTGTAGTTTCATTACAGAAAAAAACTCTTGATCTGCATTGGAAAGAAAGAAAAGTTCCTTTCATGAAAAAAAACTCATCCAGCTAAGCTTTCAACCAGCAAAGGAGAAGGCTTGAGGAGTCTCATGCTCTTAGAAAGCAATAGCATACAAATTGCATTTACTGTGGCCTAAGTGTATATAAATACATCCCAACAGGCAGTGAGCTTGGCAGTGTCATCCTTATAGTACTTACTTTGGAAAGAAAAAAGAATGCATTATGAGATGACTTCTTGTACAAGTTCAGAGAGCTATTGAGGCCACCCAACTTATAGAAGTGTCAGAATTCCTGCAATAATGTCTAAGAGTCATTTTATGTAACTCTGAAGGCAAAACATGGAATTTGGTGGAAACTATAAAATCCTTAAGATACCAAGACCGTGAGAAGTTTTGCAAGATGAGAAGAGAGCTGCCAAGAGGGAGTATAACGAGCCCAAGAAATAGGTATATGTTCCAAGCAGAAAAGCTGTAGAAAAGAACCCTCTCACACATTAACACACACAAAATAATCACATATCAGATACAAATCTTTAAGAATTTGTTTATTCTTTGTTAGATTCTGGCCTTACCCCCATGAGTAGTGTATATTACGAAACACCATATGTTGAAAATATGGTTGTTTATTTTATATGGGGTGTCACAGCTAAAAATTTTGGTGGCTAGAAAGAAGCTCAATAGTTGAGAGCACTGACTGCTCTTACAGATAACCAGAGTTTTATTCCTAGCACATACATGGCACTTCCTTATAGTCTACAATCCAGTTGTTGAGGATCTTATGTTCTCTGTTGTCTTCTGCAGACAACACCCAAACAAATAAAAATTTTAAAAGGCAGATTGCTTTAGGTTTAAGAAGAGACTGTACATTGGAATTTTAAGACTACAGAGAAGTTGAAGTACATGCATTTTAAATTATGAGATCAGCTTTAGCCTATATCTTAGCCAAGGATTCAATGAATGTGCTGGTGGCTAGGAAGAATAGTGTCCCCTGTAAGTTCTTCTATTTCACATGCTGGTATCTAAATGGTAGAACTGTTTCCACAGGTGACAAATTATTTAAGAGGTGCAACTATGCTGGAGAGTTTATAACTGAGGGTAAGCTTTAAGTATCTCACACATTAATACTATCTTTTATAGAGACAGAATCATTAATCCTAATGAAATGCAACTAATCAATTATTTCTTTCATTGATATTGTCAGCGTGGGGGGGAGGCAAGGACAGATGCAGGTAGCAGTCTGAGCATCTCCCTTAGCCTTCAAGGACCCTTGATTCATTTGAAGCTGGACTCCTGACTTTGACAAAGAAAAAGAATTTCTTAATGAGATAAGATGAAGAGCTTATTAAAAATATTACAAACATAACAAATAAGGAAGAGGGAGGAAGAAAACAAGATACTGGAAAAATAAATGGAGGCTTCATAAAGCACATAAATCACAGTGTCTTTACAGTAGCCAGACATCTGAATTTACATTTTGAAGTTGTTAAGTATCTTAGTTTGCATTTTCTTTGATAGTAACAGACACCTTGGTCATGGCAACTCTTACAAAGTAAGCATTTAATTGGAGTGGTTGCTTTAAGTTTCAGGGGTTCATTCCATTTTCATCATGACTTAGAGCATGGAGGCATGCACGCCAACTTGGTGCTAGAACTGAGCATGCTAAATCTTGACCAGAAGGCAGCAAGAAGTCAACTAACACACTGGTTGGTATCCTGAGCATAAGAAGCCTCAAAGCCTGCCCTCACAGTGTCACACTTTTATCCAACAAAGCCATCCCCAGTCTAACAAAACCACACCTCCTTATAGTTCCACTCTTTATGAGTTTATGGGGCCAATTACATCCAAAATATCAAAACCCACTCCCTGGACACCATAAACTTATATCATAATGAAAAATGTATTTAGTGTAACTTGAAAGGTCTTCCAAGTCTTTCACAGTCTTAACAATGTTTAAAAGTTCAAAGTTTCTTTTGAGATTCATGCAATTTCTTAACTTTAATACACTATAAAAACCAAATTAAAAAACAGATCTCATACTTCCAACTTATGGTGTCATAGTTTATACATTGTCATTACAAAATGTAGGGAAGGGAGCAGGGTAAGGAAATACTGGACTAAAGCAAGTCCAAAATCTTCATCTCCATTCCATGTCAGATGTCAAAACAATCTTCAGTTCTCCAATTCTATACAACTTTACTGACTGCAACACACTACTTTCTCTTGATCTGTTTCCACTCCTCTTAGCAGCTCTCCTCAGTCAGTATCAAATCATTCTGGCACTCCTTAACTTCTTGGGTTTTCCAAGGCAATCCAGGCTTCAACTTAACAGTTTCACATAATGGCCTCTTTACTAGGCTTCCATTCTGGGACACCTATGACAGTGCCTGGCCTCAGTGGCTTTATTCCATAACTCCTTTCTTCTATCCTGAACTATAAAGCCAGATCCATATGGTCCACACTGCTAAGTTCCACTGCTTGCTAGAGCAGGAATATGGCCTCCCCATTCAGTTACATCCTCACTAGCTTTCTTTCTTTAACTGGATAAGTTGGTTTTCCTGAAACTTGCTCTGTAGATCACACTGGACTTAGACACAGAGAGACCTGTCATCCTTTGCCTTCCCAGTGCTGAGATTAAAGGTTTGTCTCCACCATCCCTGGCTCTAAAATTTTCTTTAGATACTTTTCACAAATTGAACACTTAGCTGAGTGTGAGCTTGTCCTGAGATCACCACTCCATTTATGTCATTTCTTAACCCATTTATCTCATTGAACATAGGAATTAGCTCTATTCTACTTCCTGGTGCTCCTTTTTTTCCTCAAAATTTACTTTTTGTAATTTATCCTATTTAGCTTGCTCCTTTTTATCATAAATCTTCATTAGAATTGCAACTAAAAACCACACAATGGAGTCTATACTAGGCTATTCAGAAATTTTTTGGCCAATGGAATTAATCTAAAGCTCTTTAATATAGCCTCAGGCAGGCTCTTCAGGGCAAAATGCAGCCACTTTCTTTACAAAATAGCCATAAACGATCTGTAGGTGACATATTAAAATTAATTTCCTCTTAAACTTCTTGAGTGAACCCTGAACATTTCAAATAACTTTTAGCACCTCTGTCTTCCACACTCCTACAAGTATGACCCATTAAGCAGCACTTAAAGTAATCCACTACTTTCATAACTCAAAGTACCTAAGTCCAAATTCCTCCAAAGAAACACATAGCCAGGTTTATCCGAATGATACCCCAGTACCTGCTATCAACTTCTGTCTTGGTTTGGAATTTTGTTGCTATGAAAAGACACTATAACCATGGAAGGCAACTCTTATACATAAAACATTAAATTGGAGTGGCTCACTTTCAGTTTGAGGTTCAGTGCATTAAGATCATGACAGAGGCATGGACGAATGTGGGCAGACATGGTGCTGGGGCTGAAAGTGCTACAGCTTGACCAGAAGGCTGCAGGAAGTCAACTAACATACTGAGTAGAATCCTGAGCATAGGATGCCTTAAAGCCCACCACCACAGTGTCATACTTGCTCCAACAAGGCCATCCCCACTCCAACAAAGCCATACCTCCTAATATTACTAATCTTTATGACATTGTGGGGGCCAATTACATTCGAACTACCATACTAAGGAACACAGCTGATAGAATAGATTATTTCCTGTGCAACAGGGAGGGTTACAGCTACTAATTTAAGAGCCTGAGTCATGATTTGTAGAGTAGTTCTGGGAGTTTTTAATTGTAAATTTTGATCTTGCTTTTGAGATAACTAGAAAATATCTGAGAAAGGAACAGCACTGTACTTAAAGTGGTTATAGGGGCTATAGGTGGATAGCCGACATTCCTTCCTAGATGCTGAAAAACTTAAATTGAACTCTTCATAACTATGGTAGAAGTACTTTAATCCATTCAGCCATCTCATCTGCATCTATGACATATTTTTGATTTAATATTTTTTATAGGTATAAGGTGTATGTTTAGAAATATAGTCATTTGCAGCTGTATGCTCAAGTCTTTTATCACTATTTTTTAATGTTTAGTAATTAAAAACTTGAGTAGAAACTTTTATAAAAAATAGCTATCTCTGTACAGAGATTTTCCCTTTGTCAATGATTTCTAATGTGTGATAGAGTGAGTCCATGCTCTGAAGCCATGAATGGATGAAAGTCACATCATGCCACGTTGAGGAGAATGGACAGAGCCACAGATAGAAAAGACACTTTAATCACCAACACACAGGACACTAAGCAGGCAGATAGTGGCAAGCACCCAGATGTACACCAACACTCATAGGCATAGATAGGCATAGGCTGACATAAAGGAAGTCACACATGCTGCAAGGAAGTAGGTCTACAGGCCTGCACACAGACATATACAGGAAGGCTGGCAAAGACAAAGACACTTTTCTCTGACCTCAAGGACAATTTGTAGAATCAAGATTTTATAATTCTTAAATTTGTGATTCATGGATACCTACTGTCAGCTAGTTTTTGTGACTCATAACTCATAACTCACTGTAAATTCAGTGTTAGCTATCTTGGCCCCTGCTGGATTAACACTAAGTTGTCTAAATAATAAACTGGCCCTTATGTCCCTCTGCTCATTACAGATGGCTGCTTTGTGATTTTTATGATGATTTTCTTATTGTCTTTGTTATATCACTGCAAAATCTAAACCATTTTGGTGGTGATATATTGTTCTTTTTTCTTTATATTTATAATTTTCCTGAATCTTAGTATGACTCTCAGTTTTTCAGTTGGTGTCATGACACTTTGTTATAATGCTAAATTACTTTGGAAACTGGTTAATCAAATGTCTTATCATATATAGTCTTATAACAGCCAAGCCCAAAAAATAGACTTAGGTGCTTTACTTTGCTTATGCCATGTACATCCAAGTTCTCTATATATGCTCCACTGGTTATTAAGTAGTTTGGGGTTCCTGGTTACTATCCAACGTGGGAACACTTTTGGATGCCATAAGATTGCTTTTGATAGCATCTTGCTTTCTGCATGGCTTTATGGAGACTGTAGATGCTGGTAAACTTGTTATTGCTGAACAATAGGAAAAGGCATAATTCTTTACTGTGTCACCTGTATAATTGCCCCATGAGGAGAAGGTCTTATAAACTTAGGGTTAGTATAAGACACCAAAGCTCTCACATGCTGTCTACTGACACTGATGGTTCCCTTTTTTTCTCTTCACTTTTCAGAGTCTTCTTGCATACATTCATTTATATTTTCATTTTTACACACAAACACACAATGAAAACTTCTTTGTTGTTTCTTGTGGTAGGAAAAATATGATGACTTCTGTTTAGAACAAAAGTTAGTCTTCAACCCTGCCTACACTCTGCCCTCTATTCTGCGGAGGATCTGATTCAGACCCCTGAACATGGATATCAATGAGGAGGCCTCTGCACTCTAGGGGACCCCTTGTGGTGGATTAGTATTTTTCCCTGGTGTAAGAATGGACTTTGAGAACTCATCCCATGTGAAGGGATGCACTCTTGCCCTGGACACATGGGGAAGGGCCTAGGCACAGCCCAGGATGATGTGGTGGATTTTGTGGAGCCCCTGTGAAGGGCCCTACCTGCCTGGGGAGTGGAGGGTGGATGGGGTGGGAGGTAGGTCGGGGTAGGGTAGGAGAGGTGTGGGTGAGGGGAGGGAGAGGGAGAAGGGAATGACATGTGAAACAAGCTTGTTCCTAATTTGAACTAAAAAAATGTTAGTCTTTGTGGATATTCACATATTTTTATCCCTGTGTAATGTTATTATTCTTTTAATCTTTTTACTATTGACAGCATTTTGTTCAATTTGGTATCAAAGTGTTTTAAGTATTAACAAATAGTAAACAACTGTAAAATTAAACCCTGTGAAAATATAATAAGTAATTTAAAAGCTTGTAAAAAGTTATTATAATTAATCAATATAGACACATCAAAATGCATTTTTGAGAACAGTGCAATTGAAATGCATTTCAAGAATTGAATGATAAAATACATCATCAGCAGGGAATAAAATCTTCTAGGTAGAAGAATCAATTTTATAATGATACCCTTCAGCCTTACAGAGTGAGTAAACTTAGGAAAAGCTGAGAGAATGGCTAGAAGAATACCACTGCTTACTACAAAGTGAAGTTAAAACAGATAAGAAACTTGGCACAGGCAATATGACTCATTGAGTAAAGTGCTTGTTGTAAAACCATCAATAAGAACCTCAGTTTGGATCCCCTCATACAAAAGACGTACAGCAAATACCTGTGCTAAGGACTTTGGAACCAGAAATGTCTCAGGTTCACTGGTCAACCAGTGTAGCCTAAACAGCAAGCTCTAGGGTAAATGAAAGGTCCTGTCTTAAAAATCTTAAAAATATGGTAATGAAGCAATTGAGGAAAATGTGCTAATGTCAACCTATCACCTCAACATTAAGTCCCCATGATTCACTTCCCTTGCATGAACACATGCATTTACCACACACGCACATGTGTGAGTGAGTGTGTGTGTGTGTGTGTGTGTGTGTGTGTGTGTGTGTGTGTGTGTAAGAGATGAGGGAGAGAGAGAGAGAGAGAGAGAGAGAGAGAGAGAGAGAGAGAGAGAGAGAGAGAGAGAATAATAATTTAAACTACTCATTGTCATTTTGGTGTTGTTTTGTTTCTGTCCTATGGAATATTTGGTCTTTTTTTTTTTTTTTGAAGAAATTACTACCTAGAGTTACATAGTGGAATAACATGTCTTAATGGGAACTTCACAATTTTTACTCTGGGAAAATTCTTAGAAGAAAGGAAGACTTCATGAAAGACACTGATGAAACAAAGGAGTAAGAAACCATCAAAGCATTTAATATTTTAATAATTTAACTTTGGAAACAAAATATAATTATTTGTTTTCTGCTGCTATGAAAGCTTTGTAGTCAGACCCACAGAGGAAAATGCTAGTTTAGTAATCCATTCATGTATAATATGAGGCATAATTTCTACTGAGATCCTTTGAAGTAAAAACAGTGTCCATAAACAAATGAGCTATTTTTTGAAGTGCTAATCTTACAAATGCAGAACATCACAGTAATAGCAAATGCCATAATGAGTTTTAATGAAGGCACAAGGATCCAAATAAAATATCACTCAGGGCAGGTGAAGAGACACATACTTAATTTTTTATTATATTTGTGCAGAATGTAGGAAAAGCATTCTCTTAAAAACCTTTAAGTTTATTTTCCACAGGATCCTAGATTAAGGTAGCAAACAAAGCAAGAAGGAAATTACAGCCTTAAAAACTGCCAGACTCTATGAAAAGACTGCTGTTTTCTTTTGTATATAGTTAAGTGCCAAAGCTATAATTTTCCATTTACTTTCCTTTGTTATTGTATATGTGGGGTATTTACTCCAATTTGATTCCATTTGCTCTTTGTCAGAAGAAATCTTCCCACAGACTCATAATAACAGCAGTTTCTTTTTTAAAACACATTATAAAAAATGGTCCCTGCCACTCTTCCTTTGACATTGGACATTTTCTATTACAGAGTTTAGTTCTCAGATGATTGAAAGCCTGTGTTATTCAGTTCTAATGGACTGTGTTTTAAACTCCTTTAGGTTAGAATATTACAGCCTGCAGATTATCAAGTGCACATGCTATGAAAGGATCAAGTTCTACTGTCATTGTTGCCAGAGTACCTACCATGAAATCTTTCAGTATATATTTTGTGAGGTTGGGTGTTTTATTTGAACAAAGAAGCATGAAACAAAAGTAAACTGGAGGGCCTGCATTGACACTACTCAATATCGGGTAGTTTGAACAACCTTTGAAGCCATGCTTATTTTATGTGTTCATTTATTTGCTTATTTATTTAATAAACAGGTATTGATATTTATATTAATTTTCCTTCAGCAAATTGTCAAACATATATTTTGGATCTGGGGAAATGGCATGTGTTTAGATTGTATTTAAACAACATTTTCTTCTTTCTCATTCCTCCCTCCAAACCATGCTATGTACCTCTCCCCTCTTTTCTTCAAATTCATAGACTTTTTTCAATTGTTATTGACTGCATATTTATATGTATATATGCACCAGCACCGAGAACCCATGAAAAAGCTAGATCTTCAGGACCCATTCTCAAGTATTTTTGTAGCCCTAGTAATATGGTAGCTGGACTGCAGTGGATTGAAAACACATATGTCAATTGGGTTCTTCTTGGCCAGTCTGAAAATCCAATCAGTGAGTTCTAGGTTCAGTGATACATTGAGTCTCATAAAATAAGATGAAGAGTGATTGACCAAATATCTGATATTTACCTTGGCATGCACATGCATACACATATGTTTTGCACAAGCACCTGCACACACATATGCACATTTTTATGTATAACTTTATATGTATACAACACACATACACAACATGAATATTAAGCAAACAAATTAACTAGATAATTTAGTCATGTTTTTAACTTTCACATGCTTCCAGAAAGAGATAAAATGCCTTAACTTGACTATAGTATTATTTTGGAAGAATTCATTTAATGCATACTTTATAGCTGATTTTCCTTTCCAAAGAATCTGAGTGTCTTATTACAAATTAATAGATACTTCTTTCCAAAACATAAAATACTGTCTACCCCCATTTTAATTATCTTAGAAACTGCTGGATGGAACAGACTTTAAAATGCATGGCTGTTCTTCCCTATTGAGAGAGGATGATGGTCATTGCTCATTAAAGGCATGGAGTATACATCCTGTTGAGACACTTGCTCTCTTCTAAACAATTCAAAAACTAGTCATGCTTATGAATTCATAATCCCTATGGTGACAAATTAACTATTTTAACACTCATACATGTTTTAGTGTTTAGGATTCACCAAGGTGCAACTGGTAGTGAAAGACTGGAAGACAGGAAATATGAGGTTTACATCCTGAATAGGATGGAATAAACAAAGTCAATACACTTACCTAGCCCAATGGACAAGACTCAGTCTTTAATTGTATTTACTAGTATCTGATATCAGTTGGTATTTTTCTTTACATTTGAACAATAAAGTACAATAAAGTTAACTGTGAGTAATAAGGATTTGAATTGTGTGTATTGAGGGGGAATAGAATGGTTGCTATGATCATAATAGGTTTGGTATCTAATTCATTCTGAATGTGACATAATTAAAAATAGTGTTTTCCATAAAATTACATTATCACTTTAATGTGGGCTCAAGGGGAGTAACAACTGCAGTCAAAGACTCTTCTTGATTCCAGGCATAAGAAACCTATGCTACAATAAGGTTTTGAAAATAGTTAAAACACCTTCTTAGGGATGTCAATAAACGCATACAGATGTGTTTTAAGTTGAAAAAAATAGATTTTTTTCTGGATGAAATTTAAGAGAAAGGACACAGACATGCAGCATTAGAAAGACAATATTTCATGATCAAGGACACTTTGATTTATGATATTTCTGAAAAAATCAGACATATCATTCTGGTGCAGACAACTTGCAATCTCACATATACTTTTCATTTCCTTTTTTTCAGACGTTTTTTATTTGAATTAGAAACAAGATTGTTTTACATATCAATCCCAGTTCCCTATCCCTTCCCTCCTCCCAAACCGCCCCCCCAACTAAAACCCGACCTATCACATGTCCTTTCTGCTCCCCCTGGATGGTGAGGCCTTCCATAGGGGGGTCATCAGAGTCTATCAGATCATTTGGGATAGAGCCTAGGCCCATCCCCATGTGTCTTGGCTCAGAAAGTATCCCTCTATGTGGAATGGTCTCCCAAAGTCCACACCTATGCTAGGGATAAGTACTGAATTACTACAGGATGTCCCATAGATTTCTGAGGCCTCCTCACTGAAACCCATGTTCCTGGGGTCTGGGATCAGTCTCATGCTGGGATCCCAGCTATCAGTCTAGGAACCATTGTTCAGGTCAGCTGTTTCTATGGGTTTTACCAGCCTGGTCTGGAGCCGTTTGCTCATCACTCTTTCTTCTATGCAACTGGATTCCAGTTCAGTTCATGGATTAGCTGTGGGTGTCTTCTTCTACCTCAACCAGCTGCTGGATGAAGACTATAGGATGGTATATAAGACAGTCATCAATCTCATTATCAGGGGAGGGCATTTAATGTAGCCTCGACTCTGTTGCTTAGATTGCTGGTTGGTGTCATCTTTGTAGATCTCCAGATCTTTCCCTAGTGCCTGATTTCACTGTAAACCTAAAATGTCTCCCTCTATTAGGGTATCTCCTTTCTTGTGTTCTTCTATTCTTCCCCCGACTCAATTATTATGTACCCACATGTCCATCTTACATCTCCTCTTCTTCCCTTCTAATTTTCCTAGCTTGCTCTCCCTCCTGCCAGGCTCCCAATTTGCTCACAGATCTTGTCCCTTTCCCCTTCTCCAGGGGACAGTGTATGTCTCTCTTAGGGTCCTTCTTGTTTACTAGCTTCTCTGGCAGTGTGGATTGTAGGTTAGTAATCCTTTACTCTATGTCTAAAATCCACATAGGAGTGAGTAAATACCATGTTTGTATTTTTGTTATTGGGTTGCCTCCTCAGATCGGTTTCTTCTAGTTTCTTCCATTTTCCTAAAAATTTCAAGACTGTATTGTTTTTTCCTGCTGAATACTACTCCATTGTGGAAATGTACCACATTTTCTCTATCCTTTCTTCAGTTGAGGGGCATCTAGGTTGCTTCCATGGTCTGGCTATTACAAATAGTGCAGCTATGAACATCATTGAACAGATGTCCTTGTTGTATGAATGTGCTTCTTTGGGGTATATGCCTAAGAGTGGAATTGCTGGATCTTGTGGTAGACTGATTCCGATTTTCCTGTGGAGTCACCATACTGATTTCCAAAGTGGCTGTACAAGTCAGCACTTGAAGAAGAATGCTTGTAGATTCAAGATAGCTCTGTTCAGATAAATACCAGCCAAATGCAAGCCAGAGCATGCTCAGGGGCAGAAAGGCAGGTAGGCCAGAGAGAAAGGGCAGCCGAAGGGGAAGAGCCTGTTCCATGTGCTGGAGGTTGCTTAAGAGCACATGCGGCATCACTCTGACCTCACCTTAACCAAACCTTGACAGGTGTGGTCAGGCACACATGTAGCCAGCCCTTAGGTGGCGTGGTGTCCCCCTACAGGCACTTCCACCAGCAGTGGAAGAGTGTTCCCCTTTCACCACATCCTCTCCTGCATAAAGTGTCATTGGTGTTTTTGATTTTAGCCATTCTGAAAGGAGTAAGATGTCAACTCTGAGTTGTTTTGATTTACATTTCCCTGATGGCTAAGTATGTTGAGCACTTTCTTAAGTGTCTTTCAGCCTTTTTAGATTACTCTATTGAGAATTGTCTATTTAGATCTGTACCGAACTTTTTAATTAGATTGTTTGGTGGTTTAGAGACTAGATTCTTGAGTTATTTATAAATTTTGGAGATCAGCCCTCTGTCAGATGTGGGTTTGATGAATATGTTTTAACAGTCTGTGGGCTTCCGTTTTGTCTCACTGACTGTGTCCTCTGCCTTACAGAAGCTTATCAGCTTCAGGAGGTCCCATTTATCAATTTTTCATTTCAGTGTCTGTGCTACTGGTGTAATGTTCAGGAAGCTGCCTCCTGTACCAATTATTTCAAGGGTATTTCCCACTTTGTCTTCTAATAGGTTCATGGTGGCTGGATTTAAGTTGAGGTCTTTGATCCAATTTGACATAAGCTTTGTGCATGGCGATAGACATAGATCTATCTGCAGTCTTCTAGATTCCAGTGTCCAGTTATGCCAGCACCATTTGTTGAAGATGATTTCTTTATTGCATCAGATAAATTTAGCTTCTTTGTCAAAAATCAAGTGTTTATGGGTGTCTGGGTTAATTTGGAGGTTTTCAACTCAATTCCATTGGTCTACCTGTCTATTTTTGTGCTGATACTAAGCTGTTTTCAGGACTATAGCTCTGTAATAGAGCTTGAAGTCAGGGATGCTGACACCTCCAGAAGTTCCTTTATTGTACAGGGATGTTTGGGCTATCCTGGGTATTATGCTTTTCCATAAAAAGTTGAGAATTGTTCTTTCAAGTTCTGTGCGGAATTGTGTTGAGATTTTGATGGGGATTGCATTGAAGATGTAGATTGCTTTTGGCAAGATTGCCATTTTTACTATGTTGATACTACCAATCCAAGAACATGGGAGACCCTTCCATTTTCTATTATCTTCTTTAATTTCTTTCTTTGGAGAATCAAAATTCTAAAGGTACAGGTCTTTCACTTTTTTGGTTAGCGTTACCCCAAGGTATTTTATTTGTGGCAATTATAAATGGTGATGTGTCTCTGATTTCTTTCTCCACAAATGTATCATCAGCATATAGTAGGGCTATAGATTTTTTTGAGTTAATCTTGTATCCTGTCACTTTCCTGAAGGTATTTATCAACTAAAGAGGTCCCTGGTAGAGTTTTTGGCGTCCCTTATGTAGACTATCATATCATCTGCAAATATTGAAAGTTTGACTTTTTCCTTACCAATTTATATTGCCTTGATCTTCTTTTGTTATCTTATTGATCTAGCTAGAATTCAAGGATAATATTGAAGAGCTATAGAGAGAGTGTACAGCCTTCTCTTGTCCCTGATTTTAAAGGAATTGCATTGAGTTTCTCTCCATTAATTTGAAGATGGCTGCCGGCTTGCTGTATATTGCTTTTATTATGTTAAGGTATGTTTCTGTTATCAATGATCTCTCCAAGACCTTTATAATGAAGGGGTGTTGGATTTTGTCAAAGGATTTTCAGCATATAATGAGATGATTATGTAGGTTTTTTTTCCCTGGGTCTCTTTATATGGTGGATTATCTTGATGGATTTTCCTATGTTGAACGATCTTTGCATCCCTGTGATGAAGCCTACTTGACCATGGTGGATGATTTCTCTGATGTGTTCTTGGATTCGATTTGTCAGTATTTTATTGAGTATTTTTGTTTCAATGTACATGGGCGATATTGATTTGTAGGTCTTCTTCTTAGTTGTGTCTTTGTGTGGCTTGGGTATCAATGTAATTGCAGCCTCGTAAAAAGAGTTTGGCAATGACTCTTCTGCATATATTGTGAGGAATACTTTGAGCAGAATTTTTATTAGCTCTTCCTTGAATTTCTGGTAGAATTCTGCACTTAAACCATCTGGTTCTGGTCCTTTTTTGGTTGGGAGAATTTTGATGACTGCCTCTATTTCATTAGGGGTTATAGGTCTATTTATGTTGCTTATCTGTTCTTGATTTAATTTTGGTAAGTGAAATCTGTCCAGAAAATTGTCCATTTGCTTTAGATTTTCAAATTATGAGGAATGCAGGTTTTCAAAGTATGACCTGATGATTCTCTGGATTTCCTCTCTGTTGTTAGGTCCCCCTTTTCATTCCTGATTTTGTTAATTTGCATGTTCATTCTCTGCCATTTGGTTAAGTTTGGATAAAGGTTTGTCTACCTTGTTGATCTTCTCAAAGAACCAACTCTTTGTTTCATTGATTCTTAGTATTGTTCTCCTAGTTTCCTCTTTATTGATTTCACCCCTCAATTTGATTATTTCCTGGCATCTACTCCTCCGGGGTGTATTGCCTTCTGTGTGCTGTTAATTCTCTAGTGTGATTATTCTCCTATTTCTTCATGTGGGCACTTAGTGCTACAAACTTTCCTCTTAGCACTTATTTCAAAGTGTCCCATAAGTTTGGGTATGTTGTGTCCACATTCTCATTGAATTCTAGGAAATATTTAATTTCTTTTTTATTTCTTCCTCGACCCAGGAATTGTGCAATTGGGTGTTACTTAATTTCCATGAGATTGTAGGTTTTTTGCAATTCATGTTGATGTTGAATTCTCACTTTAAAGCATGGTGGTCTGATAAGATACAGGGTGTTATGTTAATTTTATTTTTTGTACCTGTTGTGGTTTGCTATGTTGACAAGTATGTGGTTGATTTTAGAGAACGTTCCATGTGGTGCTGAGAAGAAGGCATATAGTTTTGTATTTGGATGGAATGTTTTATATATGTCTGTTAAGACCAATTGGGCCATAACTTCTATTAGTTCTTTTGTCTCTTTGTTAAGTTTCTGTCTGGTGTTCCTGTACAGTGGTGAAAGTGGGGTGTTGAAGTCTCCTAATATAAGTGTATGAGGTTTTATGTGTGATTTGAGTTTTAGTAATGTTTCTTTTATGAACATGGATGACTTTGTATTTGGGGCATAAATGTTCAGAAGTGAGTCTTCATCCTGATGGATTTTTCCTGTGATGAGTAGGAAGTCACCTCCTTCATCTCTTTTGATTGATTTTAGTTTAAATTCTAATTTGTTGGATATTAGGATTGTTGCCCCCCCCCCTGTTTCTTGGGTACATTTGATTGGGAAATCTTCTCACAACCTTTAATTCTTAGATAGCATCTATCTTTGAATTTGAGGTGTGTTTCTTGTATGCTGCAGAAGGACGGATTCTCTCTTCTTATCCATTTTGCTAACCTCTGTATTTTTATGGGCGAGTTAAGACCATTACTATTGAGGGATATTAATGACCATTGATTGTTCATTTTTGTTTGATTTGGATTTGGTGTTGGTGGTGAAATTATGTGTGGGTTTCCATCCCTTTTTTATTTTGGTTGTTGGTAAAGTAGGATTATCTATTGCCTTTGTTTTTCTGGATGTAGTTAACTTCCCTGTGTTGCAATTTTCCTTCCACAACTTTTTGTAGGGCTGGCTTGGTGGATATGTATTGTTTGAATCTGGTTTTGTCATGGAATATCTTGTTTTCTCCATCTATCTTGATTGAATGCTTTGCTGGATATAGTAGTCTGGGCTGGCATCTGTGGCCTCTTATTATAGGTAGAATATCTATCCAGGACCTTCTAGCTTTCAGAGTTTCCATGGAAAATCAGTTGTAATTCTGAGAGGTTTGCCTTTATATGTTACTTGACATTTTTCCTTTGCTGTTCCTAATATTTTCTCTTTATTCTCTATGTTTGGGGTTTTGATTATTATCTGGTGAGGTGACCTTTTTTTGATCCAGTCTATTTAGTGTTCTGTAGGCTTCTTATACTTTCATTGACATGTCTTTCTTTAGGTTGGGAAAGTTTTCTTATATGATTTTCTTGAACATGTTTTCTGTGCCTTTGTGTTGGATTTCTTCACCTTCTTCTGTAACTATTATTCTTATGCATGGTCTTTTCATGGTACTCCCTATTTCCTGGATATTTTGTGCTAGGGATTTGTTGGACTTAATATTTTCTTTGTTTGATGAGTCTATTTATCTTAGTATATCCTCAACTCCTGAGATTCTCTCTTCCATCTCTTTTATTCTGTTTGTTATGCTTACATCTGTGGTTCCTGATCATTTATCCAGCTTTTCTATTTCCAGCATTCCCTCAGATTGTGCTTTCTTTATTTTCTCTATGTCTGTTTTTAGGTCTTGAAGTGTTTCCTTGAAAGATTTGTTGTTATCTTATATTTTTTTGTTTTGTTTTTTCTTCAATTTCTTTAAGAGATTTTCTCATACCCTCTTTGAGGCCCTCTATAATTTTCATGAAGATGTTTTTAAGGTCATTCACTTCTGCTTCATCTGCATTGTGATGTTCTCATCTTTCTGGTGTATGGTTCCTAGTCTCTGGAGGTGTCATGTTGTTGTTTCTGTTGTTTAATGTGCTTTTATGTTGTCTTCTTCCCATCCTTTCTTCCAGTGGGTGTAGCAGGAGTCTCTTCCTCTCCTGGTGGGTATGGGACCAAGGTTCCCTTCTGTTAGATGCAAACAGTTCCAATACTCTGATGTCTGTCCTTTTGTAGTGGATGGAGGCAGGACTGTTATTGGGGCCTTGGCAGTCGCTGGGTGTGTTGTATCCCACCTACAGAGTTCGGATCCCATGAGCAGACCCCCGGTGTCAGGTGTCTTGCACATTTTTCATTCTCTTATGAGGTGTAAGCTAATATTTAAGATCCTTGAATCATGCATGAAATTTGTGTGGAGCTTCCTAGATTTTCTGAGGCAAAGGAATTAAGAAAACCATATGTAAGTATATGGTCCTTAGGATATAAAAATAAAATTAAAGCTCATGTTTGTGAGGAAATGAAATCAAGTGAACATTCCTCCTCTACTGTTGGGAGTGCAAACTTGTACAGCTAGTTTGGAAATAAATATGGTGGTTTCTCAGAAAATTGGGAATCAATCTTCCTCAAGACCTAGCACTACCATCTTGAGAATTTACCCAAAGTATGATCAATCACACCACAAGGACACTGGGATCAACTATGTTAATAGTTTCATTTTTCATAGTATCCATAACCTGGAAATTACCTGAATCAACTGAAGAATGGATAAGGAAAATGTGATAAAGTTTCCTAAGGGAGTATAACTCAGTTGTAAGAAACAATACCAGTAATTGATGGAACCAGATCCACAACCAAACACCATTCAGAGCTCCATAAATGCAGTCGAAGACAGGAAGAAGTATATAAACAAGGGAGCACAAGATCATGATGGAGAAATTTCCAGAGACTGTTGAGCCAAGCTTGTGGAAACTCATGAACTCTAGACCTTCAGCTGTGGAGACTCCATGGAACTAAATTGGGCCCTCCACATGTGGGAGACAGTTGTGATGCTTGAACTATCTGAAGGGCCCCTGGAAGTAGGACCACAATACAAACTTGATACATGAGCTAGCTTGTTGGAGCCTATTCCCTGTGGTGGTGGGATGCCATGCTCAGCCTTAATGCATGGGAGAGGGGCTTGATCCTGCCCCAACTTAATGTGCCAGACTTTTGTTGACTCCTCATGGAAGCCCTTACCCATGAGGAGGATTGGCTGAGGGGATGTGTATATGCTGAGGGTAAGGCTAGGGGGACAGCAGGAGTGGTAGGAAGCAGAACTGAGTTTGAAATATAAAATTAAATTAAAAAACAATAAACATATTACAAAAGGAACCCCCCAATCAAAACAAAACAAAACAAGACAATGAGTATACAAGCATCTATAACTACTGCAAAATATTTACATGGGTGAAAAGACAGGAAAAGTATAGGATCATTAAGTCTCATAGATGAACCTAGATGAATGAGGAAGCATATTTTCCTCTAGAAATTACCGAAAGAATACTGCCAACTAATATCTCATATTATCCTGCTGGCACTCATTTGTTTGGCTTTTTTGACTCTATTGAATGTGGGGAAATAAATTTGCATGATTTAAAGTTAC
This sequence comes from Cricetulus griseus, assembly GCF_003668045.3. Classification (NCBI taxonomy): domain Eukaryota; kingdom Metazoa; phylum Chordata; class Mammalia; order Rodentia; family Cricetidae; genus Cricetulus; species Cricetulus griseus. Next base: position 87,020,384 of record NC_048604.1, read on the forward strand.
CAAACCATTTGTAACTTCTTACAGCAGCAATAGAGAGCAATTTTGTACTTTCACTGGCATTGTGTATATCAAGTTACAGTTTACTAAAGTTTTTAATGTCTTCAAAAAGGCTTGTTTGCACATAACTGCATGCAAGTATTTTTAAAATAAACACTTTATAGCTTTCTAAAATGGATTTTTACATGACTTGAAGATATTTATTCATTCTTTAATTGCTGCCCAATCTTCACCTCTAACAGAAAAGTAGCATTCATAGCAGTACTGAAAATAAGATGAGGAATGATGCACTCTGAGTATCTGTGAACTAAACATTTATAATTAAAATCGATGTTACCAAGGACTATAATTAGGGGAAAAATAAATAATGTGGAGCAACCACTTTTTTACTTTAGTAATTACTTACAGATATATATATATATATATATATATATATATATATATCCTAATAGTTGTGTCTGACCCCCTAAAGCTAACATTATTTTGTTCTCTAATTATCATGCCAGATACTAAAATTTTTGTATAAATACCACAGATTTCCCAAAAATTAATATTGAATTCTTCTTCCTTTTGATAATGTAAGTCTTAGGGATCACAATATTGTTAACTCTATAAATTCCATAATATGTTTGTATTTTCTTCATTGCCTTATTGAAACAAAGACAAATTGTAGAAATAATAAAGGTAAACATTCTTCCTTGCATTTCATGATAATTGGTTCTGCTTACATGGTCCTTTGTGACACTGGTGAAAACTATAAAAATAGAAACTTTGAAAATTCAGGAAATGGTCTTAAGGAAAAGCAATAAACAAAGAAAAATCTAATCAATAATATATACATACCTTTTGTCAAGCACCAGGAAACTATATGTTATTTTAAAAAAAGATCACTTCTTCCCTCACTCTTATCTACTCTGTGAGGAAAAGCTCTACACCAGGGATAGTAAAGATGGTTCAGCAAGTAGAGAAGTAGCAAGAGGTTTTGTGCTAATATTTGTTCTATGACCTCCAAAAGTGTGCAGTTGCGTGCCCACACAGACACACAGACACAGACATAGACACAGACACACACACACACACACACACACACACACACACACACACACACACACACACTCACAAGTTTAAAGAACAAAGAAAAATAAATTTCAATCAGTAATACAGAAAAGAGCACATGGTTCCCTCTTCAGCCAGCTTCAAATGAAAAAGAAGCCTTACCTTCCCCAGTTGCTCTTTGCTGAAGGTAAATCCTGCTATGTTGTCCCTTGTTATATTCAACCCCCACTCATAAGTAGAGTCTCTAGCCTAGTTAAAACACAGTGAGTTATTTTTTATCATTCTACAATTGGCTTGTAGTGTCATAGTTCATTTACAGTCAATCCTTTTGGTTTTTTTTTTAGAAGTTACTATTACTGTCTTTCCTATTGCAAATATCAAGTCCTGGAGCAATAATGTGTTCCACTCAAAAAGAAGGTAACATTGATCTCCATGCCTACATCCAGAACTTAGGTGAGAGAATTTTTCTATTAGAAGACGAAAGATGTATAAGAAACAATTTCTAATATTGTCTGGATAAACTGATTTTCTTTCCTAGTGAGCAGATAAGTTCAACTTAAAAATATTCTATTAGCTGAGGTGAAAAAATATTGAGAAGAGTTTTGAAATCAAGTGAAGAAACAGCACAATCTATAAAGTACCCGTTTTTGTAGCAGAGAATCTGAAAATAAGACAACATAGTGTAACTTTCCTGGGGTCAAAACAAACATAGAATGTTGACTCCAAAGCTTTCATTTTAAGGGAGCAACCATTTTGACTCCTTTGTAGAGGGATTTATTTCCAAGAGCATTGCTGAACATAATTAAGCAATTATCTTGCAAGCAATGGAGTTATTATGGTAAAGAACAAAGACAAGTTAGAAAACAATAGCAGTATCTTTTTCATTATAGGACTGTAGGTGTTCTTAGTACATGAATTATTCATGAATAATATCTTGGCCAAAAGAAGAGGCTTCATCAAGTAGTCATGTTGCTCAGTAAGTAAATAAGAATAAGAAGGATTGAAAGGGATGTCTCAGACTCACTGCAATGTATTAAAATCATATTCTACAACTGTCAGGGCCCAAAAAGATGGCTCTGCTTCATCTTGACTTAAGGTCAGAGAGTTCAAAAGTGTTTTTAGACTTCCAAGGTTAAATTCGTAAGACCCAAAGGTCTAAGGTGTGGTTACTGTAGCATGTTTGATCATGGTAGTGGGTGTTTTATCTACATAACAAGAGACTTGGTCTGAGGTGTGGTTACTTGTGACCCTCAAGGCCAGATAAAGAGAAATTGAGTCAAAGGTGTGGTTACCAAATGTTTGGAAAATTAAGGAAGACAGTCTGTTTGTTCCTTGTACATGACAAAAGAAGTCATTTGTCATTTTCCCCTTTTGGTTTGGGTACTTAAGAATGTTGGAAAATAAACTTTAGGTGTCCAGTAGTCACTAGATTGTCCTCCTGACTCTATCCTGTGTCTCTGTCTTTTTCTTAGCATCATTGCCTGCCATTTCTCAATATACACTCCCCTTCTCAGGTACAAATGGGGGTAAGTCATCTGCATCTGACTGAAGTCCCACAGACACACTATAACAGATTGGTGCCACAATATGTGGCTACTACAGATGACTACAACATATAACAACCTGAGAATGAACACAAAATGGAAAGTGTTACCCATGTATTAGAATAAAGTAAGAAAATAGATATTATTTTTCATCACAAACAATGGAATCCATAAAGAAATAATAATTGAACAAGTTTTTAGAACAAAAACTCTTGGTCTTAGCCATAATACACTGAGCTCACTACCCACTCCAGTATGCTCATTAAAAGGATAGGTATCCATGAAAGCAGAAGAGACTTTATTTGAAAAAAGAAACAAATGGTGGGATAAAATGACCACAAAGGGGAAAGCTTCTGTCAAATTCCTGTGAATCAAGCACAAATGGACCTCAGGTTTGTGGTCAAATCAAATCAAATGCAATTGGTTTTAAAATTTCAAGTTTGCTGAAGGTGTTGTTTTTACTCTGATTGTTGTGCCCAGATTGAAGAACCCTTCACCAAGGAGACAACTCACCAAATGCAAGGACAAAGTTTTCTTTATTGAGCTGCAGCAAGGACCCCTCTCTTTCAGCTACAAATGGAGCCTTTTATTGTAGTTGTTCAATGAGCTAACCCCATAAGCTTGGGCCCTTCATTCATCCACAACAGTAGATGGTTGGAGAAAGACCCCAAGAAACAATGAGAAAGGGATCTTATAGGGCAGCTTAAAGGGAGTGTCTAGGGGTACGAAACAGTCTCAGGATTGGTGCACTTTCAGGCTTGGATGACCTGCCATGTGTTGATTAACTGTTTGTTATGGACCATAGGCCCTACCGGGGCAGTTGCTATGCTCTGCATGTCACTGTTGTGCACTTATAGTAAAGCACACCCAGAGCCATAAAGCACAACCTTGCCATCTAACTTCCAATTGGTTCCTTGCTACAAGGAGGGCATCTGACCTCCTAGTGACCAAGACAGGCCCAACAAGGTCATGTGAGCACATGTTAGCCTGTCATGGCTGCCAAAATGTGGAGGATGTTCCCTTCAGGATATGCTTACCACCTCAAGTATTCTGAAATAGACCTGCACTTCCATGATAGTATTTAAGCAGAGATAGTATATAGCAGTGTACATGGATGTTTGTGCTTTTGGGTCTGGGTAAAGTCCAGGATGTATTCCTCTTAGCAGAGAGACTTCATTTAGGTTAAATTATTGAATGGGTTAAATTTTTCTTTTCTTTTTTTCTTTTTCAATACAGGGTTTCTATGTGTAACAGGCCTGGCTGTCCTGGAATTCACTTTGTAGCCCAGAGAGGCCTTGAACTCACTGAGATCTACCTGCTGTCTGCTTTCCATGTACAAGGATTTAAAATGTATACCACTACCACATAGCAAAATTTCTAAGAATTATGAATTATTCTGAAGTTTGTACTTGTAGTCTTCTATTATTATTCATGACTTTTGTGCTTTCTGGTACAACCTTTTTTTAGGAGCCTATGAGCCCATCCTGTGTCTGTCTATGGAACAAGGGTTTAAGTAGGAAGCTGTTTTTTCTTTTTGCTTGGTTGCCTTTTTTATTCTCCATGCTGTTTATGGTTCTAATCACTTTACTAGATGTTGTAGCAACTTTTAACTTTTTGAAGTTCATGCCTTCCTCTTCTTATCTCCTCCATTCCTCTTCCTCCTTCCTCTTATCAATATCCTCCTACAATTATTTCCTTTCAAAACTTAGACACTCAGAATATATTTTTCCTCTGTGTTCCTTCCTCTTTCATACAGCTAGCTGCAGGAAAAGTACTTCTCTCTAGCTAGCAGCCATCTTGGATCTTTCCCTCCATTTCTATAGCGTATTTGAACATGTGTGCTTACTCACATGTATGGTGTACACGAGAGGATGTATGTTTATGTTCTGTGTAGTAACACATACATGTGTAAATGCATGAATATGGAACTCTGAAATTGATGTTGGATGTGTTCTTTTATCACTCTTAAGCTTATTCATTAAGATATAGTATTTATTGAATTCAGACCTCTATAATTCTGGGGAGCTTAGTAAAAACATTTGTCCTGGGGAATCCTTCCCCTGTCTCAGCCTCCAGAGTGTTGAAATTATGTGTAATTCAAATGCCTGACTGACGATATAGTGTGCTGGAGACCCAAACTCCAGTCTTAACATTTGTAGAGCAAGTCTTTTATCCATTAAGCCATCACCCCAGCCTTCTGTAGAGAATGAATAATCAAGTAATATGATGATTCCAAGATTTCTCTTTATGATCATTTTGTTTACTTTGAGGAATTGTTAAGATATATTTCCCTCTATTTTTGTTAATAAGACAGTGAATATTTAGATTCCTTAAAGTGATATGAACAATTTAATAATGAATTATTTCAGTCCATGGATAAAGAATAATTTTCCAATTACTTCCTTTGGTAAATTAAGTTGTAGGTATTTCATTTTGTGTGACTTTCTTTTTCAGCAGTTGTAAATGGTACTTCATAATTTTTTTCCTTTTGTGAACTTTATTTTTGTTAGTCACTATTATCACATACGATTGTAACATGCTGTTCTTGCATCTACAACTTTATAGAATTTAAGGATTAAAACAAACAAAAATCAACTTAAATTTTTTTTCCAATGAGCTATTCACCTCCCGTTTCACTGTTCATGAAATAGATTCAGTTTTGTTTGGGTTTTATTCTAACCTGATAGAGTATTATGTTGGGGTACCAGAATATCAAAAATGATGTAATAGACCTAGTAAGAAAGTACATAGTAATTCATATTATCTTACATTCCAGTATTAATATAGGTCTCTCATCAATAAATTTGAGAGTGTAACAGGATAATTTCTCTTACAAAGGTGCATATCACTCTGACAAATTGTTTAAGTATCATGTTAAGTAAGAATAATAATGTTTTAAAAAATCACAAAGTAAATATTTATTGAAACTTTCAGCAAGCAAATATTGGATCATGCAGAATATTCACGTTTCTTGTTATGTAATGTTACCTTCCTCTTCTCAAAATAGATCCCAGTTTATACAAGCCATAACTCAGTATTTTATGGGGTCAATCAAGAAATTGATAGAAAGTAATGGATTAGAACTGGGAACAGTTTTTAAGGTCTCACAATATTTAAAACTATTATGTAAAACAAGGGTTGTGGAAATTGCACTAAGGCTGGGAATATATTTACTGGCAAATTGATTATCTAGTATTTTAGAACCCATGCATTCCAATGATAGTACTGAACAAAAAGAAAGAAGAAAGAGATAAGGGAATATAAAAAGGAATTAACAGAGGGAGGAAAGAAAGGAAGTGGGAGAATATTTTCTTTTTTTAATTTGTTTTAATTAGTTCAAATTAGGGAACAAGCTTGTTTCACATATAAGTCCCTTCTCCCTCTCCCTCCTCTCACCCCATTCCTCTTCTCCCACCACCAACCTACCCCCACCCCATCCACCGACCACTCCCCAGGAAGGGTAGGGCCCTCAATGGGGGCTCTGCAAAGTTCACCAAATATTCCTGTGCTGGGCCTTGGCCCTTCCCCATGTGTCCAGGGCCAGAGTGTATCCCTTCATGTGGGATGGGCTCTCAAAGTCCCTTCTTACACCAGGGAAAATACTAATCCACTACCAGAGACTCCCTGGAGTGGAGAGGCCTCCTTATTGACATCCATATTCAGGGGTCTGGATTAGTCTTGTACTGTCCTCCCAGACAGCATCCGGGGTCAATGTGCTCTCCCTTGTTCAGGCTAGCTGTTTCTGTGGGTTTCAACAGCCTGGTACCTACCCCTTTGATCTTCATTCCTCCCTCTCTGCAACTAGGTTCCAGAGTTCAGTGCAGTGTATATCTGTGGATGTCTGTCTCTGCTTCCATCAGCCAATGGATGAGGGCTCTAAGATGGCATAAAGAGTAGTAATCAATCTCATGTTAGGGGAAGGATTTTTAGGTTATCCTCTCCACCATTACCTGGATTGTCAGATAGTGTCATCCTTGTAGGTCTCTGGAGATCTCCCTAGTTCCAGATCTCTTATCAGACCTAAAGTGGCTCCCTCTAATATGGTATCTCTCATCTTGCTCTCTCTCCTCTACTCTTCCCCCAACTCAATATTTCTGCTCCTCCATTTCCTCTCCTCTACTCCTCTTCTCTTGTTCTTATTGTGGCATCTCCCTCTCCCCTACCCTCATGCTCACAATTAGCTCAGGAGTTCATGCCACTTCCCATTCCTGGGGTCCATTTATCCCTTAGAATCCTTCAAGTTTCCTAGTTTCTTTGGTGAAGAGGATTATAGGCTGGTAATCCTTTGCTCTCTGTCTAAAATTCTTATATGAGTGAGTACATACTATGTTTGTTTTTTTGTGACTGGGTTACCTCACTCAGGATGGTTTCTTCGTTCGATCCATTTGCCTACAAATTTCAAGATTCCATTGCTTTATTCTGCTGAGTAGTACTCCCCTGTATGAATGTACCACATTTTCTCAATCCATTCTTCAGTTGAGGGGCATCTAGGTTGCTTCCAGATTCTGGCTATTACAAACAATGCTGCTATGAACATGGTTGAACATATGTCCTTGTTGTATGAATATGCACTTTTTGGGTATATACCCAAGAGAGGAATGGCTGGATATTGAGGTAGACTGATTCCCATTTTTCTGAGCAACCACCATACTGATTTCCAGAGTGGTCTTACAAGTTTGCACTCCAACCAGCAATGGAGGAGTGTTCCTTTTTCTCCACATCCTCTCCAGCATAGATTGTCATTGGTATTTTTGATTTTAGCCATTCTGACAGGTGTGAGGTGGTATCTCAGAGTTGTTTTGAGTTGCATTTCTCTGATGGCCAATGATTTTGAGCACTTTCTTAAGTGTCTTTCAGCCATTTCAGATTCCTCTGTTGAAAATTCTCTATTTAGTTCTGCACCCCACTTTTTAATTTTATTGTTTGTTGTTTTTTATGCCTAGCTTCTTGAGCTCCTTATATATTTTGGAAATCAGTCTTCTGTCAGATGTGGGATTGGTGAAGATCTTTTCCCATTCTGTGGGTGGTCGTTTTGTCTCACTGACAGTGTCCTTTGCCTTACAGAAGCTTCTCAGTTTCAGGAGGTCCCATTTATTAATTGCAGACCTCAATGTCAGTGCTACTGGCGCAATGTTCAGGAGGCATTTTCCTGTGCCAATTTGTTCAAGGGCAATTACCACTTTATCTTCTGGAAGATTCAGTGTGGCTGGATTTGTGCTGAGATCTTTGATCCATTTGCAGTTAAATTTTGTGCATGGTGACAGGTTTGGATCTATCTGCAATCTTCTGCATGTCCAAATCCAATTGTGCCAGCACCATTTGTTGAAGATGCTATCTTTTTTCCATTGTATAGATTTAGCATCTTTGTCAAAAATCAGGTGTTCGTGGTGCATGGGTTAATATCAGGGTTTTCAATTCGATTCTATTGGTCTATCTGTCTTTTTTTGTGCCAATACCAAGCTGTTTTCAAAACTATGGCTCTACAGTAGAGTTGAATTCAGGGATGGTGATGCCTCCAGAAGATCCTTTATTGTAAAGAGTTGTTTTGGCTATCCTGGGTTTTTTATTTTTCCATGTAAAGTTGAGTATTGTTCTTTCAATGTCTGTGAAAAACTGTTGGGATTCTGATGGGGATTCCATTGAATCTGTACATTGCTTTCAGCAGGATTGCCATTTTTACTATGTTAATTCTACCTATCCATGAGCATGGGAGATCTTTCCATTTTCTGGTATCTTCTTTAATTTCTTTCTTTAAAGTCTCAAAGTTTTTATTGTACGGGCCTATCACTTTTTGTTAGTGTTACCCCAAGATATTTTATGTTGCTTGTGGATATTGTGAAAGGTGATGTTTCCCTGATTTCTTTCTCATTGGATTTATCATCTGTATACATTAGGGCTACTGATTTTTTTTAGTTAATTTTGAATCCTGCTACCTTGCTGAAGGTATTTATCAGCAGTAGGAGTTCCCTGGTAGAGTTTTTCAGTCACTAATGTAGACTATCATGTCATCTGCAAATAATGAAAGTTTGACTTCTTCCTTTCCAATTTGTATCCCTTTGATCCCCTTTTCTTGTCTTACTGCTCTAGATAGAACATTAAGTACAATATTGAAGAGATATGGAGAGAGTGGATAGCCTTGTCTTGTTCCTGATTTTAGAGGAAACGCTTTGAGTTTCTCTCCATTTAGTTTGATGTTGGTTATTGGTTTGGTGTATATTGCATTTATCATGTTTAGATATGTTCCTGTTATTCCTGTTCTGTCCAAGACCTTTATCATGAAGGGATGTTGTATTTTGTCAAAGGCTTTTTCATCATTTAGTGAGATGATCATTTGGTTTTTCTTTTTCAGTTTGTTTATATGGTGGATTACATTGATGGATTTGGTTAACCCATATTTTATTGAGTATTTCAGCATCGATGCTCATGAGGGATATTGGTCTGTGGTTCTCTTTCTTAGTCATATCTTTGTGTGGCTTGGGTATCAAAATGATTGTAACCTCGTAGAAAGAGTTTCGCAATATCCCATCTGCTTCTATTGTGTGGAACAGTTTGAGGAGTACTGGAATTAGCTCTTGTTTGAATTTCTGGTAGAATTCTGCAGTGAAGCCATCTGGCCCTGGGCTTTTTTTGGTTGGGAGGCTTTTGATGACTGCTTCTATTTCATTAGGGGTTATAGGTAGATTTAAACTGCTTATCTGATCTTGGTTTAATTTTGGTAAGTGATATTTATCCAGAAAACTGTCCATTTCCTTTAGATTTGAAATTTGTGGAGTACAGGTTTTCAAAGTATGACCTGAATATTCTCTGGATTTCCTCAGTGTCTGTTGCTATATCCCCCTTTTCTTTTCTGATTTTGTTAATTTGCATGCTCTCTCTCTCTGCCTTTTGGTTAGTTTGTTTAGAGTTTTGTCTATCTTGTTGATATTCTCAAAGAACCAACTCTTTGTTTCATTGATTCTTTGTAATGTTTCCTAGTTTCTACTTTATTGATTTCGGCCCTCAGGTTGATTATTTCCTGGTGTCTACTCCTCCTTTTTGAGTTTGCTTCATTTTGCTCTAAAGCTTTCAGTTGTTCTGTCAGTTCTCTAATATGACACTTCTCCAGTTTCTTCATGTGGGCACTTAGTGCTATGAACTTCCCTCTTAGCACTGCTTTCAGAGTGTTTGGATATGTTGTGTCTACATTCTCATTAAATTCTACGAAGTCTTTAATTTCTTTTTTTATTTCTTCCTCCACCCAGGAATGGTGCAATTGGCTGTTATTCATTTTCACTCGTATGTAGGTTTTCTGCAATTTGTATTGCTGTTGAATTCTAGCTTTAATGCATGGTGGTCTGATAAAATACAGGGGGTTATTTCAATTCTTTTGTAACTGTGGAGGTTTGCTTTGCTGCCAACTATGTGGTCAATTTTTGAGAAGGTTCCATGAGGCCCTGAGAAGAAGGTATATTTTTTTTGTGTTTGGATGGAATGTTCTATAGATATCTGTTAAACCCAGTTGGGTCATAACTTCTGTCAGATCCTTTGTTTCTTTGTTAATTTTCTGTCTGGTGGTCCTGTCTATTGGTGTAAGGGGGGTGTTGAAGTCTCCTACTATAAGTGTGTGTTTTTATGTGTGGTTTGAGCTTTAGTAATGTTTACTAATGTGGGTGCTTTCATATTTGGGGCATAGATGTTCAGGATTGAGACTTCATCTTGATGGACTTTTCCTGTGATGAGTATGAAATGCCCTTCTTCATCTCTTTTGATTGCTTTTAGTTTAAAGTCTAATTTGTTATATATTAGGATTGCTACCCCAGCATATTTCTTGAGCCCAATTGATTGGAAAATCTTTTCCCATCCTTTTACTCTGAGGTAATGCCTGTCTTTGAAGTTGAGGAATGTTTCTTGTAAACAGCAGAAGGATGGATTCTCTGTATCCATTCTCTTAGCCTATATCTTTTTTATGGGTAAGTTAAGACAATTGACATTTAGGGATATTAATGTCCATTGTTTGTTGGTTCTTGTTTGTTTTGGATTTATTGTTGATGGTGTCATTGTGTGTGGATTTCACCCTCCTGTTTCTTTTTGTGTTTGGTAAAATTAGATTATCTATTGCCTGTGATTTTGTGAGTGCCATTATGTTCATTGGGTTGGAGTTTTCCTTCCAGAACTGTCTGTAGTGCTGGATTTGTGGGTATGTATTGTTTAAATCTGTTTTTGTCATGGGATATCTTGTTTTCTCCATCTATAGTGATTGAAAGTTTTGCTGGGTACAGTAGTCTGGGTTGACATCCATGCTCCCTTAGTGCTTGCAGGGTATCTATCCAAGACCTTCTGGCTTTCAGAGTTTCCATTGAGAAGTCGGGTGTGATTCTTATTGGTTTGCCTTCATATGTTACCTGGACTTTTTCCTTTGCTGCTCTTAATATTTTCTCTTTATTTTGTAGATTTGGTAATTTGATTATTATGTGTTGGGGGGACTTCTTTTTGTGGTCCAGTCTGTTTGGTGTCCTGTAAGCTTCTTGTACTTTCACAAGCATATACTTGTGTAGGTTTCGGAAGATTTCTTCTATGATTTTGTTGAATATGTTTTCTGTATTTTAGCAGTGTTTCTTCACCTTCTTCTATACCTATTATTCTTAGGTTTGGTCTTTTCATGGTGTCCCATATTTCCTGGATATTTTGTGATAGGGATTTGTTGGACTTGAGGTTTACTTTGGTTGATGAATATATATCCTCTAGCGAGTCTTCAATGGCTGAGAGTCTCTCTTCCATTCTTGAATTCTATTAGTTATACACACATCTTTAGTTCCTGATCATTTATCCAGCCTTTCCATTTCCAGCATCGCCTCATTCTGTGTTGTCTATTTCAGCTTTCATGCTTTGAACTGTTTCAAAATCTTCCTTCACTTGTTTGGATGTTTTCTTCTTTGGTTTCTTTAGATCTTTAATAGATTTGTTTATTTCTTGAATTTTTTGGTTTGTCTTTTCCTTCATTTTGTGTGATTTTTTGCTTGTTTTTTCTTCTATTTCTTTAAGGGATTTTCTTGTTTCCTCTTTAAAGGTCTCTATCATCTTTCTGAGATAATTTTTGAGGTCCATCTCTTCTTCATGCTTTATGTTGGGCTTTTTAGGTCTTGCTGGAGTGGAGTCCCTAGATTCTGGTGGTGTCATATTGTTCTTTCTGTTGTTGAGTGAGTTCTTATTCAGTCTCCTTCCCATAACTTCTTCCAGTGGGTGCAGGTGGGGTCTCTCTATGTCTTCTTGTGACCCAGTGGTGTGTGTGAGCCAGGAATTCAATGTCCACAGCTCTGGATGGTCTTGCCTCTCCTAGTAGTCTCCTCACTCTTAAGTAGTTAGGCCTCTGTAGGGGTCAGGTCAGGGGGATGGGAAGAAAGAGTAGGGTGTTTCCAGACTCAGTGAGATCCTCTCTGCCTGGGCAGGTCTACCCCAAGCAGGTGCATTCCCTGGGGAGATGGGGTGAATGGGGCTTCAGACAGGAGTTGGGTAAGAACAGAGGCTCACTCACCTCGTTGTGGATTGGTTGGCAGAAAGGGAAGGAAGAGTGGGGTGTTTCCAGATTCAGGGAGCTCCTCCCTGCTTGGGCGGGGAGAATATTTTATAAAATATGTTAGATGCTATATTTTTGGTGGGTATCTGAAATGTATTATACATGTGCATGTATTTGTGTGCTGTGTGTATGAATGTGGGCTTATGAAATGAGGCAGGGAATGGCTCAGGTATAGGCCTTGGCCTTCCTCCTTATTTGAAACAAGATTTTCTTTTTGGTATTACAAATAGCAGGTAATTTGACTTGAATGAAAGCTTCTGAGTATTCTCCTGTCTAAGCTTCCTTATTACCATAGGAACAATGAGATTATGGATACATGCTACCACACCCATATCTGCTTGTGTTCTTGGCATTCAAACTCAGGTCTGCATGTGTGTATAGCAAGAGATTTATTCACTGAACAAGTCCTGGAGCCCCTGCTGTCCACCCAAAACTCATATATAAAAGGCCCCATCATCTAGATTATGGTATCAGGAAGCAATTAGTTAATTGATGAGAGCTTTGATTTTACGAATAGGATAAGTTTCTCTGTCTTGATCTTTCCATACCCTGTAATTGTTAAAAATAAATGTTATTGATAATATGCATGTTATTTGGTGTTATTGTTCTTATTTTATGTAAGATAAAGGATGCATTAGATGGGACACAAACAGGAGAGATACATTAACCAGTTTATTACAGGGCAGGAGAGGGAGAGTGTGAGAGGGAGAGACAGAAAGAGGGTAAGAGTAAGAGACAGGAAGGTAAGAGAGAGTGTGTATAGGAGTAAGAGGAAGGGAAGATTGAACGAAAGGAGAGAGAAAGAGAGTGTAAGAGTAAGAGACAGGAAGGTAAGAGAGAGTGTGTATAGAAGTAAGAGGAAGGGAAGATTGAAAGAAAGCAGAGAGAGTGTGTAAGAATAAGAGGAAGGGGAGAGAGCAAAGAGTAAGAGAGCATAAGTGGGCAGGGGTCTATCTTTTACAGTGGTCCTTTTAACCTGAGTGAAGACTTGGTTCCCATGTAACTCTGGGCTGACCAGGTTACTGCCTGAGTGGATTCTGCCAGGTAACTAGGGCAGGCCAGCATAAGTACTGAACCATTCATTTATCATTAATGAATGAAAACATCAGGATTCTCAATTCTTGTCAACACATTTCTTAAGGCCTTGGTAATAAAGAGTATGCCAGCAAGGTCAATGCTGATTGCTAAGAAATCATTAGCTAAAAGTACATGTGTGTTCACTAATGGCCCCGGAAATCCTGATCATTTCCAATGACAACTTATGATATAGAACTTATTGCCCTGTAAGCTTCTGTGTCTATATCAATATTTCTTACTCTTATTTCACTCATTGAAAATATTGTGTTCTGAAGGTATTTTGGCCAATACCTTGAAACATTACATAAGGGAAAATAATTTTGTTTGAAATATTGTTTTCTATGTTCAGAAAAAAAGTGCAACTTTTGAAAGAGCTAAATGTGACATGAGTAATGAAAACCCAGAGATAGTTACTGGGGTTCAAACTGAAGATCAGAGATGCAAAACAGCATTCAAAAATGTAAGTTCATACTGTCTTCTAGGACACAAGCAATCTCTTTATTCTGACCCCCTAGAACACCAGAAAACAAGTCACAGACTTCCAACATACAATAACACAGAGTAGATATTCCAATTCTGAAAGAGAAAAATTGGGACAAGTTTAAGAAGTATCAGAGCACAGTAGGATCAAAGCAAACAACACACAACATTTTGAAGCTACATGGACAGTATTTAAGACAGATAGTAGAACCATTGTGTCTCTGAATGACTTGAATAGAATTGTTCCTTTCCAGCTCTTCCACTTGAAGGACAATAGTCTCACTCTTATGACAAACTGTGTGCATAAAGCTTTCCTTAGTGGACATCCTATGGTCTTCACATCTCCCAAATTCCGGCACTTTAACTGCAGCTTAGACTTCACCTTCACAGCTTCATATTATGGCATAGATAAGAGCAGTGAACTGTAATCATGATGCATGGTGAAAATTACTCTGCCTTGTGTTATCCTCTGATGAACAAATAAGACGTGTAGTTGTTAACCCAGCCTCACTCAAGGTCTCAGAACCTGGATAGAATGTACCCAGAATTGTTTCCACAATATTACATGAATAGCCTCTAGGCCAGTACCTGATAGAGTCCTAATTTTCTTTTAAAGTTTCTTGAGCCAGTCTTCCACTGTTCATATTCTCTTACTATTCTTGGATTCAAACACCCTGCCAGAAAAGTGAGTTAAAATCTGTTTACAGCATTATAGGGCTTCTCTTGCCCAAATTTCCAAACTCAGAATTTCTCCATGAACCAGTTACAAAGCTTAAAAAACCATATAATCAGATTTCACAAGAATGATTCCACTTTTGGTGCTAACTTTCTGTGTATTGCTTCGGCGTTGCTGTGACAAAATACCTGGCAAAAGCATTAAGGAAAGTAGGGTTTGTTTTAGCTCAAAGTATGAGATGGCACAGTCCATCAAGGCTAGTGATGTTTGGTATTGTCAACTCCATACAACTTAAAATCACCTGAGAAATGGGCCTCTGTGCACATTGGTAAGGGGTTATCTTGATTGTCTTTATGTAAGCATGAAGACTCACCAACTTTTGGTCACCTTGTTCTCTAAGCAAGAGATCCTGAATATTATAAGAATGGGAAATTTAGCTGAGCTTTACTAAACATGCATTCACTGTAATATTTTAACTGTGGTTGTAAAGTGACCAGCAGCTTCAAGTTTCTCTTTCCTACATTTCCGCCACCATGCCTATGACTTGAACTGTGGGCTAAAATAAACTCTCCATTACTTAACTTGTTTTGGCAAGATATTTATCACAGCCTCAGAAAAGAAACTAAGAAAGCAGGGAACTTGTGGTTTAAATGAGAAATTCCTGAAAATATGTGGGTGATTTTAGGGAGATAATATATAGTATTGCTGAAAGAAGTAGACCATTGTGATGGGTTTTGATAGGTTACAGCCTTATCCCACTTCCAACTCACCCCCTTTGCTTCATTCTTGTGACCAATGTATGCTCTCTCAGCTTTCTGCTCCTGTCATCATGCTAGCTACTTTTTGCTATTCATCTCTGCCATGACGTAATATTATTCACCTTAGACTATTATAGTAAAAATAAACTTTCTTCTGTAAGTTATTTTTGTCATGGTATTCAATTTGAGGTAGCTAGTTATATTGCGTCTACAATCATGAATATATATATATATATATATATATATATATATGTGTGTGTGTGTGTGTGTGTGTGTGTGTGTGTGTGTGTATGTGTGTATTCAGGTTTTTTCTCCCTTATATATATTTACTCCAGTACCTAGCCCATGTAATTCTGATCCTCATATTTACAGTAAGTCTTCCATCCCATTAATGTATTAAATAAATATCATCTCAGGTATATTCATATTTCTACTCATTGTGGATATATTCACAATAGCTATGAAAAATGTATAAATGGATAATAAAATAAATTGAAAAATGGTTAATAAAAATGTGGTACATATACACAATCGAACATTTTTCAGCTATAAAGAAATATAAAAAATGAAATTTACAGGTAAATGGATGGCACTGGAAAAAGTATACTTAATGAGGTCACTCAGGCCTCCAAATACAAATGCCATATTTGCTTTCTCATATAAGGAAGCGAGCATAGCTTCAAATTTTCTGCTTACCTAGGAGTACATGTGGGAATCAGGAAACTAGTGTAGGTCAGTGGGTGGTAGCATTCATTAATGGAGATGGAATAGGATATTTTACATGAGAAGAAAGTATGGAGGAGTCATACTTGAGGAAGAAATGTTTAAGCCAGTAGTTGACTGATTGGTATGGGGAAATAAGAAGGCAAGGGTTAACCAAAATGAAGTGTGCATAAAAAAGCCACACAAGGATTTCCAATATTACTACCCAAGTAAAAAGTCTAACAAAAGGAGATAGTAGAACACAAATGATATAAAATAATTGGAAGGGGGATTATGAACTAAAAGCTTTAAGGAAGGGTGAGACAAGAGTTGGGAAATGCAATTGCAATTGTTACTAGAACATATTGTGGCAAGACTGCAATGCCCATTTGTCAGTAAAAGGCACAGAGATGAATGATTCTGGAAATCATTTCAGGGAACAGCATCTGGTTTAATACACGTGAGCAACTACTTATTTAGTGGAAGCATATTAACTATGATTTGTTAATACATTACCTCCAATAGAACAGTGAGGACTCCTAGCACTTGGGTCTATAGGCAGAAGATGCACATAAAAGGAAACATGGGGAGAGCAGACTCATCAGTAGGTAAGCTACTGGCTATTCACACTAAATCAGAATTCAGTGTTCTGAATTCAGAGATACTTGACAGCTTGGTGTGTGCCATGGCTCTTATTTAGAAGTGGAATTTTCTGGGTAGGCTAACTGCCAGGTAATGAACCATGCATTTTCTCCTACAGGGGAAAGGATATGTAATCAGGGGCTTAACCAGTTTTAAGGATGTATAAAGAAGCCTTATGGATTTCCTCTAGTTCAGCTAATTAAATAGTGAATGAGTTTGAATAGAACTGTCCTGCACTGTTTTCAGAGGACATGGATTATTAAATGGAAAATCACAGTAACAGCTTACCTATTCTCTAAGAGTCATTGATCAAGGATAAATAAGAGGCACACAAAATGAGACAGGATATGGTTGTGGTTATTGTTCTTGACAACCCATGATAACTAAACCACACCAAAAGACACTATTTCTAAAAACATCACACACTTGAGTTGTAGAACATAGGAAACTCTGCCTTGCTAGGAAAACCACTTTTGAATGGACTAGCAAACTGTCCCTCCTGGCAAGTTATCATAGTGCTGGAGAGCATTATATAGGACTCTGAGGGAGAAAAGATACCAGTAGTTTTATGGTGACTTCAATAATGCATGCTGCTATTTCAATATGCCTGACAAAATATGCCCACATGTGCAGTAGTGGCAAGGCTGTTTATGAGGTAACCAACATCTATCTTGAATTGATTTGAGGCCTACTCCACCAGAGGTATTCGTGCATGGCACTGAAAGCATGGTCAAAGCCCATATCTAAGGAAGCCATAGACCCTAAGAGAGAACATTTTGATGTTGTTTTGCTAAATATTC
Source organism: Cricetulus griseus (assembly GCF_003668045.3). Lineage (NCBI taxonomy): Eukaryota > Metazoa > Chordata > Mammalia > Rodentia > Cricetidae > Cricetulus > Cricetulus griseus. Next base: position 87,037,669 of record NC_048604.1, read on the forward strand.
ATGCTGCCAAACTTACTTCTAAATGTTTTTTATAACCATATATTGATGCTGCTTTTATCCTTGGTCAGTGAAACTTTTTATTTCTGAAGGTAATGGTTAACAAAGAGATTCATAATAGTCCAAACTGTTGAAGATAAATGTGTGAATTTTCAATCATACAGGGAACATTCTCCCCAAGCTCAGGGAACATCATGAAAGAAGGTAAATGCTGGAGGATGGGAAGAAGTGCTGTGAAAATCTTGCCTCTGGATATCACAAGTTGCTATAAACATAAACACACTAAAGCTATGGTTAACCACAGAAGGTCTGTAAACAATCAGGGAAGTTAAGAATTTTAGCATTAAAGGGTAAGTGGCTCCAAGTACCCCACCCTAGCTGTGGGGGTAATGGCAGTTGACAGCTGCTAAGAAAAGCAGAATCACTTTTCTCTGTGGGGACAGCTGTCAGTAGGTTGCCTATGCATCAGTGGATGACTTTTCCTATGCAAATAGGCAATGCTCATTGCACATAGTGGACACTTTTCTTTTACTTTTCTGGTACAGAATATCTCTGTGTAGCATTGGCCCTCCTTGAACTATATAGACCCGACTGCCTTCTATCTCACATAGATCCACCTGCCTGTCAATGGAGTTGTGGGATTAAAGGCATGGGCCACCATTTCTGGCAATGCGAGCTATGTACAGAAAGGCATGCAGTTGGAAATGAGGTAGGTGATATCTTGGTGGAAGAGTTGAAGGGAGGGTGAGAAATGGATATGACAAAGATACATTATACACATGAGTGAAAATTAAAAGAGAAACTAATTTTCCACTCAGAAGTGGCAAAAAGTTTGTATCAGAGGTGATTCTAGATTCTGTCAGGTTGACAATCATTATGAAACATCCCAGACATTTCCCTAATTTCTCTGTAAACCTAAAATGTCTCCCTCTATTATGGTATCACCATTCTTGTTATCTTCTAGTTTTTAGGGAAATGTCTGGAGTTCTACAAAGATGACACCAACTAACAGTCTAAGCAACAGAGGGGAGGCTACCTTAAATGCCCTCTCCTGATAATGAAATTGATGACTGACTTACATGCTACCCGATAACCCTCATCCAGCAGCTGGTGGAAGTAGAAGCTGACATCCACAACTAATCACTGAACTGAACTGGATTCCAGTTACAGAGAAGAATGAGTGATGGGCAAATGGGTCCAGACCAAGCTGGTGAAACCCACAGAAACAGCAGATCTGAACATCGGGGTGCTCTTAGTCCCCAGATTGATAGCTGAGATACCAGCATGGGACTGGTCCAGACCCCAGGAACATGGGTTTCAGTGAGGAAACCTCGGAAATCTATGGGACATCCTGTAGTAGTTCCGTACTTATCTGTAGCATAGGTGTGGACCTTGGAAACCCAAGCCACATAGAGGGATACTCTCTGAGCCAAGACACGGGGATGGGCCTAGGCCATATCCTAAAGTGTATGATAGACACTTATGACCCCCTATGGAAGGCCTCACCCTCCTTGGGGAGCAGAAAGGATATGTGATAGGTAGGGTGTTAGTTGGGGGGGTGCTAAGGGAGGAGAGGAGGGAGTGGGAACTGGGATTGTCATGTAAAACAATCTTGTTTCTAATTCAAATAAAAAAAGGAAAAAAAATAAAGTCACTCCAAACATGAAAAAAAAAAATCCCAATATCATCCCAATACCATGAGTATGCACACCTTATGGGTGAGAGTCTTTCTGTAGAGAGCAAATATTAGGTATCCATTGCTTTATGAAGATTAGTCTTGAAATATTTTCATTTCAGTTGTTGGGGAGTTTTCTTATACCTTTCCCATTAACTTTCTTTGACTATAATGAAGAATTTGAATTTAGACTTGAAATATTTTTCAGGTTATATTGTCACATATTATTAGTTGATTTAAGCAATGAAAAATTTTAGATTATGCTCAATTTTTTTATCCCTTTAAAGCTAAGTGAGTCATTGCTGCATTTCAATTGTAAGTACCTTTGTAAATTAGAAGTTTGGATAAAACTTTTGATTGTTAATTCATCTTGTCTTGATTTCTTTTCTGTGGCTGTTATAAAACACTCTGATAAAAATAATATCTAGTATATTGGGTCAAGCAACCTCTTGATGCCTTTGAGTTATTTACTTACTGAGTTAACATCCTTATAGGGTGGGAAGTTTTACCTGTCTTTAGAATATCCTGTTTCTTTTTAAGATCTTTGAATTGTGTGTGTGTGTGTGTGTGTGTGTGTGTGTGTGTGTGTGTGTGTGTGTGTGTGGTCAGTCATTTTGCTCACTATATGCCTGTCAACTCTGCATGAAAGTGATCATGGAGGCCAGAAGAGGTTGTTGGATTCTCTGAAACTGGAATTGACAGACTGTTTTGGGTAGCCATATGGGTGCTGGGAACCAAATTCAAGTATTCAAGATCAGTATATGTTCTTCAGTACCACACCTTGTGTCTCAATGAACTTCCCTGCAGTATGCAATGATTTTAGCTCCTCTTAGAACATCCTGCTCTTTCACCTCCATTTAAAAATACTGACCCCTAAGCAACTTCCTCCAAGATGGAAGGTTTTCAGAGGAAATAACTAAACTGTAGAGATGGAAAATATAGCGATTATTTTTAAATAGCAACTTGGCATAAAGTAGAATCACTTGAGAAGGGAATCGCAAAGAGGAATTGGCTATATAAGGTGGATGGTGGGTGGGTTTGTCTGGGGAAGTTTCTATTAATTGCACAGGATGATTTGGGAAGACTCGCCTATTCTGGATGACATGACTGCGTAACTGGAGCCCTGGACTATATAATATATAGAAGGACCCTAACTATAGACAGAGATTTATTGATCTTTGCTTCTTGACTGAGCATGAATTTTTATCTGTTGCTGCTGTGACCTTCCCACTATAGTGAACTAATTTGGAACAGGGAACCAAAATAAAACCCTTTTCACACAAGTTGCTTTTGTCAGATATTTTATTACCAAATCAGAAAAGAAACTAAGATGATAGCTATGAAATTCAATCTAACAGAGTAACCTCTAAAGTACTATTCAAGCATTGAATTTCACAGTGGTTATAAAATTTTTATTTCACTTTGATAGTTAGTGATCCAAAATAATTTTTTGACAGCCTCTGAGGCCCCACCAGTCATACCAAAGGGTTTGTTTTTGTTACAATATGTATGTAGAAAAAAGAAGAATTCTTGCAACTAAAGGGTAGAACATTTTACTCCTTCACTGAAGATAGTGTTCATCTTGAATTATATGCACGTCACAACACTGCAAGTGATTCAAGGTAATCACACGGACTCAAAAACTTCAGACAGGCTGATCTTCATTCAGAATATTCTTTAAATTTCATAACTGTGTCATTGTCTACTATCTTCCAGGAGATGTGGTTTGCTTCGAACCCCACCATTTTCACAATACAAATTTAAATATTTGTTAATCAAACTAAGAAACAAACATAAAATGTACCTCAAATGACTGACAAGTAAATATACATAAAAATGGATCTGTTCCAAAAGTAGATCTACAAGGATTTTTCTATCAATTCTGGTATGGTTAAAACCATTTTTGTCAAAAATATAATAAAAAACCCTTTTTGTCTGTATGTACATTAAGCTATCTGCCATCATTGACATGGTTCCACTAGTGGGCATGTTACCTTTAACCATAATGACTCAGAGTTGGACATTTCCCAATTATCTCTGATTAAAGCTCCCAGATAGCTATGTCCTTTCTTTGCTCTTTGACTACTTTATAGCTTTAAGACTGTATGACATTTGCCCCCTTCCTTGTTGGTGGTCAACTTGCATTGAAAAGCAAGGACTTGACTACCTGAAAATTGTGAATACAAAAGGGGAGGAGTTTATTTGGTAAAACCAAGAGATGAAAGATGAATAATCTTTGGAAAATAAAAAGCTGTGGGTTGGACTCCCTTAATTCCTGTAGTAGTAAATGTTGGCCCTGAAATTCCTGAAGCAACTTTGTAGCTCATAATCAAGTGTGATTTCTCCTGATTACTCCAGAACTAATTAGGAGGTGCCTGACCACCCTTAACCTGCATCTAATTAGAAATATCTGGAAAGAATGTATTTGCATATCTTTCAAGTCATATTATGTCATGAGGACATTTGAAGTAATGAAAGCTGACATTTATTATAAAAATAATAATATATCACATTGAAATCAGCAGTCATCACAAACTCACAGCTGCAGATTTTTGAACCAGTATTAATTGATGAGACACAGTAGCTTTGCCTGGTGAAGCAAATCAGAGCATGAAGCATAGGGAATGTAAATATGCAAAATCAGAATATCAAAGGCCTAAGAGTGGTAGAACAATTTACTCAAGATCACCACACTTGCTGACTGAGTGGACATGATTTTTATGTGGAAAAAAAATTGACTTTAGAATAATAGCTCTAAGTCCATGAGTTTTACCACTCTTCCTTTAATATAAGTGTGTTCCTATTAACATAAATGTGTTCTTGTGAGTATCTGTGAAATATTTGGATCAGAGTTGGGCCAACAGTGATTTAGCTAAGACTATCAAAATTCTCTCCAGAGCTTCACACAACTCTTGAGGAAGAAGAGGGTTTTTTTAATATCCAAAATTATGGCTTTAAAAACAATAATGGGTTTAAGCAGCATTTTTCTTTCCATAATGGAAAATTTCATCTAGAGATAAATGTATCAAAGGGTAAAACAAAACTTAATATGAAAGCCAGAAGTGTTATATTTTTGAATTAACTATAGTCCCCGAATCAGATAAGGGCCCAGTTATATCTGGAGACAGTTTAAAGAATCCTTTTCATAACATGCTACATATCTGCCTCTTTGGTTAATCCCAGTTGACAGTATCCATTGTTACAGGTCCAGAGAAAACATTTCAATAGTGAAAAAGATGAAAAGAGAAACATGATGTTGCATATGTAAGAAAGTCTGTGTATTTTTTTACAGTAATCATTTGGAAATGAATACCTCATCTCTGTTTCCCAAAATACTAACACAGTACTTGATATTTGCACTACAGAAAGTATTTGAAAATATTCTTCCTTAGGACCTCCATTGTCTTGATGATATCTAGGCAGTTGATAATGCCAAGTGTAACAGGGAATGCCTTGTAATCCCGCAAAAGGAAGCTGAAACAGAAGTATTCACATGAGGTAAAGGCCATCCTGACTACATAGTGAATTCTAGGCTGTTGACAGGTTCTCTCTCAAAAACAAAAACAGCCAAAAAATGAAAAACTAGAGCAATAAAGAACATGTGAAAGAAATTAATGCAAACGAAATGAGTATGGTTGTTTTTAACAGTTTATGAAATGTGATTCTTCATTGTATTTTGTTGAAATAATCTCAATCTTGTGATAGAACTTACTATTATTTCCATTATATTGATGAGAATAATGCACAAGAAATTACACACTTTTACAATTACCATAAAAGAAATAGATGTGAGATTTGAAAGCAAGTGTTTTTAATCTAGATGCGTTACTAACTCATTTCTCAAGACAATTTTCCTTAACAAATATTCATTGTACATTGTTCTGGCTTGTTTTGTGTGTCAACTTGATACAAGCTAGAGTCATCAGAGAAAAAGGAGCCTCAGTTGAGGAAATTCCTCCATGAGAACCTGTTGCAAACCATTTTCTCAAATAGTGATCAATAGTACCATCCCTTTGTAGGTGTTGCCTCCCTGAGCTGGTCATCCTGGGTTCTACAAGAAAGCAGGCAGAATAAGCCATGAGAAGCAAGCCAATAAGCACCATCTCCACATGGCTTCTGCATTAATTTCTGCCTCCCCCCAGGGTCCTGTCCGGTTTGAATTCCTATCCTCCTAAAACAGAGAACAGCAATATGGAAATATAAACCAAATATATACTTTTCTCACCAACTTCCTCTTTGGTCATGTTTTTTCATCACAGCAATAGAAACCCCAAGTAAGATAATAGTGTTGAACTTTATATGGCTAGTTTGTTTAAAGCATATCATGAGCTTTTAGGTAATTCTTCCTCATCCTATTCTGTCCTCTAGCTTCCTCTCTGTATTTTCCCTTTCTGATAGTCTCACTCCCCCTAGTCTCCATATGTTTGTGGTTTCATGTATTTCTGCATATGTAATTGCAAGGTTTAGAAATACATAGTTTCAGAATCTACAAATGAAAGAAAATTTGTAAGAATGGTCTTTAATATTTTATTTTATATCCCAACCTCAGTTTTCCTGCCCTAACCCTACCTATACCCATATACCTCCTCTCTTCTCCACACCTATCCACTCCTCCTCATTTCATTTCTAGTTTCTATTCAGAAAAGGCCAGAACTCCCAGGGATATCAATAAAACATTGCATGTCAAGTTGCAGTAAGACTAAACACCTCCCCTCATATTAAGTTTGGTCATGGCAACTCAGAATGAGAAATAGCATCCCCAAACTATCTAAAGGGTCAGAGACAGCTTCTTCTCCCACTGTTAGGAGTTCCACAAAAACACCAAACTACACAATTATAACATATATGCAGAATGCCTAGGTCAATCACATGCAGGATCTCTGGTTGTCAGTTCATTTTCTGAGCCCCTATGAGCCCAGGCTACTTGATTATGAGGGATTTCTTGGGGTGTCCTTGACCCCTCTGGCTAATAGAGTCCTTCCAGCCCATATTTCATGGGATTACCCAAGCACCACGTAATGTTTGGCTGTGGGGCTCTGCATTTGTTTCCCTCATTTGCTGGATGAAGCCTCTCTGATGACACTTGGACTAGGCAATAATTTATGAGTGTAATGTAATATCTTCAGGCATTATTACATTGACTTTTTTCTGCCAGTCTTGTTTTGGTCTGCCTTAGGTCTCTGGGCCCTCAAGTCTCTGGTGCCTGGTGCTCAAGGAAGTGTCAGGAGAGGGCTCTTGTGGCTGGTTCTCAGACTAGACAAGTAGTCACTGATTGACTACTCCCACAATCTCTGTGCCACCCTTACAACAGCACATTTCATAGTTAGGGCAGACTGTAGGTTGATGGTTACACAGCTAGGGTAGTATCCCAATCCTTCCACTGGAAGTCTTTCCTAGTTACAGAAGATGGCCAGTTCAGGCTGCTAGGAGTTTTTGCTGGGATCATCTTTGTAGATTCCTAGGAGTTTCCTTTACATCAGATGTCTACCTTATCCCCAAACACCCTTACTTTTCCTATCCTCTCTTTCGGTACTCTCCTTCTTCATGACTCTCACCAGATCCCTCATGTTCCCATCCACACCCACCCCTAGTCTACCCACAAATTCTATGTTATTTCCCCTTCCTCCTGACCTCCCAATCCCCCACCATCTCCCCATCACACCAATGTCTGCTCCTCAGAGAGGGTGAGCCCCCCCATGGGGAATCCTCAAGGTCTATCACATCATTTGGGGTAGGAACGAGGCACTCCCCTCTGTATCTAGGCTTCACAAGGTATCATTCCATAGGGAAGTGGCTCCAAAAAGCAAATTCATGCACCAGGGATAAATACTGATTCTATTAACAGCAGCCTCATAGACTGTCCAAGCCATCCAACTGACATACACCCACATTTAGTGCGGCTAATTTGGTATTATACATGTTCCCCAGCTGTCAGTCTGGAGTCCCTGTGTTCCTACTTGCTCAGGCCAGCTGTTTCTGTTGGTTTCCCCAACATGGTCTTAGCTTCTTTGCTCATCTGAGTGAGGTAACACAGACACAAAAAAGACCAGCTTACAATCCACAACACCTGAGTGCCCCGACCTGTGGGGTACCATGTGAGCTCACACTCCGATGTGCTGCAGTCACCAAAGAACCTAGAACGATAGGGTCAGGGAGAACAAGGAATGACAGCAAGGCAGGTTTCTGATCAAGATGCAAATTTTTATTTTTCACAGGGACCTTATATAGGGGTTCCAAGCGGGGAACTTGGCAGGCAGGTGGAGGTTGTTTGAAGCCATATCCCTGATAACCAAATCATGGGGGGATGCCCCTGTTCATGAGTCCTTGAGAGTGCAGGAGGTTACCAAGGTCTCAGAGTACAGGTGTTAGATAGTGGGTTAGAAGGGGGAAGGGTTTCTAGGTAACCTGACCATGAAATGTATTTTTCCTTCTATAAGCTACTTCATGAGCCCAGATGTTATGTATCAGGGAGGAAAGGTTTGAAGGTTGATATTCTTTTAATTATAATGGGTTATGCTGGCAGCTTTCTCTGAAGTAGCCAAGTCTCTTACAGGTCCAAGGTTAGTTTGTCCATGGTCCCGAACACTAGAGAAGCTAGGAAACAAAGAGGAACATAAGAGAGACATACATAGAGTCCCCTGCGTAGAAGGGGAAAGGGACATTATCTCCTGAGTTAATTCGGAATGGGAGGGAGGGAGGAGGGAGATATGAGAGAGAAAGGTGAGAAGGGGAGGGGAGAGGTGGGAGGATATTATGAGGGATAAGGAAGGTCGAGTTGGGAGAAGGACAGAGAAGGAGAGCAAGGAAAGAGGTATCTTGATAGAGGAAGCCATTATGGGGTTAAGAAGAAACCTGCCACTACAGAAATTCCTAGGAATCCACAAGGATAAACCCAACTAAGAATCTAAGCAATAGTGAAGAAGGTACCTTAAATGCCATTCCTCTATAATGGGATTGATGACTATCTTAAGTGCCATCCTAGAGCCTTCATCCAGGAGCTGGTGGAGGCAGAAGCTGAGCTTCAGAGCTAAGCACTAATTTCGTTCCTGTATATCATACTTTATGCCATTTTAACATCACCTCATTTTTTCCAAAATATCTGTTCATTGTGTATCCCAATTTTCTCAAAGACTGGATTTAGATATATAATGTGCCAGGCAGGCCATTCACCATAAGTATATAATTGAAGAATTTTCATTATATTCACCTTTATATTAAACATTTATCAAAATATTGAAATCTGTTCACTACTTCAAATAGAAAATCATTTATAGTCACCCTTATGTTAGCCCAGTATGTTCCTCTACCCCTTAGCAACAAATAATCACTAATGCATTATCTGTCCCTACATTTATGTATTCTGCATTTTGCTACAAGTAGAAAGGCAATTCCATGTTTGTTTTTAAATGAGTTTCTTTCTGTATAATGTGGCATATGTGTGGGGGGAGGGTGTTATATGAGTGTGTATGACTGAGGTTATAGAAACCAAAGTCTAACAGCTTTAACATGTAGCTATAATCTTGTCCTGACCTATTCATTGCTAAATTCCAAAAATTCTTTGTACATTATAGATCTCCTTAATCAAATTTATTGTATGTAAATTATTTCACATTATAGGGGTTGTCTTTTTAATTATATATTGCAAAATAATATTTTAATATAAATGAACACAAATATGTCTTTTAATCATATCTTACATGTTGCTTTTTGGTTCTGTGTTTTCAGTATAGAGATTCTTTTGCCACATATATGTGCATGAAGGTTTTTGCATGTGTTTTTTCCCTAAGATTTTCATAATGTTATAACTTTTACTTATACATTGTATCTGTTTCAAATTAATGATAGTATATAATGTGAGGTTAGGATACAGCTTTAGTTTTCTGTATGTAGCTGTCTACTTGGCTTTAATATTTTGACATGGGGCCTGCTTCAGTGGCATATCCTAAACTTTACCTTGTAATCGTTCTGCACCACCCTTTCCCCATCATGATAACAACTATCAGATACCAAGTTACAATACTGTTATTCTCAATTCCTCAAATGAGTTGAGCAGGTTCCCTCGATAAAACAAAACAAAACAAAAACAAAACAGAGGTTACGCATGAGACATAGAGTATGACGGATATACATCAACTAAAAGGCATGATCTTTCCATTCTTGCACTACCACAAGAGAACCAAAAACACTCTGTCTATAAGTACATACGATAGGCTACTTATTAACCACATGGTTTGGGAACTTTGCCCCATTTTTTGAAAGTTATAAAAGAGGGAATCTCTCTTGAGAATTCCCACAATGTTGTCTGTAGGATGAATAATTTTCCTAGTAAGTATTGAATCACTGAACACAATCAGACGCTAGCGTGCATCACCCTGTTAGACTTGAAGCCTTTTCTGTTCTTCATTAAATAATGACTATAGGTGCATGGATTTTTTTGGAGTCTCAATTCTATCTGATTTATCTCTATATATATTTAATAAAACTATAACACAATTGCTTAAACTGATTTGTTTTTGAAGAGGGTAAGATATAATATTTCCATTTTATCCTTATATTTTAGTATCACCCCCTCCCATTTTTCATGGCAGGGTTTCTCTGTGTAGCTTTGGAGCTTGTCCTGGAACTTGCTCTTTAGACCAGGTAGGCCTCAAACTCACAGAGATCACCTGGCTCTTCGTCTCAAGTGCTGGGATTAAAGACATACAACAACAGTGTCGGGACATTTTGGTTATTTTATGTCTATTGTAATTCCTCATAAATTCTAAAATTAGGTTGGTATTTTCACCTACTAAAATTCCACTAGGATTCAAATAGAGAGACATGTTTGTAGTTATTGCCGTGTTTTGATACCCCAACATGTTTATCATTGTAAAAATTGTCTTTTCTTTAACTCTAATACATTCTTTTGTTTTACTGATTATTTTTGTTTTTGTTTTTGTTTTTGTTTTTTTTTTTGAGACAGGATTTCTCTGTGGCTTTGGAGGCTGTCCTGGAACTAGCTCTTGTAGACCAGGCTGGTCTTGAACTCACAGTGATCTGCCTGCCTCTGCCTCCTGAGTGCTGGGATTAAAGGCATGCGCCACCACCGCCTGGCCTTTACTGATTATTTTTGTCTCATGTTAGTGTAGTCTTTTTACATTTCTTTTTGTAGCTTCTGAATAATATATACTTCCATATTTTGCATTCAACTTACTTCTATCTGAACAGATAGAATTATCAGTATTCAACAAATAATATTCAATTAAGTGATGCTTTTTAATCTATTCTGAGGATTTATTTATACTACATTTTAAATACATTCACATTGAACATTATTATTGATGTAGTTGTATTTATAACATTCAGTTAATTATTTTTTGAATTTCTATTTTTATTCTTTCATTCTTTCATTTTATTTTTAGTGTATTTATTTCTTTAATAATGTTTTCACCATATATTTGAATGTTTTTTGGTGGAGGAGAAGTGGCTCTGGTGCTTACCATATCATATATGCATCACTATCTCTATATGATTTTCAGGTATTAACTAATACAAACTAAATTCCAATGATATAGAAACATGGATTTCTACAGGGTAGTGTTCTCTTTTTACTTTTTCAACTTTTATTTTTAATGTATGGTATCTTGATTAGCATTATATACATTACTTTGTCATCTTTAGTACTTTACCAGTTACTGGAAATGGTGTTTGCCAATATTTGTATATGTTTCATAACCATTGGTTTTATCCCAGCCATGCATTATGTGTACATATTATAACAATTATAATAAACTTAAATATGCTGAGAGAATAAAGGAGAACAAATATAATATGATGTTGGTTATAATTACATAATTGTTTTAAATAACAATGCAAAATTCTTTTCATCTTTGTTAGAAAAATGTTGGGATAGATTTTAGATGAAATATTTTGTTTCAAAGAGTTTTTATTTTTATTTTATGATTATGAATGTTCTGCCTGTCATATGTGTATTTATACTATGTGAGGGGGTCCTATGAAGGCTCAAAGAGCATCAGATCTCCTGGATCTGTAGTTACAAATGGTTGTGAGCTACCATGTGGGGTCTTGGTACTGAAACTTGGTTCTCAGTGAGAGAAATAAAACCCACTTAACACCTGAGTCATCTCTCCAGACTTAAATTCTCAAAATTAGGTTTGGAAAAGCTATTATATAAAGACAATAACTGGCAAATGAAGCAAATCCCTAACTTCTCTATATATTTTTAAAGAGGAGATATAACTGACTAGAGACAAGGTAAACAACCTTTGAGGGGTCTACTTGCTAGGAGTTTATGAAAAGTTTTAGAAAGGATATAAGGCCACAGTTAGGATACACAAGAAGTCCCATGAAAGACCACCAGACATGTATGTAAGCCATAAGAGTGTTTAATTCCCTAGAGCAAACCTTCCAGCTTGTGTGGGTAGCAAAATGGCAACTGCAAGAGAAGCTCCAAGGCTTCTTTTAGGCAAGAATAGGGGAACTCCCAAGGAGGGGAAGTTAGTATGGGGACTGATTGATGGATTTAAACAAGAAGTCTGTGGGTTGCTATAGGATTGATTGGTGACTTACTGCTTAGACACTTTACAGAATCATGGTGGGGAGAGTTATCTTTAGCTAGCAGAAGGTGATGGGGCACTATCTGATTGGTTGTCCCTGGGCTGTGATTTTTTTGTCAAGTACTGCTCATTCAGTTCCAGTAAACTGAAACTGAAGCCTAGGTTCTGTTCACGCTATTCGGAGCCTGTCATGGCATTTGCTTGGTTCTCTCACTAGCAAATCAGGTTGCCTTGGACATAGTTTGCTGGGAGATTTTATAGTATAACCTTTTGGCCAGATTCTCTTATTCAAAAGCTGGAGGTAGGGAAAGGAGTGGCAAGATATATTATCCCCAATACCCTCTGGTAGTTTGAAAGAATTTTTCCCTATAGGCCAATGAAATGCCAGTTGGTAATGTTGTTTGGATATTTTGTAGATACTTAGGAGGTTGACCCTTGTTGGAGGAAGTATATCACTGAAGTCAGGCTTTGAGGGTTAATAAACAAATCCCACTTCCTGTTTTGTCTCTTAATTGTCTCTGAGTGGATCCCTCAACTTCTTGTTCCTGCTGCCACATCATGATACTCTAAGCCTCTGAAACTATAAGTCACAATAAAGTTTTCTATCTTAAATTGCTTTTTTGGTCATTGTATCTTATTACAGCAATAGAACAATAACTAAAATAGCCTCTTTAAAATGAAATAATTTCCTCAGATGAGAAACTCTAGCACCTGGGAGTCTTTTAACTCACACTTAATATATCAATAGGGAGCCCCTTGGTATCTGTGAAAGGGGAAAAGTTGCTTATATTGTGGACTGAAAGGCTGCTAGATTCTACCATTATATTCTCAAAGACACAACACTTCACTCCAAAGATAATAAAAGATGTCTTTCCACCAAGCCGCCTGAGCCCTGCTGCCACGTGTGTGCGCTTTCCGCAGAACACCCAAGTTCCACCCGCTGCCACGTTATGTTCCAAAGTAACACAGAGAGACTTATATTATGTACAAATGCTGCTTGGCCAATAAATAGTATTTCTCATTTGTTAGCTCAGTCTTAATTATCATAAATCTATATATTTTATAAGACATGTCTTTTTGGATGCCAGTGGAAGCATCCTGTCTTCCCGGGCATACGTGGTGACTCTGTGCTTTCTCCTACATTTCCCAGAATCCTCCTTGACTCCTAGTCCCACCTATCTTGTTTTCCTATTGGCCAACAGTACTTTATTTATCAACCAATAAGACAATCATATACAAGAAAGACCTCCTCCATCAGCTTATGTTGAGCAAAAATTAGTGATCATTTCTCTGGATCCATTAGTTCAGGTTACATGGGATTAAATACTGCACTTTGGAAATGAATACATGATGTTTTTATTGGTGTTTTGTAATCATATAACCAGGCAAATGAAAACAAAACTATGTCTTAAATTCATGCATTTACCAAATTCATTGGTGGAGACATCAGAGTTTTAACAAAGTGTTGAAATCTTTCAGATGATTTCTCATAAAATTTTTAACTTCTGTCAGTGAAAGCTAATAGCTACATTTGTCAAGATTTTACCTGGTAGTCAAGATAATATTTTGCCAGATGCACAGGATTATAATAAATGCCAACTGCAGTAACAAATTCATGTAGGATAACAAGACAAGGAAAAGTAAGGGGACATGGGAAGAAGAAATGAATCCTGTTGAATTCCAGCACGAATAAAAATTTGCTGCAAAGATTGTTGACATAAAGATAATATCCATTTTTACAAATATTTTAAATATGAAATAGCAATTAAACTTGCTTAAGACTTAAGACTTTCCAGTATTCCATGCTCCTTAGATACTTTCAGGGAATTTCATAATCAAGAATCAGCCCTTGATTAAGGTATATGCATCTTAATTTTTGTGAAGCTCCTATGACGTAGGGTTTTAGTTTTCAAGATATTCAAATTGTATATGCACCCAAAATCACCCAATGGTATTATTTAAGGGAGAAGACTCTTTTGCAAGCCTTTGAGATGGTGGGAAAAGATTCTTTTGCAAGCCTTTGAGATGGTAACTTCCGAAGCCACTGAAAACAGTATATTATGGAAAATGCAAGGACAATCATAATTCTTCTTTGAGAAGCCCTCAAAAAAACACTTGGGTTTATCCTACTCTTTTCTGAGTTCCTCTCATTTTTTCCAACCCCACTGCATAAATCTGTTTAAAAGGTCTTTTTGTAAAATTTAACTCTGCTTCATATTTACTCTCTCTGGAGTGTGTGTGTGTGTGTGTGTGTGTGTGTGTGTGTGTGTGTGTGTGTGTGTTGAAATGAAGTATCAGTTGGACTTTGCATGAGAAGAATTCCTGCAAAGGTATCTGGAATTCCTCAGGCAGCTGCAGTAAGTATCAAGGAACACTGAGTCTGTCATCATAATGTTAACATAAAAGTATCTCTAGACATTTTGTTTCTGGATCTGCAGCATTCCAGCATTCCAGAATCACAAGATTCTAATGTCAGTCTTCATAATCAATGATATTTCAGCATTTTCAAGGGACTTATGTTCATATCATTGATATTGACTTTCCACAGGCAAAGTTTGGGTACGTACACAGGCAAGATATACATGGGCAGAGATGTGTCTTTTCCGTGTATTCTAGGCATAGCTGACTGTTAAACCTTACAAATTGCCAGATGATTGCTGTTTTATTCTCAAGGAAGTCTAATATATAAATCCCTCAACCTACTAGCCAAATAACATTGTTACTATTTTCACTATTTCTTTGGTCAATATTTGATAGTTACTCTAATTCTAGGTAGGCTATCCCAGCTGTTTTCTTCACTGATTATTTCCTTAAAAGTAACTTGCTTGTAATTGCATTTTTATCATTCAGTCTACTTCCAAATATCTTTCAATACAACTTTCCCTTGAACTGGAACTTTTCTGTACCCTGTTGTAAATGAAGGCAGTTACTTTGAGAGGAGACGAAACATACTGGCATTACTCAATGGCTTATTATCCACTGGAATAAAAATTCAGAGCCATGTCACTAAAGCCAGGGAACAAAGGAAATATCCTTCATTTTAACATTTTATTCTTTTTAGAAGTTCATATAGATGTTTATATTTCATATAGTATATTTATAACACTGCCTTTTCTTGCATCCAACTCCCCCCATGTAAACTTTGTGACCTAGTATACAGGAAATGAATATTTCTTTGAACATACTAGTAGCATTTACCTATCCTTTTAAACAAAAAGTAAAATTTTATTCATATATTCCTGCTTTTATCTACTGCTATACCCTAAAGTACAGGTTTTTTTTCCACGAGGATGCTCTAACAAAGATGTTAGGACATGAGCCTGTTTTTCTTTAAATATGATTGTCTTACATATATAATTTAATAGATATAACTAACTTGCTGAGTTTATTTAGTGTCACTTGTATGCATGTGTTTATGGATGACTATTTGGAATTGGATATCCTATCAGGGAACTTACTGCTGAAGAAGACTGATTATCCATCTCTCATGAGATATTAATTGCCTTTAGCTCTTCATCTAGGAGTAGGCTTGTGAGATTTTCCTCATATACATTAGCATGCTAACTTGTATTGTCAGTTTGTATATTTTATTTAGGGTTTTTTAATATAATTTAAAAAATTGATTCCTTGGTAATTTTACACCATGTACCATTTTTCTTCCATGTCCACATTCCACCTTTGTATCCCTCCTCCAAAAAAAGTAAAACAACAACAAAAAACACATTTCACTCCTCCATCTTTCCCAACTCTCCATATATTCTTTCATTTTTGTAGCCTTAGGAGCTTCAGGGTTATATGTAGTATACCATTTCACCCAAATATATTTACTTGTAAATTTTCATTTCTATGAGTTGTTAGACAGTGTCAAGGCCTCGAGTTTCTGGTACATAATCAATAATACCCCCTCACCAAAACCGTTTTTCCTTATCCTGATGTTTCCCTGAGTCAGGGAGACCCTGGGGCTGTGGTTTCACATGACTACTCCCTTCACAAAATTCTGCAGGTCATAGATGGGGTAAATTTTGGGATGGGCCAACTCAAAGCTCTAGATAAAGGCTGGGGTTTCCACAGGGACCATCTCCTCATACAAAGGTCATGGTCAACTCTCATGTGCCCATGCTATCTGGGTCATCTCTCTATAAAAACTCTAGTCTATATTAGTTGCATAATCTTGAGAGTAGAGGATCCCCTGGGTGAGTGAAGCCTTGATTCAATATGTGCTCTTGATATAACCACGGCAATCATGTATATATCTCCATAGCCTCAGACACATGGCATGACAAAGCCACCCTAGCAAATCCCTTCTAGGGTGAAGCTGAGAACAATGACAAAGCCTTATGCAAAGGAGATATTGGTGCAGATATTAATAGCATATGAAGAAAAATGTCTGTGGTAGATTTCTCTTCCAAGATGCTTGAGGACTGAAAACTGCTCCCCTACATTGAACACTCTTACCAAAATTAACTAAACCTGCTTCCTTGATTTATATGTATGCAATAACCCTGACTTTCTATTCCACTGTAGTTTTGTGGCTTCTCCATCTAATATAAGAAGCCACCAAATCCCAACTTTTCTGTGTTTCTATATGTTTGTGTTATCTTTATTCACTTATCATTAACTCACTGGAGCTGTGCTGAATGTGTCATATTAAGATAGATGAAATAGAACTGTATGTTCTGATGAGAGTGTTGAGGGAAGGTGAAATGAAAGTCACCTAAAAGGGAACATATTAGATAATGTAGAAAGGCAAAAAAAAATGATCTTTTTCTTGGTATCATCTTTTGTTCTGATTTTTACTTAAGTTCAATATGTTGATCAGAAGTGACAAACACTGAAAAAAAAGAATCACCTATCTTGACATGACTGATTAGTACTGAAGACTAGAGATGGAAGTTGTAATAATCTGTAATCAGAATTACTTCGAATTCAAAGCCTCTGGTAACACCATAGAGCTGAGGATTTCAATAAAATTGTTTAATGATGCTTTAGGTAACCAACGGGTAGAAACAATTTACTAGACAGTTTCTGGATCCCAAGGAAGGGGCAAGGGTAACAGAATCATTAGGTGGGGCTTCTGACACTTAATAGCCAGTAATCTATGTCAACCATTCTGGTACAGGCTGAATGATTGAGCAACCATCAAGTAGAAATATCTCCAACTCAATTCACGAGCAGCTTACACAGCACTTTTTTTGTAGTCAAGGAAAGTGTTTTCAGCCAGGTGAGAATGATACAGGTTTCATTGTAAGAGGAACTTCTCAGCAGGAGAAGGCATATGAAACATAAAATTGCCACTCTGGGAAATTAATTGGGAAGAGGCAACTTCTCCTGAGTGAAAATAGTCTGCCTTTAGTGGAAAAAACTGGAGGAGCTAACACACTACCACCAGATTAAGAAGATCCTTTGTGAGTCAAAGACCCCGATAGCTCCCCTAGCACATGCAGGGTGTGTGTTTCCAAGTTTCAGAGAACAGTATGGGCTAGATATCAGTGTATTCTATCCTGTGTGATGGAGAATTTTTAACAGCACAAAAAGCACACACATATCCAAGTTAGTACTGCTGAATCCTTTCTCAACTGAAGGTTTCCTTGCCACTATATATGTTTTTCCTCTCCTTTCTTATTGAAAGCCATGTCAAGTTTGTTGTAAATGTAAGGCTTTATAACTGTGAGGACCGATTTGACTTGTCCTTTTCCACTTATTTTATGTTTGGCTGTCTAAAGTGAAACACCTGTGGTGAACTGTGTGATGTATCCAATATCAGGTCAAAAACCTTGAATTCAGGTGACCTCTTGAGTCCCAGGACAGGAGAAGCATCCAGAAATGATGTGTGCTATAGTCATTCTGCCAGTGTCTTGCAAGTCATCTGTAGTGACTTCTTTCAGAGTTAAGAAGAGTAACTGGAACCCACAGCCATTGATTTCACAGCTAGGGCAGAAGAAACTGTCAATGTCATGTCTATCATGGCAAGAATGATTTTGTTACCTTCTTTCTCCACTGAAGCTATAGTTGAAAAATCTTCACAGTCAAGACAAATCTTAGTCACTGAGATCTTGGACTGTATTTGGGCTACTGAACTGGCTGTTTCCACATTGACCACTTAATATCGAACTGAATATTTACACTAGACTATAAGTCTAGGAAATTCCCAGGGGCTAAAGATTTAGGGCTTCTGCTCTGAGAGTTTGCAGTGATATATATTAAGGGACAAAAACCCTGCAGGCTCTGAGGTAGTTGGGAGAATTGTGTTCCAATTTAAATACTACAGAAGTGTCCAGCAGGTCACCTTATACCTCAGAAAACAGATCAGTGTCTTGCAGGTGAGATGGTTTATGACTCTGTGATTGTAAATCACACTATCTTGAAGGCAGACTTATAATTCTTGTAAAGAACATTGTAAAGCAGCACTATAATTCTTACAAACTTCCAGGGGGTGTGCATTGCCTTTATCAAAGTCACCCTGGGAATTCCTGAATTAGCAAAAAGGCAGGGGTGATAAGCCACGAAGAGGAGAACATGGCTAGGTGCTTATCCAGTCACTCCTACCAATTACCTTGATCACATTACTTGCTTGACTGCCACAGTCATATACATTAAATACCAATACAAACATAAGAGTGTGATAATATTCTTTTTGTCATATTCATATCCCCCATACAAGAATACCATATCAATAATGGAGCAGGGGTCTCTTCATCTTTGTACCATTAATGTTCCAATTGGGATTACACTATGACAATAAATGTTCTGTGGTCCTCTTATTTGCTAAAAGCACAATGTTATTCAGTCACACCACTACAATGATAGAGAAGGGATCCTGCTCTTTTCATCCTTTTGCATACATGGGTAAGTGAGAGCCCTGAATTAACAGAGTGAATATATTCATTTGATAATACTGAACCCTCTGTTTAGTTATACAATGGAGGTGAACACACAAAGATCTTCATTTTACCCCTCCCTTACATTCTATTTCCACTCATACAACTGCACCAGTTGTTGGGGAGTGGCTATTTTCTTCTTTTTCATTTCCTGTCTATTTAAACCGCTTCAGTGATAAAAGGATAACAGATCAGATAGGGCTGTTCCTGTTCGGAACTTCATCTCTATTTCTTTAACACTGCTCCCCTTGTGGTTGGAAGATGCTGCTAGGGATCTCCTTTACATGGTATGGTCAGCTACTCTTTTTAATTTTTTCTTTTCCTTGCATTGAAAATAGATTTCTTTCTCACAGAAAACATGATGAGTATGGTCTCCACTCCCTCCACTCCTTCCAGTTCATCCCAACCTCCCCTCCAGAATACAAACATGCTTCTAAGGGATAATAATCAACTAAGCTAAAAGGAATGAAAAAATAACACACTGGAATTAGACAAAACAAACAGAAGGAAAACACAAAATGAAGTACAAGAAGCAGAGACCCATATGTTCACAAATGAAGGAATCCCATAAAAACACTAAGCTTGAAGTGATAATATATACATAAAGAATATATAAGGTATAAAGAAAGAAGAAATACAATAAAATAAAAATAAAAATACTGAGGTAAAATTATTTTTAATGGAAAATCCCTGACACAACATTATGGCACAAGAAAAATCTAAATATGCCATTTAGTTCATTTTCTACTGGCCATCTACTGAAGATCCTGCAGTGTATCCTTAAGAGGAGATTCTTTCCTTGGAGGAAACTAAGTTTTCATTTTTAAGTGGTTGTATTTTGGAGATTGTTTCTGGTTTAGAATGGGAGCATGTGTCTACTCCTTTGAGCTATAACATTCCATCTTACACATACTCATTCAGGCCCTATGTATTCTGCCTCAGTGTCTGTGAATTCATATGTGCATGAGTCATGTTGATTTAGAGATCTTTGTTTACTTGGTGTCCTCCATTCTCTCTGCATCTTAGGCTTTTTCTGCACCTTCTTCCAAAAGTTTTCATTAGCCCCAAGGAAAGTGATTTGATGGAGACATCCCATGTAGGTCTGAGTGTCCAAGATCTCTTACTCTCTGCATACTGTCAGGCTATTGGTCTTTATATTTGTTCCTATCTGCTACAATAGGAAGCTTCTCTAATGACAATTGAGCAAGGCACTGATCTATGAGTATAGCATAATGTCATTAGCAATCATTTTATTGCTACCTAATTTTTTTAGAACAGTAATGTTTGGCTTTTTACTTCAGGTCCCTGGGTTATCTAATCTCAGATTGTTAGTCACCCAGGCAGTGTCCAGTGTGACTTCCATCTCAAGGGGTGGAGCTTAAGTCAAATAAAGTATTTACTGGTTACTCCTATAAGCTTTATGCCACCATTGCACTAGTACCTCTTGCAAAAAGAATACCACTATTAATCCAGGGATTTGTAGCTGGCTTGGTGTTTATGTTTCACCTTTGATAGAGAGCAGAGTACCTTACTATACCAAGTAGCACAGGATCTATGTGAACTTCTTCATATTCAATAAGTTGCATAGGCATTGTGTTCAACAGTGGGGTTTTGCCATAAATTTGTGGAGAACAATCTATAGTACTGGCAACAGCATGGGTTGTTTGGGATCCCATGGCACACCTTTGGCCAAAACTCAGTTATATGTAGCCCAATCCTGGTACTGCAACCTTTTTTTGAGACTAGAAATGTTCAGGTGGAGCTCTATCTTCCCCATTATTTGGTAATTTCATTTATATCACCTTCTTATATTTATAAATGCTAGGAACCTTCTATTATATCAGTTTTTCATATTATCCCTCAAAGGTCCCTTAATTTTTGTGGGATATTTCTAAATTTCCTCACTCATTCACCTCACATCTTCCTTCCCTATACCCAAATTGTTTTCTAGGGCAAGTCCACATGCCCCATCCATCCATAACTATCTAAGCTATTTCTATTAAATAAAGAGATCTACCTGTCTCCTTCCCTCAATCTCATCCTTTTTGTAATTAACCTCTATGGTTCTACACATTTCAGCTTGGTTATCACTGAAATAATAAATATCCACATATAGATGAATGTTTACCATATTTGTCTTTCTGGATCTGTATTTTGTCACTCAGAATGATTTTTTAAAATTATATTCATGTATCTGAAATCTTCAAAATTTCAGTTTTACTGGCCAAGTAATATATATTCCATTGTCTAAAGAACGACATTTTCTTTTACCCTTCTTTTGAGGGACATCTAGGTTGTTTTCAATTCTGGCTATTATGAATAAGGCAGAAATGAACATGGAAAATATCTGTGTTACAATGAAGGATCTTTTGAGTATATGTTTAAGAGAGATGTATCTGGATTCTTAGGTAGATAGATTCACCTCTTCTTGAGGGACTGCAACACTGATTTACATAGTGTCTTATGAGTTTACATTCCAACCAGCAATGGATAAGTGTTCATCTTACTCTGCATCCTCCACAGCATTACCTGTCACATGTTTTATTGATCCTAACCATTTTGATTGTTATAATATGAAATCTCCAAGCAGTTTGGATTTGCATTTTCCCTGGAGGCTACGCAAGTTGATCATTTCCTTAAGTGTTTCTCAGCCATTTGTGATTCTTCGGTTGAGAACTCTCATGAATCTGTATGCCATTTTAAATGGATTATTTGTTTTCTTAATAACAAGTATTGGGAATTCTTTATTTATCTTGGATATTATCCTTCTATTGGATGTGTAGTTGGTGAAAATCTTTTCTCTTTCTGTATGGTGCTGGTTTATCCAAATGGCTGTGTCCTTTGGCATACAGAAGCTTCTCCATTCCATCTGGCCCCATTAATTGACCTTAGTGATGGTGCTAACAGTGTTTTCTTCAAATGAGTTCAAGCATATGCCACAATTTCTATTCTATTAGGTTCAGTGTGTTTTATGTTAACTCTAGGATCCATTTGAGATGAGATTTTTCAAGGCCATATATATTGATCTAATTGGATTATTCCATATATATTCATGCAATTTCATCAACACAATTTATTGAACATGTTTTCTTTTTATCCAGTGTGTATTTCAGGCTATCCCATGAAAAATCAGATTTCCATAGATGTGTGAATTTGTGTCTGGGTCTTCAATTTGATTCAGTTACACAATGTGTCTATTTTTATGCCAATACCATGCTATTTTTATTACTATGGCTCTGCAGTACAACTTGAAATCAGGATTATTGATACCTCCAGTTGTTTTTCTTTGTTATTCAGGAATATTTTAGATACTCTGAGGGGTGTGTGTGTGTGTGTGTGTGTGTGTGTGTGTGTGTGTGTGTGTGTTTCCATATGAAACTGAAAATTTTCCTTCAAGATTTGTAAAGTATTGTTTTGGAATTTTAATAAGGATTTCATTGAATCTATACACTGCTTTGGGTAGGATGTGCATGTGTATGGGAGATATTTCCATCTTCTGATATATGCTTCAGTTTTCTCTTCAGTGATTAATTTTTTTATAATAGAAGTGTTTAACTTTCTTGGATAGAGGTACTTCAAGACATTTTATATTATTTGAGGCTATTATAAAGGGTACTGTTTCCCTGATTTTTTCTCAGTCTGATTTTCATTTGTATATATGAGGGCTACTGGTTTTTTGTGAGTTAATTTTGTACCCAGCTATGATGCTGAAAGTGTATATCAGCTCTAGGACTTTCCCAGTAGAATTTTGAGTCACTTGCATATACTACCATATTATTTTCAAGTAAAGATACCTTGAATTCTTCCTTTCCAATTTGTATCCCCTTGATCTCCCTAAGTTGTATTATTGCTCTAGCAAAGACGTCAAGTACTATATTAAATAGGTAAGGAGAGAGGGTATATGTATTTCATGTTTCTGCTTTTCCTGAAATTACCTTCAGGTTCGCCTGATTTCAGTAGTTGTTGTCTACTAGGCTTGCTGCAAACTGCCTTTATTATGTTGAGGTATGACATTTGTATCCTATTCTCTCCATTACTTTTGTTGTTTTTTGAGACAGGGTTTCTCTGTGTAGCTTTGGAGCCTATCCTGGCACTCGCTCTGGAGACCAGGCTGGCCTCAAACTCACAGAGATCCACTTGCCTCTTCCTCCTGAGTGCTAGGATTAAAGGCGTGCGCCACTAATGCCCAGCCTCTCCCCAGTGCTTTTATCATGAAGAGGTGTCAAAGGCATTTTATGCATTTTATAAGAAAATCATGTGGTTTATTTCCTACAGTTTGTTTATATAGTAGACTGCATTTATCAATTTATACATGTTGATACATCCCAAATCTCTTGGATCCAGCCTACTTGATCATATTTGATGATCTTTTTCACATGTTCTTATTTGGTTTGCTTTAATATTATTGAGTAATTTTACATCTATGTTCATAAGGGAAATGGGTCAGCAGTGGGTCTCTTTCTTTTTTGTCTCTTTATGTGGTTTGTATTTATGGGCATTGCGGTCTCATTGAATGAATTTGGCAATGTTCCTTTTGTTTAATGTAGAATATTTTGAGTAGTATTGCTGTTAACTTTTTTGTAATTCCAATAGAATTCTAAACTACATCATCTGAATCTGAGGTTTTCAGTTGGAACACTTTTAATGACTTCTTCTATTTCACTAGGGCTTAAAGGCCTATTCAATTTGTCTGCTCTTGGAGCAAAGGACCATTATGAATTATGGAAGGCAAGGGAATCCATGCATAGGGCCATGCTGTCTGCCCCAAGTACCAAGAAGATGGACTGGACTGAGCTGGTAAAGGAGACCTGTACTGCAAGAGGCCCAGGGCAGTCAACCCCAGGCACCAAGGGGGAAACATGGTCCTTTGACGTGCCATGACAGAGTGAGCTGAACAAGGAGATCTACACAAAGACCTGAGGCAGTCGTCCCTAGGAGCAGTGGAGGAAATATGGCTCTGCTGAGTGCTATTATGGACTGGAGGGTCAAGGAGACTTGTATGTGGTCCTGGGGCACTTTTGCCACAGGTGCCAGGTAGCATCCTTATTATGGTTAGCAAATGTATGGTGGAGAGAGAGAGAGAGAGAGAGAGAGAGAGAGAGAGAGAGAGAGAGAGAGAGAAAGAAAGAGGGGGGAGGATGGTTCATGTGCATTGGACAGAGGAAATCTTAAGGTGTGAAAGCAATGAGGAGCAAGATTGATTGTCACTCGGGGCCATCGTGATTCTGTGTTTGGAATGTTGCCTGGGACCATGTCTGAGTTCAAGTCTCTGATGCATCTTCAGTCTGTCCATGGCTCCTCATAACATGGAAGGTCAAGAGGATGGGGCTATAGAGAATTGGCCTTTCCCCGATGCTGTCTGAAACACTAGGGAGAACTGGTCCTGCCCCTCTCTGGCTGTAGCACTCAGGAAAGCAGCTATGCCTTAGCTAGACAGAACAATAAAACTGATCCTCTTTGTAGTGACATGACAAGCTGGCCCTGAAGACATGAGAATGTGAGAGTTTGACCCACCTCTCTCATCTTTCATGAAGTGGTGTGGGGTATAGAATGATGCCTTCCTCCTTCTTGCCCCTCTCTGTGGTATGCAGGAGGATTAACCCAATCCTTCACAAAATGGAGCATTTGGAAGAAAGTTCCCTGCACCTTTCATAGGCAACACAGTAGAGCCAACCCTATTGACAGGGCTATGAGTAAGCCTCCTGGGGAATTTGAGCATGGGAGATCTAACCCAAACCTTCATATGACATATGGTGGTGTGAATGGGATTGAGATCACCCACACACACCTAGGGCAGGTAGAAGATCTTGCCCTGACATCATCAGACTGGGACAGCTATTCCTGCCCCTCAAGAGCTATAGCACTTGGGAGAGAATGTCCTACACCTCTCTTGGGTCACAGAGCAGAACCTACCCTGTGAATGGGGGCACAGGTGAGGCAGATCTGATGTTATGAGTGTGAGAGATCTGGCTCCACTCACTACTCATCTGTTACGGTGTTGTATGTGTGAGGAAGAGACGGCCCTGCTTACTCCTCAACCTTGTCTCTCTATGACAGATCAGGAAGCTGACCCTTATTATTACCTGGTGCAGCACTCAGGAAAGTGGGCCCTGAATATCTCCTGGGAAGCACAGTCTGAGCCTATTGGCAGGGACACAGGTGAGCCATCCCTGGGTGTATGAGAGTGGGATAGTTGTCCACACCCTCTTTTTTGGCATATGGTGTTGAGGAAAGGGAAAAATTGCCTTCTACCATTGCTCCTGCCACCCATGGCAGGCAAGGTTGTAGACTCTCCAATTCACTAGTTGCAGCAATCAAGATAAAGTTCCCTCCACCGTGCATGAGAAATGCAGTAGAGCTGATCATATTGAAAGGGTGTAGACAAATTGGCCCCAAGAACATGAGTTCTGAAGATCTGATTGTGTTACTAATTTGCCATATGTTGGTATGGTTGAGACAGAGATACCCCTCTGCCTATGGCAATTAGAAGAGCTGGACCTGAGATCATAAGAGCAGGATGACTATCCATGCCCTACACCAGCTGCAGCACTGGCTCCTGTAACTGCCTAGGCAACACAGTAGAGCTGTCCATGATGGCCAGGTGTGGGATAAATAGACATTAGGGCATGAAAACAGGACAACCAACCCCATGACCTGCTCATTGATGCAAGGAGAGAACAAGTTAGGGCAATGGCAGAGAGTTCACCCTGGTCATGAAGACAAGGTAGACTTGGTGGGCTGACCAACCCTGCAACTACTCAGGCCCAGAATCAGGCTTTTTAATTTGGCCCATCCCAACATCTACCCCATCTATGTTTTGCTGGAACATATGAAGTGCCATGTCCTGTAGATCCAAAGCTGCAGAATCTCCATAACACAGGGATGTGTATTATTCCTTTATATTGTGTGAACATATGTCACTGTGATTGTTTTAATATAGAGGCTCACTGACCAATAGATGGACAGGATAGGTTAGGTGAGAGAACCAGGCTAAGGACATTGGGAAGAAGGGCGGAGTCAGAGGAGTCATCAGCTAGACATGGAGAGGAAACAGGAGGTGCAAGATGAAAGAGGTAATGCCATGTGGCAGAATGCAGATTAATTTAAACGGGTTAATTTAAGTTGTAAGAGTTACCTAGTAATAAGTCTGAGCTATTGGTAGAGCATTTATAATTAAGTCTCTCTGTTAGTTATTTGGAAGTGAGTGGCAGGACACCAAATCATTGCCTACATATGGCAACAAATATCAGCATCTGCATACACATAAAACCTGAGAAAGCTTATAAAAGGTTCTAAACACACAAAAATAGAGACAAAAGAGAGTTCCTATTCTTTTTTCTCTCATGTGACCTCAAGTATAGAGATGTATCTCCTAGCAGCTGCCTGCCTGAGGAGCCAGCTACCAGCTTGATACATTAATGCAATGCACTAAGCTAAGCTACACCAGTGACAGACATATCAGTTATGATTCTTCCCATGCAATCAAAAAGTAATACAGATGCTCTGTAAAGACAGACCTAGATGTGAAAAAACCCTCTAAACAGGTTACAATGTGCTGAAAACTATACATAGGCTTGGGAGAGAAAAGAGAACGAGTAGAAATAGTCATAGATTGAAAAATATTTTAAAAATAATAAGATCCTTACAAAGTAATAGAGTAATAAAAAATAACAAGCGACAAAAAGATGGGAAATATACAGAAAGGCTGGGTCATGTAAGTTCTTGTGTTGTCCATAGATTTTCTGATAGCCAATAAAAGAATGACAGCTGCTAAGGTACTTTGGATCATGAAAACTTCTAGATTAAACAAACCTATATATTAAAAATTAGCTTGACTTCAAAATGTAAGTCAAGCCGGGCGTTGCTGGCACATGCCTTTAATCCCAGCACTCGGGAGGCAGAAGCAGGCAGATCTCTGTGAGTTCAAGGCCAGCCTGGTCTTCACAGCGAGTGCCAGGATAGGCTCCAAAGCTACACAGAGAAACCCTGTCTCGAAAAAAAAACAATAATAATGATAAAAAAGAAACAGCAACAGCAATAACAAAAAAACCTCTAATTCAAAAGTTATGTTACTTTGGAGAAGAGTTTATACTTTCATTTCCACAGTAAATGAGAGGTTATGGATTCATTCTAGTTAAGATGGATCAGATTTGATCAGGGAAAAGCCTCTGAAATCTTGGCTAAAGACATAAAGAAATAAACCTAGAAAAAGTACAAAACATGTAATGTGTATTTTACCTGTACAAAACAACAAAAAATCATCATTAACTGACTCATACACACCACATATTCCATATTGTAATGTATGTTACCTTTAAAAGTTATGTATTTTCATAACAAGGGGACAAAAGACCATTGAAAACAGATAGCTCAGGTGATCCAACATCTCAGAATGCCTCTGTTACAGTTTGTGAGTTCTGTACCCAGAGCAGATATCTTTAAGGCTTCTGGCTGAGATGGTCCAGCTTCACAGTGTACTCCAGCCAAGATTTAACCATTATGTTGAATTTTCTCAAGGTTTCCTCAAAGATATCAGTGCCCAAAAGAAACAGGAACTAGTCTAGAGAAAACAATGCCCACATTCACAAAATATGGATTATGGATGTTTGCTATCATTCAATGGGGGGGGGGTTACAAATTGCTATTGGTCATAATAAAAAAGGAGACTAAACAAAAGACCTAAATTTAAAGATCGATTTCTAAAGGAAAAATTGGGAACATGATATAGTGATGAGAGATGAAAAGAGTATATCACTGAATTTATTGTAATCCAAAAGGCAACTATTAATCTCAAAATATTTCACATTGGTATGGTTTTGGTATACTGATACAAATTTAAAGTTAATTTTTGTTATACTGTATATGTTTTTACTCTTGTTTGTGGCATTGTTTTTATGCAGCTCATTTAAATATATAATGTATAAACCAGGCATTGGTGGCGCACGCCTTTAATCCCAGCACTCGGGAGGCAGAGGCAGGCGGATCTCTGTGAGTTCAAGGCCAGCCTGGTCTCCACAGCAAGTGCCAGGATAGGCTCCAAAGCTACACAGAAAAACCCTGTCTCGAAAAACAATATATATTGTTTACAATATATATATATATATATATATATATATATATATATATATAGTATAATTAAGAAGTACAGATTAATAGCTACCGACAATAGTTAAACTTATAGTCGTGTTAGGTATGTTTTCAAGGTCATACACAGATACAGATATGTAGATAGATGGTCTCCAAACACTTCAAAGTCCTACAGAATATAGTATTTAATATGTTTAATAACCTAAGGTTTTCTCCTTGATTTTCATAGCTTAGCAATTTTTTTGTGTTAATGGCAAACTTTTCTGTGTAGGAAGTAGTATCTGGTTATGGATGAGACTAGTTTGACACCAGTTATATAGCCCTATATAAGCCCGAGTTCACCTAGCATGCATATACCCTCCAGCAGAAGCTCATGGACCCTCTACTCAAAAGAAAAATTTCATAATTGGTACTGTTCTTCCTGTTCTTTGATTCTACTCTGAAATGCTTATTGAATTTAACAACTCATTTATAATCTACCAAATAGTTATTTGAAAAATATTTAAAAATGTGCTCATCTCTGATTGAATTTTTCATAATTTTTACATTTTGAGTATACACACTCATATACTTAATTGATTCACTTCAATAACAAAATTATACCATCTAGCCTGTCTAGTTTGTATCTTCTGTATATATTCAATGCACCAAAGTGCTAATAAAAAGTTCACTATATTTTAGTATTTATTAATTGTTTAAAACAAGAAATTTCCATATATTATTGTAGTGTCTCTCTCCATATATGTATCATTTAACATATACATAATATACTTTGATCATATTTATTTTACTGCTTGTACTATTTTTGTTTTCCTAATTTTAAATTTGTGTTTATGTTTAGTTTTCATTCTTTTACAGCTGATAATTTATTCTCCATCTTTGACTACTCAGTTTTTACTTTTTAATGCTGTTGATTGATATGGTTTGTATAACTATACCATTCATATATTCATGCATATATTTGAGTGTCTATTCACAGTGTTGTGGAGCTAACTACAATACCATAGCCTAAAATAATTTCATAATTCCATAAAGATACCTTATACATGGTCATTAGCCACAGAAAATTCCCCAGAAAATGTTGAAAAAACATTAGTCTACTTTTGTGTATGTGTGTTTGGATATTCTAGACATATTATATAAAAGTTATCACATTTCATCTGTATCACAGAATCAATAATGCTTAATTTTATGAATATAAAATACTCAGTTATACCAACAGGTCCTATTTTCTTTATTCATCAGTTGGAGGACATATTTGACTCCTCTGCTCTTTGCTTATAAAAAGTTCTGTTATGATAGTCCATGTGTAACTTTTTATGAGAAAATATGTTTTCAGCCCTCATGTCTGTACAGCAAACTGAAATTGTTTGTTCATATGGTGAAAGTTTGTTTTATGATTAGAGCTTTGGGATGTATCTATGAATAGAGATTTTCTATCAGTGTGAGAGAAAGCAGAATCTGGTTTACTAGTCTTTTAATTGTCTATTTATCACATCAACACAAGAATTTCATAATCTCAGTAAGGGATCAGCTACTGAATATCTGTACTAGGAGTTTTCTATGATTGCATGTACCTTTCACCACAATTTATACTTCTGAAATTGAAATGAAAATGTCTCTGTTTCTAGGCCAGTATTTTTATATACCCTATCCACCATCATTCTTGATACTGAATACAAAATTGTCCGACCTTAAAATTAAAATATGGATAAGTAATTATTTACAGAAACTTAATATTTGTTTATTAATTACATTTGTTCCTTGACCACTACTTGTGTGTACGTTATGCATTCTGTTTATTCTCATCCACTTTATTCTCCTGCCAACATCAATATCCCTACCTCTTCCCAAGAAGAACATTTTCTACTTTAAGGTCTCAAAGCATGTGTGGTTGTTTATAATAAGCCTACACAAGACATACTTTTAAACATCCAGTCATGGATCATGGTGTAAACAATGTATGGTCCAGCTGGGGAGCCCATCAAGCTTCAGTGTAAGTTCCAAATCTATAGTCACACATCAGTTCTTGGTTAAAGTCCACAGGTTACAAAGCAAAACAGCAAGACACAAATTTAATATTTCCTAAAAATCCCAGAAAATAGGAAATTTATTCTTTAGATATACTAAATGAGAAAAATACATTTACTCAGAAGCCAACTTTATTTCAATTAAAATTCATATAATTTATTTATGTATTTGACACAAAAGCATTATTACTTCACCAACATGATTTTTTCATAATTAGTGGTTACACAATATTTTTAGTCTACTTTAATATGCCTAGGGACTGCCTCACATACTGCACTATAGTTTATAAATAGAAATTTATAAGCTTTAAATGAAAAACAATATGAATATGGATACTTTGCCTACATATATGTGGGTGTACCACATGTCAGCCTTGTGCCATCAGAAACTGGAAGAGGTCATTGGATTCCCTGGATCTGGAGTTCCAAGACAGTTGGGAGTTGCCACATAGATGGTGAGAATCTAACCCAAATCCTCTGAAAGAATGGCCGATGGTTCAAAAAAAGAAATAATAAATAAATAAACCAGGTGGTGGTGGTGTACACCTTTAATCCCAGCATTTGGGAGGCTGATACAGGCAGATCTCTGTGAGTTCGAGACAAGCCTGGTCTACAAGAACTAATTCCAGGAGAGCCTCCAAAGCCACAGAGAAACCATGTCTTGAAAAACCAAAAAGAAATAAATACTTCAGTACATTCAAATTCTATTGAAATCATTCATATTTTAATGTTACCATTCAAAAAATTTGAGGAAATGAGCCTGATTGAGGGGGAGAAGGGAATTATAACTTAATGGGTAGGGTTTCTGGTTATGATGAAAAAGATTAGGGAAAGTTTGAAAGTGTGTAGTGGTTGGACTTTTACTATAAAGTAAATGTACTTACTATTTCTGAATTATATACTTAAATGCGTCATGAAAATCCAATAATGGAATTTAAGAATTTACTTGAATCACAGTTCAATAAATAAATTTTAGAATCAACTGATTTGTACACAGATGCGGCGTCCACCCTTGACCAGCAAGAAAGACGCCACACCGAGGAATCTTCTTCAAACACAGTTTAATCAGGAACCTCTTTGCTTTGTACAGTGTATAATGGCGGCGGGCCCCGGGCCGAGGGAGACGGGGCCTGATATAGTCTACATCTACCAATCACCTAACCCTACGTGGCGCGCCAGGATAGGTTGTCTCCAAGCAGAATTAAGAGGATACATGACCTTTACCATATTTGGAGTTGTTTACCACAGAGAGCGCTCGCCGTCGGGCTGGCGGAAGGCGGAAACCGGCGCCATCTTTTGGGTGCGGTTTTCTGCAGCTCCCTACAGTTCCCCCTTTTTGTTTTAATATTATAGGAGTAGCAGTATCTATCTGTTGTCAGATTTCAGTCATCTCTGTCTTAGGTTCAACCCCAGTGTCCCTATCTTACCCGTCAAAGAGTCACTGTGTCGCCCTCACAGGCTCATGTCTTAGGTTGAAGGGAACACATGTATGCTTATTCGCTCAGCATGAGGGTAGGTGCCCGTCATTGAGCATGACTGATTCAGATACGCATCACTCACTCAGCAAGGGCGAGACAGACATCTATTTGTCTGTCAGCATGGATAACCATGCTTGAGGGGACTGTCCTGCTTCCACAGCAGCAAAGGCCTGTACCAACATAGCAGCTTGGGATTTTTGCGACTTCCTGATCCTGCATAGGCACCACAAGCAAACAAAAATGGCTAACAGCATCATGGAAAACATAACCCCTACTCCATCCCATTCCTTAACTAAACTAAAGGCTTGTGCAATCATGGTATTACTTCTCTGCTGTGTGACCCTCATCCTGCAGATACACCATAACGCTATGAAACTAACTAGGATAAGCATTCCTCCCAGGGCACCCATTCCTGCCCACTCTTTCAGATGATTCATGGCTTGAGTGATCCACGCAGACAGTCCTTCCGCAACCGAGATGTCGACCCTGGTGGAATTCACATGCACTATGGAGAGTCTCAGCTCCTGCATCAGCTTGTCAAAATCCCCAGACCAGTTGCCTAGAAGATACTATGAAGGTTGTTTAGACATATTTGCTGCTAAGGAATAATTCTGATAGGAAACAGCTGTTATACACAAACCAGGCATTCTCCATTCACATCCCAACTGTGCCAGTTACCATAAATTATCCAATTGTTCCTGCAATAGATCAATGTGTTGATTCAAAACCATAATGCCACCTTTCAATTGAGCATTAAGGGTAGATTGGATATCCAATGCAATCTCCATATGCTAAGTGCAGCAATTTCAACTCCTTACTAGTTAAGAGAATGTCATCCATATAGTGAACACATCTCACAGCAGGGTATTTCTCTCTAATAGGAGCAATAGCATGACACACAAAAAGCTGACACATAGTGGGGCTATTGGCCATACCCTGGGGTAAAACCACCCACTCATATAATGGTATGGAGAATAGAAGGTAAAGTAAAAGCAAACCTAACACTATCCTGCACACATCACAAATCAGGTTCTTCATGATTGGGTAGGGCTGACAGCAACGGTAAACCACGCTGCACAGGCCCCATGACTTGCATCTATTTATTTCCTTCAGCTGTTCTAACGTCTCCTGCCCCTCTTCTACAGCCTTGCGGCATCTTTGATCCTCTAGACAGCTGCGAACCATTTTCCAAATAGGCCATGTCCCTGGCTTCAGCGTACCCTGTGCCCAGGCAAAATCTAGATCTTTTCCAAGCTTATCCCAACTATCCACAGTGAGGTTGCCCGAGGCTGCGATGTTAAAAAGCAGCCAAATCACCACTATAATAGCGGGGTCCATCAACTTACTCTCACTCTGCAAATTAAAGCAGAAGCGAGGTTTTTTACTTTCGGTTCGCTTTTGTCGCGAACAGTGTTGCTCCTTTCCGGAGACTTTATCGCCTCTTTCCCGAGGGCTTTGGTGCTCCTTTACCGGAGACTTTATCGCCTCTTTCCTGAGGGCTTTGGTGCTCCTTTACCGGAGACCTATCTCCGCATTCACCGCGGACTTTACAGTTCCACTTACCTTGGGAACTTACCCCCGACTGTGAGAAGTTCTGATTCCCTGTACGTACGGGCCACCACTTGCGGCGGTGGCGGCTTCCCCGTACGGGCCACCACTTGCGGCGTCCACCCTTGACCAGCAAGAAAGACGCCACACCGAGGAATCTTCTTCAAACACAGTTTAATCGGGAACCTCTTTGCTTTGTACAGTGTATAATGGCGGCGGGCCCCGGGCCGAGGGAGACGGGGCCTGATATAGTCTACATCTACCAATCACCTAACCCTACGTGGCGTGCCAGGATAGGTTGTCTCCAAGCAGAATTAAGAGGATACATGACCTTTACCATATTTGGAGTTGTTTACTACAGAGAGCGCTCGCCGTCGGGCTGGCGGAAGGCGGAAACCGGCGCCATCTTTTGGGTGCGGTTTTCTGCAGCTCCCTACACACAGACACACACACACACACACTATTGTACCTAAAAACATAATTCTCCAAATCTCCTGATTTTCAATCTGAAATAACTGAAATAACCTTACAGAAACAGGTGAGATTGAAAATTCACTTTCTGAGGAATACCTGAACATTGCCTGTGATGGTCTATCACAAGTACATAGGTCACTATAGAAATAGCTTTAACATTGATAAGCTGTTCATTTAATATTGACTCTTCCTAGAAATTATTTATTAAATAAATGTGATATATTTATTGACATACCTATATTGTTGTATTCAGATAATAATTTCAAGATTTTCATATTATTAAAAAACAAATCATAGCTATGGCTATTTATGATAAAAAGATTTTTGTTTTGTTTTGTTTATACCTAGAGGAAATAATAGTACAAGTGTCAACTCATGACAAATTCACTGCTATTAAAAGAACACCGGAAAAAGTGATTTCCTGGTTGCATAAAAGGCCATTCTGTCCTTTATACTTTTTAACATTATCTTTGAAACTCTTTTTGCAGAAGCATTGAAAACTAACTGTGCATCACAATTACAGCACATTACAGTACAGATTGCATTATTCTTAAAAATCAGACAACTTGAAGTTCAACTTGAACATCAATGTGACCTTCAGACTGGGTACCAAGCCAATCTTCCATTTCATGTCAGCAGAAAATATCTAGGGAACACTGAGTTAAATGTCAGTTAAATTGGTTTCCATAAAATGACATATTTTCCTAACACACACACGCCTTTCTTCCTGAATCACTTCATAAAATTACACAATGTCCTATCTTTTTAGTTTTTCTCAGACATTTATAATTTATAATTTATCTGTTTCACTTAAAATTATTCCTCCATAGATATTTCTAGGAAACAAAAGCAATAATCAGCTTCAAGATAAATGCTTCAAGTATTTGTTTTCATCCTATATAAATGCCATTTATAATAACACGTTTTTGAGTCATTGTGACATCACAATTGGGGAATTGAATGAAAAACAAGCATGATTTATTTGGCTTTAGTTGTTCAGATGCATCCAATTTTATCATCAGACCTTTGTTAGAATAAACAACAGCCAGGTTGCATTTAAGTGTGATGTATTATACTTTGATTAAAAGATTCTGGCATCTATGTCTTCATTAAAACAATTTGTAGCCTTAATACCATTCAAAACTGATATGGCTCCTATCAATCATTCTTCTGAGATCCAAGGTTGTTCAATGCAGATATTATATTATAAATACATATTTCAATTATACTTTTATTATTTAAGGTTAGATATAGCATAATTTTCATAAGATGTTGTTGGAAAAAATTTACTGTGGTTAATTATATAAGCAACTAAATATGTATTTGAACCATATGATGTATACATTTTCAAGGAGTTATATATCACAGAAATAAATATGCAGTTTATTTTTTTTCCTATAACATACTATGAGCATGATGGCAATGGATGAATTCTTAATCCTTTCACAGAGACACTTTAACAAGTAAGGTGATATTGTTGGTAACCCATCCCTGCTATTGACTAATGTGTTGCAGAAAAGAATTAAATTAAGGGACAAATACTTTCAACATAAGTCAGATTAATATGGTACACAAAATCTTGAGAGATTCAGCATAATCAAGACTATCACATATTCTGGCGCTAAATAAGAAAAATTCATTCAAGTTCTACTATGAAAATATTGTAGGAGGCAGTTTTGGAATGCTAGCCCCCAAATCATGACTTGGAGATGTTTTATTAATTATGATTGCTCAACATTCACTTAGGTTTATTACTTGCTAGCTTGTTTTAAAACATAAATTAACCCTTTTTAATTAAACTATGTGGTACCCTGAGGCTCATTTACCTCATCTATGTACTGTCCATCCTGTTTTCCTGCTTCCTCTGGGTCTGGTTGGCTGGCCTCTGGCTGGCTAACCCCATTTCTCTGCCTGCCAGGTATATCCCTCCTCTGCCCAACTATTGGCCATTCAACATTTATTAGACCAATTCGGTGCCTTAGGCAGAATAAGTAAAACAGCAACACATATCTATGTAGTTAAACAAATACAGCATAAATAATGCAACACATCATGTGCACCAACTAAACACTACCTATAAAAATATTCTTTCTGCTTCCCAAGGAGGGTGAAGCCTTCCATAAGGGATCAAGAGAGTCTATCATATACTTTGGGATAAGGACTAGGCCCACCACCGATTGTCTTGGCTCAGGGAGTAGCCCTGTATGTGGATTGGGCTCCAAAAGGCCACACTTATGCTAGGGATAAGTACTGAACTATTACAGGAGGTCCCATAGATTTCTGAGGTCTCCTTCCTGAAACTCACTTTCCTGGGGTCTGGATGAGTCCCATGCTGGTATCCCAGATATCAGTCTAGGGACTAAGAGCTCCCCATTGTTCAGGTCAGCTGTTTCTGTGGGTATCACCAGCCTGATCTGGACACAAGAGCCCATCACTCATTCTTCTCTGCAACTGGAATCCATATCAGTTCACTGATTAGTTTTGGGGGTATGCTTCTACTTCCACCAGCTGCTGGATGAAGGCTATCAGATGGCATATAAGACAGTCATCATTCTCATTATCAGGAGAGGGCATTTAAGGTAGCCTCTCTTCTGTTGCTTAGATAGTTAGTTGGTGTCATCATTGTAGATTTCCAGACCTTTCCCTAGTGCCTGATTTCTCTGGAAAACTAAAATGTTTCCCTCTATTATGGTATCTCCTTTCTTGTTTTCTCCTATTCTTCCCTGACTCAAACTCTCTGCTCCCTCATGTCCTCCTCACCTCTCCTTTTCTCCCTTTCTCCTTCTCCTAGTTCCCTAACCCTCCTATTTTGCTCCCAATTTTCTCAGGAGATGTTATCCCTTTTCACCTTCTCCAGGGGAACATGTATGTCTCTCTTAGGGTCTTCCTTGTTTACTAGCTTCTCTGGCAGTGTGGATTGTAGGTTGGTAATCCTTTACTCTATGTCTAAAATCCACATATGAGTGAGTACATACCATGTTTGTCTTTTTGTGATTGGGTCACCTCACTCAGAATGGGTTCTTCTATTTCCATCCATTTTCCTGCAAATTTCAAGATTCTATTGTTGTTTTTCTGCTGAGTATTGCCCCATTGTGTAAATGTACCACATTTTCTCTATCCATTCTTCGGTTGAGGGACATCAAGGTTGCTTCCAGGTTCTGGCTATTATAAAATAGTGCTGCTATGAACCATTTGACAGATGTCCTTGTATGAATGTAAAACTTTTGGGTATATGCTTAAGAGTAGAATTGCTGGATCTTGTGGTAGAGTGATTCCCATTTTCCTGAGGAAAGACCATACTGGTTTCAAAAGTGGCTGTACAAGTTGGTACTGCCACCAGTAGTAGAGGAGTGTTCCACTTTCTCCATATCCTCTCCAGCATGAATTATCCTTGGTAGTTTTGATTTTAGCCATTCTGACAGGAGTAAGATGGTATCTCAGAGTTGTTTTGATTTGCATTTCCCTGATGGCTAAGGATGTTGAACACTTTCTTATGTGCCTTTCAGCCATTTTAGATTCCTCTATTGATAATTGTCTATTTACTTCTGTACCTCACTTTTTAATTGGATTGTTTGGTATTTTGAAGAATAACTTCTTGAATTCTTTGTAAATTTTGGAGATCAACCCTCTGTCAGATGTAGGGTTGGTCAATATCTTTTACCAGTCTGTGGCCTGCCATTTTGTCTTACTGACTGTGCCCTTAGCCTTACAAAATCTACTCAGTTTCAGGAGGTCCCATTTATTAATTGTTGATCTCAGTGTCTATGCTACTGCTGTAATGCTCAGGAAGTGATCTCCTGTACCAATTAATTTGAGGGTATTTCCCAATTTGTCTTCTAATAGGGTCAGTGTGGCTGGGTTTATGTTGAGGTCTTTGATCCATTTTGACTTAAGTTTTGTGCATGGCGATAGACATGGATCTATCTGCAGTCTTCTACATGCCAGCATCCAGTTATGCCAGCACCATTTGTTGAAGATGCTCTCTGTATTGCACTGTATAGCTTTAGCTTATTTGTCAAAATTCAAGTGTTCCTAAATGTGTGGGTTAATATCGTGGTTTTCAACTCTATTCCATTGGTCTACCTGTCTATTTTTGTGCCAATACCGAGCTGCTTCAGGACAATAGCTCTGTAATAGAGCTTGAAGTCAGGGATGGTGATGCCTCCAGAAGTTGCTTTATTGTACAGGGTTGTTTTGGCAATCCTGGGTCTTTTGTTTTTCCATATAAAGTTGAAACTTGTTCTTTCAACGTCTGTGAGGAATTTTGTTAGGATTGCATTGAAAATGTAGATTGCTTTTGGCAAGATTGTCATTTGTACTATGTTGATTATACCTATCCAAGAACATGGGAGACCCTTCCATTTTCTAGTATCTTATTTAATTTCTTTCTTTAGAGACTCAAAATTCTAAAGGTACAGGTCTTTCACTTTTTTTGATTAGAATTACCCAAGGTATTTTATGTTGTTTGTGGCAATTGTAAAGGTTGATGTTTCTCTGATTTCTTTCTTCACAAAAATATCAACTGTATAGAGTAGGGCTACAGATTTTTTTTGAGTTAATCTTGTATCCTGCCACTTTGGTTTATCAGCTGTAGGAGTTCGCTGGTAGGGTTTTTCTGGTCACTTATGGAGACTATTATATCATCTGCAAATAATGAAAGTTTGACTTCTTCCTTTCCAATTTGTATCCCCTTGATCTTCTTTTGTTGTCTTATTGTTCTAGCTAGAACATCAAGGACAATGTTGAAGAGGTATGGAGAGAGTGGACAGCCTTATCTTGTCCCTGATTTTAGAGGAATTGCCTTGAATTTCTCTCAATTTAATTTAATGATGACTGTCAGATTGTTATATATTGCTTTTATTATGTTAAGGTATGTTCCTGTTAACCCTGATATCTCCAAGACCTTTATCAAGAAGGGTTGCTGTATTTTGTCAAAGGGTTTTTTAGCATCTAATGAGATGTAGTCTTTTTCCTCAGTTTGTTTATATGGTGGATTACATTGATGTATTTTCGTATGTTGGACCATCCTTGCTTCCCTGGGATGAAGCATACTTGATCATGGTGGATGATTTCTCTGATATGTTCTTGGATTCTATTTGCCAGTATTTTATTGAATATTTTTGCATCAATGTTCATGAAGGATATTGGTCTGTAGTTCTCTTTTTTAGCTGTGTCTTTGCGTGGCTTGTGTATCAGTGTTATTAAAGCCTCTTTAAAAGAGTTGGGCAATGACCCTTCTGCTTCTATTCTCTGGAATACTTTGACAATAATTGGTGTTAGCTCTTTCTTGAATTTCTAGTAGAATTCTGCACTAAAGCCATCTGGTCCTTGGCCTTTTTTTTTTTTTTTTTTTTTGGTTGGGAGAATTTAGATGACTGCTTCTATCAGGGGTTATTGTTCTATTTAATTTGCTTAACTGTTCTTTATTTAATTTTAGTAAGTGAAATCTGTGCAGAAAATTGTCCATTTGCTTTAGATTTTCGAATTTTGAGGAATACAGGTTTTCGAAATATGACCTGATGGTTCTCTGGATTTCCTTTGTGTCTCTTGTTATGTGCCCCTTTTCATTCCTGATTTTATTAATTTGCATGTTCACTCTCTGCTGTTTGTTAAGTTTGGATAAAGGTTTGTCTATCTTGTTGATCTTCTCAAAGAACCAACTCTTTGTTTCATTGATTCTTTGTATTGTTCTCCTAGTTTCCCCTTTATTGATTTCAACTCTCAATATGATTATTTCCTGGCATCTACTCTTCTGGTGTGTACTGGCTTCTTTGTGTTCTAGAGCTTTCAGTTGTGCTGTTAATTCTCTAGTGTGATTATTCTCCTGTTTCTTCATGTGGGCACTTAGGGCTATCAACTTTCCTCTTAGCACTCCTTCCACAGTGTCCCATAAGTTTGGGTATGTTGTGTTTACATTTTCATTAAATTATAGAAAGTCTTCAATTCCTTTTTTTTATTTCTTCCTCAACCCAGGAATAGTGCAATTGGGTCTTATTCAATTTCCATGAGTTTGTAAGTTTTCTGCAATTTGTATGTTTGTTGAATTCTAACACGTTAAAGTATGGTGATCTGATAAGATACAGGGGATATTTCAATTCTTTTGTATCTGTGGCGGTTTGCTTTGTTGCCAACTATGTGGTCAATTTTAGAGAAGGTTCCATGTGTCCCTGAGAAGAAGTTATATTCTTTTGTGTTTGGATGGAATGTTCTATAGACATCTGTTACTACCAGTTGAGTCATAATTTCTGTCAGTTCCTTTGTTTCTTTGTTAAGTTTCTGTCTGGTGGTCCTGTCTCGAGGTGAGAGCAGGGTGTTGAAGTTTCCTACTATAAGTGTATGTGGTTTTATGTGTGGTTTGAGCTTTAGTAATGTTTCTTTTACAAATGTGGGTGCCTTCATATTTGGGGCATAGATGTTCAGGAATGAGACTTCATCTTGATGGAATTTTCCAGTCATGAGCATGAAGTAACCTTCTTCATCTCTTTTGATTGATTTTAGTTTGATGTCTAATTTGTTAGACATTAGGTTTGCTATGCCAGCTTGTTTCTTGGGCCCATTTGACTGGAAAGTCTTTTTCCAACCCTTTACTCTGAGCTAATGCCTGTCTTTGAAGTTGAGGTTTGTTTCTTGTATACAGCAGAAGGATGTATTCTCTCTTTGTATCCATTCTGATAGCCTGTATCTTTTTGTGGACAGGTTAAGACCATTGACATTGATCGATATTAATGTCCATTGATTTTTGGTTCTGGTTTGTTTTGGATTTATTGGTGGTGGTGTCATTGTGTGTGTATTTCACCCTCCTGTTTCTTTTTGTGTTTGGTAAAATTGAATTAACTATTTCTTATATTTTTGTGTGTGTGGTTATTTTCGTTGTGTTAGAGTTTTCTTTCCTGAACTTTCTGTAGTGCTGGATTTATGGATATGTATTGTTTAAGTCTGATTTTTCATTTAAGATCTTGTTTTCTCCATTTATAGTGATTGAAAATTTTGCTGGGTACAGTAGTCTTGTTGGTATCCATGCTCCCTTAGTGCTTGTATTATATCTATCCAGAACCTTCTGGCTTTCAAAGTTTCCATTGAGAAGTTGTGTTTGATTCTGATAGGTCTGCCTTTATATGTTACTTGGTCTTTTTCCATTGCTGCTCTTAATATTTACCCTTTATTCTGTAGGTTTGGTGTTTTGATTATTATTTGTCAAGGGGACTTCTTTTTTTGGTCCAGTCTGTTTGGTGTTCTGTAAGCTTCTTGTATTTCATAGGCTTATCCTTCTGTAGCTTGGGGAAGTTTTCTTCTATGATTTTGTTGAATATGTTTTCTGTACCTTTGAGCTGTATTTCTTCACATTCTTCTATATCTATTATTCTTAGGTTCAGCCTTTTCACGGTGTCCCATATTTCCTGGATATTTTGTGTTAGTGATAAGGTGGACTTGAGATTTTCTTTGGTCCATGACTGTATATCCTCCAGCGAGTCTTTAACAAGTGAGATTCTCTCTTCCGTTTTTGGATTCTATGGGTTATAATCACATCTTTAGTTTCTGATCGCTTATCCAGCCTTTCTATTTCCAACTTCCCCTCATTCTGTGTTTTCTTTATTGTGTCTATTTCAACTTTCATGCCTTGAACTGTTTTGAGTGCTTCCTTCACTTGTTTGGTTGCTTTTTCTTAGCTTTCTTTAGATTCTTTAAGAGATTTGTGTATTTCTTGAATTTTTTGGTTTGTTTTTTCCTCCATTTCATGTAATTTTTGCTTGTTTTTTTTCTTCTATTTCTTTAAGTGATTTTCTTGTTTCCTCTTTAAAGGTCTCAGTCATCTTCCTAAGATAATTTTTGAGGGCCCTCTCTTCTTCATCCTCTGTGTTGTGCTTTTAAGATCTTGCTGGTGTGGAGTCCCTAGATTCTGCTGGTGTCATATTGGTCTTTCTGATGTTGAGTGTGTTCTTATTCTGTCTTCTTCCCATCTCTTCTTCCAGTAGTTGCAGTTGGGGGTCTCTCTATCTCCTCTTGCCATCCAGTGGTATGTGTGGGCCAAGACTTCAATGTCTGCAGTTCTGGATGGTCTTGCCTCTCCTGGTAGTCTCCTCACT
This sequence comes from Cricetulus griseus, assembly GCF_003668045.3. Lineage (NCBI taxonomy): Eukaryota > Metazoa > Chordata > Mammalia > Rodentia > Cricetidae > Cricetulus > Cricetulus griseus. The sequence goes on from NC_048604.1 coordinate 87,079,476, forward strand.
TGGTAGGGGCCAGGCTTGGGTAGGGGTCAGGCCGTCAGAGGGAGAAGGAAGAGTGAGGTGTTTCCAGACTCAAGGAACTCCTTTCTTGCTGGTGGAGTCCATTCTAAGCAGGAGCAGGCCCAGAGAGATGCAGGGTGAATGGCACTTTGGGCAGGAATAGGGCAGGAGCACAGGGTACACTCACCTCGTTAGGGATCAGTCCCGTGGAGGGGCCAGCCCTCTTGTTTGACATGTAGTTTCTAGTTTAAAAAAATCCTGGTCTGAATCTAAAATGAACAAAAATTTGGTTTGAATGTAACACTCTTCCTGCCTGCCCTTCCATATTTCCTGTCTACAAGCAAAATATTGTTACTTATTGGTGGCATACAGGCATGATTAACTGCTCCTAACCAAGAAATAGTTCAATGACTCACTGGCATTGCAAACCCAATTTGTTTAAAACCCAGAGATGTTTCACAAGACAGCTCATAATAAACCACGATCATGGCAGCAACAATATCCATAATAAATTTCAGTAGGTGATATAACTTTCTGTTCCATTCTTTTCATTACCCATTCAGTCATTTGTGTAGACTACTGCAAGTCTCCTTTTCCTCAACATGATCTTCAGAAGAATGTTTTCATATCTTAATATCATAAGCATGTAAATAGAAAAGTAAAGGAATTGACTATACCCATTTCTACTTTTATATTTTTGGTTATAAGCCTAGCCTTTAATGGCTGAGCTATCCTTCCAACCCCCCATTTCTACTCTTATGATACCATTTTGCCTTCCCTGGTTTCATAACTAAGGAAAAGATGGAGGGTAAGGAGATACCATAACGGTCAAGCATTTACTCTGTGCATTAGGAATTAAATTATTCAACTAACTTTTTATAGCTTGATATGCAACATAGGGCAGATTGTAGTTAGTTTCATCTATAATTGGTCTGTCAATATGTGTGATTAGTAATATAGAACCACAGTCCTGGGACAGATATATGTCACAGATTCTGCTCATAATGCTATATACATAATGAGGCATAGGTGCCAAATTCTCCTCATTCTCATTCTTTCAGCTGCCAATCCAGGTGGTGTTTATCCCAAATCCATTTCTCCCCAGGGCCACCACAATTACTGCTTATGCAGGAAAAATAACCCTTCACACTTGACTTAGACTGACACTTCCAATGTAGAGGTCTGTCTTCTTCAGGATTTATATTCCTCTGTAGTATAATGCTTGCACTTTGGATGACACATAGAGTTCTCCTTTGATGAACAAGCTTTATTCCAATGCTAATACTGAGCCAGCTTTAACATCTATCTTGGTCCAGAAAGTCAAAGGTGATCTAAGATGTCTATTTTTCCTTCTTCCCCAGCTTTTTCAAGCTCTCACTGGTGGCTGTCGTCTTTGACCTTCCTGGTGCTTGATTTAGAAACTTAAGGTGTTTCTCATTCTATCACTGCTACACATCTGCTACATGAAATTGGTGTAATTCCTCTTTGTTAGTGAAAATGGCAGAATTAGAACTTGTATAGTATTGTGTTACTGAAAAAGGACTGATCTTCCAAAAAATAGCATAGAATGTTGGTGGAAGTCTTAATCAAAATGAGGAGTATAAAAAATCTATAAGGAACCATACCCTCTTCCAACTCAAGGAAAAAAATCAATTAGTCAGGACAGTTATTCAAAAGATGACATTAAATGATAGAGGGGTTGTATGCTCAGGTTAAAGGCTAGATGGTTATAGAGGGATTAGATAGATAAGAAGATAGTGTGTTAGCAAAAACTATTGGAATGAAATCTATCAATTTATGGGAATCTACTAGTTTGTAAGTTTATAATATCCACCTATCTTTTGGAAGTGTCTTGCATGGGTAAACAATGTCACTGGCAAAAGACATGGATTATTAAATTAGAACCTCATTGCCAAGCATAGGATAAATAACTGTGAGTTATTGGTCATGTAGGTTACAGAGTCACCACAAAACAGGTTAATGTCTTTACCCTTGTTTGCTCATCGTAACTTAGATGACAAGACCATACTGGCTGGAAACATTACTCACTGTGGGGAGGACAGAGAATTCAACCTCAAACTTGACAAGAAATTTCTGATTGTTTATGAGCTTGTATAGTGCCAAAACATTTTATTCAGGATACTGGAAAAGAATGAACATCAATGGGCTTATCCAGCAAAGAAACCTGCATGTTACAAAACTGACTTATAGAAAAGATGTGTTCACTTCTGCAATGAAGGCATTGGGTATGGAGAATATAGTGTAATCATCCATGTTCTAGTTTTATATGAGGCCTTCTTCACAGGAGAGTTTTCATGTCTGGTACTATAAACATGGTGAAAAGACCATGGACAGATTCGGATCTACAGGGAATAAACTACCATTGCTGTTTTTGCTAAATAGCTGTATTGTCAAACTATGTTCTACATAGCTATGTTTGTTACTATAGATTTGTGCTGTTCTGATCTTTGGTCACTGGGGCTTACTCTTGCAGTATACAGAGTACAGAGACTCAAAACTATTCAAAATACTAAATACAAGTAACTCTGAGCACACTGCTGTGGTATATAATCTCTCTATGTCCCACACTCCAAAGTTCAGTAACTTTACAGAAGAGGGGGCAGAAAGAATAAAAGATCCAATAAAAGGGAGGATAATTGTAAAATGGATAACTTCTGGATATGACATGGATATTGCATGTATCAACTCACAGTACCTGTGATTACCATCACAACACTTGAACAAGATCAAGACCATTAAAACCCAGAATAGAGGGGTAGGGGTTCCTTAGTCTTCACCCCAATTGGAGAAGTTATTGACAGTTGATTACTGTTGGAGGAAAAGAGTCACTTTCCTGTCTAATTGATGCCACATAACCATGTACATATGGGCAGCACTCATTGAATCAGAGGAATATTAACAACAAAAATAATCATAATCCAGGAAAGAATTGAGTAGAGAGCATTACAGGACATTGTAGGAGACAGTAGTTGATGGCCTTGATCAATATATTGAATAAACGTATTGAAATGTGAAAGATAAAAATATTTCAAATATTTCTTAATTTGTAATTTTTCATTCTTTCTATTCCTGCCTTGCCTAAAAATTATCAATGAAATGATTCCCAATGTTATTCTGATTTACTCATAGATCATTTCTGTATCTTCAGTCATCATAAAGGCTTTTTCCAGCAGCATGTGGGAGTGGGCCCAGAGACCCAAATCAAGACCTTATACGGAGAGAGAGCTTCTAATTGGAGGTCTCCAATGGGTCCCTTCCCTCAGAGATTAAGGAAGACAGAGAAAAAAATGTTTGTAGGAGCCATAGGAAATGAAGGGAAGCAGGAGAACAGAGTCCACTGAATCAACTAAGCAGGACTCATATGGACTCACAGAGAATGAAGCTGAAAGCCCAGGGCCTACATGGGTCTGCACCAGGTCCTTTGTGTATACAGTATGACTTTTATCTAAATGTTTTTTTCTAGAAGTCCTAACAGCGGGAGTGGACTCATTTGCCTGCATTTGGGATCCCCTTCCTCTTCTTGGGTTGACTTGTCCATCCTCAATATGGGGGTTTTTGCCTTGTCTTATTGTATACTATTTTGACCTGTTTGGCTCTTGTATCTTGGAGGCCTGCTCTTTCCTGGAGAAGAAATAAAGGGAGAATAGATCTGGGGAGAAGGAATGTGGGGGGATATGGGAAGACTGCAGAGGGGAGGAAACTGGTTGGAATGTATTGCATGAACAAAGTATCTATTTTTAATAAAAATAAGAATATAATAAAAATTGTATATAATCAGAATATTTTTCATTCTGTACAATTTGGGGTTTGACTTTTAAGAAAAAATATTATTTAAAATGATTTAAAACTGTTTTTAAATAAGCAAATCCATGACCTTTCAGTAAATAAAGATACTTACTTCACAAGCCTATGGCTTGAGTACAATCCTTGGAATCTATGTTAAGTTGGAAGGATAGATCTATAGATCTTTCTCCACGAATGTGTCACAAACACACGCACACACACACACACACACACACACACACACACACACACTATAAACACCGATACATATGTACACACAGACTTTTGTAAGCAAAGAAAAAGACTTCTTAAAACTCCACAGGAGGGAATATATGTCTAGTACTTTGAACACTAAGAAAACTCATGATAGGAAAAGTCAAAAACCCTGGAACAGAGGACACCTCACAGCTGTTGTTTAGCTAACCTGACAATGTGACAAAATGCCTTCTAAATTTATGTTTGCAGACAAATGCTACTCTGTCTTAATCAGAGATGTTTCTCTTTCCAGTAAACAATTATTGACATAAAAGCTTCTGCCTCGTAAAGTTGTTGAAAATTAGTGACAGATGACTGCTCAGGCCTAAACATACCAAACCCATAAAAAAAACTCAGGAAACTATGAAGAAGGGGTTGAAATAATTTAGGAATCAGAAGATTGGGAAAAGGGCTACAAAAAGTGCCATCTTCTGTCGATAAACTCACAACAGTTACAAATGATTATACTGGGTCTATATAAGAATGGACCAATCAGTAGCCAGCTATGAGTGTAAATGGGCTTAGGAGGTCCTATCCCTTATTACTGAAGTATTTCCTACATGCGACAGAATCAATGACTGGGAGAGTCATTATCTTCAGTTGTGCAGTGAATTGTGACCCCAGCCATTTTCATGGAATAGTTCAATTCTATGATCACTACAGTGGTCCTGATTAAACAAAATTGATGACAAAAAATCCAAACCTCATGAATCTTGGAAAAGGACAGAAAAGAAGGATGTGGAATTGATAGAGATGGGAGGGAGAAGGGAATGTGGGGGAGTAAATTATGAGAATGTATTGCATATGCATATGGAATAGTCAAGGAACAAATTGTATTGGTGACACTTGCCTTCAATCTCAATCCTTGGAAGGCAGAGGCAGGTAGATCTCTGTTATATCCAGACCAGTATGATCTACATAATGAGTCCCAAGCAAGTTAGGACTAAATAGTGAGATCCTGTCTCAAAAAACAAGCATACAAACAAACAAAATCTTTTATTTTTAAAATAAGAATGCAAATAATTCAATTGATTCATTTACATTCTCAACTATTTTTTCTATGTCTATCCAATCCAATTGAAGCTTTCTAAATATTTTTTATTGTGTAAACACTTAGAATGGTATTCCCCAAATGGCTAAAACTGAAAGGCCTTGTCATTGAGCTGCTCAAATAATAACGTCAAATTTTGATATAGAATTCTAAACATTTTTTCTGCATTTCTATGTCAGAAGACTGTTATATATGACTACAGATTAGTCATTGGTGGTAAGACTCATGGTGAGTCAAGGACAAAAACACCATGGAGACATGGACCTTATGTGGGGAGTTTAATTGGGGGAAGAGAAGGGAATGGGGAAAGGTAAGAGGGAGAGGAGAGACAGAGAGACAAAAAGGAAGGCAGAGAAAGACACACAGAGAGAGAATGGGAGGAAGAGAGAGACAGGAAAAGAGCTACCTGCCTCTTCAGAGGAAAAGAGGAAAGAGAGAATGAGAGTGGGAAGAGTTTGTCTCTTAAAGGGACCTTTTGCCCCTGTGTACAGAGCCAGGGGACTGCTTGCCGTGCCTCCCAAACGGGAGGGCCAAGGTGTTCCTGGATGCTAACAGAGACAATATGTAGTTTTTAGAATTTGTTTTGCATTTAGTTGTTTTAAGAATTTATTACAGTTTTCCTTGTATATATAAACATTTTAAAATTAAACTTTTTAAACTTCAGTTTTATTTTGTTATTTTGTTTGTTTTTAATTTGTAAGGTATGGAACACTTTGTTTCCTAACACATAAGGTCATGGTGTAAATTAAGTGAGAGAAGAGACAAGATAATGTTTATGGTAGCACCAGGCACATGTGCCTAGTAATTTTAATTATATTTTATTTATGAACTTAAGAATTGTGAACTTCATATTTTTCAACACCAAAAACTGTTTAGAATCATACCTTGGAGACATATACACCTAAAAAGAAAAAATAATAATGAAATATAAGATATGAACAAATAAAAATGGGTTTTTAAGCAATCTAACGAGATGTAATAACATTTTTTATGTGTGATTTTCTAAGTTGAATATAAGTTGAATTTTCCCCTATAATTTTACATAATTATCAATATCTCCACAATACCAATTTTCTCCTTTTAAAATTAATGCAGTAGAACAAAATGAAGTGCTTTCAGAATAACTTGCAAAGTTATGGTGACGAGGGCCAATAAACCATAACAATGAGACAATAGAGTAAAGAAGACCATGGATTTGAAGAGGCCTGGTCTATACAATGATTCCAGGACTGCCTGAGTTTCAGAGTAAGATGCTAACTCCAAGTCAAGAATCAATTTAAAATACAAATAATCATTATTCATTTTAATAACCCCAATGACAAAAGCAAGGAATGATCTAGAGTTCTAATATGTTTCCTAGAAATTGGTTGACTTTCATCAATGTATGTAAATATCTTTGCCCTTAAATGATTGTCATTTCCTTGTGAAAAATGAGTTATAAGTGCCTAGCAGCTCCCTCCTATTAGTCTGTGATTATCCCACAAAACCAGAGTTACACTTATCCTATACCTTTCTGGGGCAGAATATAAAAAGCCAGTTTCTTTGTCACAGGTAAAGCAAACTCTGGCAGTCAAATTATCCTTCAGCTCTAGTGCTCCCTATAAAGCTGAGTATTCCTCCAAAATTATTTAGCTTCTTATCATTATCTATTATATTTTCTACTCTTGTACTCAATTCATACTGCGTGTATTTCTAAATAAATCACATGTGCACAGATTTTCATACAGGGTTTTCTTTGGGGAGAATCTGACTTGAAACATGTATACAACTAAGTTAATTTAAAAAACCCTGTGAGTTCATCATACAATTAAGTTAATTTTTAAAAACACCTTGAGTTCACCTAGATTTAATACACAATTTTATTGGAATAAATTTTGATGAAGCAAAGATCATATTGTGAATATAGTGTAAAAATTAATAAGCTGAGGTGATTTCTTAATTAATAAGTTTGGGATATAATTTATTTGGTGACTTTGGTGATGACATTTTCTTTATTGGGGCATTACCTTGCTGTAGACTGAAAGTTTTTGTCCTCCTAATTTGCCAAAATTTTAATCAACAATGAGATATCTAGAAGTATATGCTTCAGCAAGTACTTAAATCATGAAGGTGAAATCTTCACATGTAGAAATAGTATCCTTTCCAAAAATAGTCCTAGACAGCTAATTTTCCTTTTCTACTATGCAATGACAGAAAATACAGCTAAGCATGAGCCACAAGTAACTCCTTACCAAACAGTGATTCTTTTAACCTCTAAATCTACAATTTGCAGACCATAGAATAATAAGAAATGCTTTCTTTGTTAGTGTTTTTTACAGGTCACCTCATAAACCATATAATTTTTAATTTAGCTGACTTGCTGCACTAAAAAAATTTTACCACTTTGGAAAATGTACATTGTTTATCAGATATTTTAAGGTCCCGTATGAGTCCACAGTTTAATGAGCTACTAAATATATTTCAACATCTAAATATGTAAACTTACATATTTAGAGAGAATCTATTCATTTGAGGCAGGTAATTTAGTGTTATGAATTACTAGTCATTAAGACCATGGTCACATAAAGCAAATTAGCTTTGTGAGAGAATACAACCTGCATAATCTAACATTTAATAATATCCCTGCCTCACAATCAAATGTTATTTTTAAAAAGTAATATGTGTTGGGATGCTTATTGGCTCATTTTCTGCTTTTGTTTAGCTGGCTTTTTCTATAAGTCAGGACTGAGTGACAAGCTGTGGTATTACCCCACAGTAAAATAAACCCTCCTCTATCAATTATCACTCAAGAAAATGAACCACAGACTTCCCCATAGTCCAATTTAATGAAGAAAACTTCTCAATTGATGTCCCCACTTCCTAGATGTGACACTGAAAAACAGGACTAGCCATTACAGTAACTTTTTGAAAAAATAAATATAAAACATACAATAACAATAACATAAAGGCTAGACAAGGCAACACAACAGAAGGGGGAGAAAGCCCAAAAAAGCAGGCAAAGGAATCAAAGACACAATTGTTCACATATTCAGTGGCCTCATAAAAGTACTGAACTTAAAGCTATAATATAACCGGCATTGGTGCACACCCTTAATCCCAGCACTGGGGAGTCAGAGGCATGTGGATCTCTGTGAGTTCAAGACAAGCCTGATCTACCGAGCAAGTTCTAAAACAGGCTCCAAAGCAATATAGAGAAACCCTGTCTCGGAAAACAAACAAACAAACAAACAAACAAAAAAAACGAAAAACGCTATAATATATAGACTAAGGATATGGTGCAGACCCATGTAGGCTCTGCTCTTGCAGCTTCAATCTCTGTGAGGTCATTTGAACCTTGCTGAGTTGACTGAGAGCCCTTCGCTCCTGATGCTGTCCTTCCTATCTGGCTCTTACACCATTTCTGCCTGCCTCCTGCAAAGAAGGTTTCCCTGAACACTCTGAGGGGAGGGATTTGATGAGAACATCCCATCTAGAGCTGTGTGTCCCATGGACTCTCTCTCTCTCTCTCTCTCTCTCTCTCTCTCTCTCTCTCTCTCTCTCGGCACAATGTCTGGCTGTGGGTCTCCATGTTTTCTTCTGCTTCAACAGGACACCTCTCTGAAGATCACTGAGTAAGGCACTGATCTTTGAGTATAGCAAAATATCATGAGGGATCATTTAATTGAAACTTAAAGAAAAATTTCTTTTTTTTTTTACCCTAGGACACTGAGTTGTCTATTGTCTGGCTCTTGGTCACCAAACAGTGTTGGGTATGGGTTCCATCTAATGACATGGTCCTTAAGACAAATAAGACATTGGTTGGCTACTATCACAAGGTGTGTGTTACCATTACCCTAGAATAACTTACAGGTGGGGCAGATTTTAGGTGAAAATGTTGTGACTTGTTTGATGTTCATGTTTCTCTTTTGGTAACTTGCAAAGTACCTTCCTGCACAAATGATACTACAAGGTAGGGGTGAAGGTACAAAGCAGGCACCAGTTTCACTTCCCCATGATCAATGAATTCTGTGGGTGTTGTCCTATGCAATGTGGCACTGCTGTAGATGGTCCACATTGGTTAGTGCAGGTGAATAAGTGAAAAGTTTCCTGGAGTGGATGCATATGTTCATCCATATCCTGAGTTGATTGCTATCCCTACCAAGATTATGAAAAACAATCTAGTTTATGCACCTTTTCAGATTATTTCCCTTCACACCAACATTGGAATACAAGCAATATTTGCCATTTTTCAGGCCAAGAAGATTGAAAATCAAAGAAGTTATTTCATTTCCTTTTACGTTTTGTGGCAAATCTTATTCACATTGGAGTTTAATAATTGTGACAAAATGCTAAATAAACAACAGTGTTGGGGAGAGGAACAGAGGTAGACAGAGAAAGAATTAGTGATTTTGATGAGCAATGGAGATAATGAATGAATCAGTGATTTTAGATGACAGCTAATGGGAATGAGAAAAATATAACTGTTTAACATAAGAGGACATTGAACTGCACATAATGCTAGGTTATATGAATAAAGAAATATGAAAATATAGTCACCATAATTGGAGGCAAAATCAAATGTTATGGATATAATATTCTATATTCCATTTCTTCTCCTCAAAATGAGATAAACTAAAACCATACAAAGTGTAGTAAACAGAGAAGACTCTAGAGAGTTCGATTACTCACCTTCAAATTTGTAAACTAAAAGTACTTTATGTTTTAAGATCTTTTGAAGCATGTGTTTGTAAACTTTTATAATGATTACATATGCATTTAAATTTGAGTCTGACATAGAAAATATGTTTCAAAATGTACATAACTTTTCAGTCAATTTTCTGTCTGTTGTCTTGGGCCACCCTGATGGTTAATTTTGATTTTCAACTTGACAGGATTCAAAATCATCTAGGTGACAAAACTTAGAGCACATATGTAAGGATATTTCGTCAAGTGTTCAACTGAAAATCCTTCTGGCTGTGTGGACTGCACCAATAGCAAGGGCCAATGTTTGGAGTAAAAAATATAGACAATATTAATGGAGCACCAGCAGTCATCTTTCTTTTTCTTGACTGCCGATGTTACATGAGCCCTTGCCTCGAACACCCGATTTCATGTCTTCTACATGTTCTTTCTCCTTCTGGCAGTTGACTCTAATCCCATAAGAACTCTATGGTGCCTGGTGAGCAACTGTGAGAAAAAACAAAGATATAAGACTCTCCATAAGACATAGACTTCATCTCCAGTTGCCAGCTGCCTTGAATATGTACAAGACATGCCTTCTATGTGATTTTGCCCTATAAAATATATTGGCTCTGTTAAAACTTCTAAATGCCAGCTTTGTTTTTTCAATAAGTTACAAAAATTCATGACTTAGAGATATTTGTATCCTAGTAATTGGATTTAAAACGCTTAATATTGCTAACTAAAATTATGTTTCTACCAGTAAAGCTATGGTATCCTGTCCACTTTGACTTGAACCTGAAGATTATAGAAAGCACCTATCTAAGTAATCTATTATTTGCCTTTGCCCCAGATGTAAATAAGTAAAGACTGTTAATATATGCAGCCACACCATTAAAGAAATAATATTATTATCACTCACTCTCAAGGAGACATAGGTCTTTAGTTAGGAGTAGAGACACATGTCCTCTCCATGCTAGAATGTTGACTGGCTTGCTATTGTGCATGTCTTGTCTAGTTAATCACAGCTGCTGTGAGCTCATCAATGCAGTGGATTTGTTATGTCCAAGAGTTAGAGTTGCACTTCAGTTCTTCTCAATCTCTGGTTCTTAGATTCTTATTTTTCCATTTTGGCAATGGTCCCTCAGGTTGGGCTTGTATGATACAGATGTCCCATTAGTGGCTGAGCAGTCCAATGACACTTATTTTCTGCACTGCAAGCAGTTGTGAGATTTTGTCTTTATCATCACCCATTTCTTTTTTTTTTATTTTATTAGAATTAGAAATAGGATTGTTTTACATGTCAATCCCAGTTCGCTTCTCCATCCCAAACTCAACTTCCACCACCACCACCCAACTAAAATCCTACCTATCACATATCCTTCTGCTACCTCTGGATGGTGAGGCCTTCCATAGAGTGTCATCAGAGTCTATCCTATCCTATGGGAAAGGGCCTAGGTCCATCCCCATGTGTCTTGGCTCAGGTAGTATTCCTCTATATGTAATGGGCTCTCAAAGTCCACACCTATGCTAGGGATAAGTATCAAAATACTACAGGAGGTCCTATAGATTTCTGAGGTTTCCTCACAGAAACCCATGTTCCTGGGGTCTGGTTCAGTTCCATGATGGTATTCCAGGTATCAGTCTGGGGAGCAAGACTTCCCTCATATTCAGATCAGATGTTACTGTGGGTTTCACCAGCCTGGTATGGATGCATTTGCTCTAAATTCCTCCTTCTCTGTACCTGGGTTCTAGTTCAGTTCTGTGATTATTTGTGGGTATCTGCTTCTACTTCAAACAGCTGCTGGATGAAGGCTATAAGATGGCATATAAGTTAGTCATCAATGTCATTATCAGGGGAGGACATTTAAGGTAGCCTCTCCTCTTTGCTTAGATTGTTAGATGCTTTCATCTTTGTAGATCTCCAGACATTTCCCTAGTGCCTGATTTCTCTGTAAACCTAAAATGCCTCCCTCTATTATGGTATCTTAATTTTGTTATCTTCTATTCTTCCCCTGACTCAACCTTTCTGCTCCCTCATGTCATCTATTCCCCTCCTCTTCTCCCCTTCTCATTCTCCTAAATCCTCACCCCTATTCCCATGCTCCCAATTTGCTCAGGGGATCTTGTCCATTTCCCCTTCTCCAGGAGGCCATGTATGTCTCTCTTAGGGTCCTCCTTTTTTACTAGCTTCTTTGGCAGTTTGGATTGTAGGCTGGTAATCCTTTACTCTATGTCTAAAATCTGCATATGAGTGAGTACATACCATGTTTGTCTTTTTGTGATTGGGCTACCTCACTCAGAATGGTTTCTTCTAGTTCCATCCATTTTCCTGCAAATTTCAAGTTTCCATTGTTTTTTTTTCCCACTGAGTATTACTCCACTGTGTAAATGTAGTACATTTTCTCTATCCATTCTTCAGTTGAGGGGCATCTAGGCTGCTTCAAGTTTCTGGCTATTACAAATAGTGCTGCTATGAACAACGTTGAACAGATGCCTTTGTTATATGAATGTGCTTCTTTTGGATATATGCCTAAAAGGGGGATTGCAGGATCTTGTGTTTGACTGATTCCCATTTTCTTGAGGAGTCACCATACTGATTTCCAAAGTGGCTGTACAAATTGGCACTCCCACCAGCAGTGGAGAAGTGTTCCCCTTTCTCCACATCCTCTCCAGCATGAACTGTCATTTTTGTTTTTGATTTTGGCCATTCTGACAGGAGTAAGATGGTATCTCAGAGTTGTTTTGATTTGCATTTCCCTGATGGCTAAGGATGTTGAACACTTTCTTATTTGTCTTTCAGCCATTTTAGATTCCTCTATTGAGAATTGTCTATTTAGTTCTGTACCCCAATTTTTAATTGGATTCTTTGGTGTTTTGGGGTCTAGCATCTTGAGTTTTTTATATAATTTGGAAATCAGCCCTCTGTCAAATGTGGGGTTGGTGAATATCTTTTCCCAGTCTGTGGGCTGCCATTTTGTTTTTTGACTCAAAATTCTTATGGTACATGTCTTTCAGGTTTTTGGTTAGTGTTACTCCAAGATATTTTATGTTGTTTGTGGCAATTTTAATGGGTGATGTTTCTCTGATTTCTTTCTCCAGATTTTTTTGAATTAATCTTGTATCCTGACACTTTGCTGAAGGTTTTTATCAGCTTTAGGAGTTCCCTGGTAGAGTTTTTTTCCGGTAACTAATGTAGACTGTCATATTGTCTAGAAATAGTGAGAGTTTGACTTCTTCCTTTCCTATTTGTATTTGCATCAATATTCATGAGGGATATTGTTCTGTAGTTCTCTTTCTTAGTTGTGGCTTTGTGTGGCTTGGATATCAAGGTTATTGTAGCCTTGTACAAAGAGTTTGACAATGTCCCTTCTGGTTCTATTTGAGGAGTATTGGTATTAGCTCTTCTTTGAATTTCTGGTAGATTTCTGCATTGAATCCATCTGGCCCTGGGCTTGTTTTGGTTGGGAGACTTTTAATGACTGCTTCTATTTCCTTAGAGGTTATAGGTCTGCTTAAGTTTTTATCTGTTCTTGATTCAATTTTGGTAAGTGACATCTGTCTAGAAAATTGTCCATTTCCTTTAAATTTTCAAATTTTGTGGAGTACAGGTTTTCAAAGTATGACCTGAAGATTCTCTGATTTCCTCAGTGTCCATTGTTATATACCCCTTTTCATTTCTGATTTTGTTCATTTGCATGTTCTCTCTCTGCCTTTTGGTTAGTTTGGATAACTGTTTGTCTATTTTGTTGATTTTCTCGAGTGTAAGGGGCTGCGGGCCCAAAACTATGCGGCTTAAAGCCCACCTTTGTAAGACTTTTAATGACCTGTAAGTTTGCGGCTTAAAGCCAGCTCTATGAGCCTCCTGTAACCTGTAATTAGATACGGTTTGGCCAAGCGGAACTGCTAACTGCTTCTGTTCCAAGAAAGGGTCTGGAGCTTTTCTGTTCGCTGTTCCAAGAAAGACCACTTGATGTTCCCGCTGACAAGAAGAATGTTCCAGTCCCAGCAAATACCTGATGTTCCTTCTATTATTCCCCCCAATTCTATTGTTGCAGGGCTATTTAAGCCCATTCTAAGCCCCAGTAAATCGAGACCTTGACATTGCACAGAAGGACTCTTGTCCTTTCTTGCGCCGCTTGGTCTCCATTCCTTTCTCGCCCTCATGACCCCTTTAGGTGACAACCCCCTCGAGACCCGCGAATAACCTGGCCTGCTGGACGGGTCACTCGAGGAACAAACTCATTGTTATATTGATTCTTTGAATTGTTTTCTTTTTTCAACTTTATTGATTTCTGCCCTCAGTTGGATTATTTCCTGGCTTCTACTCCTCCGGGGTGAATTTGCTTCCATCTTTTCTAGAGCTTTCAGCTGTGATTGTCAGATCTATGGTGTAGCTATTCTCTTGTTTCTTCATGTGAGCACTTTGATCTATGGACTTTCCTTTTAGTATTGCTCCCAAAGTGTCCCATAAGTTTGGGTATGTTGTTTCTACATTTTCATTGAATTCTAGGAAGTCCTTAAATTCTTTATTTCTCCCTTGCCCCAGGAATGGTGCAAGTGTGTGTTGTTCAATTTCCATGAGATGGTAGGTTTTCTGCAATTTATTTTGTTTTTGATTTCTAACTTTAAAGCATGGTGGTCTGATTAGACACTGGGGATTATTCCAACTTTTTTGTACCTGTTAAGGTTTGCTATATTGCAGAGTATGTGGTCGATGTTTGAGAAGGTTCCATGTCATGCTGAAAAGAAGGTATATCCTTTTGTGTTTGCATGGAAAGTTCTCTAGATGTCTGTTAATTCCAATTGGGTCATAACTTCCTTTGTCTCTTTGTTAAGTTTCTGTCTGGTGGTCCTGTCCAGTGGTGAGAGTGGGGTGTTGATGTCTCCCACTATAACTGTTTGAGGTTTCATTTGTGATTTGACCTTTAATAATGTTTCTTTTATGAATGTTGTTGCCTTTGTATATGGGGCATAGATGTTTAGAATTGAGACTTCTTCCTGATGGATTTTTCCTGTGATGAATATGAAATAACTTCTTTATCTCTTTTGACTGATTTTAGCTTGAAGTCTAAATTTTTTAGATACTAGGATAGCTAGCCCAGCTCATTTCTTGGGTCCATTTGATTGGAATATCTTTGCTCTGAGGTAATGCCTGTCTTTGAATTCCAGGTGTGTTTCTTGTGTGCAGAAGAAGGATGGATTCTGTTTTTGGATCCACTCTGTTAGCCTGTGTCTTTTTATAAGAGAGTTAAGACCATTAATATTGAGAGAAATTAAGGTCTATTGAGTGTTTATACTTGTTTGTTTTTGATTTGTTGTTGGTACTGGTATTGTATGTGGATTTATCCTGCCTTTTATTTTGTGTTTTTGTAAAGTGGGATTATCTATTGCCTATGTTCATGTGAGTGTAGTTAATTTCCTTATATTGGAGTTTTCCTTCCAGTACTTTCTGTACGGGTGGATTAGTTGTTACATATTTTTTAAATCTGGGTTTCTCATGGAATATCTTGTTTTCTCCATTTATAGTGATTGAAAGCTTTGCTGGGTATAGTAGTCTGGGCTGGCATCCATGTTCTCTCAGAGTTGGTAGAATATCTATCCAGTTCCTTCTAGCTTTCAGAGTTTCCATGGAGAAGTCTGGTGTAATTCTGATAGGTTTGCCTTTATATGTTACTTGGCCTTTTCTCCTTGATGCTCTTAATATTCTTGCATTATTCTGTTTGGTCTGTTAATTATTATGTGACGAGGGGACTTTCTTTTGTGGTCCACTCTATTTGGCGTTCTGTAGGCTTCTTATACTTTCATTGGCTTGTCTTTCTTTAGGTTGGGAAAGTTTTCTTCTATGATTTTGTTGAATATGTTTTCTGCACCGTTGAGTTGGGTTTCTTCACCTTCTTCTATACCTATTATCCTTAGGTTTGGTCTTTTCACAGTGTCCTTTATTTCCTGGATATTTTGTGTTAGATATTTGTTGGACTTAAGATTTTCTTTGCTTGATGAGTTTATTTCCTCTTGTTTATCTTCAGTGTCTGAGATTCTGTCTTCCATTGCTTGTATTCTGTTGGTTATGCTTGCATCTGTGGTTCCTGATTGTTTACTCAGCTTTTCCACTTCCAGCATTCCCTCAGTTTGTGTTTTCTTTATTGTCTCTATTTCTGTTTTCAGGTCCTGAACTGTTTCCTTCAGCTGTTTAATTGTATTTTCTTGGCTTTTTTGGCTTTCCTTGATTTCTTGTATCTTTTGGTTCGTCTTTTTTTTTTTTTTCCATTTCTGTGAAGGATTTTCTGATTTCCTCTCTTAGGTTCTCTATCATCTGCATGAAGTTGTTTTTAAGGTTGCTCTCTTCTGCTTCTTCTGTGTTGGGATGTTCATATCTTGCTGGTGTAGAGTCCCTAGACTCTGGTGGTGTCCTATTGGTTTTTCTGTTGTTGGATGTGTTCTTATATTGTTGTCTTCCCATCTCTTCTTCCAGTGGGTACAGGTGGTGTCACTTCCTTTCCTGGTGTGTATGGGTCCGGTGTTCTCTTCAGGTGGGTGCAATTTGTTCCTATACTCTGATGGGTCTCAAGTTGTGTGTAGGCAGGTCTGAGGCACTCGCTCTCCAGGTGGGCGAGGACAGGACTGGTACAGAGATGTAAGCAGGCTCTTGGATGCTTGGTCCTCAGAGGTCGAGTCCTCCTGTCTGCAGACCCTTGGGCAGGAGTTACCAGAGTGGATAGGCAGAAGTTGGGCCCAAGGCAGGGGCAGAAACAGCTCACCTCTGCATTCACTGTGCTCTGTTTGGGCAGGCTCATCACCCATTTCAAAAGGAAACTTTGATGAGGTCTGAGAGCTGCGTCAGTCTATGGGGGCAGAAAGTACAAATTTAGAAGGTGGTCTGATGCTATATCCATTTAGCAGAAATTATAGTAATAGGGTCACCCTAGAGTCTTAGAGTTTCCAAATCATAGCTTCATGGTTACATTTATAGTAATGGTTATGCCTTTCCTCCAGTATACCTGGGCTTAAATTCAATCTGAAAGCAATTAGTTATCCCTGTAGCGTTGATGCCAACACTGCATGCATAGGCTTATTTTTCCATGACTACCATTATTGTAGTTCACAATGTTCACAGCCAGGGAATACAGTTGTTAACTTTCTCTCAGCAGTTTACATAGAACCTTCTGGAACTATGGATGCTAGCAACTATTTTGCTCCTCTCTCTCTCTCTCTCTCTCTCTCTCTCTCTCTCTCTCTCTGTGTGTGTGTGTGTGTGTGTGTGTGTGTGAGTAAGTGTGTGTGTGTGTGTGTGTGTGTGTCTGTGTGTGTGTGTATGTGTGTTTTAACCTCTGAAATACTTAATAACATGTATAACTGTGATGAATGCTATGAACTGTGGATGTTTCTTAAACAAGAAACAATTCCCTCAAAGTTTTTGTGCAGTAAGTAATTTTTCACTTAATATATAAACTGGTAGAAAGCAGGTAAAATTCCATATGCTAACATTTTTATTTAAGAAGTGTGTGATTTTTCTCAAATAGTGCTAATAATGTAACTCATTTTTTCATAAGATAAATGCACATGAAGTAAACACAGCAGTAGTTTTGAAAGTCCTCAAATCTTATGATTATCTACTTCTTATAAGGGCTTTATAAACAATGATTTTGGAGCTATATGTGATAACTTAAAGTGGTTATTTAATTGGAATAATGGTCACTCCATTGTTTAATGATCAAAGATAGTTACTTTTAAGTACCTTGATTTAATTTTTCTTCTTTCATAAATAAATAGTAAATCAAATGTTACTTAAGGTGGTAAATCTCAGATTAAAGTGGTTTTAATTTTTATCCAAGGCCAGAATTATTTGATAATATTTGGAGACATAATGAGTTGTGTGATCCTTTTTAGCAGTATAAAGCAGCAGCTGCTACTAAAGAACCTATGGAACACAGGAAAATACTGCTAAATGAAAACATTGTCTAAGACATTGTTTTAACCTGTGGGTTGAGACACCTCGGGGGGTCACATATCAGATATTCTGTATATTAGATACTCATATTATAATTCTTAATAGTAGCAACATGTCAATTATGAAGTAGCTATGAAATAATTTTATGGTGAGGGGGGTCACCACAACATGCTTAACTTTATTAAAGGGTCACAGCACTAGTTGTTTCTCTAGCATAGTCTTGACCTCTTTGCTCATCCCTCCTCGATCTCTATAAGTGGGTTTCAGGAGTTAGGCTCAGTGCTTAGTTGTGGATGGCTGCTCCTGCTTCAATCAGCTACTGAGTGAAGGTTCTAGGATGGAATTTAAGGTACTCATTAATCTCATTATAGGGGAAGGGCATTTAAGGTAGCCTCTCCCCTATTGCTTAGATTATTAATTTATTTTATTTATAATAAATTCCTTCACTTTCACGATGTAATTAAATATGTACTTCCAAAATGGTTGAATGAGTAACAATAAGAAAATAGTTTAGAGAAAACAATGGAATCTTGAAATTTGCAGGAAAATGGATGGAACTAGAAGAAACCATTCTCAGGGAGGTAACCCAATCACAAAAAGACAAACATGGTATTACTCATTCATATGCAGATTTTAGACATAGAGTAAAGGATAACCAGCCTACAATCCACACTTCCATAGAAGCTAGTAAACAAGGAGGACCCTAAGAGAGACATACATGGTCCCCTGGAGATGGGGAAAATGTCACGATCCCCTGAGCAAATTGGGAGCAAGGGAAGGGGGCAGGGAGCTAGGAGAATGAGAAGGGGAAATGAGGAGGGGTACAGAGGATATGAGGGAGCAGAAAGTTTGAATCAGCAGAAGAACAGATGTTAACAACATTGGAGCTACCATACGAGAAGGAGACATTTAGGTTTACAGAGAAATCAGGCACTTGGGAAATGTCTGGAGATCTACAAAGTTGATGCCAACTAAGAATCTAAACAACAGAGGAGAGGCTACCTTAAATGCCCTCCCTGATAATGAGATTGATGTCTGACTTATATGCCACCTGATAACCCTCATCCAGCAGCTGGTGGGAGTGGAAGCAGACACCCACAGCTAATCACCGAACTGAACTGGAACCCAGGTTCAGGGAAGGATGAGTGAAGAGCAAAGGGGTCCAGACCAGGCTGGTGAAACCCCCAGAAACAGCTGTCCTGAACATCAGGGAACACTTGCTCCCCAAGTGATAGCTGGAATACCAGCATGGGACTGATCCAGACCCCAGGAACATGAGTTTCAGTGAGGAAACCTAGGAAATCTATGGGACCTCCTATAATAGTAATTCAGTACTCACCTCTATCATAGGTGTGGACTTTGGGAGTCCATTCCATATAGAGGAATACTCCCTGAGCCAAGACAGAGGGGGCTTACCCTGTGTCCTATTCCAAAGAATATGACAGACTTTGAAGACCCCCCTATGGAAAGCCTCACTCTTCCTGGGGAGTAGAAAGTGTATGGGATAGGTAGGGTGTTAGTTGGGGGGGGCAGATGAGGAAGAGATGGAGAGGGAACTGGGATTGATATGTAAAATAATTTGCTTTCTAATTAAAATTTTAAAAATTTAAAAAATAATAGGAGTAAGAGAAGGTGGCAGTCATTAAGACTGAGGATATCTTGAAGCCCCCCTCTCCAAATAATGTCAAGATGTAAGTAGACCTGACCAGTTTTTATTCTTCTTGCTCATTTTCACCTTATTTAATTTTTTTCAGCCATTTCTAAATGGCATGCTCTTCTAGTTAGTGATCCTTACTCCTTTTTGTTTGTTTGTTTTGGGTTTCTTGTTGTTATTTTGTAATTTGATTTTATTTTAGAGCCACTCATATTTGCATGCCATCCCTCCATTCCCTTGCTCTCCCATCATCACATGTTCCCCACTGACTCCCCCAACACACCCTCCACCTCCTTCCTAGGAATAGTGAGGCCCTCCTCGGGGCCTGTCAATGTCTGTCATATAATTTGGGGGACGCCCCAGTCCCTCCTTCCTGTATCTGGGCTCCCAAAATCCATTTGTGCTCTGGGGTTAAACACTGACTCCAGTGTTAGAGGTCCCATAGCTGATGGAAGCAGGAACAGGCATCCACAGCTAAGCACTGAGCCATACTCCTGGAACCCAGATCCTTACTCTTGATGAAAAGAAATGACAGATTGTGATGGTCTTATGTATATGCAATGTGTCTACTCTACAAATATCTTCTACTTTGATAGTTTATTATCTCTCTGAGCTAATATCTGATTTGAAGTTGAAGTGTGTTTCCTGTGTCTTTTTATAGGTGAGTTAAGACCATTGATATTGAGGGAATTTAAGGACCACTGAGTGTTTATTCTTGTTTGTTTTTATTTGTTCTTGGTAGTGGTATTTTATGTGTATTTACTCTGCTTTTTCTTTTGTGTTTTAGTAAAGTGGGGTTATCTATTACCTACATTTTTGTGAGTGTAGTTGATTTCCTTCCAGTACTTTCTGGAGGGCTGGATTAGTGATTACATATTGTTTCAATCTTGTTTTGTTGTGGAATATTTTGTTTTCTCCATTTATAGTGATTGAAACCTTGCTGGATATAGTAGTCTGAGTTGGCATCCTTGTTCTCTTAGAGTTGGTAGTATATCTATCCAGATCCTTCTGACATATTGCTTTTTGTTCAGCAGGACTTTGAAAATTTAACCTTGAAGATACTAAAAGCATACATCAACCTAGTAGGCTTATATTTGAATTCTTTATTTTATTCCTGAGGCACATACGCTTTATAAAATTAAAAAGTAGCACTACTTGAATATACACCCTATAAAAGAAGTCAAGTTTATACACAGACTTCATCACAGCTAGAAATGTGACACACTCTCCATTTCTCTGAGTCACTACTGATTTATTATATATGATGTCCCCAAGCCAGCATTGTTTTCCATAAATGAAGATTACTGACACTATAATTTTTAACTTCTCCTTTTCTACAAATTCCAAGCCAGGCTATGATTCCATCTCTCTCTTGAGACTATCAAGCTCAGGACCCAATGCATAAGCATCATTTCTCAAATCCTCCATTGTCTAAATTTCTCAGTGTGCCATGGGAATCATATCAGATTGGCCTCAATACTCTAAGTAAAACTGACTTTAAATCCAAATATGTTACAGATTGTATTTGACTGCCAGATGTCTTACTTTGGACTACCAAAAATATTATTTGGGTGACACAGTGTATATTCTTATAGACATAAAACAGCTTATTTTAAAATTCTTTTGAAATTCATAAAAATATTATCAGAGGATTCATCTAAATTTCTTAAAGACCATCTTGTTAATGTTTGTTAACTTTCTTTTTCCCTTTCCTATCCATATCAATTCATTATTCATTTAGTTTAAATTTTTCATACATAATTTTAAGCAAATACACAAATTCTAGCTAAGTATATTTAGTAAAAATCACATACAAAACCCCAATATATTGAAGTTACTTATCTTTTGTTATGTAACAAAATTACCCCCAAATATGGTGACTTCAAATGGAAAATTTTTATTATTTTATGCTCTTTATGAAGCAAAAATTAAGGAATATCTTAAGGAGATTGTCTTGGTAGCTCAGTACCAAGTAATCGGTTAATAGATATTAAATTCTTAAAAGATGATTTCCCCCATAGAGGTACCCTAATGTTTATAAATAATTGACAGGTGTACCATTGATACACTATAATTTAGTTAATGTAATATACTAAAACCATTTAACAGATATTTTATGTATATACATTCCACTTGAAGGCCTCATAACAACTTATGATCTAAGTAGTTCAGATAAAGAAAATGAGGCTTTGAAAGTTTATTTTATTCTATATTGCATAATTGTGGGGATACAAAATTAGAAAAAGAATACAAATCTTTTGTTTTCTTTGTTTTCTTTTTTTATTTGAGTTACAAACAGGATTGAATTACATGACAATCCCAGTTCCCTTCACCGTCCCCTCCTCCCCTACAACCCCCCCAACTAAAACCCTACCTATCACATATCCTTTCTTCTAATCTATACCTGACTCAAACTTACTGCTCCATCAAGACCTCTGCATCCTTCCTCTTCTTGCCTTCTCATTCTCATAGCTCCCTCTGCCCTCTTCCATGCTCTCAATTCGCTCATGGGCTCATGAACCTTTCCCCTTCTGGAGGGGACAAAGTTTGTCTTTTTAGGGTCCTCCTTGTATACTAGTTCCCCTGGCAGTATGTATTGTAGGCTGCTAAAATATTACCCTATGTTTAAATTCTACATATGAGTGAGTACATATCATGTTTGTCTTTTTGTGATTGGGTTACCTAGCTCAGAATGATTTGTACCAGTTCCATCCATTTTCCTGCAAATTTCAAGATTCCATTTTTTTTCTGCTGAGTAGTATTCCATTGTGTAAATGTACCACATTTTCTCTATCCATTCTTCGATTGAGGGGCATCTAGGCTGCTTCCAGTGTCTGGCTATTACAAATAGTGCTGCTATGAACATGGTTGAACAGATGTCCTTGTATGAATGTGCTTCTTTTGGGTATTGCCTAGGAGTGGAATTGCTGGATCTTGTGGTTGACTCATTCCCATTTTCTTGAGGAGTTGCCATACTGATTTCCAAAGTGGCTGTACAAGTTGGCACTCCCATCAGCAGTGGAGAAATATTCCCCTTTCTCCACATCCTCTCTAGCATAAACTGTCGTTGTTCTTGATTTTAGCCGTTCTGACAGGAGTAAGATGGTATTTCAGAGTTGTTTTGATTTGCATTTCCCTGGTGGCTAAGGATGTTGAACACTTAACCCACAAACCTATGAACACCTGATTTTTGACAAACAATCCAAATATATGCACTGGAACAAAGAGAACATCTTCAACAAATGGTTCTGGCCTAACTGGATGCAAACATGTAGAAGACTACAGATAGAACCAAGCCTTTTGAGCTGCACAAAACTTAAGTCAAAATGGATCAAAGACCTCAACATAAATCCAGCCACACTGAACCTATTAGAAGATAAAGTGGGAAATACCCTTGAATTAATTGGTACAGGAGACCGCTTCCTGAACATAACACCAGTAGCATGGACACTGAGGTCAACAATTAACAAATGGGACTTCCTGAAACCTAGAAGCTTCTGTAAGGCAAATGACACAGTCAGCAAGACAAAACAGCATCCCACAGACTGGGAAAAGATATTCACCAACCCCACATCTGACAGAGGGCTGATCTCCAAAATATACAAAGAACTCAAGAAGCTAGTCTTCAAAACACCAAACAATCCAATTAAACAGTGGGGTACAAAACTAAATAGACAATTCTCAATAGAGGAATCTAAAATGGCTGAAAGAATACAAATCTTATACCACCAATATTTCAGTGATTTCAGTGCAGCACTCTCTTTCACTGAATATATGATAATTTTAAATGTGAACAAGAAGAAAAAGAAAACTGGAGAGATCCCAGAATGAATGGCTGTTAACTGGATAATATAAAATGTTTATATATATGACTTCACTTAATCAAGTTTGTGTTATTGTTCAATATATACTCTTTACAGTTTCCATCCAAAAATATCTCACCAATGGAAAGATTAAAACATTATTTCAATAAGAAATAGAGTAATATCAATTGAAAAGTTGAAGTTATTTCCTTCAACTGAGCATTGAAAGTTATAGGTGGAAGTAATTTTGTTCTAATTCTTTAGCCTTACTTTCTGTGGTGTTGATACTGTGATAGTCTATGGACACTTTTGAAGTTAAACAAAGTACATTTTGCATTGTGATATTTCTAACAGCCTGTGGTGCTAGGGAGTAGAATGTGGTGTTTTTAATGGAAGTGTTCCTGATAGGCTCATGGGGAGTAGCACTATTAGGAAGTATTGCCTTGTTGGACTTTTTTACAGTTCTTGGAGGAAATGTTTCACTGGTACTGTGCTTTGAGATTTCAGAAGCTCAAGCCAGGCCCAGTGTCGCAATTTCTCCCTGCTGCCTGCAGATCCAGGTCTAGTCCTATTTCTCCAGCAACTTGTCTGCCTGTGTATCACCAAACTTTCTAACATGATAACAATGAATTAAACCTGTGAACTATAAGCCAGCCCCAATTAAAGTTTTTTTCTTTATAAAAAGTGCCATGAAGTCCCATTTATTAATTGTAAATCTCAGTGTTTGTGCTACTGGTATTACGTTCAGGAAGCAGTCTTTTGTACCAGTTTGTCCAAGGCTACCACCTACTTTCTCTTCTAAGAGGTTCAGTCTGACTAGAATTATATAGAGGTCTTTGATCCATTTGGACTTAAGTTTTGTGCATGGCTATAGTTGTGGATTTGTGTGCTGTCTATGATACTCAGGCATCCATTTATGCCGGCACCATTTGTTGAGGATGCTTTCTTTTTTCCATTTTGTAACTTTAGCTTCTTTGTCAAAAATCAGGTGTTCTAAGTATGTGGGTCCATATCAGGATTTTAAATTCTATTCCACTGGTCTACATTCCTCTTTTTGTGCCAATAGCAAGTTGTTTTTAGGATGATAGCTCTATAATAGAGCTTGAAGTCAGGATGGTGATGCCTCCTGAAGTTCCTTTATTGTACAGGGTTGTTTGGCTATCTTGGGTCTTTTGTTTTTTCCATATAAGGATGAGAATTGTTCTTTCAATGTCTTTAAAGAATTGTGCTGGGATTTTGATGGGGATTGCATTGAATCTGTAGATTGCTTTTGGAAAGATTGCCATTTTTACTATGTTGATCCTACCCCTCCAAGAGCATTGGAGATCTATGCATTTTCTGGTATCATCTTTAATTTCTTACTTTAAAGTCTCAAACTTTTTGCTATACAGGTCTTTCACTTGTTTGGTTAGCATTACCCCAAGATATTTTGTGTTGTTTGTGGCTATTGTAAAGGGTGATGTTTATCTGATTTCCTTCTCATTCCATTTACCTCTATATATAGTAGGGCTGATGATTTTTTGAGTTAACCTTTTGTAAGGCAAAGGACACAGTCAACAACACAAAACTCCAGACCACAGAATGGGAAAAAATATTCACCAACCCCACATCTGACAGAGGGCTGATTTTATAAATATACAAAGAACTCAAGAAACTAGTCAGCAAAACAGCAAATATTCCAATTAAAAAGTGGGGAACAGAACTAAATAGAGAATTCTCAAAAAGGGATCTAAAATGGCTGAAAGACACTTAAAGTGCTCAACATCCTTAGCCATTTGGGAAATGCAAATCAAAACAACTCAGAGATAATCTTGCTCCTGTCATAATAGCTAAAATCAAAAACACCAATGATAGTTTGTCATGGAGAGGATGTGGAGAAAGAGGAACTCCCCTCCACTGCTGGTAGGTGTGCAAGCTTGTATGACCACCTTGAAAATCAGTATGCTGGTTCCTCAGGAAATTGGGTATCAGTCTACCAAAAGATCCAGCAATTCCACTCTGAGGCATATACCCAAAAGATGCACATTCATACAACAAGGATGTCTGTTGAACTATGTTCATAGCAGCATTATCTGTAATAGCCAGAACCCGGAACTGACCTAGATGCCCCTCAACTGAAGGATGTATAAAGAACATGTACATTTACACAATAGAGTACTACTCAGAGGGAAAAAAATGGAAACTTGAAATTCGAAGGCAAATGGATGGAACTAGAAGAAAGCATTCTGAGTGAGGTAACCCAATCACAAAAAGACAAACATGGTATGTACTCACTCATATATGGATATTAGACAGAGCAAATGATTACCAGCCTACTTTCCACACCACCAGAGAAGCTAGTAAACAAGGAGGACCCCAAAAGAGACATACATGCTCCCCTGGAGAAGGACAACATCTCCGGAGATAATTGGGAGCATAGGGGGATGGTAGAGGGAGTTAGGAGAAAGACAAAGAGAGAAGAAGGGAAAGGAGGACATGAAAGAGCAGGAAGATCTAGTCAGGGGAAGAATTGAGGAGAGCAAGAAAAGAGATGCCATAACAAAAGGAGCCATTATAGATTTAAAGAGAAAACTGTCAGTAGGGAAAAGTCCAGATGAGGATGACCCCAACTAATAATCTAAGAAATAGTGGAGGCGGTACCTTAAATGCCCTTCTCTGATAATGAGATTGATTAATACCTTATATGCCATCCTAGAGTCTTCATCCAGTAGCTGACAGAAACAGAAGCAGACACCCACAGCTAATCACTGAGCTGAACTCTGGAATCCAGTTGCAGAGAGGGAGGAGTGATAAGCAAAGGGGTCAAGACCAGGCTAGATAAATCCACAGAAACAGGTGACCTCAACAAGGAGAAGCTCATGGACCTCAGACTGATAACTGGGAAACCAGCATAGGACTGTTTCAGACCCCAGTTAAATGTGGGTGTCTAGAGATTTGGTTAATCTATGGGGCCTCTCTTAGTGGATCAGTATTTATCGAAAGTACAAGAATTGACTTTGGGAGCCCAATCCACATAGAGGGATACTCAGTCTAGACACATGGGTGAGGTTCCAGGCCCTGCTCCAAATGATATGACAGATTTTGAAGATTCCCCCACAGAAAGCCTCACCCTCCCTGGGGAGCAGAAAGGGGATCTTATAGGGGGGACTTTAGTGTTTTGATGACTAGCATCTTGAGTTCTTCTTATATTTTGGAAATCAGCCCTCTGTCATATTTAGGGTGGGTGAATATCTTTTCCCATTCAGAAGGCTGTTGTTTTGTCTTGTTAACTGTGGCCTTTGCCTTACATAATCTTCTCAGTTTCAGGAGGTCCCACTATTAATTGTTGTTCTCAGAGGCTGAGTGCTATGTTCAGGAAATGGTCTCCTGTACCAACTCATTCAAGGGTACCTCCCGCTTTCTCTTCTAAGAGGTTCAGTATGGCTGGATTTATGTTGAAGTCATTGATCCATTTGGACTTAAGTTTTGTGCATGGTTGTAGATATAGTTTCATCTGAAGTCTTCTACCTGCCACATCCAGTTATGTCATCACCAGTTGTTGAAGATGCCTTCATTTTTCCATTGTATAGTTTTAGCTTCTTTGTCAAATTCAGGTGTTCACAAGTGTGTTGGTTAATATCAGGGTCTTCAATCCTATTCCATTGTTCTATTTGTCTGTTTTTGAGTCAATGCCAAAAACTGAAATTGAACTCTGTGTGATTTTTTAAAATAGAACATGAAATTGGGAGGCAGATGTGTTGGTCTGGAAGGATGGGGGAATTGGAGGGAGAAATTAGGGAATAGAAAAATCAAAACATGGTGTATACATCTATGAAATTCTCAAAGAAATATATAAAAAGCAAAATAAAATTTCTACTCCAGTCTTATTTTAAAGAGTAGTTTCCTTCCCTTTTTTATACTTCCTTCATGCTTAATTTAACCCATTATTATTTATGGTTAAAATGAATCCACATATTTTCATTCTTAGAATAATGCAGCAATTTGCATTAGTTAACTTTCCAGTCCTTTGGAAATGATTGTCAGATGAGTCATTTGCTGCTGAGCAGCTGAGGCTACATTCCAGTACCATCATGGAGACATCATTGTGTGTAGGTTTTAAGAGCGCTTATGAGGCAGATTCATCCCTGTATTTCACTTACCCTGAGAAAGTAGTTCATGCCATGCTGTATTTGATTTCATCTGAAAGCCTAAATTTTTCTCTTTATACTTAAGTAGGCCAAGAGTACCAAAATGTTTGAAGTTAAATTAAGTATATCCCTTAATAATAAATTCATTATATATACTTAAACACACACACACACACACACACACACACACACACACACACACACATATATATATATATATATATATATATATATATATATATCCTTCCACTATAATCTATAATGAGAATGATGACTACCTTATATACCATCCTAAAGCCTTCATCCAATAACTGATGGAAGCAGAGACAGAGATTCACAGCTAAGCACTGAGCTGAACTCCTATAAACCAATTGCAGAGAGGGAGGAGTGATGAGCAAAGGGGTCAAGATCAGCTTGGAGAGACCCACAGAAACACCTGACCTGAAAAAGGGGGAACTCATGTACCCCAGACTGATAATCTGGGAAACCAGCATAGGATCAAATCAGGCCCCTTGAACATGGGTGTCAGCTAGGAGGACTGGGCAGTCAATGGGGCCTCTGGCAGTGGATCAATATTTATCCCTATTGTAAAATTCAACTTTGAGACCCCATTCCACATAGAGGGATACTCTCTCAGCCTAGACACACAGGAGAAAGCCTAAGCCCTGCTCCAAATGATGTGACAGACTTTAAAAAAAAATCCCCCATGGAAGGCCTTACACTCCCTAAGGAGAAGAAAGGGGATGGAGTAGGGGGATTGTGGGGGGCAGTGGGGAGGGCAGGGAGAGGGAACTGGGATTGACATGTAATACAAGATTGTTTCTAATTTAATTAAAAAAGAGAGGAGAGAAAAAAAACAAGTCTCTTAAAGAAAGGAAGGAAAACCAAGAAAAAAACAACCAAATCAAATGAAAGAAACAATTCAAACAATTCAAGGCTTTAAAGCAGAAATGGAGACAATTAAAACAAAAAAAACCACAGCCTATGGTATCACTAGAATTAGAAAAGCTGGGTAAATGATCAGGAACTACAGATGCAAGCATAACCAACAGAATACAAAAGATAGAAGATCGAATCTCTGGAGTTGAAGATACACGGAGTGGGGGGTGGGCTAGGCCCTGCCCCAAATGACTTGACAGATTTTGATGGTCCATCATGGAAGGACTCAGCTTCCCTTTGGAGTGGATGGGGGATGGGTGTGGGTTCTGGGAGGAGGAGAGGGAGAGAGAACTGGGATTAACATATAAAATAAGATTGTTTCTAATTTAAATAAAATTTATTAAAAAATGAAAATTGTTGTGCATAAACACATGGTACACACACACGCACATATATATATATATATATATATATATATATGGTAAAAGTTGGATTTCTAGTAAATATATAGAGAATATCAAGACAAATATCCAAAATACTTGTAAAAGTAACAAAAAAGTACACATACCTATACATATATACTTATATAGTGATTCTGAAATTTTTATGTGAATACAAAGTTATTGAAGTGCCTAAAAGTATTCATCAGAGCAAAAATATAATTGGAGACTGATGTTATTCATATTCATGATATAGTAGAATGGTAATGGTAATACAGAAATCAAGGTAATGAGTTTTTGGTAAAAGGACAGACATGTAAGTCATTTCCATGTACTAAAGTATACAGTGACTTTGATTGCTGCACAACTTTAAATTGGTGCTTATTACCTTCCAGTTTGTAGAACACAAGTTCAAACATCCCCTGCTGAAAGTTACACAAGGCTTAAATTAAGATATTAGGATAAATTCTTGCCTAGGAATAAAGATCCTTTTCTACTCTTCTGTGATTATAGTAGAGCTCAGGTTGTGACAGTGGAGGGTTGTTATATGATTCTTTGGTGGCTGCCATCTTCTTCTATCCTTTTATAACATTTCTCCACCTTCAGATGCAGAAATTGTTTTCCTGCATTTAGAAATAGCTACTTACCTGAACTCAAGTTACTATGTCTGTCCACTGCTTTGCTTTGAGTTTTAAAGATGGTGAACTATGCCTGGGCAGGGTGAAGCCAGAGGAAACTCTGGTGGAAGTAGGTCCGTAGTAGCCCTGATGTGTAAATCGGTCGACCAATCTGGGTATAGGGGCGAAAGACTAATCGAAACATCTAGTATCTGGTTGCCCCATAGCTGGCACTCTCGCAACAAAGCCTTATGAAGTTTTATTCGATAAATCGAATGATTAGAAGTCTTGTGGCCCTACTTATACATTGAATCCTTAACCCAACAATATGATTGCATTTGAATATGAGGAAATTAAGTGAGTATTTGATGTTAAATGAAATTGTAAACATGAACTCCTAATCAAATTAGTGCTTTTATTTTTATAAAAATAGGAAACACTGCAGAAGATGCTTGGACAAAATTTGAAAAGTGATGCGGTAACACAGTAAGAAGGGCATTAACCAGGAAAGAAAACTTCACCAGAATACAGTGCTGACTGAGCCTTTGCCTGAGACTTTGGCTTCCAGAAATGACCAAAATAAATATTGAATTATTTAGCTAAGATTTGTGATATTACAATATGGAATACTAATATCCTGATTAAATTCAAATCAAATTTCAGAACTGCATGTGCTTAATAATATAGGCTAATCAGAAAATTTATGTCCCCACAATTCACAAGTTTCTCCTACATGTAAGATCTGAAGATTACAGAATGTTTCCTAGCATTTTGTAAATATTAACAGTAACTTCATTTATTTGCTACTCAGTAGTTTCATTTGTAATATCAAAACTACAACAAATAACTAAATAAACAGATAAATTGCCAATCATTACAAGAATGAACAGACATATTAGTACATCTATGCATCAAAATATTACCAAGTAATGAAATGGAAGAATTACTGATGCATACCCAAAAAGAATAAGGGTTGAATGAAAGAAGCCTCCAAAATACAGTACTACATACACATTACTGAAGAAAATTCAGTGTTCCAAAGTAAGAATTTTGTAATTTTCTAATTTATTGACTATAAAAAGCAGAATTTTAAAGCCACTATCTTCTACAATCTTGACACCAAACTTATTAAAAATTAAAAAGTATTGATGCTTATAAGGGTACTAGATTAAAAACTGGCAGTGATAGTTCATGTATATAATACTATTAGTTCGGGCTACACAATTAATTCAAGGAAAGCCTACGATGCACGAAAACCTATTTAAAAATACAAGTAAAGAAATCCAGATTTTTAATTTGAATGCCTTCTTTTTACAAAACAAAACAGAAAAGAACATTTTTCCAAGGCAAATCCTTGGGCGATTCATATTATTTCTAGTTTTACTATAATGTAATGACAATCAAGAATATTGTCCTGACTTTTAGGAAATTTTTAATTATGATGTCTTGGCCCAGCATGTCTCAGCCCCGAGCCATGGCAGCCATTAGGTTTGACCTGAGTGGGGGAGCATGGACTTGGAACCTCCTTGAAACCGAATGGTGATAAAGACCAAACACAGGCATCTTGTCATCTTTAGAGAGCTTTCAGTTCCATGTTGCAAAACTGGAGTCTCTTCATTTTTCAGCATCTTTCTGGTTGTTTTCTATCCATGCTTCCAAGGCCACGAAGCCATTTCTTTATCCTTCAGTTGACTCCTCTCTGCTAGATTGCCCCTGACTCTATCCTCACTAGTTACTTACACACCTTGCCCTCCACCCTGGTGCAGACATATTCAAATGCTTAGGCCCATAGAGATGCAAACTAGGAGGCATTCTACACTGAGGCCATGATATACAATAGCAGACTTGCTAGAATCTGCTATAAAGACATTCCTTAACGGAACTTTCTTGGTCCCCAACACTATACCTAGAACATATTGGTGCAAAGTTAATCCAGATAAGCACTTATGCTGCTCCCATATAGGTGTTACTTTCACCATCATACCTTTAACTCACAGGGATGCATTTTAAAGCTAATACATGATAAATAAAAGTGATGGTATGTCACCTTTGATATTTTGATATATATCAAAGTCATCATGGTTGTCCATTTCATATATTAATGGGGGAAATGTGTTCTGCCAAAACATGAAATAATGAAACTCACTCTGTTTTGAACAACCTCAATGCCAGCTGGTCTCTCTCACTTGTTTCTGGGGACCAACCTGCTCTTGCAAAAACAGTATGTGACCAATAAAAGGTATTGAGCTCAAGAGACTAAAAGAATTTCAACATACATTTTTCTTGAGCACTGAATCTGAAGAATAAGCAGAGTTTTTCTGTGAGGGAAAATCTGTGTTCTACTGAAAGAACTAGGTATGGTAGTTACATATCTTTGAGAAAAGTAGCCTGAAAACTCAAATGTTACCTAGAAGGACTTCCAGACTTTAAATTATTCTCTCCAATATGGAAATATGACTTCCTTCAGTTTCCACCAAGCATGTGTTTGAAAGACAGAGAGTTAAGAGGAAAGCCCAAGAAATTCAAAAATGGTAACAGAACTCCAGAACAAACAGCATAATTATAGGCTACAATGACTGGTAAATATTTAAGATTCAAGACATATCTACCATTAAGAGTTGTATACAAAAAGAAGAACCAGGCCAAACGAGAGAAGTATATTGCAGGCAGCAAAGTTGGAAGAGTAGTGCCATATATAAGCCCTTTGATATCAGACATGTAGCTAAATGATTTGCAGTTTGTCCTTTTGGGGATTGGTCTTGGTCTTACTTTGGTCCAATACTTCCTTTCTACACCATTTCTTATGGAAATTTATATTCTGTGCAAACTATATGTTGGAAATGTATAGTCTCTCTTTTTGTATTAAATGGTATTATAAATATGAGATTGCCTTGAGTCTCAGTAAAGGTTTTGTAATTTTAAATTGTGTGGAGATTGTAAAAGAATAAGGGCACTTTCCAAGTTTGAGGGAATGCATTCTGCATTATAATATGGCCAGAAACCTATGGGACCCAAGCAATGGAATATGGTGGTTTGGCCTCCATGAGTTCTTATACTTAATTACTTGATTCCTATTCGGTGAAGTTGTTTGGGGAATATTAAGAGATGTAGCTTTATTGGAAGAGGTATGACACATGAGGTTGGCATTACAGTTTCAAATGATTGATACAATTAACAATGTCATCCCTGACTCATCATTATAGACCAAGATGTATACTCATGGCTGTTCATTCACTCCACTATCATGGACTCTAACCTTGTGATACAATAAGCCAAATTAAACACTTTCCTTAATAATTTGGCTTGGTCATAGTGTTTTATCACAGCAAGAGAAAACTAACTAAGAAACTTACCCACTTATTTTTTGCTTCCCATAAACACCTAAGGTGTGGGGACATTCACTGGAGCATAGTTGATCCACCATGGGCAACCAAAAAGAAAACTGAGTCTTGTTGTCTTCATGGTTCATGATTCAAGTATGTCGTATCTATAACTATATGGTCTCACTCCAAAGCTCTAGAGGATATTAGGAATAATAGTAATTATTTATGATGCTTGGAGTTCTCTGTGATCCTACTGACCAACGATTCAAAAAGAGGAAATTGATTCTTGGTATTCAGTTCCTTTTACTTTCTCCCATGTAGTTATTGTGGTGGTTTGAAAGAAAATGGTCCCCAATGGGAATTGTAGATGAAGGTTTCTATCCTTCTCCACCTTGCAGCCAGTCCCAAATAAACATGCAGAGGATTATATTAATAAGAAATGGTTTAGTCTATTGCTGAGGCTTATTACTAACAAGCTCATACAACTTAAACTGACCTATAATTCTTATCTATGTTTAGCCACATGACTTAATACCTTTTCTCAGTAAGGCATTCTCATCTTGCTACCTCTGCATCTGGTTGGTGACTCCCTTTCTGCCTCCATCTTCCCAGAATTCTCTAATTCTATTAGTCCCACCATACTTCCTGTCTAGCTACTGGCCAATCAGCATTTTAGTAAACCAATATAAGTGACAAATCTTTACAGTATAAACAGTGTTATCCCCCATCAGGGTGTGGCATTGTTAGCAGGTATGAACTTGTTGGAGGAAGTATGTCATTGTGGGAGCAGGCTTTGATCACTTTTCCACAAACTACCCTCAGTGTGACAATTAGTCAACTTTCTATGGCCTGCAAGATGTATGACTCTCAGCTACCACCACATGTACTGTACTGTACACTGCCATGCTGCCCAACATGATGATAATGGATTGAATCTCTAAAACTGAAAGTGAGCCACCGCAATTAAATATTTTCTTTATAAGTGTTGCTGTGGTCATGATGTCTCTGCACAGCAATAAAACCCCTAAGTAAGAGAATTATCTAGTTGCATTATTGTCTTCCATTTTAGGATAACTCTTCGTTTATATATGTATATATACATATTTTTGGAAACCTTTATATTAGTAAGTAACCATATGACTTTTTCAAAAGGCTTTTAGTCTTAAACCCAAAGCTTCATTCCTACTGCTAGCTTTCATAGTGCTAGAAGGTGCTATTCATATTACAAGTGAAAAAAGGTTATTTTCAGTCTTACCCAGCTGTGAAGCTTATGAACATCATCTAGAACAATATCTATTTGGCAAGATGTACCTGCTTGTGCAATACCAACATAAATATTATGGGAATAACCAACCATTTCCTGATTGGAATCATTATCAGCACCAGAATCCTGTACTTATATAAGTTATAGACTCTCAAGGAGAAGGTACTGTTAGTATTATGTAGACAGAATATTAAAACGATTCCGGATGAATATATCTACCAGTTAGTACACCTCAACCCTCATCTAAGAAATGTGATTTTGTTATAGGTGGAAATTAGCATAGACATTCACAACTAGGCAACGTGAAGAAAATGAGATGTGGTGTGTCCCTTCCAAAATAACACACTCATGTTGTATCTTTCCCCTGAAGCCTCTTGGATACTTATGGAAGAGGGACTAAAGAAATTGTAAAATCCAGTGGTGGTACATAATATAAATAAACACTATTTTCAAGATACCACATGGAAATTACATGTATAAGAAGGTCCAGAAAAAAATCCCAGCATAGAGTGGGGAGAGGAGCTGGTCAAAAGAACCACTGAGCTACTCGAAGACCACACTCTAGGGCAGTCCCTACACAAAAGAGTATTTGTTGTCTAATAACAATTATACCAATAATAAAGAAGAGTATTTGGTCAACACAAAGTAAAAAGAGTAAACATGAAGCTGGATGGGTAGGGAGGGAGAAATGGATCTGGGAGTAAATGGAGGAAGAAAAGGAATATAATCATACACACCATATGAAATTCTTAAAAAATAATTTTAAATGCTTTAAAAAAGAAAAGTATTTCCTATCAAGATATCTCTTTCATTGCTCTCCCTCTCCATCCTTCCTCTAGCTAGCACATCTTGATCCTTCATGCTTCAATACTCCATCCCCTACCTTCTAACCCGCACCTTAGTGCTAGGGAAATTCCAAAGGAATCCACAATGATGATCAACACTAAGCTTTCTAGCAATAGTGGAGAGGGTGCCTGAACTGGCTTTCCTCTTTAATCAGATTAGTGACTTCCCTAATTGTCATCATAGAACCTACATCCAGTAAATTGATGGAATCAGATGCAGTGACCCAAAGCCAAATACTGGGCTGAGCTCCTGAAGTTCATATGAAGAGAAGGAGGAGGGATCATATGACCAGGTGGGTGTTCAAGATCATGATTGGAAAAACCACAGAGATAGCTGACCCTAGATAGAGGGAGTTCTTGTACTCTGGAATCTGGACAAGCAGCTAGGGAAACTTCAAGGAGCTGAACTATGCCCTCTGAATGTGAATGACAGTTTTGTGGATTGATCTGTTCGGGGGACAGTGGCAGTGGGACCAGAACTTATCCCAGGTGAATGAACTGGCTTTCTGGAGCACATTTCCGATGGTGGGATACCTTGCTCAGAATTGATACAGGGGGGAAGGTCCTGAACCTGCATCAACTTGGTATGCCAGGCTTTGTTGACTCTCCAAGGGAGGCCTTACCACCACTGAGGAGTGGATGGAGAGTGGAATGTGGGAGAGATGTGGAGGCTATAGAAGGGGAGGGAGGGAGAAAAGTGGTTGGTATGCAAAATGAAAAAATTAATAAAAGAAACAATAAATAAATAACTGAACATTTTAAAATGGACATTAATGAAGTAACTTTTACTTTCATTTCCAAGAAAAAGTAAAGTAAAAGAAACCTGAATTACTATCTCTAAGACAAGGAAGAAAGAAAATGAAGAAGGTACCAGAAGATAGAAAAATTTCCTATGCTCATGGATTGGTATGGTTAATATTGTGGAAATAGCTATGTAACCAAATGCAATCTGTGGATTCCATATATATCCCATCAAAATTTCAATACAATTCTTCATAGAAATTTTAAAAAAAAACTAGATATAAATAACATAGCCAAAATAATCCTGAAAAAAATACAAACATAAAACTGCTGAAAGAATCATCATCCAGAGTTATAATAAAGAAAACAATATGACATTGGGATAAAATAAATATGATTATGGACTAGATAACAATAGAAAAATCCCAACATATATAGCCATCTGATAATTTTTACAAAAAGACCCAAAGTACACATTGGAGAAAAGACAACATCCTTAACAAATGGTTTCCAATTTTGTGTTTTGGGGAGATTTCTGTGTTCCAATGTGTGTCTCTGCATCTGTATTTCTTATGATTTTTATTTGTGTATTTTTTCTATTTGCTTGTTTCACCCAACTGGTGTATGTTTGTATTCTTTTATCTTATTTTAATATTTTTCCTTTCTTTTCATTCTCTTAAAGCCTGTTTGTTTTGAAATGAGATAAAGAAAGAAAATCTATGGTTATGGATTGGTGGAGAGGTGAGGAAGAGGTGTGAGATGATAGGAGCAGGAGGCAGGGCATCCACAATCAGAATGTACTGTATCAAAACAATTTGGTATATATGGTTACTTCAATTACTCATTTCTTGTCATTGAACTCTTAAAATAGGAAGAAATATTACTTTAAATCTGTATAATAATCCACCATTGTGTTCTTTTATAATCACTATGCCTTCATTGCATCTCTAGACCTGGCCATATAAACTTAGTACTCTGTTCAATTTCGACTATTATTATAGCTGGATTTAATGTAGATATGTCATATGTGTTCATCATAATTTTTTCATATAATCTTAAGTTTCAGTTTATGTGTAATACAGCATGGGACAATACTAAATCTTCCCGTTAGATTCTTCTCACCCCATACCTCCCAATAAAGTTAACTAACAAAATCATGGATAACTCAATTATTCATATTTTCATTGATTGCTGAAGTTACTATTTCTAACATTCCTACTTTAATTTAAAATGTGTATTTTTGAAAGTAGAGGGATTGTGTTCAGATTAATAATTTTCTACAATAGTTATAGGAACTTTTGTCTAGGCCTTTCACTTTTCATTGGTTTCTTTGTCTTCCTTGGTAAAATGATGAGTGAAAATATATGAATTTCAAAGTTAACTGTTCATTTGGGGACTAAAGAAAAATGTCGGCTATATAACAAGTTTATCACAGTATTAAGTGCAGTGTTAACTTTCAGTTTCGTTGCTAAGGGAATGTTTGGATTTCCTTTCAAATGTTAATCTTGGAAACAGGAACTGAAAATATTTGTTAAATAATTCATGTGACATAACATGACTTAAAACAAATAACTAAAGTATTAATCTGTCATTAATAAAATTTAGATTCAACTATATTTTGAAATAGGTGATGTATCCTGTCCTATAAACTTTTGCTTTTGACTTCTTGAAACACTAAAAATGGTATTTTGGAGCCAGTATGGTCTATAAAGACTTAAATTGCTTTAAATATGAATTTGTTTGTATAAAACAGGTTTCACCCAAGTCATAAAAGTTTCATTACTATATGAAAATTTAAATTGGCTACATAAATTTTGATAAGGGCTTCCAAATAAGATTTTGGGAAGAAATGGAATTTTCTTTCAGTTTTTGAATAGTCAAGGTAACAGAAAATAGGACATAACATGCTTTCTGTTACTAAAATACCTCCAAATAATTAACACTGTAGCTCTTTTTATAAGATTAATTTTTATGATTTTGTTTTCCATTAAGAGACAATATACAAATGAAAATTTGAGATTTTATAAGACATGAAATAATAGACAAACAGGCTTGTCAAAGGTCTCCATATTAAATGTCCTTATCACTGGTATTGTGGGAGTTGCTTCCCCACAAGAAGTAACATTTGTGATGTTGATAAGCATACTCTTGAGTATACTAAGAAAGGCAGACATACTATTAATTCTTACCAAACAGAGAATCAACCAATATCTTTAATTTAAGCATGATTTTTTTCTCCATTTTTATTTAAATTAGAAACAAGATAGTTTTACTGTTCCATCTCCCTCTCCTCCTCCTCCCCTGACCCCACTAACACCCTACCTATCCCATACCCTTTCTGCTCTCCAGGTAGGTTGAGGTCTTCCATAGGGGTCTTCAGAGTCTGTCATATTCTTTGAGATAGAGACAAGGCCCTTCCTGGTGTATCTAGCCTGAGGGAGTATCCTCTATGTGAAATGAACTTCCAAAGTCCATTCCTATGGTAAGGATAAGTACCAATATACTACAGGAGTCCCCATAGATTTCCGGGGCCTCCACACTGACACTCACATTCATGGGTCCTGGATCAGTTCCATGCTGGTTACTCAGTGATCAGTCTGGGGGCCAAGAGATCCCTCTTGTTCAGGTCAGCTGTTTCTGTGGGTTTCACCAGCCTAGTTGTGACCCCTTTGTTCATCACTCCTCCTTCTCTGCAAATGGATTCCAGTTCAGATCAGTGGGTAGCTGTGGCTGTTTGCTTCTACTTCTATCAGCTGCTGGATGGAGGCTCTAGGATGGCATATAAGTTAGTTATCAATTTCATTATCAGGGGAGGGCATTTCAGGTAGTCTCTCCAATGTCACTTAGATGGTTAGGTGGTGTCATCCTTGTGGATATCTGGACATTTCCCTAGTGCCTGATTTCTCTTTAAACCTAAACTGGCTCCCTTTCTGATGGCATCTCTCATTTTGTTCTTCTCTATTTTCCCCCTAAACAAACTCCCTGCTCACTTATGCCCTCCTCACCCTTCCTCTTCTCCCCTTATCATTCTCCTAGTTCCTTCTCCCCTCCCTCCATGCTCCCAATTTTCTCATGAGATCTTGATCCTTTCCCCTTCTCCAGGGGATCATGTATGTCTCTCTTAGAGTACTCCTTGTTGGCTAACTTCTCTAGTGCTGTGGATTGTATACTGGTAATCCTTTGCTCTACATGTAAAATCCATATATGAGTGAGAGCATACAATGTTTGTATTTTTGTGACTGGGTTACCTCATTAAGGATGGTTTCTTCTAGTTCCATTCATTTGTTTGCAAACTTCAGATTCTATTGTTTTTTTTTTTTTTCTGCTGAGTAGTACTCCATTGTGTAAATGTACCACATTTTCTGTATCCACTCTTCAGTTGAGGGGCATCTAGGTTGCTTCCAGATTCTGGCTATTACAAATAATGCTGCAATGAACATCGTTGAACAGATGTCCTGTTGTATGAATGTGCTTCTTTTGAGTATATGCCTAAGAGTGGAATTACTGGATCGTGTGGTAGACTGATTCCAATTTTCCTGAGGAATCGCCATATTAATTTCCAAAGAGGCTGTACACGTTTGCACTCCCACCAGCAATGGAGGAGTGTTCCCCTTTCTTAACATCCTCTCCAGTGTAAGCAATCATTGGTGTTTTTGATTTTAGCCATTCTGACAGGACAAAGATGGTATCTCAGAGTTCTCTTAATTTGCATTTCCCTGAGGGCTAATGATGTTGAGCATTTCTTATGTGTCTTTCAGCAATTTTCCATTCCTTATTGAGAATTGCCTATTTAGTTCTGTACCTCACTTTTTAATTGGATTATTTGGTGTTTTGAAAACTTGCTTCTTGAGATGTTTTTAAATTTTGGATATCAGCCCTCTGTTGGATATGGGGTTGCTGAATATCTTTTCCCAGTCTGTGGTTTATCTAGGTTTAGAAACTTTTCAATGACAGGGAAATATATCCATGAAAAACCAGCATATCATTGTCTGGCCAACCTGCATAATGACAACCCCAGGAGATATGCCAATATACACAAGAAAATTCCACATGATCTTATAGCCTTCATCCAACAGGTGGTGAAAGTAGAAGCAGACACCCACAACTAATCACTGAAATGAACTGGAACCCAGATGCATAGAAGGATGAGTGAAGAGCAAAGGGGTACAGACCAGGCTGGTGAAACCCACAGGAACAGCTGACCTGAACATCGGGGAACACTTGCTCAACAGACTGATAGCTGGAATACCAGTATGGGACTGATCCAGACTCCAGGAACATGGGTTTCTGTGAGGAAAACTCAGAAATCTACAGGACTTCCTGTAGTATTTCAATACGTATCCCTAGGATAGGTGTAGACTTTGGAAGCCCATTGCATATAGAGGAATACTCCCTGAGCCAAGACACATGGGGGTGGGCCTAGGCCCTATCCCAAAGGATACAATAGACTCTGATGACACCCTATGGAAGGCCTCACCATCCAGGGGGAACAGAAAGGATATGTGATAGGTAGGGATTTAGATGAGGTGTGGTAGGGGAGGATGGGAGGGAACTGGTATTGTCATGTAAAACAATCCTGTTTCTAATTCAGATAAAATAAAATAAAAAGAAATGGGTGATGATTAAGACAAAATCTCACAACTGCTTGCAGTGCAGAAAATAAGTGTCATTGGACTGCTCAGCCACCAACGGGACAACTGTATCATGCAAGCCCAACCTGAGGGACCATTGCCAAAATGGAAAAATAAGAATCTAAGAACCAGAGGTTGAGAAGAACTGAAGTGCAACTCTAACTCTTGGACATAACAGATCCACTGCATTGATGAGCTCACAGCAGCCGTGATTAACTGGACAAGACATGCACAATAACAAGCCAGTCAACATTCTAACATGGAGAGGACATGTGCTGCTACTCCTAACTAAAGACCTATATCTCCTTGAGAGTGAGTGATCATAATAATATTTCTTTAATGGTGTGGCTGCATATATTAACAGCCTTTACTTATTTATATGTGGGGAAAGGCAAATAATAGATTGCTTAGATAGGTGCTTTCTATAATCTTCAGGTTCAAGTCCAACCTGAGCAAGATACCATAATTTTACAGGTGGAAACATAATTTTAGCTAGCAATATTAAGCATTTTAAATCCAATTACTAGGATACAAATATCTCTAAGTCATGAATTTTTGTAACTCATTGAAAAACAAAGCTGGCATTTAGAAGTTTTGACAGAGCCAATATGTTTTGTAGGGCAAAAATCACATAGAAGGCCTGTCTTGTATATATTCAAGGCAGCTGGCAACTGGAGATGCAGTCTATGTCTTACGGAGAGACTTATAGCATTGTTTTTTCTCACTGTTGCTCATCGGGCACCATAGAGTTCTTATGGGATTAGAGTCAACTGCCATAAGGAGAAAGAACATGTAGAAGACATGAGATCAGGTGTTTGTGGCAAGGGCTTATGAAGC
Organism: Cricetulus griseus; assembly: GCF_003668045.3. Classification (NCBI taxonomy): domain Eukaryota; kingdom Metazoa; phylum Chordata; class Mammalia; order Rodentia; family Cricetidae; genus Cricetulus; species Cricetulus griseus. The sequence goes on from NC_048604.1 coordinate 87,120,354, forward strand.
TTCTGCAGTCAAGAAAGAGATGCACATAGACAATAGTAGATAATAGGGAGAATCAGATGTCCCCAGAGAACTCATAGTCTCAAGTGGTCAACTCTGGACACTTGTACATTTGAGCAAAACTAAATGGCTTCTGTAGGGTTTTTTTTTTCTGTGAGTGTACTTATACTTATGTATATACCTGTAACAATAATAATTAAATAAGAGATCATTTGCAAGATGGAAATGGATACATTACAGGTGAACAGATGTAATAGAGTCGTGTATATACATTACCCATGTATAAAATTTTCCAAATTTTTTTAAAAAAGAATTATAACCAATATTTCCTAAATATTCAATCATAGCAAAAAAGAAACACATGAAAACTTCTTCTCTGAAGCCACTATTAATCTAATAACATAACCAGTTACAGACACATCTAAAAGAATACTATAGGTCAATATCATTTATTGACATATATTCAAAATTATAAATAAAGTATTTGCAAACCAAATATATGAGTATACCAAAAAGATAATCTATGGCCATCAAATTAACTTTACCTGGAAATTCAGGGTTGATTCAATGTATGCAAGTCATAATATATATATTTGTGTGTGTGTGTGTGTGTGTGTGTGTGTGTGTGTGTGTGTGTGTGTCTGTGTCTGTGTGTTCATGGATTCATACACAAACACATACATATACATACTTTTTTTAAGCAAAAGTAGCTTGCATGTACGCACTGTAACAGGATTTAAAGTCATAACAAACTGGTTATGTGATTATGCCTACCACAGTAACATACTATTAATTTTTTCTAAGATCAGTTATTGCTAGTTACTTATTTCACCAGTTGGTCCACTCCAGACATTCAGAGGAAGCTGCAAAGGTGAAGAGAGACCTTGGATAATCTGCAGTAACTTTAACGTTTTTATTTGGGGGTTTTCAACAACAAAGACAAAAGCTCCATGGTAAGTGATTTTTGACCCAGAATTTAGACAAACTGTGAGCCTAAGCTCTGTGAATAATTTATTTCCAAGGCTGATAATAATAAATCTTTGAGAAACACCGTGCTACAGACACAGGATTCTAAAAGGGCAACTCTTGTCCTAACTATGACAAATCATGGCAGTGGAAAATATCAGTCCTCAGCAGAATTCAGAAAAAGAGTGCTTTACCACCCTCTCTAAAAAGAAGTGTCATCTGCTGAAGAAGATATGGCTGTGGAACTCCTGAACCCAGAGCACTTATATGGAGGTTGCTAAGATGTGCTAAAGATCAAATAAGCCTAAATCCAGACATAGATCTGGTAGATTATGTTAAGGCATGGATAGCTATCTATGGTATTGTTGAGCCATTGGTAGTAGATAGCTGCTGAGGGACGGACAATCATTCTTCTTTGATGAGGTGACCACTGGTAAGCTTCCCTTTCTCCAACAGTTGTACCTGCATCCATGCCCATATAGGCATCACTAAGTGGAATTAGTGAGCTATTAAAAAAAAGATGTGAACTTTGTAGGGAGGTGTTTTAGGGTAATATAGAGGAAATTAGAGGAAAGAAATGGGAGGGAGGAAAAGATGTATGATATATTACATTGTATATGTGAATGAAAATCTCAGGTGTCAGTAAGGAGGCCTGGGCAATTTATGGAGTCACTGGTAGTGGAGCCAGTATTTATCCCTAGTGCATGAATGCACTTTGGGAGCCCATTCTCCATGGAGGGATACTCTCTCAGCCTAGATACACAGGGGAGGGCTTAGACCCTCCCTGAAATGATATGACAGATTTTTGCGATCCCCCATGGAAGACCTCACCCTCCCTGAGGCGTGAATGGGGGTGGGAGGAGGGGGGTCAGTGAGAGTATGGGAGGATGGGAGGGAGAGGGAACTGGGATTGATATGTAAAATAAGATTGTTTCTAATTTAAATAAAATTTATATAAAAAGAAAAATATAAAAGATTCAAACAAAAATATTTGTTTTCTCTTCTCAAATATAAACATAAGCATCAGTATTTATTACCAAAAGTCATTATCTTTCATTTGACAAAGATGGTGTAATACATATTCAATGACTGTAACCTTACAGTATTTTCCTTGTGGTTTATTCCACCATTGGATTTCTGGATACTTCCTTAAGCCTTTTCTTTGTTATTTTGCCACATGATTCAGTTCACAAAACATAACTATCAGTAGGATTGTTGTTTTTGTTTTCAGTTCAAAGGATCTTAACTCTGATAGTAACCTACAGGTGATGGCTTTCCTAGGGCACCCATGGTCATGACTCCCCTAGCATTATCATGCTACTCCTCATTCAAAGCTAATATGTTTAGTATCCTTGTATGATTTGTGTCTCTAGGAGTTAGTAACTTTAATCTAAACCCTTTGTGATACAAGAATTCTAGCCAATTCTACCTAAAGGGAATCTAGACCCCTATCTCCACAGTTGAGATTTATGTGGATGTTCTTAGGCAGGAATTACACTCATCAGAAGCATTGAGAAATCAGGGAAGATATCAACCTTCAACTGCCCCAAAGATTTATGGTATCCCAGATATCATGGGAGAGTTGCAGCACCAGAATAAACTGGATAGTGAGACCAAAGTTAGCATTTACAACAAACTAAAACAAGAGAGGAAGACCTGGATCTCTGCCCTTCATCCATGGGCTACAAGGAATGAGAAAGATTCAGTTAAAAGTGGTGTATGATATGCAAATGACCTAATGGCCCATATCCTGAGATATGAAATTTCTAATTCTTTGTGCAGCATCAGTAATCGAACTTCTAACACTTTTCAAAGCTCTGGTATTACCCTACTTTAGAAGTGTACTATCTCTTCTTTTATTAGTGAATTTTGTCCTCTTACACTTTCATATACATTCATTATGTAATTTAGTTCCTTTCTTTCCATGTTAGCCCTGGAGCCCCTACCAGCTACACCTGCCTACCTACAAATCATTTTTTCCTATTTATTAGTTTTGGTTTTGTTTAGTGTCCCAAGGGTTTAATCAGGGATTCCTGTGTGATGGTAAGTTTGCAACTATCCATCACAGACATGTGGGATCACCAGTGGGTATACAACCAGACACAGTGTAAATAGAAATTTACTAGAACCTGTTAACTGTCAGCACATCAGCACTATGTAATAGGGCCTTGTGAATTTTCTCTGCCTCCATATCTGCTGTTATTTGTGGCCAACTTCTGTGTGACTCAGTACCAGTATGTATAGCTGTTATTAGTTCATTCTTCTTAGGTTCAGTGTGGCTGGATTTATGTTGCGGTCTTTCATGCATCTTGACTTAAGTTTTGTGCATGGCGATATGCTTGCGTCTATCTGCAGTCTTCTACATGTCCGCATCCGGTAATGCCAGTACCATTTCTCAAAGATGTTCTCTTTGTTCCACCATATAAATTTGGACACAATATTTCTTGAGCCTTAACCTGGTGGTATGAAAGTCTTGTCAAGTGCTGAGTCCTCAGTCATCTTTTGTTCTTAGTTTCTCGTGCAGCTATAGATCATTGCATCTATCTCTATTCATTACAAAGAGAGACTTCCCTGTTTAAAGATGAGAATAGCCTTTACCTGTGAATATAGATATTATAAATATTCTGGGTGTGGTTTTGTGATATATCAGTTTAGACAAGCAATCATCTTATGTAACCTGCCTCTTACAGGTATGAGGCATCTTATTATGCTATTTATGTCACATAGCAAATAAAATACCAATTACTTTCTTATAAGAGAATGACTCTTCCTTGTACGATGTTTTCATTTATGGAAATATTATTCATGTCTTCAGCTTTAAAAGCTTGAAGTCAGACATCCTCTATTCTTCATATGCTATACACACTGATTTAAACAAATAAAGATGGGTCGGAAACTACTTTAATCTATAAATACATTCTGCAGTTTCAGTCTTGATATGTAGTTATTTAATATGATTTTATTGAAACTGAAGTTATACACGCTAATGTGAAAGAGAGTTATCTCAGTGTCCCCATCGCTAGACAAAAAAATAAGAAATTGTTGCTGAGACAGAGGTAGCCTTTCACATGAATGAGCCACTAATTGCTCATTCGACACCAAATGGTCAGTTCTGAAATCATGTATTTACAAGGAACACTTAATGGTCTCAGAAAGTTGTATTTATATATTTAATGTTTCTACATATGCTACAACAAAAATATTAATATTCCCCATGGAGTAGATAGGGCATGGGAGAATGGACATGGTTTTGGTTGGAAGGAGGGGAAATGGGAAATGATAGAAGGGGTAAAGAGAGGGATAAATTTATATAATTATATTTCAATTAAAACAAAATAAATTGAAGTCATAATACAACATTCTGATTGAGTACTATATACTTGACAATTTTTAATCTCTAATTTTTACAAGGCAGTTGTAAATATATTATTGTGTATAGAATAAGGGAAATGATAATTGTCTTTATTTTTCATAAAAGACTACCAAGGAAGGTTTATCATCACTAATAGCTCATTAACAGAATATAGATTATAAGGTATTGATGACTACATAAATTTTACTACATTTGCAAGTGACCTTTCAACTATTTGCCTTTGTTTTTTTTCGAGACAGTGTTTCTCTGTGTAGCTTTGGAGCCTATCCCGGCATTCGCACTGGAGACCAGGCTGACCTCAAACACAGAGATCTGCCTGCCTCTGCCTCCCGAGTGCTGAGATTAAAGGCATACACCACCAACGCCTGGCTAATATTTGCCTTTTGATTCACTGCATAACTATTATTCCACTTAAAAAATAAGTAATGACACTTCATTATCTTTAGACATTTTCTGCTTGATCCCCACATATTGAAATAAATACTAGAAATAGGAAATAGTGGGGCATGCTGACAATGTGGTGTTACAAGGTGAACTGAGTTTTTTTTTTTTTCTGCCAGTCTGAAATAGATTGGATTTAGAAGTCAGAGTAAAGAAGTCTGTGCATGATGCCCTTCATTAATAGTTAATACGGGAAAAGTTATATCATCACTAGGACAAGGAAAGAGGAACTCTCTTAATATAAGAAATTATTTAGTTAGAAACAAGGTCAAAGTCAAGGTACATGAATAAAAGAAAAGCATGACACAGATAGGAATATTTGAAAGGAAATTGACCACTTCAAACAAGATGTGAATGATTCAGGACATTTTTAGTTATAATGAAACAACAGAAGCTATTAATTATTTGAAAACCCCTCAACACCACACTTCTTGACAAAGCCAATAATAACTAGCCAGATAAAATCATTGATATCCATGATAACTTAAGTCATATATTTGAAAGATTTAAGAGGCCAAATTAATTTTCCTAGGTAATGGTGATGACCAGATGCACTGATACAAATGAAAGCACAGAGAGGTATGTTGAATGTTAGAAGACTAGGGAAAGTTTATTTGCATTACATTCATTGTACATAGTGCTGAGTTTCAGGTGGTTATTTTCATACAAGTGTATCATTGACTTTCACAATATTTACTCTTCCCTTTTCCCCTCACCTTCCCTAATAGTTAATTTCATTTCCAAATTCTCTCTTCTAAAATCAAGTCTCATATATTTATGGAACACTTAGTGGATTCAGCAATATTTTTATATGTTTATGTGTTCTTAGGTATGTTACATTATTATTATTATTATTATTATTATTATTATTATTATTATTATTATATGTGTGTGAGAGAGACAGAGAAAGAGAGAGAGACAGAGAGACAGAGAGAGAGATTGGGTATACATATACACATGAAATTCTCATGGTTCAACTTAATAATCAATTTTAGTTTTTAGTGTCTATAGTTATGTTAAAAATGACCATGTTGAAAAAATTTTCCAAATAAAAATGTTCTCGTCTCTTCACAGAAAACACCAGTAACTTATGTGAATACCTTCTTTCTGAGTTCTGGCCGTGTATCCACCCTCCAGTTAGACCAGCATACTTTTTAAAGATACTTTATTTTTTCCAATGTATAATTCTGACTTCATGCCAACAATCAGTTGCCCATATATACATGCATTTACATCAGGATCTTAAGTTTGATTCGATTGACCAGCCAGTCTGTTTTTAGGCCAATACCAAGTGGTTTTTATTACTACAACCCTGTAGTAGAGCTTGAAATTAAAGATGGTTTTACCTCCAGATGTTCTTTTGGTATACAGGATTAGTTTTCTATATCATGATTTGTTGTTGCTGTTTTTTTGTTTATTTGTTTGTTTCCATATGATATTGAGTATTGTTCTTTCAAGTTCTATAAAGAATTATCCTGGAAATTTGATGGAGGATTTGTAGATTGCTTTTGGTAGGTATTCATTTTTACTGTTTATCCTACTTATCCATATGCAAGGGAGATCTTTTCATCTTATGATATCTTCTTCACTTTCTTCAAAGACTTGAAGTTCTTGTAACATAGGCCTTTAACTTGCTTGGTTTGAGTTATCTCAATATATTTTTTATTATTTATGGCTATTGTGAAGGCTGTTATTTCTCTAATTTCCTTAATAGCTCATTTTATATTTGGTTATAGTAGAGCCACTGATTTTCTTTAGTTAATCTTGTATCTAGTCATTTTGATAAAGGAGATCCCTTGTAGGATATTTCATATCATCTGCAAATAGCAATATTATGATTTCTCCCTTTCCCTTTTTATCTCCTTTAGTGGTCTTATTTCTATAGTTAGAACTTAAAATCTAGAACTGAATTGATATGGTAACAGTGAGCAGCCTTGTCATTTTCCTGATCTTAATGGAATTGCTTTGAGTTTCTCTCCATTTAATTTGATGTTGGGGCTTGTTATATATTGCCTTTATTATACTGATCTCTCTAAGACTTTTATTATGAAGGCGTGATGGATTTTGTCAAAGTCATTATCATTATCTAATGATATGGTCATGTGGTTTTCTTTCTTTTAATTTGTTTATATGGTAGATTACAGTGACAAATTTTCATATGTTGAACCATCCCTGCATCTGTGGGATAAATCTTACTTGATTATGGTGGATGATGATCCTTTTGATGTGTTCTTGGATTCTGTTTGTGAGTATTTTATTGAGTATTTTTGCATCCTTGTTCATGAAGCAAATTGGTCTGTAATTCTCTTTCTTTGTTGAGCTTTTCTGTGGTTTGGGTATCAGGATGACTGTGTTCTCATGAACTGAACTTGGCAATGTTCCTTCTGTTTTATCTTGTGAAATAATTTGAGTAGTAGGGGTATTAACTCTTCCTTGAAAATCTGGAAGAATTCTACACTAAAATCATCTGGTTCTGTGCTATATTGGTCAGAATAATTTTAGTAAATGTTTCTGTTCCTTGGAGGTTACAGGTTTATTTACATTTTATCTGATCTTGATTTAAATTTGGTAACTAGTATCTATTGTAAAATTGTCTATTTCTTTTAGATGTTGTGCAATAAAGGTTTTTGAGGTATGACCTAATGATTGTTTGGATTTACTCATTATCTCTTATTATGCTCTGCCTTTTCATTTCTGATTTCATTAATTTGGACATTCTCACTCTGCTTTTGGATAACTTGTTGATTTTCTCAAAGAACCATCTCTTTGTTTCATTTACTCTTTATAGTATTCTCTTTCAGCCATCAATTTCATTATTTTCTGCCATCTTCTCCACTTGATTGAGCTTATTTGTTTTGTTCTGGGGCGTTCAGGTGTGTCGTGAAGCTTCTAGTATATCTTTTCATTTTTTTATGTAGCCACTATATGCTATGAACATTCCTCTTAGCCCAACTTTTATTGTGTCCCATAAGTTTCATCTTTTATTTTCATTCAATTCTAAGAAATCTTTAATTTCTCTTTTTATTTCTGTCTTAACCCTGTAGACATTCAGCTAAACATGAATTTGTAAGCTTTCTCTTGCTGTTGAATTACAGCTTTAATCATTGGGCTATTCCTTTTTTTCTTTTTCTTTTTTTGTATATGATAAGACATGATTTGTGGCCAAGTATGTGGTCAGTTTTTTTGGAAATGTTCTGTGAGTTGCTGAGAAGGTATGTTCTTTGTGTTTGTGTGAAATTTCCTGTAGACATCTGTTTGGCCCAATTGAGTCAAAGCATCTATTAGCTCCATTATTTCTTGATGTTGCTTTTGTTGGGATAATCTGTCCACTGGTGATATGGGATATTGAAGTGTCCCAATATCAATGTGTAAGAGTTATGTATGATTTACACTTTAGTGATATTTCTTTTACCAAGGTGAGTGCCCTTGTATTGGTAAATTGGTGTTCATAACTGAGATGATGCCTGATGGATTTTTACTTTGATGAGTATGAAATGTCTATTTTGATAGATTTTACATTGGTTACTCCAGCTGGCTTCTTGTTTCCATTTTCTTGAAAAACATTTTTCCATCCCTTTAATCTGAGGTAATTTCAATCTTTGTTGTTGAGGTGTAATTCTTGCATGCAGTAAAAGAATGGATCCTGTTTTCACATCCATTCTGTTAGTCTGTGGGTTTGTATTGGGGAATTGAATACATTATGATTGATAGGTGTTAATAACCAATGATTGTTGAATCCTGTTATTTTCTTGTTGTTGATGGTGGTGATAGTGTGTGTAGGGGAAAGCACTTTGTTATTTGCTGGTTGACATCATTTATTTCCTGTGTTTTCATGGGTGTAGTTAGACTCCTTAAGATGGAGTTTTCCTTCTAGTTTCGAGGTGGTTTTGTGTGTGTGTGTGTGTGTGTGTGTGTGTGTGTGTGTGTGTGTGTGTGTGACATTTAAATTTGATTTTGTTATGGAATATCTTGTTTTCTCCATATATGTTGATTGAATATTTTGCTACATATAGTATTCTGGGTATTTGTGGTCTCTCATAATCTGGAAGATGTCTGTCCAGTCCCTTCTGACTGTTACAGTCTCCATCAAGATGTGAGGTAGACTTTAATAGGTCAACGCTTTTATGCTACTTGCTCTTTTTCCCCTTTCAGCTTTTAGTATTCTTTCTTTATTCTGCATGTTTAGTCTTCTGATTAATATGTGGAATTGGTACTTCATTTTGTGATGCAATCTATTTGATGTTCTGTAAGTTTTTTGTACATGTATAGGGATGTCCTTCTTAATGTTGAAATTTTCGTCTATGATTTTTTTTTAATTTATTTATTAGTTCTAGTTAGGGAACAAGCTTGTTTCAAGTCCCTTCTCCCTCTCCCTCCCCTCACCCCGAACCTTCCTCCCCCACCCCCAGCCCACCCCCCACCCCTTCCACCCACCACTCCCCAGACAGGGTAGGGCCCTCAATGGGGGCTCTGCAAAGTCCACCAAATCTTCCTGTGCTGGTCCTGGGCCCTTCCCCATGTGTCCAGGTCCAGAGTGTAACCCTTCATGTGGAATGGGCTCTCAAAGTCCCTTCTTGCACCAGGGAAAAATACTAATCCACCATCAGAGGCTCCCTGGAGTGCAGAGGCCTCCTTATTGACATCCATGTTCAGGGATCAGTCTTGTACTGGTCTCCCCGACAGCATCTCTCATGTGCTCTCCCTTGTTCAGGCCAACTGTTCCTTTGGGTTTCTCCAACCTGGTACAGACCCCTTCGATCTTCATTCCTCCCTCTCTTCAACTAAATTCCCGGTTTTGGCTCAGTGTATATCTGTGGATGTCTGTCTCTGCTTCCATCAGCCAATGGGTGGGAGCTCTAGGATGGCATAAAGAGAAGTCATCAATCTCATTTTAGGGGAAGGGCTTTTAGGTTATCCGCTCCACCATTGCCTGGATTGTCACATCGTGTCATCCTTTTAGGTCTCTGGAGATCTCCCTGGTTCCAGATCTCTTCTCGGACCTATAGTGGCTCCCTCTGATATGGTATCTCTCATCCTGGTCTCTTTCCTCTATTCTTCCCCAACTCAGTATTTCTGCCCCTCCATTTCCTCTCCTCTACTCCTCTGCTCTTGCTCTTATTGTAGCAGCTCCTTCCCCCCTACACTCATGCCCCCAATTAGTAAAGGAGTTCATGCCACTTCCATTCCTGGGGACCATTTATCCCTTAGAGTCCTTCATGTTTCCTAGTTTCTTTGGTGAAGAACATTATAGGCTGGTAATCCTTTTATTTAAAATGTTATCTGGGATTTTATTTAAAATGTTACCTGGGATCTTGAGCTGTGAATCTTCTTCTTCTGTTCTGATTGTTCTTACATTTTGTTTTTTCATAGTATTCCTGATTCCTGGGGTGTTTGTTGTCAGGACTTTTTGTTATTCTATTTGTGTTTTATTTATTGCTTCTATGTCCATTTTCAGGTCTAGAATACTTTTATCCATTTTCTTCATCTATTTTTTCCTAGCTCTCTTGTCTTTCATTAGGAGATTTAGTCCTTTTATGCCATTGTTTCTATTTTCCTGTATTTCTTTAAGGGATTTACTGATTTCCTCCATTTTTTTTGTGTGTTTTCCTGGACTTTTTGAAGGGGTTTATCCATTTCCTCTTTAATTACCTCTAACATCTTCATAAAATAAATTTTAAGGCCATTTTGTTGTGCTTCAGCTAATTTGAAACATTTGGGGCTTGCTGTAATAGGATATCTAGGTTCTTGTGGTACCATGTTACCCTGGCTATTGTTGATTATGTTTATATGTTGGCCTCTGGGCATCTGGGTTTGGGGTGATTATTTATTTAGCTCCTGGTTTCTGAGTTTATCTTTGACAGATGGATATGTTTTTCCTTGCTTTCTGTTTCCTTTTTGGTCTACTGGCCTTAATGGCCTGTGCTTCTGGTGACTGATGAGTCTCCCAGCCCATTAGGTTATCTATGCTGTGGTTTTGGTGGCTTGCATGACCTCTGCAGTGCTGAGTACTGGAGTTGCCTCTTTTGTTCCAGGATTCTGAGAGCTGGCATGGCCTGTAGGTTTCCTCTACCAGAGTAGTGGCTGGGGTTTGAAGAAGAGGCAATAAAGGTGTTGCTGGGAAGTTGGGTGGGCTCTTGAGAAAGCATTGGATGTCTATTGGAAGGGTATCACATGTTTCTGGGTACCACCATTGTCTCCAGTAGAGCAGTGGGCTTCTGGTGGAATTGTGGGGCTAGCAATTCTATTTTTATGGACTTATACACTACCAAAAAAGGAAAAGAAAAATGACAGATAGGAAATTAGAAAAGAAATTAACTCTATATCTTTAATGAGTCAAGCATTCTTTTGCCCTGCATTTCATCCTGCCTCATCACCTAATATTTATTACCCTTTCGTGATCTCCTCTCCTATATTTACTATACCCACACTCAACATTTGCTTAAATGACATTTTCTTCCATGGATATTAAATTTTTCTTCTGAAACTTATTTCTGTTTAGAGGTGCTCCTCTCCTCTATTTCTCAGATATCATAGATTAATGAACAGACAGCTGAGGAAAACCCATTAAGCTTTTAAGCCATACACTCAGAATGATAGTTGAGAAGGATACAAGTATCCCAGAGATTGTAACTCTACAGAAGGTTTATTTGTCCTTTAAGTACAGAAACCAGACTTCTCATTCATATATGACCACTGAAATTCATATTAATTTTTCCCAGGTTATCCTCACTTAATTGATGGCATATAACAATAAACTTGTGCTAGCCATTTCACATCACTACTTCACTTCTGTTAATTTCCATCTACTACCAAACTCAAAAGTAAACATTATCACTTCTAGTAAACATTGTCACTTGTAACTTACGAGGATGTAGTTTTCAATCTTTCCACATTAGTTTGTTGAAATTTTCCCTGAAGAGAATCTTTATGAAAGACTGAATCCAAATTGTGATAAATGCAAAAGAAAACAAAGCAAAAAACAGAAAACCAAAGAAGGAAATGAGCATTTCCTAAGGACAATGCAACTCTCTATCAAGGGAATTTTAAAATTACATAATGACACAAGGGTAAAGAAAAGAAAGAATTACTTGTTTCTGTGACAGTCTCTGTCATAAGCATCTAAATTCAGTAAAAGTGAATAAAGCTTACACCAATGTGTTCATATAAAGCTTCATGTTTTCATTTTCAGAGTATGTAATACTCAACAATCTGTCATACCTGTGAGCTGAGAAATATGCTTACCATATACTCATTTTATACCTAAGTAAACCAAAGGTGATGTTGAATTTATGACATAAATCAGGATCAATACACTTCACATTTTTCCTTCTTTCTCAGGTTCTCTCAGTCTTACATTTACAAAAAACAATCCAACAAAAATATTAGGATATATGTATTGATGAAAGATTTCATTATAATGCTTAGAACACCAAATGTTAGCATTGGATATTAATCAATAGATCAATTCCAATATGGAGTAAGGAGTTTCCATTTCTTTGCATTAGAAGAAGCAAAGTTAATTCTATGTCAGAGTTCTTTTTCTTTAAATATTTTGCCACGTTTGATATTATGAATCAAGGAAGAAAAACAAAAGTCAATTCTCTTCAGGGAAAATTTCATGATTTGATGGATTGAAAGATTGATGACAGCAAGTGCATCCTGGGAGGTGGTTAATCCATAAGATTTTAAAATGAATGTTTATCACAAAGTCTTGTTTTTATCTAGAAAGATTTCACAAGTTTAAAGTTAAGTTTTAATTGATGTTCAGTATAATTTCCAAATTTCATGACTTCAAAATAGAAAAATATTGCCAGGCAGACTGAGAAATTAAAAGTTTGAAATAATTTGTATTCCCTTAGAGGAGGCTTAAATGCCAGTTATGGCTTCTTTCATATCCTAATGTGAAATTTTCATCTGGAAAATCACCCTTTTGTTAAAAAATTCATTATTTTTACTCTCTTTGTGTCATTCAGAATGTTGTAGAATAATTCTACTTTTACTAATGACTACTACAATTTTGTTACTGTCAGCCCAGTATTATAAAACAATTATATGGATTTTCTATACTCCATGCATTTCTACTCAGTTAAATGGAAAAAAGTACTAACCCAGATGCTGAAAATCCCACAGGAATTTTAGGACATTCAATTGAGTCTGTTTTAAAACTTCACTTTCAATACTTCTATTGTCTGTTCGCCTAGGTGTTGATAATCAGAGAAATATTCACTAAATATCCTACTTTCCATATTCTATATTGAATTTTGAAATTTGGATAATGTAGCTGTTACACTTGTGCATAATTACCTTGCTTAACACACACAGGCAAAATTTTAAATTCCAGTCCATTAACTATAATACCCATTTGGAAAGTTTTGATTCCAAATGATGATCAATTTTAAGTAGTGCTATAACTAAAATTATTCAAGGTTTAACCGTAAGGTTCAGGAAATATACAAGACATTTTTTTCTAAGAAAATATCAAACCAGTGTCCATAATTGATGCTTATTGTTCAGTTGTGGTGATAAAAAGTTTTCCATGCAATCAAAAAACGACTTAGTCACTTTACATACTGACTAAGATTTTCCTGACGTAGTAACATGTGCTTTAAATCACTTCTGGGACATAAACATTGAGCGTTCTGTCATAGTCAGTTTTCTTCTGAACAATACGTCTCCTTTTCAGCTCAGCAGGTCAGTCTAAAAACATGAATCTTTCTCTGCTTTCCTACATCCTTTTCAGCATTTAACAACCCAAATGGATGTTTTATTTTCTTAAACATTTAACATTTGTCATTACTTTCCTCATTTATTTTGTTTTCTTTTTGTCTTCTCAACTATGCTGTCATCTCTGTAAAGATATAGAGTTTTCCCTGTTTTGTTACCTGCTCAAACTTGAGAATCTAGAAGCCAATCAATATTAGTATGTTATTCCTCAGACAGGAATTCATTCAGCTGATGAAACAAAGGAAATGGATGATTAAAATCAACATTGGTACTATCTACCCCATCATTTTACAGGAAAACATTGTTCTTATTACTAAGAATATTTCTAGAAGAGGCATGGAGGTTGTAATAAAACTAGATTTGATGTTTCAATTTACCCATGTTCCTGCTTTCATGCCAAGAAAACAAACTGTGGATTTATTTATTGTTTGGTGTACAAGAAAATGTCGTCTTAATCATTTCAACTGTAAATATTGTAGCAATGATTCTGATTACAAAATCAGAAAATAGTAAACTTTAAATTTACTAATAAATTATTTGAATGAGAACAAAATGGATATTTGATAATGAGTCCAGAACATCAGCTTTTATTTGACAAAAGGATCTATCAGAAAACCTGAAGATAAGTTAAACTGAGATTATCCTGTCTGATGAAAACAAAATAAACCAAGAAAAGAATAGATATTAATATATATAGCTTTGCAATGTGATAAATGACCAACAATATACTAACACATGTAAAATGGATAAAGGATCCAAATAGTACTCTGAAGACAATATATAATATATATATATATATATATATATATATATGTGTGTGTGTGTGTGTGTGTGTGTGTGTGTGTATAATCACCTGTAAAGGTGTCCAATGTAATTGACATTAGGAAACCACACACTAAATGTGATATCACTTAAAAATCATTGGGATAATTATAGTTGAAAAATTTGTAATGAGGTAGCAAAATATTGACCATTATTCATTTCTGATCTACAGTCACCTAGAAAGAGATGCTGGCACTTCCTTAGAACATTGAACAGATTTGACTTATTACACCGTAGCCCTGGTATATAATCAAGGTACTATAAATATGTATTTGCACAAATATTTGCACATGAAAATTTAAGCAATATTATTTATAATTACCAAACACTGGTAGTAAACAAAGTCTCTCTCTCTGTCTCTCTCTCTCTCTCTCTCTATATATATATATATATATATATATATATATATATATATGGTGCTATATTTATACAATGAAATATTTGGCAATTAAAACATGTATCCCAATATGTTGGTGAGTCTTGAGAACACTTTACTGAGGATATAACTCAGATACACAATAACAATGAACATAATACCATTTATATAAAATAACCAGAACAAGAAAATCCATATAGGCAGGAAACAAAAGGGACTGTATACAAGATGGATGTGGGTAATAGTGAATGTTTGTTTACTGAATGTAGGGTTTCTTCACAGACTTTTGGAAGTAGTTAGAAACTGAAGAAAACAAATTTATACAAGACTATTGATGTAGTACATTCCAATGAATCTCATGTGCTAAATCACACATTATTCACTTTTGCTTTGTATTTGTGAAATACTTAACAGAATGGTCTAAAGAGAGGAATAATTTGTCCTGACTTATAGTTTCAGATATTACTGTCCAATCATTGGCTTTGTTGACTTCTGATCCTTTGGTGAAGCTATAGAATATCATGATGGCAGAGACTATTCACTTTGTAGTAAGAAAAAAATAGGGAAGGGAAAAAAGATGGGGAGAGAGACTGAAAAACTCAGGATTAGGCATTGCCCTCAATAATATGTCCCTAGAAACTTTGTTCTTCTAGTGTGGCACCACCCCCTAAAGCTTCTAGATCTAGGGAAAATATCATAGCTAGAGAAAAATGTTGCACACATGAATATGTGGGAGATATTTAATAACACAACTATGATAATGGATAATTTGTTTTATATATAGTGTATCTAAATTGTACTATTAAAATACAGTTACATTTGATATGAGTTAAGTTAGCTCTAAAATTTTGTCAAATAATAATCTTCTTTCATTTTTGTAAGATATAAATATATCATTCAGGGCCTCTGATAATTCTGAATTTCAAAAAAAAGATCTTTGAGTAGAGACAACATGTACCTTTAGTAAAATTAAAGTGTTAAGTGAGGTATAAGGTATAACTTAATGGTATGGCAGTGCTCTAGCATGCACACAACCTTGAAATATAATTCTAGCACCACAGAATAAAATGATAAATAAAAATAAATGAAGTGACTTAAAAATAAAATCTTTGTTTCTGTGAGTTACTGAGATATTCAAGTTATTGTATAATTAAGATGATTATGCTTAGCTGTATAATCATGTTGATAATTATACTGTTCATTACACTTCATCAACACTTTGTAAATATTTGGAAAGGATATAGCCATATAAAATGAAACTACAGACAGAG
Organism: Cricetulus griseus; assembly: GCF_003668045.3. Classification (NCBI taxonomy): domain Eukaryota; kingdom Metazoa; phylum Chordata; class Mammalia; order Rodentia; family Cricetidae; genus Cricetulus; species Cricetulus griseus. The sequence goes on from NC_048604.1 coordinate 87,136,324, forward strand.
GATTTTAGGGGTTTATTTCTTATTTGTTATTTATAATCAACTGTTATGTGTTATGAGGAAAATATTTCAATAACCCAGAAAATGTTGTTGAGTTTATTGGTTCAATGATTAAAAGCATTTGTGATTTTCATTTTTTGTATTTTCTGTTTTAATATTTTTGTTTATTCTACAAAACATTCATTCATATCTTGATCATACACATCCTCCACACTAGATCTCCAGTTCAAATTACACACTCCAACACATCTACCTCCTAATATCATTCTCTTTATTTTTTAATGGCCAACGTTTCTTTCCTGAAAAAAATCAAGGGAAATTTTCCATATATGTAACAATATAGGTTTACAGCATTCTCTAGCTACTAAATCTGTATAGCAAAACAACCTTTTTATTCCTAACCATATTTTTGAAGGCTGTGCTGTCTAGGGAAATGTATGAAAGAGAATAAAAATACTGTAATAACTACTAGATGAAGTTAATCTAGGGTGAGGTATATTTTAAATGGTTTTCTAATTCCAGTAACAGCAGGGGCAAAGACAAAAGCAGTCAGAGCCCAATGCCTAATGGGAATGAGAAATTTAAGAAACAAGTAAGATTGTTGTAATAGCTCCCAGGGGGATATTGGATTCCAACTAACAAAATCTAGCTGGGACCTTTTTAATGGTAAAAGCTTATGGAGGCAAAAGCTTGCCTTTCAGAGACAAAGAATGAGAAAAAACACACTTCATGCTTCTTTAGGTATGAGGATATCATTTTTGCTATAGGATAGTGCCTAGCTAAGGGGAATTTTATCTACTCTTGAGGACAGTCTTCTACTATATATAATTTTCTATATTATTTTAATTTTGTAAAAACAAATTCAAATCCTTAAGATAAGTAAAAACAGTAGCAAAATTCTATCAGAAATGGCTGTGAGATTTTTTAAAAATCAGTGACGAGTTTAAGGCTCAAGATACGGTTTGACATAAGGATAGATATTAAAAGTGACTTGTATAGTAGTATGAGTAGTAAATTGAAAAAGGATGTCCTTAGTAATCTAAGGACCTCACTTGCTAAGTATATTGTGAAAACCTTCACTAGAATGTAGTTTAAGGGGGGGGAGAGACAGAACCGTGGGGAAAATGATCCTTCATTCATTACATCTAGATTTTGGTATGCTTAATTTTATAAGCAAAAAAAAAAATGAGCCTTAGTTGCTCACTAACTAGGAGAAAGAATGAAGGAAGCCCAAGACAATAACTCTCAGCACAGGACTCTTATCACCAGGCCATATGGTTCATTAAAAAATGTGACTCTCCTTATGTATTTTGTATTAAATTATGGAAAACAAAACCATAAAATCAACAAATACAAAATGAATTACAGATTTTGAAAACAAGACAAAATTCTGATTGGAGGGAAAAAGTTTCCAGTTGGATCGAGCAGAGAGAAATACCTCCAGATAGGTAAGACTTCACTCAACATGGGTGAATGACTTTCTAATAAATGATGTTAATCACAAAACAGTTTACTCAGCCTAGAAAGTATAGAAATGGAAGATTGCACACATGAAAACCCATTAGTATTAGCCATCTACTCATTTTGCCAGTGAAAGATATTCTAGTTGCTGGATCTAATTCTTGTCATATTTTTTGTGGCAAAAGAAATTTTTAAGCAAAAAATGTTTAAATAAAGCACTTACACTCCCTGACATAAACTACAATCAGGTTTTATCTTTCTGTATACTGAGAAAAATTGAACACATTTATTTCAATTTCAAACATTCTAGCCTTTGGGGAAATTTATCTTTTATTGTGAAAAAAAAAGACTTTTGTATTCTGACCCATACATTAGTTTCTACAGTTATTGTATGCTTCATCTTGATTTTATGAGAGACTGACATCATGCAATGTTATGTGCATTGTTTCTCTTTGGCATTAGATATAATTTGACTAATGAGTGATAGCAGTAAAAGATAAGAACACAAACGGGGATAGAGAATATGAGCTTGAATTCAGGTTGGCAATAGGAACACTTTTCTTTCAGAGGCTGCAGTTCTTCCCAAATAAGTCTTCATTTTCAAACACAGATTTGTCCATGTTTTGGTACCCATTCTGAAGCCTTTTCACTCCAAACATAGTTATGAGAGATATTTCAAGCTCTAAGTCTCTTTAGGTATGTGTCAGCCCCTCTTATATTCTCACACATATTTTCTAACAATTTTGGCAGACATTCATTCAAAAAATTGTTTACATTGCCTAATTTCAGCATGCCAAGTTTTAATTTCTGAGTCACATATTAATACATAGAGTTAATATGAGGTGACATCTGGGGTGGTGCATGGATAATCAACTGGCATGAACACTCAACCATTTAGTCATACAGGATGAGGTACTAACACTGGACAATATTTAATCTGCTTATATTTTAAAAGTCAGATAACTTTTCTGATTTTGTTGTATGATTTTTACAATGCACCAATGGGTATGATTACTACTCTTACTCATTTATTGTCAGAACTGAACTGTGGAATATGAACAGTCAATTGCTGGATCATCTTGGAAAAAAACACATTTCCCCATAATCCCACAATTCATTTGTACAACCATACCCTTACCATCTCATGATGACTGGAGTCAATTTTCCTTCCAGTAGATTATCTCCTCTCTTGCCTCGTGTTTTTATGACACAAAGATTCTGAAAGCTTGTGATACATGAGGTTGAAAGTTGTATAGAGTAAATCACATGGCTTACTGCAATTGATTGAAATTCTTGTGGTATTTTGCCCAACTGAGATTTTAGTATTGTTATTTGTTATCAGCATGTTGAGTGTCTAGTAGAAGGAGTGACTAGGTCAGCCTGATGATATGGATACTATTATTTATATTTTATGCACAACCTCTGTCCCTTCAGCCTATGTGATCTGTGTGCCCACTTTATCAGTGGGAAGAAACTGATATCAAGATGTTACATGTTAATTAATCAAATCATGCTAACCACATGGTTATTTAATGTCTCTTTCATGGCATATAATTTTCACAGATATTAGTTTATTTTAAAATTATCAGTCTTTTAGAACTACTCATAATTTTATCTACATGACTCTTCCTAAGATTTTCTGTTATTCATGTACAATAAGTTTTTGACCAATCATGAAATCATTTATCATTTTGTTTGATGCTGTATTGAAACCTCAGACCACATAAAATTCCATAGATAATCAGTTATATAATTTTAGAAAATATTATATTCATTGTGTGTGTGTGTGTGTGTGTGTGTGCGTGTGCGTGCGTGTGCCGCACGCACGTGTGTGTATTTTGTTTGTGAATCATGTAAATGCAGGTATCTGTGGTGGCCAAAAAAGGCTCAATCTCATTTTTCAATTTTTTATAGTATTTATGTTCTGCTGAGTTTGTATTCCTGATAATCAGACACATAAGATGGATATTTGCAGCAAGGAATGTTGAATAAAATCTATATAAGAACTCATAGAACCAAGACTATAAGTAGAGAAATAAAAATCTGAAGTTGCATGTCCTTACAACGACATCTTTGTTGATCTCAGAATGCTCAAACTGACATGAGCTGTTAGGTTATTTAAATCAAGGGAAAGCACTGTACTTTTGTAGCTTTGTGCTGGCCACCACTGGCAAAGTTTGTGCATGGGAAAGGGAGAAAATAACATGTGAGTGGTTTTCTTTCAAGTGAGAGAAATTTCTGAGGAATGACTCATATGTGTGCTTTCAACTACCAGCATTCCTGACAGATGTTTACATCTATACATCAAAGAGTGAGTGTAAGTGGTATACCATTCAATCTATTGAAGTTTACGTGAAAAATCTGTAAATGTAACCCCCACAAAGAGTATTTAGGAAACTGATTACCCATAGTGGTTACTTCCACCTAAGTTCATTCTTAAAGTCTCCATGATAACAATTAATATGAAATTTCAGTTATATCACATGTCTTTCCATTTCACCTATTCCCCTTAATTGTGAATGTACAGTGTAATGTTGTTTGATGGATACAGATTTTTTTCAATTTTTCTTTTTGTACTTTTTTCCACACATTTTTATATTATTACTTTTATAATATCAGCATGCTATGTACTCTTGACTACAATTTCCTATCTATTCTCTGTCTGAAAATATCCTATGAATATTTCTAAATGAAATTCAAATATTTCTTGCCTTATGAAGCTGTAACAGTAAATTATGAGGTATAATTTGGTTTAATCTGACAGGATTTTTTTATTCCCTACTAATTAAGAAATAATGGAAGTAGGACTGGAGAGATGGTTCAGCAGTTAGCAACATCCATTAGTCATGCAGGGAATCAGAATTTTGGTCCTAGCACCCATATCAGATAAGTCAAATCAAATTTAATTCCAGTTCCAAGAGGCACAACACATCTTCCCTCTCTGGACACCTGCGCTCAGGTACACCAACTAAAACAGACTTACACAAAAATAAAATAAATCTTAAAAGCTAAATAAGAAAGTCATGGCTTCATTTTACTGCTGAGTCAAGGCAAATTTTACTCCTCATCCTTCTGGTGTGTTTCCCTCATGATGTTCATAACTTATACATACCATTTTATTGAAACTCTTACCAAAATCTCAACTAACATAATCTTGCTCACAGTTTATAAGCAGGGTTATAAACTGTCATCAGACAAGCTTCACCCAGCAACTGATGGAAGCAGATATAGAGACCCATAGCCAAGAATTAGGGGGAACTAAGAGAATCCTGAGGAAGAGGGGGAGGAAGAATTGTAGGAACCAAAGAAATCAAGAACACCACAAGAAACCCACAGCATCATCTAACCTGGGCTCACAGTTACTAAACTGCCAACCAGGGAGCTTGCATGGGACAGACTTAGGCACTCTACATCATTGTGTGAATTTGTCTTCCTATGGGTCTTCTAACATTAGGATCAGGGACTGTCTCTGACTCTGTTAGCTGATTTTGGGACCCTTTCTTCCTACTGGGTTGCCTCTCAGCTCTGGAAAAAAATGAGCTAGATCAAATTGCAGATGGCTTAAATACAACAACCAAAGTCATCATACTACATGAGAATTCGTGTGTGGGAAGGTAGCATACAGGAATGAGCTAAATATTTTTTAACGCCTTTTAAAATTTAAAATGATAACTCTATTATGAGGACATAAATAATCGTTACAAGCCATAGAGAAAAAGATACAAGACTATATTGAACAGAAGAATACTTTTTTTTTTTTTTAACGGCAGATTGTCAGGGATGCTGTTTGGCTCTGTGGGTAAAAGTGCTTGTCAGGCCAGCCCGAGAACTTTAGTTTAATCCCCCCACATGCCAGGAAAAGTTTGGAAGGAGAGAACCAACTTAATAAAATCATCCACTCTTTTCCATAATAATAATTAATAAAAAATGTAAAGAAAGTGAATTTTCCTGGCTGTAACCTGCCAGGGCGGCTCTTGTAGGCACACCTGGTGGAATCGCAACCTCACACTCACACCTAACACCTGAGGTATCTGGTTGAGTAGGTAGAAGAAACGAATGCTCTCAGTTGCCCTTTTCCTGGACCCTCATTGGACGTCTCAGGGACCAGCAGGGCAGAGTAACCAAGTGCCCCACCCCTTTCTTGTCACCTCTGTGCCATCATAGTGGCAACCCAAAGAGGTCACATCACAATAGAACGCATTGCCTCAGATGTTGCTAAGGGAGGAGTCGACCACAACAAAATGAGTCTGCATCGTGCTAGTGGGGAAGAGGAACTATTAAAACATAGACGGAGGTCAAGTGACAGATCACGAGATTCATCTCATGAGCGAGCAGAGTCTCAGCTTACTCCTTGTATTCGACATGTGACTTCACCAACACTACAGCACCATGTTGAACCAGAGAAAGATCATAATCCGTCTTGTCCAAGCAGTCCTCGTCCTCAAAGAGCGTCTCCAAATGGCTCAATGAGCAGTGCTGGGAACAGTAGTCAGTCAATCTCAGATGGTAGCTATAAGACATCTGGAGAGATGACGATTATGTGTGAGAACGAAAAAGAAGGGGCTTGTAATGTGAGACCATCTGCGCGAGTAACGCTGATAGTGGATAACACCAGATTTGTTGTGGACCCGTCCATTTTTACTGCACAGCCAAATACAAAGTTGGGCAGGATGTTTGGATCTGGCCAAGAACATAATTTCACAACGCCCAATGAGAATGGAGAATACGAAGTAGCAGAAGGAATTGGTTGTACTGTGTTTCGAGCTATATTGGATTACTATAAGACTGGAATCATCCGCTGTCCTGAGGGCATATCTGTTCCTGAGCTAAGAGAAGCATGCAATTACCTTTGTATCTCTTTTGAATACACTACAATTAAATGTAGAGATCTCAGGGCGCTTTTGCATGAGTTATCAAATGATGGTGCTCGTAGACAATTTGAATTTTATCTGGAAGAAAAGATCCTCCCACTCATGGTAGCATGCGCTCGGAGTGGGGAACGAGAGTGCCAAATAGTGGTGCTTACAGATGACGATGTAGTTGATTGGGATGAGGACTATCCACCACAGATGGGAGAAGAATATTCACAAATTATTTACAGCACGAAATTATATAGATTTTTCAAGTACATTGAAAACAGAGATGTGGCCAAATCAGTTTTGAAGGAGAGGGGTCTTAAGAAGATTAGATTGGGAATAGAAGGCTATCCTACTTACAAAGAAAAAGTAAAGAAAAGACCAGGGGGGCGTCTAGAAGTAATTTACAACTATGTCCAAAGACCCTTTATTCGAATGTCCTGGGAGAAGGAAGAAGGCAAGAGTCGGCATGTAGACTTTCAATGTGTAAAGAGTAAATCTATCACCAACCTTGCAGCAGCTGCTGCAGACATTCCCCAGGACCACCTGGTAGTCATGCAGCCTACTCCACAGGTGGATGAGCTAGATATCCTCTCCAGCCTCTTTACCTCAGGCAGTAATGACCTCGAGCCTGATGAACAGAATCCAATGCCTTGATGCTGACGTTCCTGAAACCATAGTATGCTACTCTTCACAGTGACATCATACTCGCATTCTGCTATGCTAGACCACTTTTCTAAGTCCAGGTTTAGGATACTGCAATGTAGGCTTTTTTAAAGACCAAAGATAGCTGAACTTTTTTTAATGAGTACAACTGTAGCATCTTGGTTCCAGTTCTATAAATGTATTTGTTTACCAGAAGGTTTGTGAAATTGGTTCTTTGTCCGGGGCAGTTTACACACAAGGAGGTCTTCTCAGAAAGTGGTGGGAATTGGTAGCTGGGGTACTTTCAATGCAGATTGATACTTATCATGCCCAAGGTAAAATGCAGAATACTAAGAGCTGAACTTTTTAGATGCTAGTTAAATAAAGCCATTGAAGCTGTTTTAGACTTGTGATACAAAGTATACCGTAAGTGGTTCTATCATAGTATTCCTCAGTACAGTATGTATAGTTGGCCCACAAGAAGCAAAAACATATTTATCTAGAGTTTATTTCAATGATTAGGATGAAATTTGATGCTCATAATGTTGGCTCAACATTCTCCACAGCATTGTAACCCTTCTATAGTGAGTCTCATGCAGGGAGGGTGAATGTTAAGAGGTGGTATACTGTTCACTCTGCCCTACACTTAATATGTTCAGATATTTATTTACTAATTTTTTATTTCTTAAGTTACAGGATAGGAAAATTAATTGTTTTGTGCTTCATTTACTAAATGACTGTAAACTTGAGTTTATTATCAAAATGCAATTCCATTGTTTTGATGTTAAAAAAGTGAATTTTCACAGAATTATCTGAGGAAAATTTTCTGGGATATTATACAGGTCATTAAAATGGATAAGTATATCACATTTGAAAATTGTTGGCACCTTCAGATAGCCATTGAAAATATTTGGGTCTAGTTTTTTCCATATAGAAAAAAAAGGAATTAAGTTGAGTGATCCTTAAAATCTATCATACTTTAATTTGTTGAGTCATTTTCTTTAAATTCACCTTGTCATTTGGTAATTTGGGGCTCTAGCCCACCTTCAACTTTCTTTAACTTAACCTTGAAGAAATAGTCTTGGTGTTTCTCATCATCTCTATCAAGCAGTATATATTTCTTTTTTTAAATTTATTTATTAGTTCTAGTTAGGGAACAAGCTTGTTTCACATGTAAGTCCCTTCTCCCTCTCCCTCCCCTCACCCCCATCCCTCCTCCCCCACCCCCAGCCCACCCCCTCCATCCACCCACCACTCCCCAGGCAGGGTAGGGCCCTCAACGGGGGCTCTGGAAAATCCACCAAATCTTCCTGTGCTGGTCCTGGGCCCTTCCCCATGTGTCCAGGGTCAAAGTGTAAACCTTCATGTGGAATGGGCTCTCAAAGTCCCTTCTTGCACCAGGGAAAAATACTAAACCACCACCAGAGGCTCCCTGGAGTGCAGAGGCCTCCTTATTGACATTCATGTTCAGGGGTCTGGATCAGTCTTGTACTGGCCTCCCCGTCAGCATCTGAGGTCAATTGTGCTCTCCCTTGTTCAGGCCAACTGTTCCTTTGGGTTTCTCCAACCTGGCACAGACCCCTTTGATCTTCATTCCTCCCTCTCTTCAACTAAATTACCGATTTCAGTCAGTGTGTATCTGTGGATGTCTGTCTCTGCTTCCATCAGCCACTTGGTGAGGGCTCTAGGATGGCATAAAGAGAAGTCATCAATCTCATTTTAGGGGAAGGGGTTTTAGGTTATCCTCTCTACCGTTGCATGGATTGTCAGATCATGTGATCCTTGTAGGTCTCTAGAGATCTCCCTGGTTCTGAATCTCTTCTCAGACCAATAGTGGCTCCCTCTGATATGGTATCTCTCATCCTGCTCTCTTTCCTCTATTCTTCCCCCAACTCAATATTTCTGCCACTCCATTTCCTCTCCTCTACTCCTCTTCTCTTGCTCTTATTGTAGCAGCTCCCTCCTCCCTACCCTCATGCTCCCAATTAGTTCAGGAGTTCATGCCACTTCCATTCCTGGGGACCGTTTATCCCTTAGAGTCATTCAAGTTTCCTAGTTTCTTTGGTGAAGAGGATTATAGGCTGGTAATCTTTTGCTCTATATCTAAAATTCATATATGAGTGAGTGCATACCATGTTTGTCTTTTTGTGACTGGGTTTCTCACTCAGGATGGTTTCTTCTAGTTCCATCATTTGCCTGGGAATTTCAAGATTCCATTGCTTTTTTCTGCTGAGTAGTTCTCCACTGTATAAATGTACCACATTTTCTCAATCCATTCTTCAGTTGAGGGGCATCTAGGTTGCCTCCAGGTTCTGGCTATTACAAACAATGCTGCTATGAACATGGTTGAACATATGTCCTTGTTGTTTGAATATGCACTTTTTGGGTATATACCCAAGAGAGGAATGGTTGGATCTTGAGGTAGACTGATTCCCATTTTTCTGAGCAACTGCCATACTGATTTCCAGAGTAGTCTTACAAGTTCAAACTCCCAGCAGCAAGGGAGGAGTGTTCTGTTTTCTCCATATCCTCTCCAGCATAGATTGTCATTGGTATTTTTGATTTTAGCCATTCTGACAGGTGTGAGGTGGTATCTCAGAGTTGTTTTGAGTTGCATTTCTCTGATGGCCAATTATTTTGAGCACTTTCTCAAGTGTCTTTCAGACATTTCAGATTCCTCTGTTGAGAATTCTCTATTTAGTTCTGCACCCAACTTTTTAATATCATTGTTTGGTGTTTTGGTGGCTAGCTTCTTGAGCTCCTTATATATTTTGGAAATCAAGTTCTCTGTCAGATGTGGGATTGGTGAAGAACTTTTCCCATTTTGTGGGTGGTTGTTTTGTACTACTGACTGTTTCCTTTGCCTTGCAGAAGCTTCTCAGTTTCAGGAGGTCCCATTTATTAATTGCAGACCTCAATTTCTGTGCTACCGGTGTAATGTTCAGGAAGCAGTCTCCTGTGCCAATTTCTTCAAGGGTAATTCCCACTTTCTCTTCTAGAAGATTCAGTGTGGCTGGATTTCTGCTGAGATCTTTGATCCATTTGCACTTAAGTTTTGTGCATGCTGACAGGTATGGATCTATCTGCAATTTTCTGCATGTCCGAATCCAATTGTACCAGTGACATTTGTTGAAGATGCTATCTTTTTTCCATTGTGTAGATTTAGCAACTTTGTCAAAAATAAGGTATTCGTAGGTGAGAGGGTCCATATCAGGGTTTTCAATTGGATTCCATTGGTGTATCTGTCTATTTTTGTGCCAATACCAAATACCATAGTGTTTTCAGAACTATGACTCTATAGTAGAGCTTGAAATCAGGGATGGTGATGCCTCCAGAAGATCCTTTATTGTAAAGAGTTGTATTGGCTATCCTGGGTTTTTTAATCTTTCCATATAAAGTTGAGTTTTGTTCTTTCAATGTCTGTGAAAAATTGTGTTGGGATTTTGATGGGGATTGCATTGAATCTGTAGATTGCTTTTGGCAGGATTGCCATTTTTACTATGTTAATTCTACCTATCCAAGAGCATGGGAGATCTTTCCATTTTCTGGTATCTTCTTTAATTTCTTTCTTTAAAGTCTCAAAGTTCTTATTGTACAGGTCTTTCACTTTTTTGGTTAGTGTTACCCCAAGATATTTTATGTTGCTTGTGGATATTGTGAAAGGTGATGTTTCCATGATTTCTTTCTCATTGGATTTATCATCTGTATATAGTAGGGCTACTAATTATTTTGAGTTAATTTTGTATCCTGCTACCTTGCTGAAGATGTTTATCAGCAGTAGGAGTTCCCTGGTAGAGTTTTACGGGTCACTAATGTAGACTATCATGTCGTCTGCAAATAGTGAATGTTTGACTTCATCCTTTCCAAATTGTATCGCTTTGATCCCCTTTTTCTTGTCTTATTGCTATAGTCAGAACTTCAAGTACAATATTGAAGAGATATGGAGAGAGTGGAAAGACTTGTCTTGTTCCTGATTTTAGAGGAAACGATTTTGAGTTTCTCTCCATTTAGTTTGATGTTGGCTATTGGTTAGGTGTATATTGCGTTTATCATGTTTAGATATGTTCCTGTTATTCCTGTTCTCTCCAAGATCTTTATCATGAAGGGATGTTGGATTTTGTCAAAGGCTTTTTCAGCATCTAGTGAGATGATCATTTGGTTTTTCTTTTTCAGTTTGTTTATATGGTGGACTACATTGATGGATTTTCGTATGTTGAACCATCCTTGCATCCCTGGGATGAAGCTTACTTGATCATGGTGGATGATTTTTCTGTTATGTTCTTGGATTCGGTTCACCGAATAAAATACCAAGAGTATTTTAGCATCGATGTTCACGAGGGATATCAGTCTGTAGTTCTCTTTCTTAGTCATATCTTTGTGTGGCTTAGGTATCAAAGTGATTGTGGCCTCATAGAAAGAGTTTGGCAATATCCCATCTGCTTCTATTGTGCAGAACAGTTTGAGGAGTACCAGAATTAGCTCTTGTTTGAATTTCTGGTAGAATTCTGAAGTGAAGCCATCTGGCCCTGGGCTTTTTTTTTTGGTTGGGAGGCTTTTGATGACTGCTTCTATTTCATTAGGGGTTATAGGTCGATTTAAACTGTTTATCTGATCTTGATTTAATTTTGGTAAGTGATAATTATCCAGAAAGCTGTCCACTTCCTTTAGATTTTCCAATTTTGTGGAGTATAGGTTTTCAAAATATGACCTGAAGATTCTCTGCATTTCCTCAATGTCCGTTGTTATATCCCACTTTTCATTTCTGATTTTGTTAATTAGCATGCTCTCTCTGCCTTTTGGTTACTTTGGCTAGAGTTTCTATCTTATTGATCTTCTCAAAGAACCAACTTTGTTTCATTGATTCTTTGTACTGTTTTCCTAGTTTCTACTTTGTTGATTTCGGCTCACAGGTTATTTCCTGGCGTCTAGTCCTCCTTGGTGTGTTTGCTTCTTTTTGCTCTAAAGCTTTCAGTTGTTCTGTCAATTCTCTAATGTGATTTTCCTCCAGTTTCTTCATGTGGGCACTTAGTGCTATGAACTTCCCTCTTAGCACTGCTTTCAGAGTGTCCCATAAGTTTGGGTATGTTGTGTCTACATTCTCATTAAGTTCTAGGAAGTCTTTAATTTCTCTTTTTATTTCTTCCTCAACCCAGGAATGGTGCAATTGGGTATTATTCATTTTCCACGAATATGTTCCTTTTCTGCAATTCCTATTGCTGTTGAATTCTAGCTTTAATGCATGGTGTTCTGATAAGATACAGGGGGTTATTTCAATTTTTTTGTAACTGTGGAGGTTTGCTTTGCTGCCAACTATGTGGTCAATTTTTGAGAAGGTTCCATGTGGCGCTGAGAAGAAGGTATATTCTTTTGTGTTTCGATGGAATGTTCTATAGACATCTGTTAAACCCAGTTGGGTCATAATTTCTGTTAGTTCCTTTGTTTCTTTGTTAAGTTTCTGTCTGGTGGTCCTGTCTAGTGGTGTAATGGGGGGTGTTGAAGTTTTCTACTATAAGTGTATGTGGTTTTATTTGTGGTTTGAGCTTTAGAAATGTTTTTCTTACAAATGTGGGTGCTTTCGTATTTGGGGCATCGATGTTCAGGATTGAGACTTCATCTTGATGGACTTTTCCTGAGATGAGTATGAAATGCCCTTCTTTATCTCTTTTGATTGCTTTTAGTTTAAAGTCTAATTTGTTAGATATTAGGATTGCTACACCAGCTTGTTTCTTGAGCCCATTTGATTGGAAATTTTTTTTCCCATCCTTTTACTTTGAGGTATCTCCTGTCTTTGAAATTGAGGTGTGTTTCTTGTGAACAGCAGAAGGATGAATTCTATTTTCATATCCATTCTATTAGCCTGTATCTTTTTATGGGTAAGTTAAGACCATTGATATTTAGGGATATTAACGTCCAATGTTCATTGGTTCTTCTTTGTTTTGGATTTATTTTTGGTGGTGTCATTGCATGTGGATTTCGCCCTTCTGTTTCTTTTTGTGTTTGTTATAATTAGATTATCTATTGCCTGTGATTTGTGAATGTAGTTATGTGCCTTGGGTTGGAGTTTTCCTTCCAGAAACTTCCGTAGTGCTGGATTTGTGGATATGTATTGTTTAAATCTGTTTTTGTCATGGAATATCTTGTTTTCTCCATCTATAGTGATTGAAAGTTTTGCTGAGTACAGTAGTCTGGGTTGACATCCATGCTCCCTTAGTGCTTGTAGGGTATCTATCCAAGACCTTCTGGCTTTCAGAGTTTCCATTGAGAAGTCGGGTGTGATTCTGATTGGTTTGCCTTTATATGTTACTTGGCCTTTTTCCTTTGCTGCTCTTAATATTTTCTCTTTATTCTGTAGATTTGGTGTTTTGATTATTATGTGTCGGGGGGACTTCTTTTTGTGGTTCAGTCTGTTTGGTGTCCTGTAAGCTTCTTGTACTTTCATAGGCATATCCTTCCATAGGTTGGGGAAGTTTTTTTATATGATTTTGTTGAATATGTTTTCTGTACCTTTGAGCAGTGTTTCTTCACCTTCTTCTATACCTATTATTCTTAGGTATTCCCATGTCTTTTGGTCTCTTTACGGTGTCCCATAATTCCTGGATATTTTGTGTTAGGGATTTGTTGGACTTGAGATTTTCTTTGGTTGATGAATGTATATTCTCTAGCGAGTCTTCAATAGCTGAGATTCTCTCTTCCATCTCTTGAATTCTATTGGTTAAACTCGCATCTTTAATTCCTGATCAGTTATCCAGCCTTTCCATTTCCAGCATCGCCTCATTCTGTGTTTTCTTTATTGTGTCTATTTCAGCTTTCATGCTTTGAACTGTTTTAAGAACTTCCTTCACTTGTTTGGATGTTTTATCTTGGGTTTCTTTAGATTCTTTAAGAGATTTGTTTATTTCTTGAATTTTTTTGTTTGTCTTTTTCTCCATTTCGTTTAATTTTTTGTTTGCTTTGTCTTCTATTTCTTTAAGCGATTTTCTTGTTTCCTCTTTAAAGGTCTCTATCATCTTGCTGCGATAATTTTTGAGGTCCATCTCATCTTCATGCTCTGTTTTGGGCTTTTCAGATCTTGATGGAGTGGAGTCCCTAGATTCTGGTGGTGTCATATTGGTCTTTCTGTTGTTGAATGAAATCTTATTCTGTCTTCTTCCCATGTCTTCTTTTAGTGGGTGCAGGTGGGGTCTCTCTATCTCCTCTTGTGACCCACTGGTTGTGGGGGCCAGGAATTCAATGTCCACAACTCTGGCTGGTCTTGCCTGTCCTGGTAGTCTCCTCACTCATTGTGGATCGGTTGGTGGAAAGAGATAGAAGAGTGGGGTGTTTCCAGATTCAGGAAGCTCCTCCTTATCTGTGCGTGTCTACCCCAAGCAGGCGGTCGGTGTGGTCAGAGTGAGAGATGGTTTGGGTGAGGGTTAGGTAAGGGCAGAGGCTTACTCACCTAGTTCCTGGGTTAGATGGCAGAATGGAAGGGTGGGGTGCTAGCAGATTCAGGGAGCAGGGATCTCCTCCCTTCCTGGGTGTGTCTACCCCAAGCCAGCAGGTGCAGGCAGGGAGGGGGGGTGTCCTGGGTGAGTGATGTTTTGGGCTGGAGTTGGGTAAGGGCAGAGACTCAATCACCTATTTCTTGGGTAGGTCAGCGGAAAGGATTGAAGAGTGGGGTGCTAGCAGATTCAGGGAGCAGGGAGCTCCTCCCTGCCTGGGCGTGTCTACTCCAATCCAGCAGGCGCAGGCAGGAGGGGGTGGTTGGGGTGAGTGATGTTTTGGGCAGGAGTTGGGTAAGGGCAGAGACTCACTCACCTAGTTCCTGGGTCAGACGGCGGAATGGAAGGGTGGGGTGCTAGCAGATTCAGGGAGCAGGGAGCTCCTCCCTGCCTGGTTGTGTCTACCCCAAGCCGGCAGGCGTAGGCAGGGAGGGGTCTGGGTGAGTGAGGTTTTGGGTAGAGACTCACCTAGTTCCTGGGTCGGTCATGGAAAGGCACAGTAAATATTTCTATAGACAGTCCAAAATAAAAATATAATTATCAACAATTTTAAATAATACTCATCTATAAGAGAGAGAGAAGGCTAAGATAGCCTAGGAACATAGGAACAAGTCATGAAACTAAAAGTAATGGATCAGGTGTAACACAAGACAAACATTGTACTGAATTATCACCTCTGCTCTACTTATTTTATATTTATTTACAATCATTTCCTTAACTGAAAGTGTTCCATGGAGGGTATGCTCAAACTATGTAAGAATGGAAAACAATAAGAGCTTCCTATTTTCCCTTCCTCCCTTCAAACCTTGAAAAACTGTAAAACTAAATGATGAAGTTTGAAGAAAAATGGAAGAAAACAGAAAAACAAAAGCATTATATTGAGGAAAGTATCCCAGATTCAGAAATATAAACATAATGTGCTCTTTTCTATTTGTGGATCCTTGTGTCAAAATTTTAGTGTTGTGTGTTTAAACATCAGTATTTGAAAAAATTGGGGAAACTAGAAAATGTCCATTAATGTTAGTTACTCCTTAATGGAAGGGATTAGTAAAGCACATGTGAGAGAGTGGAGGAACTTGGAGAGGGAGAGTGGAAAATTAAAGGAATTCAGGACAAAGGCTAAATAACAAGGAAGAGTCAAGATCTCCCAGAGAATGGGAAATAAAATAGAAATTGAGGGTGGACTGGGAGGTGTTGGGGCTGCAAACAGGGTGGTTCAGGTGAGGAGAGGATGGAGGGAGAGTGTACTGAAAGGACAAATTGCATTTGGGGCCATCTCTGGGACAAGGTAGACACCTAATGCAATGCAATGCAAACTGTGAAGAATTGCGTTGGGATTTTGATGGGGATTTCATTTAATCTGTAGATTGCTTTTGGCAAGATTACCATTTTTACTATGTTGATCCCACCTATCCAAGAACATGGGGAATCCTTTCATTTTGTGGTATCTTCTTTAAATTCTTTCTTTAAAGACTCAAAATTCTTAGGATACAGTTCTTTCACTTTAATGGTTAGGGTTACTTCAAGGTATTTTATGTTGTTTGTGGCAATTGTAAAGGGTGATGTTTCCCTGATTTCTTTCTCTGCCCTCTTATTATCTGTATATATTAGAGCTACTGATTTTTTTTAGTTAATCATGTATCCTGCCACTTTGCTGAAGGTGTTTTTCAGCTATAAGAGTTCCCTGGTAGAGTTATTTTTGGGTCACTGATGTAGATTGTCATATCATCTACAATAGTGAAAGTTTGACTTCTTACTTTTCAATTTGTATCCCCTTGATCTCCTTTTGTTGACTTATTGTTCTAGCTAGAACTTCAAAGACAATATTGAAGAGGTATGGAGAGAGTGGGCAGCCTTGTCTTTTCCCTGATTTTAGAGGAATTGTGTTGAGTTTCTCTCCATTCAATTTGATATTGGCTGTCAGCTTGCTGTATATTGCTTTTATTATGTTAAGGTGTGTTACTGTTATCCCTGATCTCTCCAAGATCTTTATCATAAAGGAGTGTTGGATTTTGTCAAAGGCTTTTTGAGCATCCTCAGTCTGTTTATATGGTGTATTACCTTGATGGATTTTCATATGTTGAGCCATCCTTGCATCCCTGGATGAAGCCTACTTGATCATGGTGGATGATTCTTCTGATGTGTTCTTAGATTTGATTTGCCAGTATTTTATTATGTATTTTTGCATCACTGTTCATGAGGGATATTGGTCTGTATTTCTCTTTGTTAATTGTGTCTTTGTGTGGCTTGGGCACCAAGGTATTAAAGACTCATAAAAAGAGTTTGGCAATTACCCTTCTGTTTCTGTTGTGTGGAATACTTTGAGGAGAATTGGAATTAGATGTTCCCTGGATTTCTGGTAGGTTTCTTCACTTAAGCCATCTGGCCCTGGGCTTTTTTATTTTTTATTTTTTTTTTGGTTGAAAGACTTTTGATGATTGCTTCTATTTTATTAGGAGTTATAGGTCTATTTACATTGCTCATCTGTTCTTGTTTTAATTTTGGAAACTGAAATCTATTCAGAAAATTGTCCATTTCCTTTATATTTTGGAATTTTGAAGAATGCATGTTTTCGAAGTATGACCTGATGATTCTCTGGATTTCCTCTGTATTTTTTATGTCCTGCTTTTCATTCCTGACTTTATTAATTTATATGTTCATTCTCTGATGTTTTGTAAGTTTGGATAAAGGTTTGTCTGTCTTGTTGATTTTCTGGAAAACCAACTCTTCATTATATTGATTCTTTTTATTGTTCTCCTAGTTTCCTCTTTATTGATTTAAAGCCTTCAATTTGATTATTTCCTGGCATCTATTCTTTCAGGATGTGTTGGCTTCTTTGTATTCTAAGGCTTTCAGTTTTTCTGTCTATTCCCTAGTGTGGTGATTCCTCAGTTTCTTCCTGTGGGCACTTAGTGCTACGCACTTTTCTCTTAGCACTGATTTCCAAGTGTCCCATAAGTTTGGGTATGATGTTTCCACATTCTCATTGAATTCTAGGAAATCCTTAATATCTTTTTTTTCCTCTATCCAGGAATGGTACAATTGATCATTATTCAATTTCCATGAATTTGTACGTTTTCTGAAATTTGTGTTGTGGTGAATTCTATCTTTAAAGCATGGTAGTCTCATAAGATACAGGGAGTTATTTTATTTTTTTTATATCTGTTGAGGTTTTCTATGTTGCCAATTATGTGGTAGATTTTAGAAAAGGTTCCATGTGGCCCTGAGAAAAAGGTATATTCTTTTGTATTTGGATGCAATGTTCTATAGATGTCTGTTAAACCCAATTGGTCCATAACTTTTATTAGTTCCTTTGTTTCTTTGTTAAGTTTCTGTCTGGTGTTCCTGTCTAGTGGTGAGAGTGGGTTGTTGAAGTCTTACACTATAAGTGTGTGAGGTTTTATGTGTGATTTGAGTTTTATTAAAGTTTCTTTTACGAACATGGATGCCTTTTGAATTTGGGGCATAGATGTTCAGAATTGAGACTTCTTCCTGATGGATTTCTCCTGTGATGAGTAGGAAGTTACCTCCTTCATCTCTTTTTATTGACATTATTTTAAAGTCTAACTTGTTGGATATTGGGTGGGAAAGGTCCACATTTTCTTTATCCATTCTTCTTTGTTTGAGGGGCATATATGCTGTTTACAGTTTCTGTCAATTACCAATAAAGCTTCTATGAACATAGAAGTGCCCTTGTGGTAGGACAGGGAGTGTCCTTTGAGTATAAGCCCAGAAGTGGCATAGCTTGGTCTTGAGGCAGGTTGATTCCCAGTTTTCTGAAAAAAAATCCCTTATTGATTTTCAAAATGGTTGTACAAGTTTCCACACCCACTCACAATGGAGGACTGTTCCCTTCCCTCCCATACCTTGCAAGCATGAACTTTTATTTGCGTTTTTGATCTTAACCATTCAGACAGGTATAAGATAGAATCTCAGAGGAATTTTGATGTGCATTTCCCTGATTCCTAAGGATTTTGAACATTTCCTTGTTTCTTAGCATTTGTAATTCCTCTGTTGAAAATTCTCTATTTAGATCAATAACCCATTTTTAATTAAGATTATTTGGTTTGTTGACATCTAATTTCTTGAATTCCTTCATTATATATTTTGGAAATTATCCCTCTGTCAGATGTGGAGTTGGTGAAAATACTTTCCCATTCTGTAGGCTGCTATTTTGTCCTATTGACAGTTTCCTTGGTCTTACAAATCTTTTTAGTTTCTTGAGGTCCCATTTATTAATTGTTTATCTTAGTGGCTAAGATATTGGTGTCTTTTCAGGAATTTGTCTCCTGTTACAATTAATTCAAGGTTATTTCCCACAGCTTTTATGTTGACGTCTTTGATACACTTGGACTTGAATTTTGTACAGGGTAGTGGATATGGATCTATTTGCATTCTTCTATATGCTGACTTCCAGTTATGCCAGCACCATTTGTTGAAGATTCTTTCTTTTTTCCAGTTGTATAATTCTTTTTTATCAAAAATCAGGTGCCCATATGTATGTGGGTTTAAGTCACAGCAAGTATGGCTTCCTGTATTGTGCTCACAAAGAAAATGGACCTATTAATATTTCATCATGGATCAAGTCGGAGCTCCTGGTTTCCTACCTCTTCATTCTTTGAACTAGCAATGGGTACATTGAAAGAGACAGGTTTTTTTCTGTTGTATATGTATGGAGAACATCACCTGGCTCCAAATGATATTTCTAAACCATCAGTAATATAGATAATACAGATTAAAATTCATGAAACTCAGTACAAAACAAAACAACAAAGGAATGATGAGTGTGGAAAAGGGACTTGTAGGGAGGAGGGGCAACAGGGATAGGGGAGATTAGAGAAGGCAGGGATTGTAATAATCAGAAAACACTTCTCACATTTATAAAGTTGTAAAGAACAATCAAAGCAATATTAAGAAATTCTTTCAGCATTGTGCAATTTACTTCCAACCCCTATTCTACCAGTAGCACCTTCTGCCAATGATGCTTTAAGATAAATGTATTTGTATATGGACACATTGGCATATACATAGTCATTCCTATGTTAGTTTATGGAGATGCCATGTCTTTTCTTCTCATGTAAAAATAATGATAATCAAATTACAAAATTATGACTGACCCTTTAATAGTATTTAAGGTAAAATTTATACTGCTGAAAAGTAAAATTGAACAGTTTTCATTCCTTTGCATATAATAGAAAAATTTCCAGTGTGTTCTGGTGTAATTAAAATGAATTCAAACAATGAGTTATAGAGATGCCTCACTGAGAGAAGGTATCAACTGACTGCCAACCCTGATGATCTGAGCATTATTCCTTGCCCATATAGTATAAAGTCTGAAGCAACTCCTGCTAATTTCCTCCTACTTCTATATGAATTCCATGGCACATGGGCACATGCACACATGCCTACATACATAAAATTAATATTATTTTAAATAAAATGAGTCCAGCTACTTAAGTTATAGGTATTCCAGGTCATTTTTTCCACAAAATACAAGATATCCAGTTGAGATCATACAAAGACCAAGGAGAACAAAAACAAAAAAATGATGTAGCTTACTGTTTGAGGAAGGAGTTTTAATTTTTCATGTGCTGCAAACAACTTACAAATCACAAAAAGGGATGGGTAAAAACATAATGGAACAGGTGGTTGTCTACTAATTCTACTATTAAATATATAACTAGGAACAAGTGTTATAAATGATTTCCATGCCCTGCAAGTGAAAATACATACAGGAATTGGGTAAGAAATACTGGTGTTTGGACAGTTACTATTACTGAAACCAATGAGAGGGAAAGAAACTTACACTTCTTACAATAACATATATTGGGAAAGTCAAGAGACCACATGTTTATATTTCAGCAGTGCCGGATCTATGTGCTGTAACTGTGTTTATATTTTCCAAAAATAGGCTGTCAAATCTGAGCTATCCAGTACTTGTTAGTCTTTTGAAGGGTCTCCAATTAAAAGGAACTTACACATGAATAAGGGAAACATGAAGAAAAAGATCACTGAACTCGACAGTCTGCTCTGCTATTTGTGTCTATATTTATTTAGCACTGTGTATTTTCACATTACTGCTTTTGGATGCCCTGCAATTTTTCTGCATTTTAAGTGTTTGTGAAAAGAACTAGACCTAAAAACTTAAACTCTACAATAACCAACATATTTAAAATGTTATGAAGGAAAATGTAAAGCAAGCAAAAATACTAGTTAAATACTAAAAACAAAACAAAAAATGATAAGGTAGTCAGCAACCTCATTATTGGAGAAGAGCATTTAAGGTAACCTCTTGATACTGCTTAGATTGTTAGTTGGGGGTCAACCTTGTTGATCTCTGGACATTTCCTTGGTGCCAGAATTCTCTTACAACCTATAATGGCTCCCTCTATGATAGTATCTCTTTACTTGCTCTTCTCTATTCTTCCCCTCACTCGTTCTCTCATGGCCCCCAGACTGATAGCTGGGAAACCAGCATAGGACTGACTGATCCAGACCCTCTGAAAGAGGATGTCAGTGAAGAGGCCTCAGAAATCTATTGGGTCTCTGGGAGTGGATCAATATTTATCCCTAGCATATGAATGGACTTTGGGAGCCCACTCCACATAGAGGAACCTCTCTCAGTTTAGACACACGTCTATGGGGGGGCTAGGTCCTGTTTCACTTGATATGACAGACTCTATATATCCCCTATGGAAGGCCTCACCCTCCCTTGGGAGTAGAAAAGGTATGGGGTAAGGGTGTTAGTGGGGGGTAGGGGAGGAAGGTAGGGAGAGGGAACTGGGATTGACATGTAAAACAATCTTGTTTTTAATTTAAATGAAAAAAATTACTTAAAAAAGACAAAAATCACCTACCACCACAACTGAATCGTGACTGAGCAAGTTTTTATTAACTGTTTCTATATTTTCTTTTGAAATGTAAAAGTGAACAGGGAAATAGAACCTAATGTGCCTCTGTTTTCTAATACAACCCATTATGTTTGTTAAGAAGAGGCAGATCTCTTAACAAATAACTCAACTGCAATATGTTCTAAATATAAGTGGTATTTACAGGTGCTATAACATCGTGGCATTTGGCAGAGTAAGGCCCATGTGTGGGTTATTTTTATGCCAACTTGATATAAGCTGGAGTCATCTAAGAGGAGGGAACCTCACTTAAGAAAATGTCATGATAGGGGCTGGAGAGATGGCTCAGCGGTTAAGAGCACTGACTGCTCTCCCAGAGGTCTTGAGTTTGATTCCCGGCAACTACATGGTGGCTCACAACCCCCTTGAATGAGATCTGGTGCCCTCTGCTGGCATGCTGGCAGAAGACTGTATACATAATAAATAAATAAATAAATAAATAAATAAATAAATAAATAATCTTTAAAAAAGGAAGAAAACCCTGCCACTTTAAAAATAAAGAAAATGTCATGATAATATAGGCTATAGGCAATCCTGTAGTACATTTTCTTAATTAGTGATTGGTGTTTGAATGCCTAGCCCATTCTGAGTGGTGTCACCCCCTTTATCTGGTGCTCCTGATTGCTATAAATAGCAGATTGAGTAATCCACGAGCAAAAAGTCAGTAAGTAGAACTCCTCAATGGCCTCTGTACCATTTCCTCCAAGTTCCTGCCTTGTTTGGGTGACTGCTGTGATTTTCTTCAATAATGAACATTTTGGAAGTGTAAGCAAAAAATCCCTTTCCTTTGCAAGTTGCTTTTGGTTATGGTGTTTCATCACATCAGTGATGACAAATACTAACTGGATTTCTCTAATCAGCATTTCTGCAACATCATACTAGTTTTCTCTTTGTCACTATGCAAAACACAAAAGGCAGCAAGAAACCTGAACATTATGAGACCAACATAAGTGAATGATGCCAACTTGTTATATTTTTGAATTGATTCAAGTATATTTTTAAATCTTACTTGAACTTTTTGACTTTTTATTTTCTTAAACCTTTGATGTTCCAGGCGTTGGTGGTGCACACCTTTAATCCCGGCACTTAGAGTAAGAGGCAGGCAGATCTCTGTGAGTACAAAGCCAGCCTGGTCAACAGAGTGAGTTCCAGGACAGGCTTCAAAGCAATACAGACAAACCCTGTCTCGAATCTCCCCCCAAACCAACCAAGCAACCAACCAAAAAACCAAAAATCTTCAATGTGTCAAATCATGGGATACTAGAGATAACAAGAAGTTCACTAAACTTTGTACATCCTTTTTTATGTGTGTCACTGTTATAAAATAATAGCTCTAAGAAAGAAAAATATATAGCACCTCAAAGCTGTTTTATGTTACAATTTGTTTATGATACTGTTGGAAAGAAATAGGTAAAGTATTACTAAAATGCACACCATGATATATTTTCTTTAATATTTTATAATTTTAGGGGCATGGTATTGATTAAATTTAGACATACCAAAAAGAACATATAACACATGAAAGTTTTCTATGCAGAAGCAACTTGGAAATCCACTGATCCACAGTATTCAGGGTATTACACACACACACACACACACACACACACACACACACACACAAATTACATGCATAAAGATAGGGAGGGAAGCGAGGGAGGGAGGGAGAGATCACTCATTCCTCCTACATAAAAACTCACACTTGGGATTCCCTAGGAAACTTCTCTTGAGCCTGGCCAATCTGAGTATCAGCTTTGCTGATTTCTCAGGGGCAAGCTGGGCTTAAAGTTCTCAGGAGGCCATTGGTGACTCAAAACATACATACACTCAGGACTTAACTTACCCAGGGCTTCCTCTGTTCCCTATGCTAAATCGGTATTGATAGAGGTAATGTGAAAACAAAACAGTAGTCAAACCTCTTAAAAAGCAGATGGCCCTTGATTAAGAGCAATGAAGGGCAGCATTCTCTCTGTGAGAGTGGAGACACCAGATGACAGGGTCTTGGGGATTTTGTAGGGCAGAAGGAAACTTGGCATGTAAGATTCCAACAGTAGATTTATTTTCTGCACTCTTAAAGCTCACAAATTCTAACAGATGTTGTAATCTATATGTTGACTTCCTTAGCAGGAGTTTCCCTACTCCTGAATTCTAATGGGTGTTCTTAGACTTCCTTGTCAGGTGCTTCCTAGCTCCTAAGTGCCAGCAGATGTTATCAGCCTGTCAGAGTTCCTGCAGGGAATTTCTCAGTTTGCCCGAGGTTTGGAGGTCATTAACCCTTACTCTATACCCCCCATTTCTTATTTCTTAAGTTTTCAGAATGAATCATCACATCAGTCTAGCTCAACACCAGACTGTAGTGTAAGATGGAAGATCATAACAGAAGCTATGCCTAGGAAAAAGAAAAGGGATGTTTTTCACAAACTAAAGCAATTTAAGACTTGAAGCTCATTGAAAATTATTTTGCAATAGTAGCAGGAGAAACAGTCTGATCATAATTCTTTTGCTTTTTTTAGATGTGCCATCATAATTGAACCAAATCATTGCTATTATTATGGACCCAAGCACCTAGGAGACAGTCCCAAATGATTTTCTGATTGTATCTGTTCTCATTTTAAGGAGCTGTGGTAAAACACATTTGTTGTTAAACCATGTGACACATAACTACTATCTAATTCTCAGAGTTATAGCCAGTAGAGAATAGTTGAATCGAACCCATGGGATTTCATCTGTTAAAGCAGTAACTACCAAAATGTATGGAGTTATTAATGTAACATTGTAGGCTTTTTCTCTGACCAGATTTAGCTTGTACAGATAGGATTACTAAACATCTCAGAAATATAGTCACTGTGTTATTTCTTAATTTCAGGCATCTTCATACCTGAAACTAGGGTCTTCATTGAACCAAAGTGGCTGCTCTTCACCCCCAGAGAAGATACAAACATACCCTCCCACCTACATTGTTAGATCTCTGAGGCAGCAGAAAGAGGCAAAATGCAGAAAGAGACCAGAATATGAACTTCAACAGATGGAATTGAGCTTAGTTAGCACTCACACTGAGAGACAGCCTCTCTCCCATAGGAAAGTGATGTGTCTGCCAAGGGCTGAAGCTGAACTGAATATTTTATAGGGGCAGGATGAGTGGCTTGTTAATGCGGAAGTTGTTGCAGCTGTAAGGAACTACTTGTCTCTCTTTCCTGATATTGTTTGTTCAAAGCAAGACAGACTATCTTGGAAGATAGTTTGTCTCAACATACATTCCTTTCTGGGTTGATGAACTGAGCAAAGTCATCTCTAATCTTGTAAGAATCCTGCTTTACAAGCAAGGCACTCTATCACACACCAGCACAGTAAATGGGTCAAACTATTTTCCCATTATAAAATATTTCATAACAAGTTAGGTTTTAACACCCAGTGCCATTATTTTGCAGTTATGTCATCAGTGAGATTTAAAATTTTAACAAAAAATAAGGCTTTGTTTAGAGAATTGGTGTGGGAAATATATATAATCAGTAACAAAGAGACACTAGGGATTCTCACATAAAGGTAAAGGGTAGGTAGCTTTTTGTTTTCATGTGTATTACAGATCCATTCTTTAACATATCATTTAACCCAATGGATCCCAAACAACTCACTTGCAGGATCCGGTTCCCAAATTTAAGATACTGGCTAGGAGCAAAATGCTGAATCACTTACCCTCAACAAAGCTGGGCCGTCTACACAAGCCACAGGTCATATAGTTCAATTACTGAATTAGATCACTTGGGCCTTTTCCTGAAGACCAAGGCCACATCTCTGGCAGCAATGGTTTGTTTTGTTTTTGGTGTTTGTCTTATTCCCTTGGTTTCTCAAAGTTTCCTTTAATCTTACTTACATGGTTTTTCAAAATCTGCTTCATATCATCAACATAAAACCATGTATCTTCAGATTTTAATTGCCTAACAACATCTTTTGAAACACTAATATAAAACAACTTATCTTTTAACACTACTTATCCTAATGAACAATGCACCCCCTTACTTTTCCTTATTCTGTCTTATCTTTAATTTTACTGTTTGTATGGTTTTCCCCTGTAAGTTCCCTGTACCTCAAGTGTTTTCTTTGGGCACCACTTGCTGTTTCCTGAATTCCTTGAATCCTGGAACAATGGCTAGGAGCTAAAATGAATGAAAAAAAATATAAAAAGAATGCCCAATTGATGCATTGGAGATCATCAGATATATAGCCTAAAGAGTATAATGTTTATCTTTATGATTATCAAATTTATCTTACCCCCTTTTCTATACATAGAAAATATATCCCTTTCCCAAGGAAATGAACTTTGACATCCATCAGTCATTCTTTCTTCCTCAAAGGACAGAATCTTTAGGTGATACATAATCTTAAACATATAACACAAATCAAGTTTCAATCAATCGATAATCTAAAAGGATTATAACTCTTTCTTCCATACCACATCCTTTTAAAAGTTTAGATCATGGACATAATCCTGACACTATCCGTCCTTACACAATGGGGAACATGTGGGAATGAACACTGGTTAGTACTTGGTACACCCAATTATAACATCATTTGAACAGATGTTTTGCATGCTCAGAGTCTCATCTCTGTGACAAATTCTCTTATTGACTGTTCTGCACAGACCTTGACTTAGCCCTTTGAGATGTTAAGACTCATATGGGAGTCTCCTCAATGACATAAAAGATAGGCTTATAGTATGCTCTAGCATCATTTTGATGCTGTGACTCTGAATAAAAGCACTTAATGGGAGGAATGTGTTTACTTCACTTTACAAGTTACAGTCCATCATTGAGGGTTGTCAGTGAGGGAATTCAATCAGAAACTTGAAGCAAAATCATGAATGAAAAGTGGTTCCACTTTGTTCAGGCTTTGGCTTAGCTAGATTTTTGATACAGGTCATCTGGCTAGTGAATAGCACTGCTCACAGTGTGTTTGGCTCTCGTAAAAAAACAACTAGCATAACACTCCCCCACTAACATGCCAACAGGGCAATTTGATCTAGATAATTTCCTTCTTTAGATGTGTGTGAAGATGTCTACGGTGTGTGAAGATGAGTCTTGTCAGAACAGAATATATTTTTCTCAGGTTTTGGGTACTAATCATAGTTTCCTTGCTAGGAATTGATTATTTTAAGTATATCTGAAAGCTGCAGTATTATTCCAATGAATTTTGGGGTTTGTATAGTAATACTGTACCCTCAAAAGCCTAGTAGGGGCCTGATCTCTATTTTTCCATATGCTGGCAACCTTTATGTTTTCTCATCTGATTTTCCATATGCCAGTGACCTTCCTGACTTGTCTAGTCATTGTTTTGAAATATTTTTGTGTGTTTATACTTTATCTCATTCTTTCAGTTTAATGGATGATATCCCTTTCAGGGTATTAGGTTTTTGTGGGGAGCCTACACTTTTCATGTTACTTTGTTATAAAATAGTCAGTTATCATAATATTATGCTGATATATTGGACTACATTTTCTTGAAACAAGCCTATTTTTTATACACATTTAAAGTCCAGAAACTCTTAAGTTCCCCCAAGTTTTATTACTACAAATGTGAAGAATAGAGTACTTAACTAAATACAGCTACTGTAAATTTACATAACTAAAATTTTATGTTTTAACCCATTTTCCTTAAATTAAGCCTCAGTAACATGTTGCAGGTGGCAGTTATATTAGTTTTCCTGCTTGCATGACATATTTCTAGCTTTTAAGTCTGTTCCTATTTAATTCAAAATTTTCCTTGTTTTGTTATATAATCCCACATATCCATTATGTTGGAATAAAATAATGTTAACATAACAAGTAAGGACATTGTTGTTCATTTACTTCAGAATCCTTTAAGGTCATCATAGAGGGCTTCACTATTTTCTTTTCATTTGTTATTTAAATTAGAAACAATCTAATTTTACATATCTATCTCAGTTCCCTCTCCCTCCCATCTTCCCATGGCCTGCACAGATTAACCTTTGTCCCACTCCCCATCCACTCCTCAGGGAGAGTGAGGCCTTACATGGGGAATTATCAAAGTCTGTTATGGGCAGGGCTTCCACCCTCACCCCCACCACCACCCCTGTACTTAGGCTGAGAGAGTATACCTCCATGGGTAATGGGATCCCAAAGTCCATTCATGCACTAGGAATAAATACTGGTTCCACTGCAAGAGGCCCAATAGGCTGCCCATGTCTCCTCTATTTTCAAACTCATGTGTCCAGAACTATTCTGTGTTGGGATTTTGTTCTTATTATGAAAATACTTTAAAGATAACTTTCATCATCCATTTGAAATAGGCAATGAATATTAAGGCTCTTGGTTAAACACAAAGATAAAGATACAAATACGCATACACACACACACACACACACAGAGAGAGAGAGAGAGAGAGAGAGAGAGAGAGAGAGAGAGAGAGAGAGAGAAAGAGAGAGAGAGACAGAGACAGAGACACAGAGACACAGAGAGAGACAGAAAGAAAGACAGAGAGAGAGAGAGCAAGGGATTTTTTAAATCTCATGAGACTTTGGAAGAAAGTATAGGGAGCTCCTAAGTAAGATAAAAAGGGTTTGAATAAGAAGGGATATCTGGAATAGGAGATTTATTTAATTTATTTTATGTTTTTGAGATTATAATATAATAGCATCATTTAACCCCTTTGCTTTCCTCCTTCCAAATCTCCCATATAACTGCCCTTACTCTCTTTCAAATCCATGACCTCTTTTTCATTAATAGTTGTTACACACAGATACTCAAAAATATAGTATATAGACATATACATGCATTCATATATATATTTCTAAATACACATATGCAATCTGCTAAATTTTTATATTTTTCTTGCATATATGTTTTCAATGCTGACCATTGGATGTTGAATAAACAATTAGTGTGCTCTTCCCTATGGTGATATTTGTCTTGCTCTCAGTATTACTTAATTGATTATAGTTCTTTGTGTAGAGATGAGACATCCTGTGTTTTCTGTCATTAACTTTAGTATGTTTATTGTTATTTAATTTGTTCAGCTCATGTTTAGGCAGTAGTGTTGGTAAGACTAGAAAGAGTTAGTTTTTTGTTCCTTTCCCTTTTTAATTTAAATTGGAAACAAGCTTGTTTTACATGTCCACCCTAGTTCCCTCCTCCCCTTCCATGGCCCCCAGGACCTCCTATCCCACCCATTTTTGCTCCCCAGGGAGGGTGAGGCCTTCCATGGGGGAATCTTCAAAGTCTGTCATATCATTTGTACCAAGTCCTAGACCCTAGGATGAGAGGCTATCCCTCTATGTGTAGTGGGCTCCCAATGTCTATTCATGTACTATGGATAAATACTGATCCACTACCAGAGGCCCCATAGATTGCCCAGACATCCAAACTGACATCCACATTCAGAGGACCAGGAACAGTCCTGTGCTGGTTTCCCAGCTATTAGTCTGGGGTCCATGACCTCCCCCTTGTTCAGGTCAGCTGTTTCTGTGGGTTTCTCCAGCCTGGTCTTGACCCCTTTGCTCATCACTCTTCCTGGTTTTTAAGTGACTGAAAGTTGAGGATTCTGTTATGTGTGCTATATCATTCACACTTTGAACTTTTCTTTAAAAGTAAAGGAGAGAACAGTCAGTCTTTATATTTCTCAGATTGCGCCATGGTGTGAAAAAGGGGAAATTGAGCTTGGATGTTTTTAGTAGTTATGTATCAAAAATGGAGTCAAAATCTTTGTTACAGTTCTGTTCTTTTCACTATTATTATTCCCTTAGCATGCCGTGCTTTTAAAGGAGTAAATAATGTGTATGAAAGCTAAGATGTCTTCATATTCAATACTTCAAATGCCACAAACTTATTGTTCTTCTCAGAAAGTATTTAAGTGTTGTTTTCTGTGGGTTATGGTAACCATACAGAAAAAATAATGAAAGCCATGCTTTCTAAATTAGAAAATATAAAACCATGGTGGATCTTCTCTCCTTGGCTTAATATGTTTTGCTCATGCCTTTTATATAATTCAAGATAAAACACCATTTGTATAAACAATGAATAATTGGAAAAATAAGATTGGTGTGTGAGATGAGTGCTATTAGCTAGTGTTTGTGATTATTAAATGTGATTTTTTTTTTTTAGACACTAAAGTTAATAAGGAGAAACTACACAGAATTTGGCATAAAACAACATGGATTAGTGACACTATTTTTAAATTACTTCTGTGTGATGCTGGACACGTAATTAATGTGAACATCATTTTTTCCCAGAGTAACACTTAGACTGTGTGATTATGAAAAGTCTGAAGTGATATTTTCCAGATTATCTTTTATAATTATTTTAGTTAATTTATAATTGACCTTTTTTACACAATTGAAATTCTACCCCAGAAAATTCCTTCATTTTCCTTTATAATGCAAGCATATACCCACACATTCCTACTTCATTCTTACACACAAAGAACGGGTAACATTTAAATATGTTGGTCTAAATTTTGTGTGTCCTTGAAGAAAAAATGAGATGTTTTTGACATATTGTTCCATAAAGTAATATTGAATTATTTATAAAAAATGTTTTCAGTGTATTTATTTTTTCTGAATCACTTTATATAAGTTTTTGAGTGAAGTCAATTGTCTCTTTGCTGTGTTTCCAAGTTCTTCAAAACTTTTATGCCATTGAGACACACAAGTACTTCATCATATTTAACTTTCTTTTCTTATAGAACACTACTTTGAGGAAACATTCCAAATCAAGTCTTCACTTCTGCTTTAATAATATGCCTTGTACTTCAGTACTAAATAGTTTTTGTATTCCACCAAGTTTAAAGATAAGAAAAAATAAACATTTCATTATTTTGCTAATACATATTTATAATTGAGTAAAATACCCCAAGTATAATGTTGCTTATTTCAATCTGTGCTTTTTGGAGAGTCTTTCAGGATTTGGCAAACTCAAAGAAAGACACAAGGATGACCGAGATAAAATTTGCACAGAATAAACAAAGTTCACAGTAAATTAACAGAGCCAAGACATCAGCACAAATTAGAACAAAACAAAACAGTATGTTTAGGCAAAAGGGAGTAATCTATTCTTTGATTTTCAGTTGTTCCAATTTCACTTAAAAAGGGAGGAAAAGGAGAACCTCTTTTGTTGAATGCAGAAGAAAATAAAGCAATGCATTTCACAATTGAGTGTAATGAGAAACTTGTTCTAAAATGAGAAGATATCAGAAGATTCTGAATCTTTTTGATAGTGACTATTTTTCTAACATTATTTTCCTTGTTCTATTTTGTTATTTACCTATGATATATCCTACATGTATACACTGAGTTTTGGTCCATATTTATTTTTGAAAAAATTAAGGAAATACACAAAATATCAGTTAAATTTTTATAATATTCTTAGTATCATACCAAAGTATGAATGCATTTGAAGTCATTTATTGTGGGAATTGATATTGTTATGGACAAGGAGTACTTTTATAGTACTTGATATGAATTATCTAGTTTCTCTCTTATTAATTAGTTCATCATTAATTTGTTGTCTTGATGTTAATCTTGTAATTGAGTTTACAGATTTCTCATGATTTGCATCTAGATAATTAAGAAGATAAGTTTGCATAGAGGAATACTCCCTGAGCCAAGACACACAGGGGTGGGCCTAGGCCCTTCCCAAAGGATATGATAGACTCTGATGACCCCCCTATGGAAGGCCTCAACCTCCCAGGAGAGCTAAAAGGATATGTGATAGGTAGGGTATTAGTTGGGGGAGGAGTGGTAGGGGAGAAGGGGAGGGAGAGGGAACTGGGATTGACATGCAAAACAATCTTGTTTCTAATTCAAATAAAAAGAGTAGTTTACATACAATTATTAAATCTATGTATGAAGGTGTATGTCTGAAATCATAGCACTCTGAAGGTTGTGGCAAAATGATTCCAAAAGACTTCAAGAATATCCTTCAGAATAAAGCAATAATATATAGGATACATGAGATACTCTATCAAAAAGCCAAAACTATATATACATATATAATTAAAAGATACTTTGCTGAGGCACTACCTAGGACCTTGGACCTAGAAAGCAATAACTTTAAATATTGAGTTGCATCCACAGATATGTTTTCACTTTTTTATTTTTTGTCAAATTCTTGCTAAGGTACACAGGCTAACCTTGAAATTGCAGTATCAATCAAAGAAGACTTTAATTTTTGATTCTCCAGTATCAGCATCACTAGGAGCTAGGATGAGTCTGTTTTACTAGACACTGATGAAAGACTATTCAAGAAACAGCATGCACATTTATCATTAGAAGTCAAGCTTGGGAAGAAACTTGCCTAGGGGAAAGAACTTGGGCTTCACTGCTTTATGGTAAGCCAGGCCTTTATCATTGCTGCACCCTTAGAATCTTAATTTTCAGTGATTATTCATGACATATTTACTTGAAGAAAAATATAACAGACTTTGTTTTTATTGTACAGTTCCTAGGTTTCATCAACTCCAGATGGCTGAGTAAGGAAGTAAATATATACATTGCAGAAAATTTCAGTCATTAAAATCTCAAGGTTGTATGTTTCCTATAAGCATGACTGGAGCTGGATAGGTTTCTCTGTTCGAAAGTAAATTCTTTGACAGTGCAATTCTCAAAAGAAAGAAGAGGAAATAAAGATGTAGAAGCAAAGATATATAAACTAGATATACATAAAAACTATTTATTTATTTATGTACCTAAAAATTATATATAAAATCAAAAGGAAATTGGGAAGCAACTGCAAGGAGTGAATTGACAAATACATCGACTTGTTTGTTTACAGTCAATTGATCATTCATATTATTATTCTCTATTGCTAGGGAATCGGTATGTTATGATAGAAAACCTGCAGATTTTGAAATTAAAATGACCCCAAAGAAAACCTTGAGTCTCACACTTACCAAATGTGAGATTCTAACATCTCTGGGCTGTTTGTACCAAAAATGAGTAGGAAAGGATAATGACATCAGTTTTGTGAGTATCTGTCATCATATTTCTATAGGTACACAATTAATACTGTATTAATCAGAATTACAGTTTCCATTATAGTTAAACTATAGTTAAGCTATCTAT
This sequence comes from Cricetulus griseus, assembly GCF_003668045.3. Taxonomy (NCBI): domain Eukaryota; kingdom Metazoa; phylum Chordata; class Mammalia; order Rodentia; family Cricetidae; genus Cricetulus; species Cricetulus griseus. The sequence goes on from NC_048604.1 coordinate 87,168,740, forward strand.
GTATCAATTGATGCAATTGATATTAAGCAGTAATTAAAGATTAAAAGTGCACAAAATTCTATGTTACTTATATCAGAACAGTAGGCATGATACTTAAATATACTAATGTAATAATACAATTTACAAATAGAACTTCCCAATTATTAATGACTTGTTAATAAATGCAGGTAGCTGTGGTATTAAAATTTATTTTTAACTTCTTCCATTAACACCCTGAACCTAAAGACTACAATCTACCACATATCCTTTCCATAGATAAATGGTAACAACTATAATATAACCTGGTATTCCTACAAAATATGTAGATTTATTTTTAAAACATTGTCACAATTACTTTCTATTTCAATGTGTCTCAGTATTATCCTATTTAAAATCATGAGCCAGCTTGATGTGACCTATAATTCTGGTACACAAGGTTTCAAGATTGCACTCAACTACATTGAAAATTTGAAGCAATCCTGGATGGAAGAGGTTCTGTAGCAAAATCTTGACAAACCAACTAAAATACCTCCATTGGCAAGGAAAGAATAAAGACCTGAGATTGAAACCCAGAACAAACATAAAAAAGCAGGATATCACACACACACACACACACACACACACACACACACACACACACACACTCACGCACATATACCCACACACATGCTTGTGTGCACATCCCCTCCACAAACATAAAATTTATTTTGATGAGCTTTGATATTCACATGAATCGCTGTCTTAATGAAGAATATCTTTATTTTTCTAAACTTTTTCTTTTCAAAGAACCTACCTAATCCATAGGCAAAAAGATATTTTTAACCCCACTTACTTTTTCCTATTGTAGAATTTCATTTGAAGAGAAACAACATTTGGTATGTTACTCTTTCATTTGTGGCACTTTGATCTTTTATATTTTGAGATGCACTAATATAAGTTCTAAAGTTAGTTAATTCATGCATTTAGGAGGAAATTCAATAATTGACATTTAATAAAAGTATATACCCTTTGCCTTGTTTTATCATAAAGGGCCAGTACCTATACCACCACCCCCAAAAAAAGCTATTGGAAATGAAATAATTTTCTTTTCTTTTTGCATTTTAAAGAATGCAGTAGCCTCATAATAAGTTCTAAGCAAAATCTCTCCTTATAAGACTAATAATTCCTATTCCCTGGGAACTCATAGATCACTCCACGCAGAGAAGGTGTTATGCTAACTGTAGATCTCTACCTCTCCCTCTGTTCTTTCATATCCAAATGAAAACTACTATGAGATTTCATCTTATGCCTGTCATAATGGCTAAGATCAATAAGACAAATGATAATTCATGCTGGCAAGAATGTGGATCAAGGGGAAAGTCATTCATTACTGATAGGATTTCAAACCCCTTATAGTTACTTTGGAAATCATTGTGGTAATTTCTCAAGAAGATAGGAAATGATGAACCTCAAATCTAGCTATACTACTCTTGGTCATATACAAAAAGGATGCTTCACAAGGCACAAAGAAACTTGCTCAATCACATTTATTGCTGATCTCTTCATAAGATTCAGAAATTATAAAACAACTCATATATTCCTCAACAGAAGAACAGATGAAGAAAATGGGCATTTACACAATGGAGTATTGTTTAGCCATTAGAAAAGAAAGTTTAAATTATCCAGAAACTAACTAGAACTGGAAAACAAGAAACTAGAAAAATAGTGGAACTATAAAATAATTCTTTGTGAGGTAACCCAGATCTTTAAAGACAAATATTGCATGCATTTGCTCTTATGTGGTTAATTGCTGTTAAGTCAATGATAACCAAGCTACAGTACATAAAACCACAGAGGATATGCGTAGAGTAAGTCTAACAAATGGAAACAGAATAAATAGTTATGGATTTAATGGTGAGACTTGAAAGGGAGGATCAAGTACAAAGGGAGACATAAGAATAAGGAGGAAAATGGGGGGAGAAATGGTAAAATTAAGGAGCATTTGGGGGTAGTAGTGAAATCTTATGAAGTAGAAACTTCCTACAATATGTACACATGAAAGAGATGAAAATAAAATCACCAAATAATGGGAGAGACAGATCAACAACAGGACATTTCTTGTCACCAAATGAAGCTTCTTATACAAGGATTGGGTTTTACTTATTTGAGTTATTGGGCAAAGGGGTCCCATTAAAAAGCCCCCAAAACCCAGGTTGTTTTCCACAAACTGACAATTGCTGAAGAAAACACCTATACAACTAATTGAACGTAGAGAAATCAACCCGGAGCTTACAGAGAACATTTATCTCTACATTCTACTGTCTTTGGTACAGGTATGTACTATGCATACTGTCCAAAGAGAAATGTAAATGTGAACCCTGCCACAATCCCTTTGATCTACAATGGTATCCTGTCTGAAAGTTATGCTAGTGCACAAAGTTTGGGGGAGTACCTAGCAATTATCTGATTTGGCTGAAAGCCAATTCCACTAGATGAAACCCATTCTTGATACTTCTTTGGTAACTAGACTAGATAGTCCATGGACTTACAGTAAAAAACAAATACTACAGTGATTTTTTAAAAAGAAAGAAAACAGAAACAGCTAGCTCCAGGTTCAGTGACAGATTCTGGGTCCAAAATAAATAAATAAATAAATAAATAAATAAAGTGAAGATTTAGTTAGGGAAGATATCCATCATCACCTACTGATTCCTAGACTCCACATGAACACACAGGTAGGTAGGTACACATGGTTACATTATACACACACACACACACACACACACACACACACACACTATAGATTGTGTAAAAAATCAATTAAAAACAAAATAGGTAATCTCACTGATTATTTTTTGTGGTTGATTTCAGTTCTGCATATCTTGATGTCATTATATGAAACCAGTATTAGAAAGCTTATATAGATGTTATCTATATTATTCTTCTTAGAATTGTGTGATAGAGATCTGACATCTATTTATAATAGCACATTCAAAATGGAAATATTGTAATTTAAAAGAAATACTTTAACATCAACTTGCTGGGTCCATTTAATGTTGTTTTTATGTGCATGTGACCATGTGGTCCTAGATTACCTATCAGAGGGCTCATGACCAAAGAAGTTAGATTTTCCTTCTCTCAGCAGTCATTGATTGCCTGTATGATTTCAATCTATAGGGATTTGTGAAATTTCCAATCCATGTTAGTATGTTGACCCTATACATGGTCATTAATCATGTATTTTATAGGCAACCATATTGTTGCTATTTCATAAGAGCAGCTCCCTGACATGACTAGAAGAGTCTGTCAACTCAGGCTTCCTGTTCCTCTGACTCTTACAATTATTTTGACCCCCTTTCTATAATGTTCCCTTCAGCTAAAGTAAATAAGTTTTAATGTATATTCATCAGTTGGCATTTGATAAGCAACACTCAATTGTTATCTGTATTTTGTCCAATTATGTATCTCTGAGATACCCTCTGTCTGCTGCTAAAATAAACTTATTTGAAGTGGGGTTAGAGCTGCAAGTACAAGGATATGTATTTAGATTACATATAGAAATTACATTAGTTTAGGAATTCAAATATGTACTGCCAATAATCACTAAAGTGTAACAAGCTATCTGAATTATATTGGCCACATTGACAATGTATTCCATAGTTACTGGAAGCAAAATAATGGCATGTAACTAGAAAATAACACCAGCTTTTATATCTATGTCCCAATTTTAAAGAATATAATAAAATACTTATGTCACTTTACAAAAAGCAAAAATCAAAGATAATTGTCAAGCTATTTTATGAATGTTTTACCATTTGTTGTGTAACAGCTATTATAAGATTAGAAAATGATATCCTAAAGAAAGCTCCTAAACAAAGAGGTAAAAACCTCAAAATATCTTCAGGAACTCCCTTAACCTTACCAGATTCACTAGGCCTTTCCATGGCACAGTAAATACTAAAACCCGAGAGTTCCTCTAAGAAAAAGAAAGCCAGGTTATCTGTATGTTGTGCGCTATCTGTGGTAAATAAACATATGTATAAAATATCCCCCATTAAAACTTTGTCACACAACATGGTTCTATGATAATAAACACTATAATTGAACAGGAGAATATATGGGCTCTATTCATATTAATGCTGTGTACTTCTATTTTTTTATTAGTTCAAATTAGGAACAAGCTTATTTCACATGTCAATCACTTCTCCCTCTCCCACCCTCCCCCTGACACCTACCCCCACCCCTCCCTATCCCCGACATACCCCCCACCCCATCCACCCTCCACTCCCCAGGCAGGGTAGGGCCCTCGATGGGGCCTCACCAAAGTCCACCACATCATCCTTGGCCGGGCCTAGGCCCTCCCCAATGTGTCCAGGCCAAGAGTACAATCCTTCATGTGGGATGACCTCTCAAAGACCCTTCTTACACCAGGGAAAAATACTAATCCACTGCCAGCGACCCGAAAGAGTGCAGAGGCTTCCTCATGGACATCCATATTCATGGGTCTGGATCTGTCCTGAGCTGGCTTCCCATACAGCAGTCTGTGGTCGAAGGGCTCCCCCTTGTTCAGGCCAGCTATTTCTGTGGGTTTCACCAGCCTGGTACCGACCCTTTGATCTTCATTCATCCCTCTCTGCAACTAAGTTCCAGAGTTCAGTTCAGTGTATATCTGTGGATGTCTGCCTCTGCTTCCATCATTCACTGGATGAGGTCTCTAGGGTGGCATAAATTTAGTAGTCAGTCCCATTATAGGGGAAGGGCGGTTATGTTATCCTCTCCACCATTGCCTAGATTGTCAGTTCATGTCATCTTGTAGGTCTGTGGAAATCTCCCTAGTGCCAGATCTCTCCTCGGACCTATAATGGCTCCCTCTAATATGTTGTCTCTCATCCTGCTCTCCTCCATTGTTCCCCCAACTCAATATTTCTGCTCCACCATTACATTCTCTCCTCAATTCTTCTCTCATTCTGTCAGCTCCCTCTCCCCTAGCCTCATGCTCCCAATTAGCTCAGGAGTTCCTGCCCCTTCCCATTCCTCGGGTCCATGCATTTTTCCCTTAAAGTCCTCCTTGTTTCCTAGTTTCTTTGGTGAAGAGGATTATAGGCTGGTAATCCTTTGCTCTAAGTCTAAAACTCATATATGAGTGAGTACATGCCATGATTGTCTTTTTGTGACTGGGTTACCTCACTCAGGATGGTTTCTTCTAGTTTCATCCATTTGCCTGAGGATTTCAATATTCCATTGCTTTTTCTGCTGAGTAGTACTCCATTGTTTAAATGTACCACATTTTCTCTATCCATTCTTCAGTTGAGGGGCATCTAGGTAGCTTCCAGGTTCTGGCTATTACAAACAATGCTGCTATGAACATGGTTGAACATATGTCCTTGTTGTATGAATGTGCATTATTTGGGTATATACACAAGAGAGGAATTGCTGGGTCTTGAGGTAGACTGATTCCGATGAGCAACCGCCATACTGATTTCCAAAGTGGTCTTATAAGTTCACACTCCCACCAGCAATGGAGAAGTGTTCCTTTTTCTCCACATCCTCTCCAGCATAGATTGTCATTAGTGTTTTTGAATTTAGCCATTCTGACAGGTGTGAGATGGTATTTCAGAGTTGTTTTGAGTTGCATTTCTCTGATGGCCAAGGATTTTGAGCACTTTCTTAAGTGTCTTTCAGCCATTTCAGATTCCTCTGTTGAGAATTCTCTATATAGTTCTGTACCCCACTTTTTAATTTCATTGTTTGGTGTTTTGTGGCTAGCATCTTGAGTTCATTGTATATTTTGGAAATCAGTTCTCTGTCAGATGTGGTGTTGGTGAAGATCTTTTCCCATTCTGTGGGCTGTCATTTTGCCTTAATGACTGTGTTCTTTGCCTTCCTCAGATTCAGGAAGTCCCATTTATTAATTGCAGATCTCAATGTCTGTGCTACTGGTGTAATGTTCAGGAAGCAGTCTCCTCTGCCAATTCGGTCAAGGGTATCTCCCTCCTTCTCTTCTAGAAGATTCAGTGTGGTTGGATTTATGTTGATATCTTTGATCCATTTGCACTTAAGTTATGTGCATGGTGACAGATATGGATCTATCTGTAATCTGCATGTTGAGTCCAGTTGTGACAGCACAATTTGTTGAAGATGCTATCTTTCTTCCATTGTATAGATTTAACATCTTTGTCAAAAATAAGGTGTCCATAGGTGTCTGGGTTAATATTAGGGTTTTCAATTTGATTCCATTGGTCTGTCTATTTTTGTGCCAATGCCAAGCTGTTTTTTGAACTAAGCTCTATAATAGTGCTTGAAGTTAGGGATGGTGATGCCTCCAGAAGATCCTTTATTGTATAGAGTTGTTTTGGCTATCCTGGGTTTTTTATTTTTCCATATAAAGGTGAGTGTTGTGTTTTCAAGGTCTGTTGAATCTGTAGATTACTTTTGGCAAGATTGCCATTTTTACTGTGTTGATTCTACCTATCCAAGAGCATGGGAGATCTTTCCATGTTCTGGTATCTTCTTTAATTTCTTTCTTTAAAGACTCAAAGTTCTTACTGTACAGGTCTTTCACTTTTTTGGTTAGTGTTACCCCAAGATATTTTATGTTGCTTGTGGATATTGTGAAAGGTGGTGTTTCTCTGATTTTTTTCTCATTGGACTTATCATCTGTAGATAGTAGGGATACTGATTTTTTTGAGTTAATTTTGTATCCTTCTATTTTGCTGAAGGTGTTTTTCAACTGTAGGAATTCCCTAGAAGAGTTTTTCGGGTCACTTATATAGACTATCATATCATCTGCAAATAGTGAAAGTTTGACTTCTTCCCTTCCAATTTTTATCCCTTTGATCTCCTTTTGCTGTCTTATTGCTCTAGCTAGGACTTCAAGTACAATATTGAAGAGACATGGAGAGAGTTAACAGCCTTTTCTTGTTCCTGATTTTAGCGGAATCACTTTGAGTTTCCTCTCCATTTAGTTTGATGTTGGCTGTTGGTTTGATATATATTGCTTTTATCATGTTTAGATATGTTCCTGTTATTTCTGTTCTCTCCAAGATCTTTATCATGAAGGGATGTTGGATTTTGTCAAAGGCTTTTTCAGCATCTAGTTAGATGATCATGTGTTTTTTCTTTTTCAGTTTGTTTATATGGTGGATTACATTGATGGATTTCATATGTTGAACCATCCTTGCATCCCTGTGATGAAGCCTACTTGATCATAGTGAATGATTTTTCTAACGTGTTCTTGGATTCAATTCGACAATATTTTGTTGAGTATTTTTGCATCAATGTTCATGAGGGATATTACTCTGTAGTTCTCTTTTTTAGTTGTATCTTTGTGTGGCTCGGGTATCAATGTGATTGTAGCCTCGTAAAAAGAGTTTGGCAATGTCCCTTCTGCTTCTATAGTGTGGAACAATTTGAAGAATATTGGTATTAAAAACTAATATTAATTACAATTGAAAAAAGATTCAGGTTTAGAAGCTACATGGAAAAATTACACTTAACTGGGAATAGAACTTGTGAAAATTGCACTCTTAAGTGAGCCTATTAATTTAAGAGAGCAGAAAATATAGTGATTTTCCTCTAAATATTGCACAGCCAAATTTTTTGTCTATTTTTTTATTTTCAGTGATAACTGTTTGTCTGACTGAGCTCTATGTCAAATAAACAAAATGTAAATAAGCCTATATATAAAATACTTCAAATTATTCTCTTGCTGGTGTTAAGTATGAATAGATACATGCACAAACGTTTTGTGATCTCATTTCCATACAAATGGAAGCATTTTATTATTTCAGGAGTGATTATTATATTCTTTATTACCCCAAATTCATAACAGTGACAGAATTCAAGAACCCAGGGAATTCTTGCTTCTTATGTGTTTATCTCAAAGTGGGATGGAATATTAAGAATGAGAATTTATGTGAGCATACAGCAAATAGATTTAGCTGCTTCCTTATTCATTTACAATTTTCAAGGGACAGATGGTAATTCAAGTGAATAATACTTTATGAATCATAGTCTTGGTGTGGGAAAAATAAAGACACAATTTTTTGCCAAGTTGTCCCCACACTTTTCTTTATTTATACCCAATAGTCCATCAAATTTATATTTACAAATTTAAATAGCATTTTCTAAGATGATCCACATACAAATGTGTGTGACCATACACACACACTCATACACACCCACAACTTTTATTTATACACAGTAGAATATTCCAAACAGGGCCCTAAAAGGAAGCTTTAGTAAATTGGTGACAATATTTGCAAATAATCTCTGCACCTCCATGGACCCAAACTAATAGAATTGCATTCTTTTAAAAATTATAATAATGCTTTCTCTCAGTGCCCATGTAAATTACTGGGATGGTCAGTCTCCTTTAATGATATACAGAAAACAATGATTGTAAGAAATAAAATGTATGTAGAAATAGAAGTTGTATTTGTAGTGGTAAATTCAGAGAACAGTGACCACTGTAAGATCATATTATAGAATCATGAGTTTATTATTGCTTTGAGCAAGAAATTATGCCTGATGTTACAATTTTTAATCCATCTTACTGCCTTGAATATATAGAAACAGTTCACTATATCAGAGAACAAGTTTTCTTTTGTTTCATGTTATTAAGTAGTAAAGTGTGGAAGTTTTAAGTCTTCACTTCTTCAGGTTTTTGGGTGCCTACAATTATTTTATATAATCTGAAATGCCAAGAAACTTGTGATCTCCCAGTATTGGAGTCTTAAATTTTTGACACTACACACACACACAACACAACACAACACAACACACACACACACACACACACACACACACACACACACACAATATATGTATGTATGTATGTATGTATGTATTCTACACAATGAAGACACTAAATTTTTTAAAAGATCAAAATATTCACAAGCTAATTGGCTTAACTAGGTTATGTATATTACATATGTAACATGTAAAAATAATAATAATTTCAAATGAGATCATGAATCTGGGAATTGGGATGCAAAATGGTTGAGGGGGTAAATAGAGGACTGGGTACAGTGTCGATATAATGCTAACCTATGAAGCTCTCAAAAAGAAAATGCATAATTTAAAAACAGAAAAAAATTTCTGGACTTTAAGTTTAAGTAAATATCTAACTTACTAAGCAACCTCTAAACTCTTTTACACAATCACCCATTGTTTTCTGATGTTCACAAGGAATGTATGAGTAATCCCTTTGTTTTACAATTTTAAAAACTCATTATTATCCTTTGAAATTACTTTATAGTTATTCTAGTGATTGTCAAATAGCATTTCACTACAGTTTTTTCCAAGTGACTAATGAAATTAATGAAATTTTGTGTCCTTTTTGTCAGTGAGAATATCCTGTTTGGATAAATATCTTTTTAATCTTCTGCCTATTTTGATACTGGGCTTTTATTTTTGTCTCCGAGTTCTAGGTATTATTAATATACCTGATACTATAATTCTTTGGGCCATATTATTTGCAAATATTTCTCCTACTCTTGATTTGTTTTCTTCCTTTTAATATTGACATATACTTTTAAATATTAATATGAAATTTAATTGATTTGTATTTATCTTTTTGTGATTTTGGTGGCAGATACAGTTATGTGTTATTTAACAATATACAAATGTTTGGATAAATGTGTTCTAATGTAGTTTTATTATTGTACATACCACGTTATATTTATGCCATATGTCAATCATCAAATGTGGAGCTTGCTGAAATTAAAAGATACGACAAACACAAAATGTGTGAGACTACTGCTCACACAATATTATCTATTACATTAAGTTACTCATTAAATATAGGAAATGTTAAATAATTATTAGCATAGAGTGTAATATAGTAAATATATAAACCAATGATATGAGTATTGATTTTCATTATCAAATATTATGCTCTGCCTCATAATTATAGTTGCTGTACAATTTTTATGACTGGAATCTCTTCTTCCACCATTCTTTCAGGAAGGACATCCATTTTGGTCTCTGTCTACAACCTCCAATATAACCCAGTAGCATTGGAATTATACTCATAAAATTCCTACATTGGTTCCGATGCTCAACATTGGAACAAAGTATGTAGGCAGACTTTTTTTTACCTATGCCTTATTTTTTTCCAGTTTTCAATTTCTTTTATTTCATTTTAAATTCCAACCACAGTTCTCCCTTCCACCTGTCCTCTACCTCCCCTCACCTCCTTTTCCCACCCTCAGTCCACTACTCCTGTTGGGTAAGGGCTCCCATAAGGAGTCAACAGAGTCTGGCACAATAGGTTGGGGGCAGGGCCAGGCCCTCTCCCATGAATTGAACCTGAATACGGCATTCCACCATAGGAAATGGGCTCAAACAAGCTAGCTCATGTACCAGGAATCTATCTTGGTCTTCCTGACACTGAGCATCTCATCCCACCATAAAGAATGGGATTCAATAAGCTAGCTCATATACCAAGTCTGTATTGTGGACTTACTCCCAGAGGCCCCTCTGATAGTCTAAGCTTCATAACTGTCTCCCAAATATGGAGGGCCTAGTTTGGTTCCCAGGAATCTCCACAGTTGTAGGTCTAGAGACTTTTTTCCTCCCCTCAAATACCCAAATAATCTACACAGTGACTTAATATTAAGTGGAAATGCTCAGCTAATAGCTCAGGATAATTACTAGCTAACTATTATATTTTAAATTAACCTATATTTCTTATCTATGCTTTGCTATGTGGCTTAATTACATTTCCTCAGTATGGCATGCCCATCTTTCTTCTCTTTGAGACATCTCATGACTCCTGACTCCACCTTATTCCCAGTGTTCTTAGTCTGGTTTTCTGGCCTAACTTTATCCTATCCAGGTATTGGCCAGTCAGCTTCTTTATTAACACAATCACAGCACACAGCTCCACATTCAGTGTTTTCAAGTACCTGAACTGAATTGTGAGTGTGAAGTGTCATGAAATATTGCTTAATTGCACAAGTGATTTCATGATTTTTGAGACATGTTGTAATACTGAACAACTTTAAAACAATTTCAGGAAAGTTTCTTGATAGATGCAGTGTTCAGTTAAGTGTGGTAAGTGATTGAAGTTTTGTACAAAGGTCAAGATAGAGATATTTTAGCATAGGACTAATTTCATGTATTTCTCTTAACAATGAGAAAAAGAAAATGTGATTTCTATCAAATGTGTCACAACTTTCCATGAGGGAAATAGCAGATGACTCACTGAATGACTGATCATTTCACTTTCTGTGCTATATAAAGAAAAATTTTAAAAATAATTATAAAATATTTGTAATAACCCTGGATTTCTAATCTCTGGCATCATATAACAACAAATATATATATATATATATATATATATATATATATATATATATATATATATTTTGATCAAACAGAACCAGATACATTTCACAACATAGAGACTCAGCTATTTCTTGCCTTTTTTCCTGCTTTACACCATTAGGCACTATTATATCTGTATATTTGAAGCTTACTGTTTCCTTTATTTAAGTGAAAGAACTAAAAAGACCACCTGGAGACTTTTCAAGTCTGAAAGGTGAATTAAATATTTTGTTTATATTTGTACCTCATTCAGTTTAAAAGAATCAGTTCTTTAAATTGTTGTAGTGCTTATTCACTAATGCAAAGTTTTGAGAATTCTGAGAGAATTTTATTAAATATATTTGTGTCTACAATAAAATAAAATGGACTTACAGTGGAATTTCTTTCCATTGCTCATTCTACATTAGGTTATGTACATGATTAATTATATTGTATTATAAAGTTTGTGTGCAATTTCATTTATTTTTGTTAACATTAACAAAGCATTTGTAAGTTAACAAAATTTAATCAATTTTCCTGTTTTACCTTAATTTTTGTTAAAAAAATACTCAGAAGGAGATATTTTAGCATAGGACTAATTTCATCTATTTCTCTTAACAATGAGAAAAAGAAAATGTGATTTCTATCAAATGTGTCACAACTTTCCATGAGGGAAATTGCAGATGACTCACTGAATTTGCTAAGTGCAGAGTATATGCACAGACATACAGAAAATTGATAAAGCATCCGGGATATGGCAAAGAAAAGGGTTATTCTGTGTGAAAGGTTATACAAAAAAGCTCATATTGTAATATGCCTAAGGCTTTGCTTTTATTCATTTTTCTTTGTCTGCAACATTGTTATTACTTTGCATTTAAATTTATAGTCTAACTCATTATTAAGGTGAATAGAGTACATTTTAACATTATTAATTATAGAACTGTATAATTGAGAGTCACTGATATAAATATGCAATAATTATGGATAAGTACTATCCTAGGATCTATCCCATGGGAAACTTGAAGGATATTTAAATAATAATTTGAAAGCATATAAGCAGTGTTTGATATTCAATTCCAGTGTAATATGCAACTGGTTAAACTGCTCTGAGGATTCCCACTTAGGCTGTTGTCTACTTCTACCATTTCCCTAAAATCATAACCAGCTGTATTTAGTTTCTTGGCTCCATGACTTGGATCATTTTGTGATTCAGGAAGAGATAATGTGCCAGATAGTACTTTTGGCCCATATTTTAAATAATGTTTTTAATGAATTCATATATGGGACTAAAGCATACAAACCATCATCTGTATCATCATTGTGGGAAGGTAGTAAAGAAATTCCAAAATTGCTTTCATTGAACCAAAAGCTTCTCAACATTTTTCTTAGTTGTTTGAAAAATTGTTATAACATTAGTCTAGTACCAACAAGAACACATCAACTGGAGTTGATCAATGTGAACTACTTTAGTATTTAGGGATTTTAATTAATACAAGAACAAATGTATAATGTAAGTAGATGGAAAAAAGCAGAATCAATCAAAAGAAAGTACTGTACATCAAAACTAGATCTGTAGCAAAAATGAAGACTGTTTCTGCTGGATCTATCACAGCCTAGACATGGATTGAGAAAAAAATCAGTGATCCTGAAGAAACATAAACAGAACTTTATGATAATTGGAAAGAATATGAGTTAATGAATATGATGTACATTTGATTCACCACAGGAACATTTTGTCTATTTTTGCATTTTAAAAATATTATTTATATTATTTGAGATTATAATACATTGCATATTTTTCTCCTTTACTCTTCTCCATCCAACCCTTGCATATATCCTTCCCTCTTTTTTAAATGTATGATCTCTTCTTGTTAGTATGATCTTTTGTTGTTAGAACACACACACACACACACACACACACACACACACACACACACACACACACACTAGTGAATGCCTAAGTATACCCTGTCTAGTCTTTATAATGTTACTTCTATGCTAGTTATAGAGCTGAATATTTGGTATTGAAGAAGCAATTGGTATGAACTTCCCTATGGAATACTGTTTCTTCCTCTCGCAGCATTTCATATTTGCCTCTAGTTCTTTTTGAAATGTTGGGACTTCATGGTCTTTCCCCCATCCAATTTACCATATCTATTGTGTTGTTCTTTTTGAGCTAGTGTTTAGACAGTCATATTGGTGAAACTTTGTAAGTGTAGCTTATGCTGTTACTAGGAGACACAGTCTCACAGCAAACTCAAGGGACCACAGAATCAGCCTGTGCCTCTCCAATTTGATCATCCTTTAGTCTCTGGGATGCTTGAGATTATAGACTTTGGATATTCTCTACATTACTCATGAAAACGGAGCCCCCTATATCAAACTATGTGCCCACTTATTGGCACTCTGCATTCTAGCAGTTATTCATAGTTGAAAGTGTGGCCTCTGTTCTTTTTCACTTATCTGTTTCCCTCCTATTCCAGGCACGCTAAAACTCTCTCCTGCCTGCCACAGTTGTGACCGGATGCCTCCCACCATGGCTAAGCCTCTCTCAGGGCAGGATCCTCCCTCCACCTGGGAACATCCTATTTCACTAGACATTTTATGCACCTGTTCAAAATGTCTCTTTCCTGTTTGTCTGATCTCTGCTGAGCCATTCAGCCTGGGATGGTAGGTTCTTTTATTCTACCCAGCTATGCTACTACCCTGTTTCTTCTCCATGTAGATTCTAGTGGCTCACAGTGGACTCTACTGAGACAACATCTACTTGGGATGCTCTGAGATTTTTTTATTTTTATTTTTCCCCATCAACAAGGTTTGGGGGTTTTGTACCCTAAGACAATCCATTACTGACCATTGCATTCATTTCTCAGACCAACCTGGGTATTTTTGCATGTTGTGCCCCTTGGACTCCAGTGTCCTATGGACTTCATTTATCTTTCTGCCACACTCACAGGAAACAAGCCAACAAAATTATATATAAAAACGTAATGGAACCTTTCTAACTTCTTCCAGCAGATAGGAACATGTTCATGGCAGCCACCATCTTGACTGAGGGTAACCATGCAGCCTAGCCATTTAGGCCCACACACTCCATGGGTTACTCCCTTAGCTCAGCCTAGGCAGAGAGTAATTCTAGCCAGCTTCTTCCAACAAACCCTGATGCCAGACATAATTAATTTACTTTTTTGCCTTTTATTTTTTGTCTCAAATTTCTTCTTTCATTGGCTCTGTTGTGCATGGCTTATTTGTGCAATGGTACGGCTTGCCAGGGCCCAGTAAGGCAAAGTTTTCACACAAAAACCTTGCCTGTTGCATCTTCAGTGATCTGCTGTAAGTTTATTTTGTCTCTTTAAATGTCTTGTCTGTTTGCTACAATGTGCAAATCAGAGATTACACTCTGTTTTTCCCTTTTTCTTTCTTATTTTTACGCAGTCATTTATGATGCAACTGTGTGTCCCTGTACATGTGATTTAAATTTAACTTTCTGTATGTGAATATAAGATAACTCTCTGTGCAACTTAAATTTCACTGTGCTATCTCAAATAATTCTAAATTTTCATGTGTCTTTAAATGATGATAAAATTAAGGTTATAACTATCTATTTCAAATTACCAAAATATTTACACCACCCAGTCCTTCCTGTAGACTGTTTATAAAGGTTAAGCTTCTATTACAAAAGGGGATTTTTCTCTACTTCTTTGTGCTTTACAGGTATAAATCTAACCTACTAAGATAAAACCTGTTATATTCAGGCTGGAGGGCTCTGTGTGAAACATCTCTGCACAACCTCTCAGCTTGGATTCATTTCTCCAGACAGATCCTGCACTAATGTCATTGTAGCCATACTAAGTACAGACAAGTTAATTATAGTGATAAAGCATTACCTAGCCATCTATGTGCTAGGCAAGCAACTACAGACAAATTTTGTCTGCTGAGATGTACTAACTGACAGACAGGCCTAAAATGCTCAGAGATCTAGAGAATATGGCTTTTAACATGGTTTACTAAAATGCTTTTGTAACAGAGAGACAGGCCAACTGCTGGCAGTACCCCATTTCCTCCAAGAAGACTGGTGGACACTCAGGAAACCCCACCCGTAATCCTGCCTATCACCTCAGATGCTACAAAGGACTTTTCAGACAGAGGACAAGAGTATACTGGAATTGACTTCTTCCAAGTTGCTTAGGCCAATGGTAGGTAACACTTCCTAATGCTCCTAATCCACAGTCACTGAGCTAGCAGCACAAGGCAAGCATCCTTAAAGCCTCTGCACTCAAAACCTATGGAGGACTTTGGGAGTGGCTGTCCATGTGGCCAGCTAGTAAGTCTCTGTCATTTTGTAATGATTAACTCAGGTAAAAATTTTATCCTTCTCAAAAAGTCTGACGTTTTTGATAGCTGGTAGCTTTGCCAGCTTAAAGCAGCAGCCAAGGCGCCAACTGTCACAGAACATTTCAGAAACAGGTGTTTTATGGTTTATTTATGTAAAGATAGGAAAGTGCAAGGTGGATAAATGTCTGGGGATGCAAGTTATGAAGGTCTGAGGATAAATTCAAGTTATGAAGTTTGGAGGATGAATTCAAGTTATGAAGGTCTGAGGATGAATTCAAGTTATGAAGTTTGGCGGATGAATTCAAGTTACGAAGGTCTGAGGATGAAAAGGTCGAACATAGTTGTATAAATACAATTTATGAAGGTATGAGGATGGAAACATATAATGCAAGGTATATAAATGCAAGGTATGAAGATCTGCTGATGGAAAAGTTCCAAGATGGTAACATAAGGTATAAATTCAAGTTATGAAAGTCTGAGCATAAAAAGGCTTAAGGGATGACCAAAAAGCAATTTGATACATTCAAAGGAATGAAACATATTCCAGATTTCTTTCTCTCTCATTATGCTACTGTCCATAGTCTTAACATTAATCAATAAAGTTCTGATAAGTTACTAATCCAACTCTGACAAGGTACTAAACACCATACTCTACCACTATATGATCATAACTGCAAGCTCAAGATTAAGGTGCTTTTTATTATGCTAAAACATCTGTCACAGTTTCCCAGATGAAAGGAAGAATGTTAATGCTTTCAACCAAATCATTTCTGACATGAATATACTGCCATTTCTACAATGCAAATTTCAGTACAGATCATAAACAATGGAAATGCTAATGTGTCTAAAACTTATGTTCTCACAAACTCAAAGGATTCTTATAAGTTCCAGGGAGATGAATTGGACCCACGCAAACAAGTCAGATTCACTCCAGGTAAAGATCATTCGACCTTTCCCTAGTCCCGGAGACTCCCTTCTCTCATCTTGGGACCCCCTTGGGACTCCCTCCCTCATCTTATGATCCTCCTCCCTTCAAGTGCCAGGAACTAAGAAAAAAAATTTTCCCTAAACTTAACCTTGTCCTATGTTCTGCCAAAATCTTGCAATGTCTAAGAGGTACCAGGAAATTCCATACAGCCTGGACTGCAATGAAACAACCAGTCACTCCAGGACGTGGCAGGAACCCAGCTTTCTCAGGTCCCCCAAAGATGGTCAACACCCCCCAGGTGAGCAGGACATAGTCTTGAGAAACTGACATCCTTATTCCCTAACTTGTTATGCTTAACTCCTCATTGATTTAATAATAAATAAAGGTGGGGATGTAAGAATTTAGCCTTTACACCTGGCAGAATGCATTTAGTACCCTGGTCAGCTCAGGGTTCCATGGTTGCTTATCCTGCGTAGAGGTGCAAAGGACCCCTTTAAAAGAAAGACTGCTGCCCACTTATGTATGTTCTTTTCCTGTTCTCTTTACAGCTCGTCTCCTGGGGCAGGCAGGACTTTGCATGTCTCCCTCTTCTCTTCTGTCCTCTCCCTGTCTCTGTGCCTCTTTACCTCTTTTCTCTTTCCCTCTCTTACCTCTCCTTTCTAATAAAACTCACTTAAGCTCTGTCTGCCTGGCATGTTTGTCCCTCTGCCTTTGTCACCACCTGCCATGGAATCAGTCAATGACCTCCTTGTGCTTTGTCATAACAATAGGGACTTAACTTCCACTTATGGGAGAAATCAAATATGCCTGCAATAGTCTATAATGTTTAGGGAGTGTAGAACCACCATGACCAACAAATCCTAAGACAACTTCTCCTGCCTGATTTGGGGGATTTGTTAGATGATATTTACCTCTTCGAGAAAGAATTGTTATCCCAGATGAAAAATTTTTGGTTGAACTATATATGTATATTCATATGCTGATTTACATGTACTATATGTATGTCTATGTATAAAGTGAATAGTATGATTTCTTATGCCTGTTTTGGACATTCTTACTGTTATTTTCCCCTCTTCCCTCAGTACTCTGTTTATATCTCTTTCTGCCTCCATAATCAGAGGTACTCTGTTTTTTCCACATTCTCTATGAGATCACTTAAACGTTAATAATCCCCCCTCCAATGATACCCCAGGTCGCAATACTGGCAATGACGCCTTTTCACTTTCTGGTATTCTGAAGTATCTCCAGAATAGTATTGACATCTAAAGATTTGGAGCAAGGATCCTCAGATGTGAAAGAAAAGGTTATGTTTGTCTTTCTCTGGATTACCTCACTCAATGTGATCTTTGCTTGTTCTTTGTATTTACCTGCAAATCTCATGATTTCATTTATCATTAGAGATCTATAGTATTCCATAGTGTATATGTACCACATTTTCATTATCTATGTGACAGTTGAAGGACATTTAGGTTGTTTCTTTTTCCTAGCTACTTGGAATAAAGCAACAATAGACATGACTGAGAAAGTGTCTGTGGAGTCCTTTGGGCAACGTGAAAGAGTTGTGTAGCTGGGTCATATGGTAGATTTAGTTTTATTTTTGGGGGAATTCTCAACACTGATTATCATACTTGCTGCTCTAGTTTGCAAACCCTCTAACAATAAATGAGATTCTTTTCCCCCACATCCTCTCCAGCATTTGTTGTAGACTGTTTTGTTGATTTTTGCTATTCTGGCTTGGGTAAGATGCAATTTCACAGTTTTCGATTTGTACTTCCATAGTTGCTAGGAACAATGAAAATTTTTGAGATATTTCTTAGATATTTTTCCTTCTGAGAACTCTCTGTTCAGGTCCTAGGTCAATTTTTAAATGCTAATTTTTGTTTGTTTGATTGTTTGGCTCTTTGAGTTCTTTATATATTCTGGGTATTAATTTTCTGTAAGATGAATATGTTGAAAAGATTTTCTTCTTTCCATAGGCTTTTATTCATTCAATGTTTTTTCTGTAGCTGTATAGAAGTTTATGAGGTCCCATTCATCAATTGCTAGCTTCAATTCTTGGGCAATAGATGACAGTCCTAATCCAAAGTCTTTTCCTCTACCTGTGTTGTGTACTGCCTATATTTTCTTCCAGAAGTTTCAGTGTTCCAGGTTTTAAATTTATGTCTTTAATATATTTTGAGTTTGTTTTTGTAGCAGATTTTTATTTAAATTCTTTACTTGCTACTCACATTTACATATCCATCCCCCCAATTCCCTCACCCTTCCATCCTCCCATGCTCCTCCCCAATCCCCCCAATCCCATCCACCAACTCCTCTCCAGGGATAGTGAGGCCCTCCACAGGGGACCTTCAAAGTCCATCATATTATTGTATCAGGGCTGCAATAGTATCCCACCATAGGGAATGGGCTCCCAAACTCCATTTGTGCTCTATGGATAAACACAGGTTCCACTGTCAGAGGTCCCATGGCCTCTGCCCTGGCCTCCTAGCTGGCACCCACATCCAGAGGTCTTGTATGGTTCAATGCTGTTTCCCCAGTTTTATGATAGTGTCTCCATGCTCTCATTAGGTCAGGTCAACTGTTTCTGTGGGTTTCTCTAGCACCATCTTGGCTCCTTTGTTCATCCATCCTCCCTCTCCACAACTGGATTCCAGGAGTATGGATCAGTGCTTAGCTGTGGGTGCCTGTTTCTGCTTGGAACAGCTACTGGATGAAGGCTCTAGAATCAAGGTAGACATCAGTCTCATTATAGGGGAAGGGCATCAATGGCATCTTCTCCACTACTGCTTGGATTCTTAGTTGGGGTCATCCCTGTGGATCCCCTAACATTTCCCCTGTGCCAGACCTCTCTCCAAACCTGTACTGTCTCCCTCTATAAAGGCATTTCTTTCTTGCCCTCCTCTATTCCTCCCCTCTCTATGACCTTTTGTTCTCCTCCCCCCTCGCCTTCTTCCCTTCCCACCTCCCCAAGAGAAGATTGCATAATCCCTCAAAGAAGGGAATGGGGACAAGTACCCATAAGCAAAGTGGGAGCATGGCAGAAAGTAGCAGATGTTTGATACAGAAATAGTTTCATTCTTTTTCATGTGGACATCCACTTTTTATAAGCACAATTTGTTGATATTTTATTTTCTACAGCTTATGTTATTGATATCTTTCTCAAGGATTAAATGACTGAAATGACATGCACTTACTCATGTTTGAGTCTTTGACTTTGTTCCATTGGTGAACATGTCTATTTCTATGCCAGTGCTATATTGTTTGTATTTCTATAGCTCAGTAATATGTCATAAGTAGGGAATGGTAGTCCCTCTCACATTGTTCTTTTTGGTTCTATCATTTTGCTTGTCAGGGATCTTTTGTGGTTTTATATGAATTTTAGCATAGTTGTTTGTTTCTTCTATTTCTTTGATGAATGAGATGAGGATTTTTATTGGGGTTGCATTGGATCTAGAAATAGCTTTTGGCAAAATTGTCCTTTTATGATATTAATTTTGAATCTTTGAGCATGGGATCTCTTTCCATTTCTTGGTGTCTTATATTTTCTTTAAATGTTTAAAGGTTTTATTATAGATGTCCTCCAAGGCACTGGTTAGGATTATTTCTAGATATTTTTATTTTCTTTGAGGCTATTGTGAATATAAGTTTATTCTTTATATTTGTTCTAGTCCAGTGATTCTCAAACTTCCAAGAGGCCAGTAGAGACATGATTCCTCCTGGGGGAATCCTAAAATTTGGCTAAAAGGAAGGCAGGTTTAACCAGACAAAGATGACCCATTAGATATAGGAGCAAGGTTACAACTAGTGGCTTGTGGTGAATGCATGAAGGGCAGAGTCAGACTGAGCCACTAAGCCAGACTCTGGAGAATGATATGTAGAATCTGGCAGTATAGATCAGTAAATTTGCTGGGTGGTGGTAGCATACACTTATAATCCCAGTACTTGGGAGACAGAAGCAGGCAGATCTCTGTGAGTTTGAGGCTAGTCTGGTCTACAAAGTGAGTTGCAGGACAGGCTCCAAAGCTATAGAGAGAAACCCTTTCTCAAAAAGGAGACTAATTTATTTTATTTTATGTCTAAGGAGGTTTTGCCTTCATGTATACATGTACATTGTGTGTGTGTGTGTGTGTGTGTGTGTGTGTGTGTGTGTGTGTGTGTGTGGCTTGTGAGTGCAAATGTCAGAATCTCCTAGAACTGGAGTTAAGCAGAACTGGAGTTAAGCAGCCATGAGGTTGCTAGGAACAGGAGCTAAATATTTTGGAAGATCTCCAAAAGTTCTTAACTGTTGAGCCATTTTTCTAACTCCCATCCCTTTGTACAGTAGCTATCATTCTTTCCATTTTTTTTGAAAAGTGTCTCATTGTGTATCCCTGTCTGGCATGAAACTCACTATGTAGACCAGACTTGTCTATAAGTCCATCTACTTTAAATATTTACAAAATTTATTTGAAAGTATAAAATTATTTTTACATATATTTACTTAATCCCTGTGCTTGTTTGGATTCCAGAGGACAATTTTCCGTAGTTCTTTTTTGATACATGCATAATAATAGAGGCTACTGTGTTTCAAAATCTGCCAACTTCAAACTGGAAAACTGGTGGAGCAGTTCTTAGTCTAAATCTTAAGACCTAAAAACAAGGGTGAAAAGGTCCCGGTCTGAGCCCAAAGGCCAGAGAACAAAATGCCAAGGTGCAAAGGCAAGAGAAGATTGGTGTCCCAGTAAAAAAAGTGAATATACTTTTGCCATCTTTTTATACTATTTGGGTCCTGTGTTGTTTGAATGGTGCACTATCTCCCCAAAGACATTGTTATGGGTGGGTCTTCTTTATGCAGTCTATGCTTTTTCAAAGCTAATCTCCAGGAATAAATTCATAGAGAAACCTCAAAATAATGCTTAACTAGTTATCTGCGTATTCTTTATGCAAACTAATGCACAATATCGACCATCAAAATGAGGAAAAGTTTCTCTAGTGGCAGAATTGCAAGTGAGTATAATGTGTACACTTGGATCAAAAGTATATATGAGCTTTTTAAAAATCTTTCATATTTCTCAAATTCATGTAGAGTCTTAGTAATCTCTTTGTAGCTCCACATCTATGCTATGCCCACCAATTCATCCCTAACAGTAATAAAACTTTACTTTTATTAATCTATGTTTGATTTTCTTTGACTGTCTCTCCACTAGCTCTAATTTGTATGCAGAGAATAGAATTTCTGTTCAATGGACATCTAACACCCCATTGTCTTGAATTGTTGTATACAAACATAGAGTTGATATTTTATCATGCTTTTGGCTGAAGAAATCACATCGCAACTCTTTTATAGGTCACGTGCATGTATGTGTGTTTGTGTGTTTTTGTGTCTTTATAAGTGTTTCTCTGTGATGACTTAATGATTCCCTCCAGTCTATACTGGGGTAGGTTTTCAACTTGTTCAGGACAGGTTGGCTTCAGTAAGCATAAACAATGGGAGGTTCTGGCTGACCTTATTCTGAACCAGCTCAGCTTTAGCAAAGCAGACTCTGCTAACAAAATATTAAACATGAAAAGCCATTTAGTTTTAGTTAATTCCAATGTCAAAATAAGCTGAATTTCCAATTATCTCATCTTTCCAATCATTTATGCATTAGATTTAAAACATAATACTTTCAAGGATAAATCTATATGCTAAACTTTTAAAATTACTGTAAAAGAAATAAATTCTGAGATGTAAAACAAAAATAGGTAGGCTTCCTACCACATATAATTAAGTAATGCTGTTCCAGAAGTCTCACGTTCAGTTCTTTTAAATATTATTTTGAACTCCATTTAGAGCTAGAGAAAAATAAATGGATAGGCAAATATTATGGAATTTGGTGCTCAGGTTAAAATATGAGGATGTGATCCAACTACCAATCAGATTTATTAATTTTATAAATTTATCATTCATAGACCCAGAATGTGTTTTCATATACACAGGGTGCATGGATTCATTTATAAATAATTCTGAATAAACTTTAAAAATAAGTACAGCATGTTATGAATGCCCAAATTCCAACAACTCAAGAAGTTGAAGTGCATGAAACATGAATTAAGAGATTGCCTTAGCAAAGAAGTGAGAAAATATATAAAACTTAAAATGAAGAAAATAAAGAATTAAAAATGGAAAACGTGTTCAGTTGTAGAGTGTTCATCTAATATACATGAAGTCCTGGGTTCAAGCTCAGTGAAGAAAAGAATTACATTGTAAATATACTTTTTTGAACTGGAAGTTTAATAAATTTTAATGGATTAAAATGCCAAAAATTTAGAAAATGAAAATACAAGTATTTGAAATACTTGTATTCAAAAAATATATTAATTAAGGCAAGGTGAATACAATGCATTTTGAGTTAAAAATTTCAGCCTTTCTATGAACAGTGAAAAAGTGATTGCAATGTAAAATAAGAAAGAATGATTAGTCTTTTTCTTTCTTTGACTGAACAGAGATTATTTCCCTAATATATCTGGATTAGGGTTTTTTCTCCTTCTACTCCTCACAGATCATCATCATATCCTTATCCATCTGGATCCTCCCATTTTCTGTCTCTCATTAGAAAATCATTAGGCTTCTAAGATATTCTAATAAAATATAATAAGATAAAACAAAAAGTAACATATTGGAATTGACAAAACTACTGAACAGTTCTGGGAGATTATCCTTCTGTGTGCTGTGACTATGTATCCCTCTCATTGGTTAAAAGTAAAGCTGAATTGGCCTATAAACAAGCATATTAAGGCTATGTAGTAAAGTCAAACAGAAATACCTGGAAACAGAAGGACAAAGTCTACAGAGATGTGAGCTATACACCAGGGAAGCAAGATGTACCAAAGCACAGGTAAAGCAACAAGACACATTACAATACATAGATTAATAGAAACGGGGATAATTTAAATGTGAGAGCTAGCTAGGAAAAAGACTTAGAAAATAAGACAAACATTTTTTTATAATAAATATTAAGCTTCTGTGTGATTAGTTGGGACTGGGCAAGCAGAACAATAGAAAAGCTGCACGTCTGCCTACAGAAAAGAAGAAAAATAGCTTGAGCAGTGTCAGGAAACAGAAACCCACTTCTTTGCACACTCAAGAATCTAATAAAAACACTGAACTGGAAACAATAATATATATGGAAAGAACATGTAGGGTAAAATAGAGAAATGTCTATAATATAACCTATATTGCATATAATTAATACACATATGATATATATCATGTATATTTATATAATGAATATTATATACATAATATATTTAAATTTAAAAAGAGGAAAAGCTCTCCTAGAGCATTATGAGATAAGAAACCTCCAAAATTATCATTGAGTTCATTTCCTGTTGGACGTTTACTGTAGGGCATACAGACTTGTTAGTAGTTTGTTTGCACAGTTAATCTCCCTTGAAGAAAACTAAATTTTCACTTGCATATGGGTTTTAATTGGAAATGTTTCTGTGTTAGGGATGAGGTTGGGTCTGATGTTTATTGATTTCCATTCAATCTTAGAAAATATTTAATTTTTAATTTCTTTCTTGATCCATTTTTCATTTAGTAGTGAATTTGGTTTTCATGTGTTTTTAGGCTTTCTGTTGTTGTTGATATCCAATTTTTTTCCTAATGTTCTTATAGAATTCAGGGAGTATATCAATTTGTTTAATCTATTAAGACTGGCTTTACATTTAAGGATATGGTCAATTTTGGAAAAAGTTCTATGAGTCACAGAAGGTAAAAGGTAAAATCTTTTGTGTTTGGGGAAAATGTTTTGCAAATATCTGTTAAGTCCATTTGTTTTATAACATTGGTTAGCTCAGGAATTTCTCTGTTTAGTTTTTGTCTTCATGACCTGTTTGGGTCTGGGAGTTGCACAAATATTGAGGATAAAGCCACCATAATTAAATGAGCACAGGCAATTCTATTCTATCACTTCGCTATACCAGAACATCTAACTAGTTAGGGACATTGACAGGTCAGGTTTTGACACCATTACACTGAATGGATAAAGTATCTGCATTTTAACACAAAAGCCACAAGTAGTGGGGTAAAAGTTGATATAAGAAAGAATTTTTACAATTTGAGGTTGAGTTTTGGGTGACAGTACATTCCAGAAATTTGCAATTTGTGATAATATTTTACAACCAATAGTACAATTTGTGATAATAAGATGTTTGTACAATATTAACATGGAGTTTGAAAGATTGTTTACATGTCTGTGGTTATCTTAACAGAGCTCTTGACACAGCTGCCATCTTGTCTTAACTTTTAACCAACTGTTCTTCTCATAACTGCAGAGAATATGTGGCAAGGGTCATGCAACAGAAGAAGCAGGGTAGGTGGCTAATGTTTTTAAATTATTGTGGACTCCACACTGTCTATTGGTGAGAGAAAAGAATTGAAATCTCTCACTATTAGTGTGTGATTAATCTGTAGTAGCATTTCTTCTATAAACATGGGTGCCCTTGTGTTTGGAGCATAGATGTTAAGAATTAAAATGTCATCACTAGAAGTCCAATGCACTATACATTGAGCCACAGAGCCTCATGCCCTGCTCAGTCTTGCTAAAGGGAGGAGGGGGTTGGTCCTACTTCAACTTCCTATGCCAGACTTTGTTGACTCCCTAAGAAAGGACTTATCCCCTATGAGGAGTGGATGACAGGTGGCAATGGGGGCGGTGGGGGCTGCGAAAAGGAGAGAGAGAGGGAACAGTGGTTGGTATGTAAAACAAAATCTAAATTTAAAAATAGTAAATAGTATTTGCCTGGTCAGTTAGAGTAATTAGGATAAAAAATTAAAACATCATCTTAGTGGATTTTTCCTTTGATGAGTGTGTAGTGTCCTTCCCTATCTCTTCTGATTACTTTGGATGGAAATCTATTTTTTTATATAGTGAAATGGATATACTAGTTTGAGTCTAGGATCCATTTGCTTAGGTTATCTTTTTCTATCCTTGTCTATTTTTTTATGTTAAAGTGTGTTTCTTTGATGCAGTAGAAGGATGGACGTGGTTTTTTCTATTATTTTGTTTCTTTTTATTGAGGAATTGGGAACATTGATTTTGAGAGATTATCAATGAACAGTGTTTCTGGATCCCTGTTGTTGGTGTTACTGTGTCTTGGTGGTGGTATTGCTGTGTGTATATGTGAATCGGTTTCCCCTCTTTTTAATTGCTTTCCTGGGATTATTTATTTCATGTGTTTTTCTTGGAGTGCTTAATCTCTATAGGTTTCATTTTCCCTTCCAGCACCTTCTGTGGCTTTGGATATATGGATATATATTGTTTAAATTTCATTTTATCAGGTGTCTCATTTTTGCTAGGTATAGTAGTCTGGGTTGGAATTTGTGGTCTCTTGTAGTCTTCAGAATATCTGTCCAGGCCCATCTGGCTATGTTGATCTCCACTGTGAAATCAGGTACTATTCTTATATGTCTGCATTTTATGGTACTCGGTCTTTTTCTCCTACAGTGTTTATAGCTTCTCTTTATTTTGTATGTTTAACATTAGTCTTATTATGTGCCATGGGAAATTTTTTCTGGTATACTTGTTTAGTGTTCTGAATGCTTCTTGTATCTTGATAGACACCTTTAGGATATTTCCCCTCTATGATTTTGTTCATAATAATTTCTGTGATTTATTCTCCTGATGTCCCCATTATTTGACTGCTGTCTTGTCTCTTTTTCAAATTCTATTACTGTTAGGTTTGGTCTTTTCAATATGTCTCAAATTTAATGGATGTTTTGTGCCAGAGACTTTTTAGATTTAACCTTTTCTTTTATTGCAATTAGCCATTTCTTCTATTGAGTCTTCAAAGTCTGTAATTTTCTCTTCCATCTCTTGTATTCTTTTGGCAGGGTTGCCTACTGTTTGAGTTTCTAAATTTTCCTTTACCATATTTCCACAGTTTGAATTTTCTTTATTGATTTTATTTCCATTTTCAGGTATTTGTTTTATTCATTTCTTTCCCCTGTTTATGTTTTTTATTTTTAAGCAATTAATTCATTTCCTCTTTAGGAACATCTAGCTAATTCATAAAGACTGTATAAGGTGTTCATTTTGTGCTTCAGATATGTTGCATTACACAGGAGCTACTGTGGTAGTGTTTATAGTTTCTAGTAAAGACACTTCCCTGACTGTTACTGATTATGTTTTTATCTGGCATCTAGGCATCTAACATTGTGAAAATTGTAATTATCATTGCTGATATCTGTTATTGTCTTTGTTGAGTGGGTGCTCTGCTCTTTGGTTTCTGTTATCTTCACTTGTTCTTAAAAAATGTGGTGGCTGTTTGTTGCCTGGACGAAATTTTAGGTATTTTGATTGGTGTGGCTACAGTGTTTTTATGCCAAATATGATTTTAAGTTTCAGAAACTGACAATTAATAATAAAGATGGAGTAGGAGGAACTGAGTGGGTCCACAGGAGTGAGGAAATCAGGGTGTTCCACAAGAATCTTTTTATTTCCCTAGAGAATAATGGGGACAACATGTAGGGAGAGGCTGCAACAGGTAGTCTGTATAGAAGTGGTGATGAGTCTAGGTGCTGGATATGGAAGAGAGAAAGTGCAGATCTAAAGATTCTGTCCCTGCTTTTAGCTGGCCTACTAGCTTCTCTGGAAGGCTTGGCCTTTGGGATTTCACAAAATGTCTGCTTGATTTGGGTGCTGTGAAACATGATGATTTGGAGGAAGGTTGGAGGAGAAGGTTTCCTTAATCAACTGGGGATGGTTACAAAAATGAGGGAGAGTCTATAGCAGATAGTTTGCTACAGACAATGGGATGAGACGGGTGGGTTGGATTTGGAGCAGAGGAGGAAGAGAAAAAAACTCATCTGTTAGGCTGCATGCCTATTGGGGAAAAATGGCATAGGATTCCCAGAAATTGTCTGCTGGAGTTGGGGACTGCAATAAAATAATGAGTCAGGGGCATGAAAGGTAAGCAGGGAAGTTCTTTGTAATCCCCTGGGGTGGGGGAAGACAATGAAGAGAGGTTAGAGCAGATCTGGTACAGAGTTAAGGGTGAGGCTGGGAGATTGGATTTAGAGGACTGGAGTGGGTCAGGGGAGATCTGAGGTTAGGCTAAATTTTTCCCTAGCCAGAATGGACCATGGGTTCCAGGAAATACCTGCTGGAGTTGGGTGCTAGAAAAAAAGCAATGAGAAGGAAGAAGGAAGCTGTAAAGAGACATTTTATATGATCTGTTGGAGACAGATGGGGTCAGAGAGAAAGGAGAAGCCAAAGTAGATGGCTTGTTACAAAGCTGGGGATGAAACTGAGGGATTGGATTACAAGAAGTGGAGGAATAGATGGTGATCTGTCGTTAGCCTTCCCTAGCTGGAGAGGCCTGAAGGTTCATAGGGACATTTTTTAAATTTTAAAATACCAGTAAATTTTAATTTTATCTATTTTGCCATTATAGGGCAAAAGCTTTGCATTTGTATTAAAAGTTTTCTGTCAACCTAGAAGGTAATTATGTTACCTGATATTGTTTAAAACCCATAGCAGAATTTTATGTACTTTGCTGTAACCTACCTACCTGATGTTTCTTCCAATGTGTTTAGAAAATTCCTTATTGCATGACTTCATATATTCAATGTAGACATGGTCCATTATAATAAAATCATACCATATAGGGAAAAATGGGTTTTTAAGAAGTACAGGTAGATGGTAAGTGAGTACATGTGTCCTGGAAGTACAAGGAACACTACTGAAGACAGAAGGCTATAAGTGGATGGAGTAGCAGGGAAATAGGAGAGAGGAGAGACAGAAAGACCAACAACAATTTATATAAGAAAATACAAAATGAAGTGACTACTTTGTATGCTAATTCTTAGGTGAAAAGAAAGTAAGTACAATATATGTATTACTGAAGTAAAAATGAAAAATACTGCTACAAATATTGTAGCATATTGTAAACTCTGTTGGGCATATAACAAGTAATGCAACTTGGTCATAACCAATGCATGTGTTCTATTTTAAGAAAACAGTTGACCAAACAGATTGTATCATTACACTTGCACTCACAGTCAAATTGATTGTTGATTGGTTTTTTTCCACATCTTTACCAATACTTAAGTGTTTTCTGTATTTCTATTTTTAGTGATTCTATTATTATTATTATTTGTAGTGTTAATTGAAAATTTTTATAAAGGCATGAGGTAAGGATTTATGTATTATATGTAATCTCTAAAACATTTATTAAATATATCATCAATATTTTTATTGTCAGCATCTTATGAGAAGCAACTCGCCAGAGAAACTCTGTCTCAAAAAACCAAGAAACAAAAGTAACTCACTCTTTTGAAACCATCAAGGCATTATGAGTTACTATACATATGGAAGTAATAAATACTCATATGAACTGAAGTTCCCTCCTAAAAGCCACATCTATCTTCAAGATATTATAAAGCTGACAGACATATTAGGATTTACTGATTGTGGAGAATTATAATGCTAAAGAATCTGAGCTGAATTATCTTTTAGTATCCTTGAATTACTTAACTGTCAATCAATGCCTATCTTGGTGTCTGGCCTTACAACCTTCTTACTATTAAGCAATACCTTTAAGGGTGTATTAACCAACTCTACCAAGGCAAAAGTTAGTAATGTCATCATTTAGCATTTCAAAAGTATAATAGGAAATTTCCCACCTATTGGATGTTCAGATAAATATATATTGGATATTAAATATATGAAATG
Source organism: Cricetulus griseus (assembly GCF_003668045.3). Classification (NCBI taxonomy): domain Eukaryota; kingdom Metazoa; phylum Chordata; class Mammalia; order Rodentia; family Cricetidae; genus Cricetulus; species Cricetulus griseus. The sequence goes on from NC_048604.1 coordinate 87,197,969, forward strand.
TTCCTTAATTTATGACTTATCATCTGTAACTATAATAACTTTATGAAAGTTCCATGGGCAGCCTATTGCTGAATTTATCATACACCTGAGCCACAGACCATGAAGTACTCAAACTTAATCTGAAAAATTCATCCCTATCCTCTAGCTTTCTTACGGTTGAAAGGTTCTATGAAAACTACCAGAAGAAAAAAGGAAAGACCAACGTTACTTATCTGTGACCCCGGTAGGATATAACTATAACAGCCTGAAAAGTCATGCACATTGATGCAATGTGGCACACATGTTATGGGAATAAACAATCACTTTCTGAGTGACTTTTAGCACACTGCTGGGGATTTAAGGCCCACTCTACAAGATGACACCTAAACTTGGCACACTGATTGGGCATAAGAACTTATGGCTAGACAAATTGTAAGCCCAAGGAAAGAACTACAATGGATCATGACCCTTTGAAACTGTATACCCAATAAATGTTTTCTTTTTTTAAGTTATCTTTGTCATATTGTTTTATTATAGCAATAGAAAATAACCTAATATATTCTGCTAAATGACTATACTATTAAACTTACTTCTAATGACTCATTATTATGCCCATTATTTGAAGATCTCTCAGCCATCATCAGAAAAGGTCCTTCTTACATTAGATAGTGATTAACCCAAAGACTAACAACAGATCAAGAATTCTTAGCCCCAAATGGCTTATCTGTATTATAGCCTGTCCACACCAAGCTCAGAGAACATGGTGGAAAAGGAGGTAGAAAGACTGTAAGAGATCTTGTCCCATTTCCCCATTGGGAGCATAGGGGAGAGGGGAGGGAACTAGGAGAATGAGAAGGGGAGAAGAGGAGGAGTGAGGAAGACATGATGGCACAGGGAGGTTGAGTTGGGGGAAGAACAGAAGAGAGCAAGATAAGAGATAATATAATAGATGGAGACATTATAAGTTTAAAGAGAAATCAAGCACTAGGGAAATATCTGGAGAGCTACAAAGATGACACCAACTAACAATCTAAGCAACAGAGGAGAGGCTACCTTAAATGCCCTCTCCTGATAATGAGATTTATGACTAATTCATATGCCATTGTCGAGCCTTCATCCAGCAACAGGTGGAAGTAGAAGCAGACACCCACAGCTAAACCTTGAACTGAACTGAAATCCACATGAAGAGAAGGACTGATGAGCAAAGGGGTCCATACCAGGCTGGTGAAACACACAGAAACAGCTGACCTGAACAAGGGAAAACTATTGGTCACAGACTGATAGCTGGGAAAACAGCATGGGGCTGATATAGGCCCTCTGAATGTGGGTGTCAGTGAGGACACCTTGGAAATCTATGGGGCCTCTTGTAGTGGAACAGTACTTTTCGCTATCATAGGAATGGACTTTAGGAGCACATCCCACATGGAGGGATACTCCCTGAGCCTAGACACAAGGGAGTTGACCTAGACCCTATCCCAAAGAATGTGACAGACTTTGAAGACCGCCCCATGGAAGGCCTCACCCTTCCTGGGGTGCAGAAAGGGTATGGGATGGGTAGGGCATTATTTGGGGGGGGGCAAGGGAGGAGGGAAGAGAGAGGGACCTAGGATTGACATGTAAAATAATTTTCTTTCTAATAAAAAAACAAAAACAAAAAAGACTGTAAGAGTCATAAGTGATAGATGGCCACAAGGAAACAATATTTTCTGGATACAACAGAGCAGTTGTCCATATGGCTTCACAGAAGTTCATTCAGCATGAACAAGAGCTATACAGGCTCAGAACAGACAAAATTCTAATGTGGATAAGGAAGATAGACACAAATTTCCATCCCTTGGTATTGAAAATTGATAGCTGCCAAGTGAGAGTCAGATTTCTTTAAGAATTGGACTCTGGTGAGTAGATTACCTTCCAGTGAAGGCCACATATAGGAGCATGTGGGCAGAATAATCTGGATTTGAGCAAGTAGGAAATGTGTGATAGATCTGGAAGAAGTTTCGTGAGGGAATGAATATGACCACAATTCATTTAATGGAATTCATAAAGAATTTTAAAAAGAGAAAAATAATATAATAAAAAAGTAAAACTTTATGAAAATATTGCAATTATAAAACTTGTTCGGGACCACGTGAATCCATATTACAGGAACAGTCAGCAATTATGTGGCTCAAAAATAAACATCTCATCACTTTCAATGTGAGAGCTATGGTATACAATGACACGCATCATAGAAAAAATCACATTTATTAAACTATCCATCAAACAAAATTTTCAGTGTAAAAGTGCTATGAATTGCCAAGTCATACTTAGGTTCCATACTGTTTTTAACTTTTCTTCCTTGATGTGATTTATATGCAAATACAGTTACCTATAGTTTGAGCTATTCTTGTGCTTGGAGCACACATTAGGCCCATCTGGTATTCAAAGATAATCTGAACATATCTACCTAACAAAGGGCAAGTTTGCATAAAAGCTATTGTAGCTCTAGGGCCATGTTTAGCCAGTACCAGGTGTAGTCGGGATATAGATTTACAGTATGAAATTTCTTTTATATAAGCTTTTGTTTGGTTGTTTCAAGTAAAACAAATATGTTCTTTTTTTAAACTATCATTCTATGTAATCTCTGAAGAGATGCTGTTTGATCTGTTTTTGACAAATACTACAAAGGATTAGAACTAAATAGATTAAATTCAACTGAACGCTATAGTCTTCATAGTTAGAAAATATGCCTTCTAAAATGTAACATTTAACTGCAATTAATAATCTGAATCAGTAACTTCTTTGAAATCATAGTAAATAGATCCTAGGAAAATTCCAAAATCCCTGCTTCAAGATACCAAAGAACACTTTAGTCTTGCTTTATGCCATATTTTTTATGAATGGTTTTCATTTGCTTCTGTAGGCTCTTGAGCTGAACAAACACCTACCACTACACAGTAGATAGAAAATGATTTGTGCAGTATTTTGGAAAGTGCTGTGCTTTTTTGTAATGCTCTAAGATCCAGAGAATGAGAAAATCAGCTATGAGATTTTATCTCTAGAAATTACAGAGAAACTTCACCTATGTTTCTTCAACAAATAACTGCCTAACAAGACCTTCATAAGGATAACAAAAATAAAAATGCTAACATGAAAGGGCGAAATCTTATGAGACCCCACCCGTAAATGGAAGTACAGGCAACTAAAGAATGCTGAATGTAGTAGAAATAATCTTCCCCAGAGATAAGTCTCTAGGGGGAACCCTGGTGGTGCCATACTGGGAAAGGAACCCTGCAAAGAGATAAGAATGAAAACCTGGTGCAGATTGATGTTATCAACCTGGATCAGACATCATGGACTCTGATAACAGGCAGTTTAAACTCAATGTATTTAAGCCCAGTATAATTGGGAAAATGTTTGCTAGTGTAATACAATCCCCATTTCACAAGGAAGCATAATTACATTGAAAGTCAACACAGGCTACCTGTACTAGCTTAAGGGCATAAGGGTCTGGTCTAGTTTCATTCATACAGATAGCATAGAGGCCACTTGGGATAATAGTTGTCTTTGGTCCTGGTTGTGGGAGCTTGGAGGAGCCTCTGTCTTTAAGGGTTATTTAGATTACTAGTGACCTCCAGTCTTGGTTGTAAGAGTCTGATATGGTCTGTTACAGCAGATAATGCAGATCACTAGACTATTAATCATTTCCAATTCTCACCTTTCTGAGTGGAAGAACAGATTTTTCATCTTTACCATTGGAAAGATTATCCTGTATGCTCAACATTCCTGATATCTCTGGAGATCTGTGGCACAAGGACATACATTCTATGCTGCCAACAAATTTCCTAACTGGTTATCAAACACTAAGTGGTCAGTCTTGAAATAATATGATAATATACATACAAATAACAATAAAAGAACTGGTCAGATCTTGTGTGTGTATATGTGTATAATATGTATATATGTATATAATGCAGCATATAATGGTGTGTGTGAATGTGTGTATAACAATAGCAAAGAAATAGAGGCCACAACTTAAGGGACAATGGGTGTAGGAAACATGGAAAATTGCATGGAGGACAGGGAAGGTAGAATATTGTCTAATTTAAAAAAATAGTCAAATTATGCTAAGAATAAAGTCTATAAGATAGTGATTTGTCCTGGCAATTTTGAGTAGTTTCTAAACATATCATCCATTATAAATACTTCTGTGTTTGTCAAATATATTGCCTTCAGTATATCACTCTTACTAAATTCTTAGGGAAATCCTTCTTGATCACAAACTATCATAAATTCCTTATGTGTTAGCTAGAGAGACAGAAACAAGTGCTATTGAGGTCATTTCTTTTCAAGAAGAAAATAGAAAATCAAGCTAATCCTGGCATTACATACTGAACAATGCTGTCTTACTATAATTCCCTTCAGCACATCACAATTTTAGACATATTTTGTTCTCTAGGACTCTTTTGGGATGTATATTTTAGAGAACTTTACAACTATCTTCTTTCTTATTTCTTCTAAAATTTAAAATGTATTGTCTTTCCTGAAGCTCTTACCAGTTTCACATCCCAGGAAATACCTTTATAACAACATGCAAACCAGTTATTTAAAATATAATCACCAAATATGATAAAGTACCTCAATATCTGACCTCTGCAGGAACAGAGAAGCCTAACTTAGTGGGTGTCAATGAGAAAACACAAATGACTTAATACCAGAAAAGTAAAATAGAAAGAAATATGGGAAACTGAAAAATAACTCTATTAGCTGCACAATGTGCTAAAAATATGCTCTGCAATAAACAGTCACTCACCTGACATATTCCCACATTTGTGCAGTAGCTCATCCCAGAGTTAAAACCCTTCCCACTTTTGTTTTAGGGGACATACTTTAGTCTTTATTTTACTGCAGTAGACTAAGTAAAGTTTTCTTTGTCTACTTAATTTAATCTAGTATAGATTTGTCTTGACATTATACATTAATGAAGATAGAGTTGTTTTAAAAATATCAGTTTGTCTACATTTTTCAGTTTTATTTACTGAGAGAAGATCTGCATAATATATCCTGTAATACATGATTTTGAAAACTTTCTCTTTATATTAAACAATATATTCTTCTAAATTCGAGTAAGTAGTTTCTTTGGTGTAGTCTGGACTAAAAGATTTCCTAGGATGTGGGACTTTCAAGGTGAACTCAGAGAATGTTTCTGCCAAAATGAAATATTTTGTCAGCCTATTCCAAATATGACATTTCTTTATGCCTTAACCTTATCTGGAAATTTTAAAAACTCTAAATATCCTGGTGATAGAGTCATTTTTCATAGTTCAAATTTCATTCTTTCAAAATCTAGTTTCAAAATTGTGTATCAAAAATACTTTAATCAACTACATGAGAAACACAAAGAAATAACCTACTTATATTCTCCTCTAATAATTCACACCAGTAACGTGAAATGTAACATGCTTTTACATCATGCTGCATGAGATTACTATAAAACCTTGATTAAAAACAAAAAACCATAAGGAAAAAATAAACTTCAGATAGAACACTGAAATTGGATCTTTTTTTAATTTTTTAATACCAAACATTTTTTTATTTTATTAGTTCAAATTAGGAACAAGCTTGCTTCAGATGTCAATCCCTTCTCCCTCTCCCTCCACTCCCTCCCAACATCCCACCTGTCCCTAGCCATCCACTCTCCAATCTCCAGGCAGAGTAAGGCCCTCAAAAGGGGCTCCCCAAATTCTACCACATCATCCTGGGCCAGGCCTAGGCCCTTCCCCATGTGTCCAGGTCAAGAAAGCATCCCTTCACTTGGGATGGGCTCTCAAAATCACTTCTTATTTTCCATTCATTTATTTAGCTCATAAATAAAGTCATGCACAATTATGATACATTGGATCTTTTTAACATAAACCATTGAAAATAAAACTTTTAAGAGAAATCCTTCAGAAACTGTCAACCTACATCTTTCAGAATTACAAAAATGAGGGTAGAGAAAAGTAAAGACTACTCCAGACTGAGTAAGTGGATATTACTAATTATTCAACTGCTAACGAAAAGTGCTACGGATAAAAATATAATACAGAAGAAGTCAAATTTTAGGTTAATAGAGAGTTTGATTAGATGCTAGATACAATTACTTAAACTAATGGAGACTTTAAACTATCATTTAAACTAATGGAGACTTAAGACAAACAAAATAGTTGGGAAGCTTTGTAACTTACAAAAAGAAAACCTGCATGCATGCTCTGACTTGAGGCTCTGAAAAAGAAAGTCAGAGGTGGGTGACTTTTAAGAGAACATTTATTAAGCTTTCTTGATTACCTCCTAAGTTGTAAGAAAGTGGAAAAGTGTGAGTAATCTGGCTGTGGTTAACTATGTTCTGACCATTCTTGACTGAGGGCTTCAAAAGTCATGCTTTAGGTTCATGCAAGGACCTATACATTTTTAAGTCAGTATTCTATTGATGCAAATGCTCTAGCTATTATCCTTTTCATTCATTCATTCATCTATTTTTATTTTAAAGATATGACTCTCAATTCTTAGCTTAATATAGTACATAAATGCATGTATATGAATATATTCTCTTTAATAAATAACACAACTTCCCTACAAAACCTAAATCCAGAGATAATAGAAAAGTTGTTGAGTCGCTCCAGCTAGCAATACAAAACAAAAGAAATTTGAAAATTTTCTGAACACCTTCATGCCCTTGTTTCAGAACATTTTGGAATTTTTAAGCACTTGTGAACACATAGAAAAATTGACTACATTATCATAAGATATTTGATGGCATAGAAAAAGTCTTACCAATACTTTTTAGCACTGAGTCAAATAACTTTGTTTGTTCATACTTAAGATGTATTTATTATCCTTTTCATTCATTCATTCATCTATTTTTATTTTAAAGATATGACTCTCAATTCTTAGCTTAATATAGTACATAAATGCATGTATATGAATATATTCTCTTTAATAAATAACATAACTTCCCTACAAAACAATAAACATTGTAATTGAGCACATCATATTTAGTGGCTTTCCTGTACTAACTTCAACATATACTAAAATATTTTGTTGCTTATTTCCATTAAGATATAAATAAAGGTTTAAATTCCAAACAAAACCAGAGTAAATATGCCAAGTAATATATATATATATATATATATATATATATATATATATATATATATATTCTCCATATTCTCCAAAATCTTGATCAAGAGAAAAATTAATTAAAAAGGCATTTTAATCCCAAACATGTACACACCAAACTCTGGTGTACCTAATTTTATATAAAGCTTACTATTATACTCAAAGACACAGCTGAAAATAAAACCATTGATAGTAGATGATTAAAAAACACCACTTTCTCCAATAGATAGTTTATCAGCTAATGTAGATGTGGGGATCTGGAACACTTACTGTTTTCAGTGAATATTGCTATAGCCACCATGGAACTTAAGGTAGACATAGATCTAGAAATAGAATTACCAAATGACTCCAATATACCACTTTTGGGAATATAATCAAAGGTCTTCACATCCTACTATAGGGATTGTTTCTCATCCATATTAATTGCTGGTCTGTTCACAACATCAAGGAAATTGAAACTATATATATATATATATATATATATATATATATATATATATATTCTTTAAATTCCATGAACTTTTCAGGTAAATTGATGGAGCTGAAGCTGGAAATACTCAGAGTGCAGTAACCCAGGGTCAGAGAAAAATGCCACGTATTTTCTCTCATATGTGGGTGCTAGCTTTCAATCTTTAGTTCTGTGTGCTTAAGTTAGAGTACATATAGAAGTCAAGAAACTAGTAAGGGACCATGAAGAGGACTTGGATATGGTAGATTTACTTTCATCTTTTTGAGCACTCTCCCCAATGCTGCAGATTTTTTAAACCAGTTTTCAATCAGCAGATGAGGATTCCATTTTTCCCTACATTTCTAGAATTTGCTGTTGGTGCTTCTGTTGATCTTTGCTACTCTGACTGGCATAAGATGAAATCTCATAGTTCTTTTGCTTTATACTTCCTTAAATGTTACTGATGTTTTTATAATTTTCAGACATATCTATTTCTTCTCTTGAGAACTCTGTTCAGGTTCATAACCAAGTTATTATTTTTAATACCTATCAATATAACATTGTGGGTATTTCTTTTTATAATTCTTTTTAAAATGTTTTTTATACCCTTATAAACCAAGTTAGTGCTGCTTTTTGGAGGAGTACCTCTCAAGATTGAAACTTTCCAACCTGCAGGAAAGCTCCTTAAATCAGACAGTAAAGAATGCAAAACAACTTCAGGAAACACCTGAAACTGACCAGATTCATTAGGCCCATTTCTCCAAAGAATAATCAACAAAGTCTTCTGAGTGCTACTCTCAGACAAGCCATTTGCAAAGCAGATGTTTGAAACCAGACTAGCTCCCTGAAAAAAAGCAGAAACCAGCTGAACTGCCAGGGAGATGTTCAGAGAAACTGAGTCTCTTGGAAATGGTGCTCATTAACCTGTTGAGCCATTTGCAGGTTGTGAAGTGTGCTCCAGTTTCCACCTTTTGTGATCTGTCATCCATAATAGGGTGGGCTTTGGTGATATAGCTGTCTTTGAGTTATTCTACTCCTGTACGCAATCCTTCATCCATATTATCATAAATAACCCAAATAAAGCTTATTGGTTCAACAAGTTGGAACTTGGTGACATCTATACATTGGTCTATCAAGGGTTCCCTTTTATGAGGTGGATAAACATGCATATTGTGTCTTACTAGGAAAAGTCTAGTCACATAACATCTTGGCATATATGTGTGAGGGTAAGGCCATCTCCTGGAGCATGAGAAACCTAACAGTTGTCATATCATCCCAAAAATGACTTTTCCTCCCCCAACCAGTATCTAATCCAGATAGATCCTTAGTAAGGGATGAAGTCTGGAGATCATCTACCCCATCTATGTGAGAATTTGACGGGTTTGCCTTTAACTTAAATTTTATTTGCTCTTTGCCAACCTTAACCTTAAATTTTCAAGACTACAAGAATCTTTCTCATCTTACAAACTGTCTGAAGTCAAAAAGTCAAAACATCACTGGCAATTTTAGAAGACATTCTTTGTAAACTTAATCCAGAAATTAGTAAAAGAAACCAATTTAGTTGTGGGTGTCTGCTTCTACTTCCACCAGCTGCTGGATGAAGGCTATAGGACAGCATTTAAGTTAGTCATCAATCTCATTATCAGAGGAGGGCATTTAAAGTAGCCTCTCTTCTGTTTCTTAGATTGTTAGCTGGTGTCCAGATGCAGAGAAGTTTGAGTGAAGAGCAACGGGATCCAGACCAGGCTAGTGAAACCCACAGAAACAGCTGACCTGAACATCGGGGAATGCTTGCTCGCCAGACTGATAGCTGGAATGCCAGCCTGGGACTGATACAAACCCCAGGAACATGGGTTTCTGTGAGGAAACCTCGGAAATCTATGGGACCCCCCTGTAGAAGTTCAGTACTTATCCCTAGCATAGGTGTGGACTTTGGGAGCCCATTCAACTTAGAGGAATACTCCCTGAGCCAAGACACACAGGGGTGGGCCTATACCATATCCCAAAGGATACAATAGACTCTGATGACTCCCTATGGAAGGCCTCACCATCCAGGGGGGAGCAGAAAGGATATGTGATAGATAGGGTTTAAGTTTGGGGGGCATGTGGTAGGGGAGGATGGGAAATGGGATTGTCATGAAAAACAATCCTGTTTCTAATTCAAATTTAAAAAGTAGAAAAAAATAAAGTTAAAAATTCAAAAAGAAAAATAAAGAAACCAATTTGAGCTTATAAATATTAATTTGTTCAATAGGCAGATGCTTTAGTTAGTGTGGACCCTTACAAACTAAATTATACTATCTATGTGGCTAAATATATAAGCTGAATTTCATGAAAATCTTTTGTATTGCAGTTTGCAAACAGCACATTCTTTTTGCATCTTTGCTTTCATTTTTGAAAAATCATGATTTTCAAGATTTTTTAAGAATATCCATACTTGTTTAATTGAGTAAAGTTTATTGGAATTATAAGGTCTTCTTTTTGTTTAATTAACTAATTTATTTTACAACCTAGCTGAAACTTCCCCTCCCTCCTATCCTACCAGTCCCTCTCCAACACCCTCCTGTGTTCCCACCCACCAATTCACTTCTCTTACATTTCTGTTCAGGTCAGGTCTCCCATGGATATAATCAATTTCTCTGCTATACTAATATATTTGTGCCTCCTAATTGCCATCACAGAGCTTTCATCTACTAACTCTTGGAAACAGATGCAGACACACAGCCAGGGAATCCTGCAGAAGAGGAGGAAAAAGGATTGTAGAAGCCAGATGGGTCAAGGACATCACAAGGAAACTCACAGCAACAACTAACCTGGGTTAATAGAGACCCACAGAAACTGAACCAAAAACTAGGGAGCCTGACTGGGACTGACTTAGGTACTCTGCATATACGATTTCCTTGATGCCATCTAAAATCAGGATACTGTCTGTGCTTTTGCCTAGTATGTTTTTAGTCCCGCAATTCATGGTATTATACTGTCCTTGATATTGTGATGCTCCGTTAGAAAAGGGTGACCTGTCTTTATTAATTTTGGACAGTTATTTGGTTTTTTTTTTTTTGGTTTTTTTGAGACAGGGTTTCTCTGTGTAGCTTTGGAGTCTATCCTGGCACTCGTTCTGGAGACCAGGCTGGCCTCGAACTCACAGAGATCCGCCTGCCTCTGCCTCCCAAGTGCTGGGATTAAACACGTGTGCCACCAATGTCCGGCGACAGTTATTTGTTTTTCATGTTTTTTGCTTTCTTTTTTTGTAAATTAGAAACTATCTTATTTTACATATCAATCCCAGTTTCCTCTCCCTCCCATCCTCTCATGCCTCCCTGACCACAAGCCCCAGTCACACTCCCCATACACTCCCCAGGGAGAGTAAGGCTGTCTATGGGGGATCATCAAAGTCTGTGACATCATTTAGTGCAGGACCTAGGGTCTCCCCTGTGTATTTAGGATGAAAAAGTATCCCTCCATGGGGGAATGGGCAAAACCCATTCATGCACTAGGAATAAATAGTGGTTCTACCTCAAGAGGCCCCAAAGACTGCTAAGGCCTCCTAACTATCACCAACAGTTTTTCTTATGCAGCATGTTTACCTGAAATTAATATATATCCATTTTCACTTAAATTAGAAACAAGATTGTTGGGGTCACTCCTATGGACGCCTAACATCCACAGGGATGACCCCAATTAAGAATCCAAGCAGTGGTGGAGAAAATGCCATTGATGCCCTTACCCTATAATTAGATTGGTGTCTACCATGTTTACCATTCCTAGAGCCTTCATCCAGTAGCTGTTCGAAGCAGAAACAGGCACCCACAACTAAGCGCTGAACCAATCTCCTGAAATCCAATTGTGGAGAGGGAGGAAGGATGAGCAAAGGAGCCAAGACAGTGCTGCTGAAACCCACAGAAAGAGTTGACCTGACCTAGTGAGAACATGGAGACTCTAGTCATAAATCTGGGGAAACAGCATTGTTCTGAACCAAGCCCTCTGAATTTGGGTGCCAGCTAGGAGGCTAAGACAGTCTATGGGACATCTACAGTGGAGCCAGTCTTTAACCTTAGAGCACCAATGGACTTTGGGAGCCCATTTCCTATGGAGGATACTATTGCAGCCCAGATACAGCAAGGAGGGCCTAATCCCTCCCCCAAACAGTATGACAGACTATGAAGGTCCCTGCTGGAGGGCCTCACTATCCCTGGGGAGGAGTAGGGGGATGGGTTGGGGGGTTGGTGGGGAATATGGGAGGATGGGAGGGTGAGGGAATGGGGGAATGAATATGTAAATATGAGTAGTAATTAAATAATTTAAAGAAAAAAGACTCTAAAAAAGAAACAAATTGTTTTACATGTCAATCCCAGTTTCCTACCCCTCTCTTCCTCCCCTGGCCCCCATTAACACCCTACCTATCCCATACCCTTTCTGCTCCCCATGGAGGGTGAAACCTTCCATGGGGCATCTTCAGAGTATGTAATATCCTTTCAGAAAGGGCCTAGGTCCTCCCCATGTGTCTAGGCTGAGGGCGTATACCTCTATATGGAGGGGACCTCCCAAAGTCCATTCCTATGCTAGGGATAAGTACTGATGTACTACAAGAGGCCCTATAGAATTCTGAGGCCTCCTCATTGACACCCACGTTCACAGGGTCCACATCAGTCCCATGCTGATTTCCCAGCTTTCGGTCTAGGCACCATAAGCTCCCTCATGTTCAGCTCAGCTCTTTGCTTTGGAGCCTGTCCTGTAACTAGCTCTGTAGTCCAGGCTTGCCTTGCACTCACCTACCTCTGCTTCCCAAGTGCTGGGATTGCCAGCTGATGTGGCAATATATTTTTTTAAAAAGACAAGTATTCAAAGTGTGATTCTTTATAAATCCAGTCCCAGAACTTGGAAGTTTGAAGTGGGAAGATTGTCATTAGATATAGGCCAATTTAGGCTTCATATCCCTATGCTCTATGCCAGCTTGGGCTTCAGAGGGAGACTTTATCTCAATCACTATATACAAGTAAATGGGCAGTGGGGCTGGAGAGATGCTCTGGTCACTAAGACCACTGGATGCTCTTTAAGAAGACACACACCATATTAAGCACACACATAATAGTTTACAAGTGTCTGTTATTCCAGTTCCAGGAGATCCAGTGCCTTTTTCTGACCTCTGCAGGCACTATACACATGTGAAGCACATACAAACATGCAAGAAAAATACACACAATAAAAAATAATTTTTTAAAGAAAGAATTGATGGAGCTGGAGAGATGGCTCAGAGGTTAAGAGCACTGGCTGCTCTTCCAGAGGTCCTGAGTTCAATTCCCAGCAACCACATGGTGGCTCACAACCATCTGTAATGAGATCTAGGTGCCCTCTTCTGGCATGGAGGGATACAAGTGGGCAAAAAGAACACTGTATACATAATAAATAAATAATTTTAAAAAAGAACTGATGTGGCAAGCTGTTTTATTTTAACCTTGTTAAAGAAGCTTTTGTTTCCTATAGGCAAAAGGAAGCTGTGACTGATTACCCCACTCAGCTTGAAGTTCTGACATATGAATCACATAAATTCCTGGTATAATGAGCACAATCACGATTACTCCTGTCAGCATTTCTGTTACCTGAACTTTAAGAAATACAGACAAGCACTTGATGATGATTGACTTGTAGCCTCCAGCCAATACCACTGCTGGTCGCACAGCTAGGCTCCCTTCATGCTCTTTTCTTGCTGAAGAGAAGATGATGTGTGAAAGCATCCTGAGGATGTCAGAGGCACTGAGTCTGCAATCAAGACTGTCTTGCTACTGAGCGGTGGTACTTCCACTGATTTGAAATACCCACATGTTTCTTGTGCACTGAGGAAATACCCTTCACCTGAGATGATGTTCCTTTATTTGTGCCATCCTGCAGTGTGGAAGAAGAGTTCCTTCCTTTCAGAGGACTCCAGTATTCATCATGTAAATAATTTAGAGTGAGTAAGGAATTCTACCATGTTTCACTCCATGCAACAGTGGAACTGCAGTTCAAATTCAACTTCCCATCTTAAAGAAATAATCAGAATTAATCATTTTGATTTAGTTTTGAGCAAGGGCTTCTTACACAGCCCAGTTTGCTCTTAACTTGTAATTCTAAATCATCACTCTCTTATTGTTCAGATTATAGACCTGTCAATGAGACAATTCATCTCAATTACTAATTTACTCAATACTTACTTAGAACCCAGAATATATAATTGCCTTTCATAAAACATTCTGTCTTCTGTGATAGTTCAGTAAAGGAAGGAAATAAGTAAAGTTACTTGAAAGCAATTATGCAACATTCTAAAAATATACAGTTGTCTATAAATTTTAAAATCAATTTAAAGTGCGGAAAATACATCTCTTTAGTTTTCATTTTATGTTGCTCTATTGCTGGTATAACTATCATCATCCATTTTAGATTAGAGAATAGGAAATAAAGTATACAATATACAAGCACATACATGTTTGAACACGGGCACATATAGTTTTAGCATTTAAGGACTCCATTTGGTGAAATTATTTCTGTATCCTATGTGTTTACCTTTTAACATTAGATCCTAGCTACATTTCTTTGTGCACATATCAATTATAAAGTTCTGGTGATTCATGTACACATCTTCATTTGAAGTCAGTAGCCATTCCTTCTAAACAACTATGTTAGTATTCAAGTATTTTTTTTCTTAGTAAGCACTTGTTGAAGCATCATAAAGGAACTCCCTTTCATGAAGAAGGCCCGACTAGATGTATACTCTGGAATCATAACATTTACATAGCACCTATTGTGACTTAAGGCTCCGATCTCAATTCTGCTAAGAAGTCACTTTCACTGGTTTTATGAAATAACTTCAGACCAATTATCGCTCATGTAATGTCATCATCATATGCATATGAATATATGGAGATCAGAGATGCATATCCAAGCAAATCTATTGGATATCTGATACATAAAATAACTGACCAGGTGCTTATCTTTGAAATGAATCTCCTGCTCTAGATTGGCAACTATATAACAAAACAAACATCATAGAGATCAATGAAAAAATAAAAGATCAGAATTCATTTTTTTTATTTCTTGGGTTTTCAAGACAATGATTCTCTATGTAGCTTTGGAGGCTGTCCTGGAACTCACTCTATAGATCAGGGTGGCCTTTAACTGATGAATAGGTTGAAAGTGAAAAGATGAAGAAGATGTCCCATGAAAATAGTATCCAGAGAAAATTAGGGTAACAACAAAGATAAAATTATTACTCAAAGTAAAAAATAGACTACATAAATTGATGAAAATCCAATCCATCAGGAAAAATTATAAGCATATACACATCTTAGAAGTGTAAAATATATGAAGAACTCACAGAATCAGGACTTGCCCATGATGCTTACCTGGTTTTAGAGAACCTATTTATCATCCTTGAATGACTTACCCAGCCTTGCTGCAAGGGCAGGGAGGAGCTTGGTCCTACCTCAACTTTATATGCCATGCTTTGTTGACTCCCATGGGAGGCATGGCCCTTTCTTAATAGAAAAGGGGAAGGAGTGCATGGAATGGGTATATGTAAGATGGCAGAAGGGAAGGCACAGAAAGGAGGGAGGGGAAACTATGGTCAGTATAATAAATAGATAGATAGATAGATAGATAGATAGATAGATAGATAGATAGATAGATGAACAAATAAATAAATAATGGAAACTCTGTAATAGTACTTGAAGAATTTAATACCCCATTTGTAGCAAATAGAAAAAGATCCAGAAGGAAATAGCATATTTGAACAGAATTATAAAACAATTAGAACCAGTCAACTTAGTTAACCCCACCCAGCAACAGAGGAACAAATTTTTTTCTCAAGTGCAAATATAGAATATGCCCAAAGAAAGACACTATTCCAGGACACACAGAAGTCTGCCTTACTTGAAATTACATAAATCATTAACACAATTGCCACAATGGAAAGTGTCTAGTAGTCAATGTCAGGAAAAAAGCCAGAAGATTGACAAATGTGAGAAAATAAAAGAATGCATTTTGAAGCAACCAACAAATCAAAAAAAGAAAAAAAGTAAAATGAGAAAATATTTTGACATCAATAATGAAAATAATACACGCCAAAATATCCAGGCTGGAATAAGCATCCATGATAAGAGGGAAATTCATAGATACCCATTCATTCTTAGAAAAAAAAAAGAGAATTTAAAATGAATAACCTACATGTAAGCCTTAAGGATGTATGTTAGATTTATTCAGAGATTTTATTTTACAGAAAGCATTTTAAAAGAAATCTAAGACATAGCTGAAACAGATTGCTTTTAATCATTTAACTCAAAAAAGGACACAGTAACCAGGAAGTACTGCATACTGAATTGTATTATTGAATGTTATACGTTTTTAAAACATCTGAATCTCATGTTAATGTATGTAGAGTTCAAATTCAAATGGATGAATCAAGATTTACTAAATATAATTTCACTGTGTTGGTTCCTCTTGTGAAACACCCACTTCGAGACACCGCATTTTGATCCATGTTTATCACTTCTTAACCTCAGATAATGAAACCACTCAAGTATGTACAGGAGCATGGAAGCTTTTGGTCTCAGTTAACAAAAGTGGGAAGTGAACAGTTCTTTCCTAACTCTGTGTTGAGGAAACACAACACACCCAAATGAAAACACAAACTTATTGATACAATATAAAAACTACTATACCTTTCATGCAAAAAATATTCATAAAATGAGTAGACTATGAGTATGATGGGGATTTTCTTTATTTTTATGAAAGCTGATGTATTCTCCCCCCTTTTGTGTGTGTGTGTATGTGTATGTGTGTGTGTGTGTGTGTGTGTGTGTGTGTGTGTGTGTGTGTGCATGTGTTGTCCATGAATGTCATAACAGGTGATCAGATCCTGTAGAACTAGAGTTAGAATCAGTATGGCTGCTCAATATGGGTGCTGAGAATGAAACTTTGGTCTCTGCAAGTCTATCAAGTGCTCTTAACTACTGAATTGTCTCTCCAATCACCAAGATGGTGATTTTCTATAAGAAAAAAATAATAAAATAACTAACATTGCAAGCTACTTGCTGAAGGATATATTATCTGTGAACTATATGAAATGTAACAAGTAGGGTACCCTGATAAGGGAAATGCATGTCTAAAAAGATACCAAGGACAATGGTCTAAACATATGAACAAATGGAAACAGGAAACCACCTTACAATATGCAAAATTCCTAGTTTCTTTAAAAATTGTATCAGGTAAAATATAATCAACAATGAAGGGAAAATTTATTTGAGCACTGGGTTGTCTCAGGAGGGTTATAATCCATGGGGTGCTATAATATTGCTTATTTTGAACAAAGCAGAGAAATGTCCTTCCTATGAGTTCTAAGGTTTTATTGATGCCAAAGAACATAACCAGCCCAGGGCCAATTGCAAATACCTAAATTCCTCTGAGGCTTGGCCACTCTAAAATTGACAGTGCATCATCAAAGCAAGATGGCCTCTGAGAGGACCAATATACCAGTGTCATCTCTGTTTACTCAAAGGCACCCTTGGAGATGTCAGGATAACTGTCATCACTGTCTGACATGCTAGATAAATATTAGTTTACCAATATTGCAGTAGACAGAGCTCCTAGCCAAGAAATAACTCTGCATAAATTTAGTCACAAGCTATATGTCAGAACCGTTCAGCACTGTGCTTCCCAGACTGTACACAGTCTCTCTAATAAGATCAATGAGTCCTGTTGCCTATCCAGCTGTGGTTGATTTCCACTACAAACTTAGAATAGCTCAGCAAACTAATGCTGAATGCAGTGTTAGAAGAAAATGAGTGTTTAACACATCTGTCCTATCAATAAAAGAGGACATTCATAAATTCTAAGAGGCAGAGTTAGGACATGAAATCAGGGCAGATGCACATATGAAGTCACAGAGATTGTGACAGCATGCACAAGTTTTCCACAAATTCAATCAGAAAAATTTCCCACAGAGAACAAGACAAGTGGACATAGAATTCCTTCTCCAGACAAAAAACTACTTGCAATTGATACCTGGTTGGTTAGGAAAAAATCAGTTTTATTCAATGGAATGACACTGGGAATATCAATTACAGCCAACATAAATTGGACTCCACAAACTGGAGTCTCTCACTCCTGCCCCCCCCCCTTTTACCTTGCTAGGCTTTCTAGCCTGCTTTCCCTTTCTCCCTGCCTCACATTTCCCTCTCTTACTTTCTGTGTGTGTTTCGGTTATTTTGTTATTGTGTTTTGGGTATTTTTAAAGAGAGAGAAAGAAAATGAATCGACTCATTCTCAAGGAATGAATAACTTTTAAAAAGACAAAAAATTGGCTTTGAATTCTCACACTGTCATACATTGCAAGAAACAACTAAGTAAGCATTCATTCTCACACACGCTTTTCTATTAGCATCTTTAACCTACCATTTGTGTTTGCCTAGTGGTGTTTGAGTCATCATGGTCTTCCTCTAGGTCATCTTTATATTAGTGATGGGGAATCAGGGAAGATGGTTAGATCTTTATAATGCAGGTTCCTTAGTGCAGCTTGATGTTGGAATTTTTGAAATCTTGTATTGGCAATGGTGCCAGAATTCTTAAAGACCAAACCTCACAAAAATCTAATTTCCAAACAAAAATAGTGAACTTTCTGACTACTTTCATAGTTTAATATTTTATCATATATTTGTTTAACATGTTTTCCTACAATAATTCAGGGTAGATATGGCACTATTTAGAAACATGTATAGATTAACCTTTTCCAATCTAAGCCCCTTAGAACTCTTTTTTTTACACAAAAAGATAAATATTGATTTGAGTGAGTAGTAAATATTGGTGAACACAGCTAAACACTGAGCTGAACTCTGGAATCAAGTTGCAGAGAGGGAGGAGTGATGAGCAAAGGAGTCAGGCTGGAGAAACCCACAGAAACAGCTGACCTGAACAAGGGGGAACTCATGGAAACCAGACTGATACCTGGGAAGCCAGCATAGGGCTGTCCCAGAACCATTTGAATCAGGATGTCAGTTTATATGTCTGGTTAATCTACAGGGCCACTGGTAGTGGATCAGTATTTATCCATAGTACATGAGTGGACTTTGGGAGCCCATTCCACATAGAAGGATACTCTCTCAACCTAGACCCACATTGAGAGGGTCTATGCCCTGCTCCAAAGATTATGACAGACTTTGAAGATTCCCCCATGGAAGGACTCACCCCCCTGGGGAGCAGAAAGGGGATAGGATAGGGGGTCATTGGGGGAGGCAGGGGAGGAGGGTAGGGAGAGGGAACTAGGATTGACATGTAAAACAAGCTTTTTTCTAATTTAAATAAAAAGGAAAGAAACTATTGGAGCAAACAGCAAAGCAAAGGAAGTATTAGCTGGCTTCTACTGGGTTTTACATCACATCCGGTGTTTTGCTATTGCATAATAGTTATTTAAAATTCATTTCCATTAGAAAATTAGAGATACTTCTTTTTATTTTATATGAATAAATACCAAATTCGTTAAATTTTTCAGTACATTGATATTTGCTTTAGGCTGTTTTAAACTGTCTTGTATCTCTAGGTTCAGATTCATAGACATTCTTGTACTCAACAAGTAGTTTTTATTAATCTCATCTTTGCAATTCTCTATAATTTCTGCATTTACTATGGAAATATAAAATTATAAGGCTACTTTGGGCAATCATTTTCTACTTATTTAAGTGTTAAACTTAGGTTTACCTGCAATTTCACTTCTAGGTATCTATTTTGAATTTCTACGAAACTTTGTAGATACTTATATTTGTCTTTCTATTATTATTATATTAGTGGATATGTGAAATAGTGTATTACATTTCTTTAATGAATAATTATGTACTAATAGTTGTTAATATATTTTTGTAAATAAATGTACACTCAAAGATTTTGTCTTTTTTAAACTAGATTTTTGTGGTCAGAGTTTGTTTTGGTTTGCCTTTGTTTGGTTTCTATGGTAAAAAAATATTGAAGCCAGATGCAAACACATTTGAGAGAAGCACTAACATACTGACTATATTTTCCTCCATTATTTTATTTTTGTGTTCATTTTTAGAAAGAATTTCACTAAGTTTCTCAGCCTGATACTAAACTCTCTAGACCTATAAGGCCTTCAATTATGGTCCTTCAGCCTCAGACTCACTGGTAGCTGGGATGTCAGGCCTAAACTACCAGGCACATTTAAGAGTTAAATATAATGTGATTTAAATTACTTTCTGTATATACTGTTGGCAAATATTTGCTTCCAATCTGCAGTTTGACTTATCTTTTCTTATTTTAATTTCTCCTGGAGAATTTCATACACAAGTACTATATTTATATCATATCAACCTCTATCTCTCTACACCACAATTTCTCCTCTATCTACCCAACTCCCTTGCAAGTTCATGACCTCTTATTATTATTATTATTATTGTTACATACACACATGCGGGGGAATACACATACATGATATGTATATATGAGTACATCCCACTGACTCTATTTACTGTTGCTCCTATGCATATATGTTTAAGGCTTATAATTTGGGATTGATAACCTATCAAGAGCTCATTCTTAGAGAACACTGATTCTTCTTGAAGCAGCCATTATCTGCTTGTGGCTCTTCATCTAGGCATGTGGTCTGTGAGATGTCCCCCATTCAAGTTGGCATTTCAAATTTAGATGTGTAAATATAGCCTAAAGCAAATCCAGAAATAAAAAATAAAGTCGGGGCCATTTGTGAGGGGAGTTTAATAAAAATAAATATTAAGAAGCAGGTACTATGAAGAGAGGAATTAGAAAAACTGAGGTAATTTAATTAGGAAGGATGAAGGACTATGATACAGAGGGTGAGGAAGAGGAAGGACAAATAACACTAAGGATTCCTGAAAACACATAAGGAAATACACTATTTCATGTTTACTTAGTCACACCTAGAACTAACGGAAGCCAAACCACTAGAGTGATAATGCTCCCCGCAGAGCCATAGACTATCTAACATAATTCCTAGTGCCAAACATGGGAAACCTCTTTTCTAAATTCTGGTCAGGGGTCACAAAATGATTCCTGATATAATATATGTTATTATCATTTCCCATATTTGCCTCACAGAAATTGAAGGCAATATCAAATTGCTTCATACAGAAGACTTGAAGGAATCCAACTGATCTCAAAGTCTCCTCCCTGAGTACTAGCTCTTAGTATTAGAAAGTGCCTGCTCTTCAAATCGGTGATTTGAAAGACAATGGTCCCTTAGGCTCCTATATTTGAGTGCTTTGTCACTAGTTGTTAGAACTGTTTTGGGAAGGATTGGGATGAGATATTGCCTTTGTTGGAGGAGGTGTGTCACTGAGGGTGGACTTTGAGGTTTCAAAAACCCACACTAGGGTCAGTCTCATTCTCTGTCTCCAATCATAGACCAAGTTGTGAGCTTTCAGCTACTATTCCAGCTCCATGATTGTCTGTCTGCTGCCATGTTCTGTACCATGATGGTCATGGACTGTAAGGAGGCCCTCAATTAGTCTTTATATGTAAATTTGCTTCATTATAGTGTCTGTTCACAGAAAGAGAAGATGCTAAGCCATAAGCTACAAAGGGATAAACATAATCTGTAGTCCTTTCTAACTAAAAAACATAACAATGACCAGCATGGCACAATATCCCCAAGTGTGCAAATGTGCCATTTATATCTCTGAGGTAACCAATATCCATCAATCTGGGCTTATGGGAAC
Organism: Cricetulus griseus; assembly: GCF_003668045.3. Lineage (NCBI taxonomy): Eukaryota > Metazoa > Chordata > Mammalia > Rodentia > Cricetidae > Cricetulus > Cricetulus griseus. Next base: position 87,219,263 of record NC_048604.1, read on the forward strand.
TCAGTAGGAAGAAATGTGTACCTGGTACTGCAAATTCAAACAATTACCTGGGGTTGGTGTGGTCATAGATCATAGAGGAGTACCTACTTCCCCCATGTTACTGTAAAACTTATAATTTCTACCTGCATTCTAAATACTTATCCTTATATCCATAAATAAGTGTCCCACTCACTCTTGAGCAAAGAAACTTGTTTTTGAAACAGAGACCATTATAGAAACCCACATCTGGTCAAAATACAGAAAATTGATGGTGGTGTGTCCAAGTCAAGTTGATATATCTTTAATACAACCCATATACATGAAGTTCAGGGAACATAAAAAGTGGGAGGTGGTGAAATGATTGTAACAGACAGAGAAACAGAATATCTATTGTGAAATGGTGTCTTCTATAAATGTCAGGGAAGCTGTAATCATGGAAGTTCAACAATGTGATATACTAAACAAGACTTTTACTATTATTTTCCCCTTCCTTTATAGTAAATTTGATATTTTTGTTTAAAAATATATGTATTCCCCCAGGTGGTGGTGGCACACACCTTTAGTCTCAGCACTCAGGAGGTAGAGGCAGGCAGATCTCTGTGAGTTCGTAACCATCCTGGTCTAGTTCAAGGCAGCCTCCAAAGCCACAGAGAAATTATGTCTCAAAAAATATGTATTCCACCTTAAAATTTCTTATCTTACTACCTCTTCTTGGTACTACAACCGAAAGAAATTATGGGTTGAAGATCACATGACATATATTACTCATATTTTAATTTTAGGTCTAACTCTTACATTTGCATCTCTTGTCCATTTTGAATTTTTGTGTGTAATGTGAGACAAATGTTCCCAAACATATTCATTTGTGTGTGTCTATTTTCATTTATTGAAAAAGCAAACAATCTTCTCACATTGGATTATACCATAGATATTTCAAAAGCTCAATTGTTTATAATATTGTAAAAGATCAATTGGACACATACTTCAAAACTTATTTATTGAGTCCCTATTTTCTTCATACATCTGTCTATTTATACTATGATGACACACTTTTGATATTCATACTTTTTGAGGAGTATAGAAAATTAGAAATGTGAGTCATTAATCTGTGATCTTTATTTATTTAACTTAGCACTCAAGATGCTATTTGTTGCTATAGGATATTGAAGCAATTTTTATTGACTCTTACCCATTTTTCTTATTCCAGGGCTCCTCTTGCATCACCCATATCCATTTTCTGTTATGTTTTCATGTCACAAGTATCCCTTTGCTTCCCTGAATATCCATACCCTACTGCTTTATTGAGCATCTTTATTTTACCCTATCTTGGTCTCCACTCTAATTTTTAAGTCTTTGCTCATAGCACTGCTATTTGTATGTATACATTCATTGTAAATTAGGACCCACATGAGAAAGAACATGCTATTTGTGTCTTTCTGAATTTGTTCCACTAATTTAATAGATGCTTTCCAGATTATCTATTTTCCTAGATATTTTCTAATTTATGTTTTTGTATAGCTGAGCTATAAGTTATTTTTACTTCTTTTTTGTATGAATTTATGAATTACTTTATCAACACTGATAATAAAATACTACTGGTATTTTAACAGAATTGTGGTGAAAGCATCACAATAATTTTGTGATATTTAAACATACTAATAATATTAATTCTTGTGATCTATGAACTTGGGATATACACTTTTATTCAGATCATTAAGTTCTTTCTGTAATATTTTATAGATTGCATAATGCAAATCTTTAATATTTTCTTAATCTTGTTATGTGTTTTATTATTTTTGATATTATTGCAGATGGAGTTGTTTTCCTAAAACCATTTCTAATATCATTTGCTAAAATGTAGAATTAGAATTTATTTTGAATATTGATTTTGTATGTTTTAATAGTTTTCAAGGGTACGTTGTAATTTATATTGGATAGGTATATTGATAAAATGTGTGTTAACTTTATTTTTTCCTATAATGGAAAATAGATTTTTTTCTCAGAAAATATAGCTTAGTATTAGTTTTATTTTTTCTTATAATTGAAAATAGATTTTTTTTCTCACACATGTCCTAATTTTATTTTCCCATTCCTCTACAACTTGCATTTACTCCTCCATTCTTTCTCATTAGAAAATCAATAGGCTTCTAAGAGATAAGAATACAAATACAATAAAATAAAATATAATACAATACAACAAAAACTATCACAAAACCAACAGAAGGAAAGGAGTCTAACAGAAGGCACTCACTTTTTCTTACACTCGAGAATCCCTTAAATCACCAAGGTAGAAGACATAATATCTATTTGGAGGACCTGGTACAATCCAATGCAGACCCCATGCAGGATGGTTCAGTCTCTGTGAGTTCATATGAAATTTGACCATAATGATTTACAGAGTCTTATTTTCCTCGAGTCCTCAATGCCTTTGCCATTTGTCTCTTACAGTTTTTCTGCTTCCTTTTCCATGGGGTTCTCTGAGCCCTAAGTGTGTGTGGGGGGGATTTGATGGAGACATACAATTTAGAGCTGTGTATTCCAAGGTCACTTATTTTTTGCCTGTTGTTTGGCAGTGAGTGTATGCATTTGTTCCCATTTGCTGGAGGAGGAAGCTTCTCTAATGATTTCTGATCAAGGCACTGATCTATGAATAAAGCAGAATTTTGTTAGTAGTCATTTCATTGCTCTTTTTTGCGGGTTGGTTGGTTGGTTTTTAGAGCAGTAGTATTTGGTTATACACTAGATACTTGTGCTGTCTAGTCTCTGGTTCTTAGTCACGCAAGCAGTGTCAGCTATGAGATCAATTTCATATAGTAGGTCTTAAATCAAATGAAATGTTGCTTGGTTAATTTCACAAGCTTTGTGCCACTGTTGCATTAGCATACCTTGCAGATAGGACAACAAGGTAGCTCAAAGCATTTGTGGCTGACTTAGCATTTACATGTCTCTTTTGACAGACTCTGGAGGTCCTTCCCATGCCAAAAATGCTAGAACATGGAGTAAAGGCGGTACATAGGCTCCACCTCTATTTCTTTATAGTCAATGAGTAGTGTAGATATTTCTTTATAGTCAATGAGTAGTGTAGATGGAGCCTGGCTGTCAGTTTGAGGAAGGCAACTTGCACCAGCGTGATTTGTTTGGAAATTCACATGGGAACCCATTTAGCCAACAACTCAATTAGCTGTAACCAAATCCCTGTAATGAAAGCTTCATTTGTTGACAATTTTTAGTCATTTGAGATTCTGTCTTCTCAGTATTTGGTGATTTCATTCAGATTGCCTTCAACTACGCATCTACTCTATTAGGTTTTAATACTACACCTCATGTGTTCCTTCATTTTAGTTGTCTCTCTCCATATTCCCTCCCTCATTTCCTTCTCTCCCTTGCCTCCCAACTTGATTCTCCAAATCTAAGTCACCCTATGCATGCATAGCTATCTATTTTATTTTCCTTCTATAGCGAGATCTATCTGTACACCCATGCGCCTTACTCTATTCTCAACCTCTGTGGTTCAATGGAACGTAGCTTGGATATCATCGAATTTTAAAGCTAATGTACACATATAAACAAATTCATATTATATTTGTCTTTCAAGGTCTTAGATAGCTCACTCAATATTATTTTTTCTAGTTCCATACATTCACATGTGAATTTCATGATGTATTTTTTAAAGAGATGAATGATATTCCATTGTATAAAACTATACATTTGCTTTATCCATTCTTCTCTTGAATTTAACAGTATTGTGAATAAAGCAAAAATGAACATGATTGATCAAGTATCTCTGTTGTTGGATGATATGACCTTAGGGTATATGTTCAAGATTGGTAGAGATGGATCATGAGGTAGATAGATAAGCTTCTTCCTGAGGAACCACCATATTGATTTCAAGAGTGTCTGTAAATGAGTTTTCAATCCTAGCAGTATCATATGAGCAATTCTCTTACTCCACATCCTCATCAATGTAAAATACAACTTGTTTTGCTGATCTTAGCCACTCTGACATGTATAAAATGAAATCTCAAAGTATTTTTGATTTTTATTTTCCTGATGACTAATGATTTTAAACATTTTTAAATGTTTCTCAGACATTTGAGTTTCCTCTATTGAGGATTCTCTGTTTAGATCTGTACCTTATATTTTTGTCTTGATATTTCATTTGTTTAGTTATTTATATTGATGTGAGATATCTTTCTGTATGCTGTGAGTATATGTTTCTCTTATTGGTTGATGAATAAAGTGTTGTTGGCCAATGGACAGGCAGGATGTATCCAAGCAGGAAGTATAGATAGGGCTACCTGACTAGTAGAATTCTGGGAAGAGGAACACAGAGAGTGAGTCTCAAGGGAGACTCCATGTAGCTACCAGAAAGGTAGTAACCTAGGTATTCTCAGGTAAGATAAAGCTGCATGGAGATACACAGATTAATTGTTATAGGTGAATAATTAAGAGAGAGCTAGCCAATTAAAAGCCTTATATTGGCCAAACAGGTTATAATTAATATAAGCCTTTGTGTGTTTATTTGAGACTAAACATCTGTGGGACCAGGTGGAACAGAAACTTCTGCCTAAATTATACATGTTTGATATTAGCCCTTTATCAAATGTATAGTTCATATAAAAATTTTTTCTCAATACTGTAGGCTACTGGTTTCTATGAAAGATGGTATCTTTTGCCATACTAGAAATTTCTTAGTTTGAACAAGTCCTATTTATAATTGTTAATGTCTTTCATTTTTTATTATTTTTAATTACTCATATTTGAATATCTATCCCCCATTCCCTTAACATATCCTCCTCCCATGTTCCCCACACAACCCACCCTAATCTGTACACTGACTCCTCTCCAGGGATAGTGAGACCCTCTACCAAGGACCTACAAAGTCTCTCACATTGTTTGGGGGAGGGTCTAGACCCTCCTTGCTGTATCTGGGCTGCAATAGTATCCCTCCATAGGGAATGGGCTCCCAAAGTCCATTTGTGCTCTAGGGATAAAGACTGGCTCTGCTGTCAGAGGAGCCATAGACTGTCTTGGGTTCCTAGCTGGTACCCACATTCTGAGGGTTTGGTTTGGTCCAATGCTGTTTCCCCAGCTTTATGATTAGGGTCTCCATTCTATCAGTAGTTCAGGTCCACTGTTTCTGCAAGTCTCTCCATCTCCGTCTTGTCTCCTTTGCTCAACCCTCCTCCTTCTCCACAACTGAATTCCAGTAGTATGGTTCAGTGTTTAGGTATGGGTGTCTGTTTCTGCTTTGAACAGCAACTGGATGAAGACTCTCCTTCCTCTCCCTGCCCTTGGGCTCCAATTTGGTCAGGGGTTCTTGTCCCCATCCCCGTCTTCGAGGGACTATGCAATCTTTTCTTAGGTTCCTCCTTGTTTCCTAGCTCCTCGTGTGCAATGTAGGCTGGTGATCCTTTGCTCTATACCTAAAAATCAAAAATGAGTGAGTACATACCATGTTTATCTTTTTGTGATTGGGTTACCTCACTGAGGATGGTTTCTTCTAGTTCCATCCATTTACCTGCGAATTTCAAGATTCCATTGTTCTTTTCTGCCGAGTAATACTCCATTGTATAAATGTACCACAATTTTCTCTATCCATTCTTCAGTTGAGGGGCATCTAGGTTGATTCCAGGTTCTGACTATTACAAAAAATGCTGCTATGAACATAGTTGGACATATGTCCATATTGTATGAGTGTGCATTCTTTGGGTATATGCCCAAGAGCGGTATTGCTGGGTCTTGAGGTAGACTGATTTCCATTTTCCTGAGAAACTGCCATACTGATTTCCAAAGTGGTTGTACAAGTTTCCACTCTCACCAGCAATGGAGGAGAATTCCTCTTTCTCCACATCCTCTCCAGTATAGATTGTCATTGGTGTTAGTGATTTTAGCCATTCTGACAGGAGTAAGATGGTATCTCAGAGTGGTTTTGAGTTGCATTTCTCTGATGGCTAAGTTTGTTGAGCACTTTCTCAAGTGTCTTTCAACCATTTTGAATTCCTCTGTTGGGAGTTTACTCTGCACTCCATCTTTTAATTGCGTTGTTTGGTGTTTTGGTGGCTAGCTTCTTGAGTTCATTGTATATTTTGGTGATCAGCCTTCTGTCAGATGTGGGGTTGTTGAATATCTTTTCCCATTCTGAGGGGCTGGCATTTTGTCTTGCTGACTGTGTACTTTGCTTTACAGAAGCTTCTCAGTTTCAGGAGGTCCCATTTATTAATTGTCGATCTCCATGTTTGAGCTACTGGTGTTATGTTCAGAAAGCAATGTCCTGTACCAATTTGTTCAAGGGTGCCACCTACCTTATCTTCTAAGAGGTTCAATGTGACTGAATTTATGTTGAGGTCTTTGATCCATTTAGATTTAAGTTCAGTGCATGGCGATAGTTATGGGTCAATCTGCAATCTTCTACATGTCTGAAACCAGTTATGCCAGCACCATTTTTGAAGATGCTTTCTTTTTTTCCAATGTATAAATTTAGCTTCTTTGCCAAAAATCAGGTGTTCATAGGTGTGTGGCTTAATATCAGGGTTTTCAATTCGATTCCATTGGTAAACCTGTCTATTTTTATGACAATAACAAGCTGTTTTCAGGACTATGGCTCTATAATAGAGCTTGAAGTCAGGGATGGTGGTGCCTCTGGAAGTTTCACTATTGCACAGGGTTGTTTTGGCTCTCCTTGGTTTTGTTGTTGTTGTTTTTCCATATGAAGTTGAGTACTGTTGTTTCAAGGTCTGTGAAGAAATGTTTTGGGATTTTGATGGGAATTGCATTGAATCTGTAGATTGCTTTTGGCAATATTGCCATTTTTACTATGTTGATCCTACCTATCCAAGAGCATGGTAGATCTTTCCATTTTCTGGTAAATTTTTTAATTTCTTTCTTTAAAGACTCAAAGTTCTTACTATATAGGTCTTCAAGTTTTTTTGTTAGCCTGTCTTTGAAGTTGAGGTGTGTTACTTGTATACAGTAGAAGGATGGATTCTGTCTTCATATCCATTCTTTTAGCCTGTATATTTTTATAGGTATGTGAAGACCATTGACATTGAGGGATATTAGTTTCCATTGATTGTTGTTTGTTTGCTTTGGATTTATTGTTGGTGATGTCATTGTGTGTGTATTTTGCACTTCTGTTTCTTTTTGTGTTTGGTAAGATTGGATTATCTATTGCCTATGATTTTGTGAGTGTAGTTATCTTCGTTGGGTTAGAGTTTTCCTTCCAGAACTTTCTGTAGTGCCAGATTTGTGGATATGTATTGTTTAAGTCTGGTTTTGTCATGGAATATCTTTTTTTCTCCATCTATAGTGATTGAAAGTTTTGCTGGGTACAGTAGTCTGGGTTGGTATCCATGCTCCATTAGTGTTTGTAGGATATCTATCCAGGACCTTCTGGCTTTCAGTGTTTCCATTGAGAAGTAGCTTGTGATTCTGATAGGTCAGCCTTTATATGTGACTTGGCATTTTCCTTTGCTGCTCTTAATATTTTCTCTTTATTCTGTAAGTTTGGTGTTTTGATTATTATGTGTCAAGGGGACTTCTTTTTGTGGTCCAGTCTGTTTGTTGTTCTGTAACCTTTTTGTACTTTCATAGGCATATCCTTCTGTAGGTTGGGGAATTTTTCTTCTATGATTTTTTGAATATGTCTTCTGTACCTTTGAGCTGTATTTCTTCACCTTCTTCTATATACCTATTATTCTTAGGTTCAGCCTTTTCACAGTGTCCCATATTTCCTGGATATTTTGTGTTAGGTATTTTTTGACTTGAGATTTTCTTTGGTCGATTACTGTATATACTCTAGCAAGTCTTCAATAACTGAGACTCTATCTTCCAACTCTCATATTCTATTGGTTATGCTTACATCAGTGGTTCCTGATTGTTTTACCCAGCTTTCTATTTCCAGCATCCCCTCATTCTGTGTTTTCTTTATTGTTTCTCATCGTGCTTTCAAACAGTGAACTATTTGAATTGTTTCCTTCAATTGTTTGGTTGTCTTTTTCTTGGTTTTCTTTAGATTCTTTATGGGATTTGTTGAATTTTTTCATTTGTCTTTCCCTCCATTTCATGTAATTTTTTCCTTGTTTTTTCTTCTATTTCTTTAAGGGGTTTTCTTGTTTCCCCTTTAATGGTCTCTATCATCTTCATAAGATAATTTTTATGGTCTAATTTTTATGGCTTTTCAGTTCTTGCTGGTATGGAGCCCCTAGATTCTGGTGGTGTCATATTGGTCTTTCTGTTGTTGAGTGTGTTCTTACTCTGTCTACTTCCCATCCCTTCTTTCAGTGGGTGCATGTGGTGTCTCTCCGCCTCTCAGGTGGCAGGTGGAGGGCTCAGGCTATGGTGACAGCTGGATGGCATAGAGCAGTGGGTGGACAAGGGTGAAGTGTGTCCGGACTCAGAGTGGGCCTTCTGGTCTGGGCAGGTCTGTGTGGTCTGTGTGTGTGTGGGGGGGTTCATGCAGAAGCAAGCTGGGGTTGATGAGGGAGTTTGGGGAACAGAGCTGTGCCCAGACTCACCTGAGGCTCGGGGCCCTGCAAGAAGACAGAGGGCAGAGTGTGGACAGGGGTGAGGTATATCCAGACTCAGGGTGGGCCCTCCGGGCTGTGCAGGTCCACTCTTGTATGAGGTTGCTCAGGCAGAAGTGAGCATGGGTTCCTGGGGGAAGTTGGAGAGCAGAGCAGTGCCCAGACTCAACCTGAGGCTCAGGTGCTCGCCCTGAGCTAATGGGGTTCTGTTCCAAAGAATTCAGTGTTACTCATCTCTCCTATTAGTTTAATCATATATACATTTATCTTGAGGTGTTTGATCCATTTGGAATTGAGTATGGAGCAGGGTGATGAATATACATCTATTTGGAACATTCTACATTCTACGATCCAGTTTGATCAGCATAATTTCTTGAAGATGCTTGTTTTGGGCTTATTCATAAAAATTGACATGTAAAACAATCTTGTTTCTAATTCAAGTAAAATAAAAAATTAAAAAAAATCAGGGATCTGTCAGTGTGGAGATTTATGTCTAGCATTTGAATTCCATTGGTGAACCTGTCTGTGTTTTCTGCCAATACCATGCTGTTTGTATTATATTAACTTTGTAAGACAAGATAAAATCTAGGATAGTGATACATCTTGCGGTGACTTTTATTATTCAGGATAGACTTTAGCTCTCCTGGGTTTTTTGTGTTTCTGTATGAAAATAAAAGCCATTATTTCAGTATCTGTGAAGAAATTTTGTTGGAATTTTGCTACAGACTGCAGAATTATGCAGTGAGAATGCAGCTGACAAATCATGAAACTAACCCACCAGTATCATTTTGCAATGGAGGAGGCAGGTCAGTTGTAGTATTTGCTTTATGAAATCACTGTCCTTATTGTAAATTCCATGTGAAACCATGGAACTCCTTTTCTATGGTGAAATTCATCCCCAAAACTCTAACAATGTATTAGTCATTTACTGGGCACATTTTCCCATTTGTTTTGGTATACTGGATGACTCCTCACAGATATTATAAAATCACTTACAATTACAGCTACAATGTGTTTAAAATAGTTATTAATTTTCTATTAATATAGATTACTAATTACTAATTATAGATATACATTATTGAATATAGCTATTGATTATTGATTATAAGTATAGATATAAATCCTGATTAAATATCAATTAAATTATTGATTATTGATTTCAAATAATTATCATTCTTCCAATCATCGTCAGACTTTTAATTACCCATATTACTCTCTTCTACACAGAGATGTACATGCTTTTTAAATAAAAAGGGCAGATATCAAGGGCCATGTAGCAGTTGTTAACTAGTGTTAGCTTTTAATAGCCTACCTTGTTCTCTTACTCAAACTACTGAGCAAAATTAGCTCATTTTCACCTCAGAGCAAGTTCAAACTAGACTAAAGGCTTCTTGTGAAAATAAAACTTTACAGCATGCACAGGGTCAGAGTCACTTATGTCTATCAAGTTTACTAAGAAAAGCACGCTAATTCTTCACTTGCCAGTCTACTAACAATAGATCTCTGTCTTAAACTTGCAATTGGGCACTGTGTCCACCCATGTCTGGTCATGGATTTGCTCCTTTGTGTTGTCATGGTAAACAGTTCAGCTCTTTATCACTTCCTCTAGGGAGTTGCTTTTGACCAATGAGACCAACTTCTTTTTAACTTCAGGACTTCTGAAGGAGAAGAGTTTTGAGAATAGAAGAAAAAGCCAAAAGAAGAAGCATAGTGAAGTTAACAGTGGGACAGCATTATTAAAGTAGAAACAGAACAATGAAGAATGGCATGAAATAAAGAGCATGACGCTCAGATTGTGTGTGAAGCTACTATAGAAATCTTTTGGCCCTTCATTTGCTCCTGAGAAGCATTTCACCTTTGGAACACTGGGTAGGGGCTGTAGCAGTTCTCTTAGCCTTTATAGAATTTTGATGGGGATTGCATTGAATCTCTAGATTGTTTTTTTGTAGGATGGCCAATTTTACTATACTAATCCCACAGATCCATGTGCATGAGAGATCTTTCCATCTTCTCATATTTTCTTCAGTGTCTTTCTTTAATAACTGAAAGTTTTAATCATACAAATCTTTCATTATTTTCTTGGTTAGAGACACTCCAAGATATTTCATATCATTTGAGGCTATTGTGAAAGGTGTAGTTCCCTAGATTTCTGTGTCAGTCTGCATGTCTTTTGTATATGGGAGGGCTATTGATTTGAGCTAATTGTGTATCCAATACTTTGCTGAATGTATTTATCAGCTGTAAGAGTTTCCTGGTGGAATTTTTAGGGTCAATTATGTATGCTGCAGTACCACATAAAAATAAATCTTGATTTCTTCCTGTTCACTATGCATCATCTTAATCTACAATTGTGTAATTATTCTAGCTAAGACTTCAAGTACTATACCGAATAGATATGGAAAGCACGGGCAATCTTTTGTTGCTCTTTATTTTAGTTGAAATGATTTGAGTTATTGATATTGACTATGGGCCTGCTGTAAAGTTCTGTTATAATGTTGAGATATGCCTTTTGTATCCCTGATCTCTCCAGGACTTTTATCATGAAGAGGGTGATGGATTTTGTCAAAGGTCATTTCTGCATCTAATGAAGTGATCATATGATTTTTGTCTTTCTGACTGTTTATATGGTGGATTACATTTATCAATTTTATACATGTGGAACCACCCCTACATCTTTAGAATGAAACACACTTGATTATGGTGGATGATATTTTTGGTGTGTTTGTGGATTCTGTTTGCAAGTATTTTGTTGAGAATTTTCCATTTATGTTCATAAGAGATATTACACTGTAATTTTCTTTGTTTGGGAGTCATGTGGTTTGGGTGTCAGGGTAACTGTGGCCTCATATAAATAATTGGGCAGTGTTACTTGTGTTTTGGTGAAACTTTTGAGGAGTATAGGCACAATCTGGCCCTCAGCTTTGCGTTGTTGTTTGTTAGACTTTTAATTATTGCTTCTATTTCACTAGGAGCTATATATCTTTTTAAATGGTTTTATCTGATCTTGACTTAATTTTAGTAAGTGGTATGTATGTGAAAGTTACCTATTTCTTTTAGATTTCATAATTTGGGTGGTATAGGTACAACTTCCATTTTTTATTTAATAATTTGCCCATTTTTCTATTTTTTGGCAAGTATAGTTAAAAGTTTGTATTTTTAATACCTTAAAACAAATAATATATATTTTAATTTCTCCTTTTGTGTTTTATTTCCATTTTAAATTTCTGATATACTGCTTATTTCATTTATGGTTACAGATCTTTGGGCCTTTGTTGTTCTACAAACATGTGAGTCAATCTGTGCAACATCCTGATTGTGTGTGTGTGTGTGTGTGTAAATCTCACTCCACCCCTTTATCATCTCTCACTCCCCCAAAAAACCACACATCCATAAGTACGTTCCTAAGATATCCAATTTCCTCTTTTGAACTATGCAAGGACAAGCACCAAGAACATATGTACCGCACATACATACGTGTAGACAAAAACTTAAATGAATAAACACAACAAAAATGTTAAACTCAGGCAATAATTGCCATAATTTTTTATTCATTTGGTCATTTATTTTTATTAGTAAGACCCTAGTACTAAAACTGTCAGATAAACTTTTAAGCAGAAAAGGGAATTTTCCTGCCTTAATTTTTTCACCCAAAATACTTAATAATAACACAAGGTTTTCCATTTGTATAGCCAATATTGGATCGCTATCAATTTCTTGGTTTTACCAGAAATTGTTTGTATGAGGTGGTATCACTGGAGAAATAGGTGTACAAGTGGTTTTTTTTTTTATTTTGTTGGGATTTTTGAAACTCTTCTGATAACTTAAAATACTACCTTGTCTATTTTATGAAGTTTTAAGTATAATTTATTATCTTTAATACTTTTGTATATGTATGTCCCTATGTTTGTCTTTCTGTCTGTGTGCACATATATCCCATGACCTGCATGTAGAAATCAGAGGACAAACTTCTGGAATCATTTTTATCTTGTGAAATCAAATATATATTGCCGGTCTGTGAAGGAAGCAACTTCCACCCGCTGAACCACTTCACCAGTTTTTAAAGTTACCACAAACTAAAACTTAAATAACTCCATATTCTATGATTCTCAAAGCAAAAGCACCCCCTAATACTATTCGGTTTTACTAACGTCAAATAGGAGAAACTGTTTTGAACCTCTCTGTTGGTCAAAGTCAATAATTTTAATTCCTTTAACCTTCATACAAAATATATTTAGCACGTCACTAACCTTTGGACTTGTACTCTGTATTCTCTTCATATCCTCTTCATCATTCATATTTTGGTGAGAGAGTACTGCTATTGGTATTGGATAAAGCATGTTATATATTATCAGTATTTACTTCACTTATGCCCAGGCTATGTGAGCCTATTTTGAAGTAATAATTAGAAAGACAATTAAGGAGAAAAGATTAAACTTTCTATTTTTGCTTTTGAATTCTAATTTACATTAATATGAACTTTATAATTCTAAGTTAGAAAAAGCTGACTATACTATAGACAATATGATTTAGCTAAAATAATAATTCCCATCTTAATTATTTATTTAATTTCTAAAATTTAATAACTTTTTAAGACTCTAAACAATTAAATATACATTTTAATATATCTACTATTTTACTTTTAATATTCATCTATTCAAGAAATATTATAATTAAATTATTCATTTTAAATAATACTAAATACAGACTAACTCTAAAGAAGTCACTTAACTCAATGTCTGAAAAATTAAAAATTTCATTAGTATATACATTAAGTAGAAAGAGCTCTTGTCTTTTAGTGGATGCTCTCTTAAACTATATATAGTCATCTTTGTACCAAGAGTATCACACTAAGAAACCAAGCAACTGTGAACTGTGTATTATATAAGTACACCTATTATAATTGTATCTGTACTATTTTTTTCTTGTCATAATTTGGTTATGTAGAAGGTTATTAATCACTTGGATTCACTGAGGAATATCTGCACATGACATTGATATTAACTAAGTCACTTCATTCTATGTGCTATCTCCAAATGCCTAAGTTGTAGTGTGTTAGTCCTCCTAGTATCATTCCAGCAGAAACTCTTCAATCACTTCATAGTCTATTGACTGCAATGTCTGTAAATGTATGAAAGTGTAACTTTGTCTATACTACAGAAACATATCTTATTAGATGAAGTTCCTGGAAGCTTATCATTAATGAGAAAAATGACAGACTAGATTCCAAAAAATGATCAAAACTAGAAATTCTTCAAAAATAATTCAAAGACAGGAAAATCCCTAGTATACCATGAATTTTCCTATTATCATAGTAGCTTTAAAATTATTTATATTTAAAATCTGGGTAGAGTAATATATATTAAAATTTCATAACATGAAATTTACAGCTCAGCAAAATGTTTTCAAATTACACTTATTCTTGAGGACTAAACTATTTTTATGTTCTAAATATAATTTAATTAAATAAATATTTTAATCTACTTATTCAATTTATAATTAGCTTTAAATTCAATGTCTTTAAAAAGCACTTGTAGCTGAAAAAGAGCATTTTGAATATACTCAAATATTGGTCAATTCCCCAAAGGAGTGTTGGTCTCTTTTTTGTCTGTCCTTACTAACAATGGCAAATTAGAAGTCATGCATGTTGTTTTGCTACACATAACATATTTATGATAAAGTGGATGAAACTTAATCACTGTAGGGATTTCAGTAAACTTCACCCCAGTTCTCTTATGAGTCTGATATGAATCTATTAGGAATAATTAACAATTGGCAGAAGACATGCTGCAGTCATAATCTTAAACTCTCACTACGCTAAACACAAGACCTTGACTGCTCTATACCTCTTTCCTAATTTCAAGTAAAGGCAGAGTTATAAACTATACAAAAAATATATTCAACAACATTAAAACCTTATTTTTTCCAGGACTGGCTATTAAAAATAATGCTGCATTGAACATAGTTGAACAGATGTGGTATGAATGTGCATCCTTTGGGTGTATGTCCAAGAGTGGAATTGCTGGATCTTGAGGTAGACTGATTCCCATTTTCCTGAGAAACTGACATATTAATTTTCAAAGTACATGTACAAATTTGCACTCCCACCAGCAATGGAGGAGTGCTCCCCTTTTTTCACATCCTCTCCAGCACAGACTGTCATTGGTGGTTTTGATTTTAGCCATTCTGACAAGTGTAAGATGGTATATCATAGTTGTTTTGATTTACATTTCCCTGATGACTAAGGATTTTGAGCACTTTCTTAAGTGTATTTCAGCCATTTTAGATTCCTCTGTTGAGTATTCTCTATTTAGTTCTGTACCCCACTTTTTAATTGGATTGTTTGGTGTTTTGGTGTTTAGCTTCTTGAGTTCTTTATCAGCCCTCTGTCAATGTAGGTTGAGGCCCCTAAGCCATAGAATGAATTTTTAAAAATGTGGTACATTTACACAATGGAATAATACTCCATGGTAAAAATAAATGAAATCTTGAAATTTTTAGGGAAATGGATGGAACTTGAAGAAATGATCCTGAATGAGGTAACCTAGACACAGAAAGACAAGCATGGTATGTACTCACTCATATATGGATATTAGACATAGAACAAGGGGAACAAGGAAGACCCTAAAAGAGACTTACATGGACGCCAGAGACGGGAAAAGAGACACGATCTCCTGAACAAATTGGCAGCATGGGGAGAGGCAGATAGAAGGAAAAGGAGGGGAGAAGGGGAGGGGGAGGAGAATATGAGGGATCAGGAATGTCGAGTTGGTGGAAGAATAGAGAAGGAGAGCAAGAAAAGAGATAACCTTAATAGAGGGAGTTATTATAGGTTTAATGAGAAATCTGGCACTAGGGAAATGTCCAGGGATCCACAAGGATGACCCCAACTAAAAATCGAAGCTATAGTTGAGAGGCTACCTTAAATTCCCATCCCCTACAATGAGATTGATGACTATCTTAAATGCCATCCTAGAGCCTTCTTTCAGTAGCTGATGGGAGCAGAAGCAGAGATTCACAACTATGCACTCAGTAGAACTCCTGGAATCCAGTAGTAAAAAGGGTGGTGTGATGAGTATACAGGTCAAGAGCATTCTGGGAAAACCCATGGAAACAGCTTGTCTGAGCAAGTGGGAGGACATGGACCCCAGTCTGACCGCTGAGGGACCAGCATAGGACCAAACCAGGCCCTCTGAACATGGGTGTCAGTTGTGATGCCAAAGCAGTCTGTGGGGCCTGTGGCAATAGAATCAGTATTTATCCATAGTACAGAAATAGGCTTTGTGAGCCATTCCCTATGGAGTGATAATCTCTCAGCCTAGATACATGGGGTATGGCCTAGACCCTGCCCCAAAGGATGTGACAGATTTTGATGATACCCCATGGGAGATCTCACCCTCCCTGGGGAGTGGATGAGGGATGGGATTTGGAGTTTGTGAGGGTAATGGGAGGACAGGAGGGAGCAGGAGTTTATTTGTATAAAAAATAAGATTGCTTTTAATTTAAATAAAAATCTATTAAAAATAAAGTAAAATAACATCATTTTTTAATTAACAAATAATCTACCACTGAACAGAAATATTAATATTTGATAACAATGGAGGCAATAATAATAGAATACTAATAAAAAATTTCTTAATGTATACTGAAATGTTAAATAGTATAATATTGTTTATTGTCCTCAAATTATTTTTAATGATGCTATGGATAGAGATTGAAAACCAACATAGCAATATATTCATAGCATACATGTCACTGATTAAATATTTTAAAAGCATTTAAAATAGTACCAGGAAATTTGTTAACACTCAAGTTTAATTTGCCATTGTTTTTCACATATCATTTTGATTTTTTGACCCCTATTAGTTTCCAGAATTACCTTACTTGTTACCTTTATTTTTTCATTTTATACCCCTTTCCATTAAAAATAGTCAAGGTCCAGAAATAAGAGCCATTGTCTATCAATCTCTCAACTTTATTCTGAGTAGTTTTAAGTTACACCAAGTTGTTAAATGAAGAAGTCTGTATCTGATTCTAATGATATATTATTTGAATACAGTTATTTTCTCTAATGCTGTATGCTTGCCTTAAAACAAGTTAAGTTCATTTTAGCAAGGATATGGTGGTCTCTTCCTCCTAGCTCCTGCTACTGAACTTCAATTCCTCTAGAATCCCTTAAGTAACAGAAGGTTTTTGTTTCTTTCACTAATGAGACAGATATTTCATGGTAGATGCTGATATAGTACTAAGATAAGGCTAACCAAGTGATTAGAGTATTGAACTTTAAGACAGCTGGACACCTATAGAAAGGAGAGGGTAGGAATTGATTTTAGACAGCTGCCAATGATTTAGCCAACTGTAATTAGGGGATGAAATTCAAATAAAATTCCTAGACACTGAGACTCAGAAGAATTTCTCAGTTAACACCTATACTGATGTATTTGGATCCTAATAGCCATTGACTATTCAAGAAGCCTCTGCAGATAAAAATCCACATCTTGTCCTGTATTTGCACTTTAAATAAAGCTGTGATTGTTATTGCAGAGTTCTCAAGAACTCTACAGTCATTCTACTGAATATCTAAAACTAACTTTGATTGTCAAGGGAGCTCTCAAAGTTCATAACTGGTTACTCAGAAGAAAGGTTGGCCCTGAGGTCTTGACACTTGCTGTTGATAAGAGAGACTGAGCCCTTAAACCTGTAGACCTTGTCACTAAGTCCAGGATGTTGGTGTCAGAGCTGTTTTGCAATTCATCTACTTGGAATTGTAAATAGTACAAAGATTTAGTTTCCTTGTGGACAAGCAAAACAGAGTGATCTATATCATTAGACACAACTTACTCATTCAGTGACTCCTCTTCAGCATTATAGAAGTAAGAATCTGGAGCAGATGGAGTTCTTCTATCTGTAACAAGTATTTCCTGGCAGCTAAATTCGAACTTTGCCCAAAAGTTGGACCATAGTAAACATCAAAGGAGCTTTCAGAGCTGTATAGTAATGCAATATTTCTGGTTTTGTTTCTTGTATGTAAAAAAAATGATATAGATTTTTATTATGAAAGAAGCTTTTGATAGGTGCTATTATTATATTACATTTGTGGTGAGTACTACTGAAATGAGCAAATGTCTAGAAAACAGCCAGAAAGAAGGTTCTTTCTGTAAAATAAAAATGGGTTCTTGAGAAGCAAACAATTCTTGGATTGTATCCCACTATTATTTTCTCTAAACCTACAGGAAACATGCAAGTTCTTCCTTTGTAGACATCTTGGAAACTGACTTAGAAGCATACTATAGTCTCCATCAGACTATCACATCTAACTTATGTATACAGCTAAAATCAGGATCTAATTCTTAAAAAAAGTGTTGTCATCCCTGAAACTTGCTCTTTATTTTTTTTTTGTTTTCAGTTTTATTACAGTGACTCAATTAATATATTACACCAGAATTACCACAAATAAAAGGCAGCGTTAGCTTTGAAAAATAATTGACATGATGTAATTAGTTTTAGAGACCACTGGGAAGTAGAAATGTAGAATTAACTTCCTTGGGTTGGTTTTTCTTCTCAACCATGAGTACTAAGAACTTATACCCTCAGCAGCCTCATAGACTAGTGTCATCTTTCTAATAACACCTCTTCCAACACCTTTCTCACCAAATCAATCTTACTGCATTTTGCCTGTATTTTTTATGAAATTTCACATAGAAAATACCTCCTATACATCATATAATAAGAACATGATTATAGTGTATCAATAATGATTTCAAACTGAAGTCTACATTTGAGGATGATGGTGTAAAAGAATAGAGAGAACTCATGAGATTGTATCTTTTAAATTAGATTTTCTTAATCACCTTTAAGCTTGTTGAAATGTAATACCCTGGACATTAGCCTGGAAAGGGTCTGGTGCTACATTTCTAATAATCTAATGCTGCTTCTTAAGGGACCACATTTTGAGAAGCACTGTTTTGAATCAAATCATTGAGAAACTATAAGCAAAGGACAGTGGGAACAAGGCTTCAGAACATTGAAGCTTCCTATTCAAAACAGTGGGAATTTCTTTTCCTCATTCTGTAAATAACATGCTGTTCTTGTGAGAAAAAATATGTAAGTTGAAAAGAAGAGATTTGGTGTCTTCTTTGCCACTCAATGGTGTGGATGTCTTGACAATTTTGTAAAGTCATTGAACCTCTTATGTGTTACACAAAAACAGAAAATGTTCACAGTCACTCACTTTCAATGTGTGAATGAAATAATAGAACATGTGAAGATGCCCAGTAAACTGTTAAAGCTTCTAAAAGCAGTAGATGTTCTTAGTAGTTGCTGCTGGCTATGTGTCATCCACAAAATGACTGAAACCTGTTTTTGTTGAAGCAAGGGTGCCTCCTGCTTCCTTTGCCACACATGCAAACAATTTATACAGATGTAAATAAAACAATGCACTCAGCTTTTCCATAGCTCTTTATGAACTGAAAAGAGTCCCACCAAACAGTTCAGTTCTTTGTATGGCAGAAGTAATATTCTCTGACATGTTATATATTCTAATTGCAGCTAATGTTCCTGTAGTGGGAAATACATAAGGACAAATACCTACTTAAGTTTTCTGAAGTATGGTACATTCAGAATGATGTTACATGAATTTGGTTCATTGGAAGTGAATGAAGTGAATCATTACACACCCCTATTCCTCACATATGATCACATGTGACTTAATGATTAAGGAAAAGATTTTCCTCTCTTGAATGACCTCCAAATCCATTCTATAACCATAGTCTCCGAAAAAATAAAAATAAACAGTTTCCACAAGATACAGGCCAAGATCCAGGAACAGCTGAGAGGAACTACTGTGGTGTCCTCGTAACAAATCTCACTCTCTAGAGGGAACAGCATAGCAGATGCTATCTCTTCAGGCAACATCTCTTCCCCCTTGAAAGCATTTGATGATGGCAGCAACCCATACTGAAATCAGAGCCACATACCACAGGCGGGCTTTTCTTCCAGCTGTTGAAGTTGCACAGGAGGTCTTTTTTTTCAAAGGCACATTTGGACTCTGTGAAGGAGCACAGAGTACCATGCAGAGTTAAAATGATCTCATGTAACAACATTTGATGCTATGCTTCCCTCTCTGTCATCTGACAAAATGAGAGTACACATTCACATATGCTTAGAGAAAGTTCAGTGTAAGAAAGGAATAAGCTGTAATCCTGCTTTGCTTACATTTACTGGGTTTCCCATATAGGTGCTCATAATTGTGATTGTCAGTAGTGGGGAAGGATACAAAGAGACTTCTTGTATTGGCCTCTCTTTATTAGCAGTTTCTCTTTCCTTTCACCATGTTCCACTGTGTTTCAGAGCTGCTAACCATATCCCTCTTAGTTCTAACACCAACATCTTATTCTTTAAGTGTAAAATTTTACATATTCCTTTTTGGTGTTTTACTGTGTCAGAAGATATGTGACCATAAGTTTAGGAGGCTTATCTTCAAATAATGAAGTCATTCACTAGCTCAAGTTGTTTTGAGATAAACACTGTATAAAGATGGGCACACATCACTGAACAAAAAAAAAACACATTCAAGTCTGCATAAAATTTTGGAGTGAGTGTACTGAATTTGTAGTCTGCAATTAGATTTACATCCTAAATCTTTCTTTGGCATAAGAGGATGAACACTAGATCATCCTCTCAAATGTAAAAAATACTAATTATACCAGTATCTTCTCAAAGTACCTCATAAAGTTTCACATTCATCAGGATCTCTTGCCTTCCTTGTCAATGTAAATTATAGAATTCCGCCATTAAACTCTGAAGGTATGAGCTACTATTGTTACCACAAGTGCCTCCTATAATGTTTGGGAAGAATCACAAAATGGAGTGACTCAAATGATTTTGTACAAACTAAAGTTTAGGACTCTGCTCTACCAGAGAGAGAAGCACATGTGATAGGGTTCAGGAATCACAAATATGTATGTTTTCTAAAATGGCAAACCAAGTAAAGGGCAATAGTTAATCATGGAGATACTTAACTCATTCTATGAATACTCTGAGTAACTCTCGTGCTAGTATCAAAAACTTTAAACACAAAGCTCTATTTAAAATGTCAATGAAATCACCTTTCTTCACTCTGAGAAACCTATTCATGACACTGTTCTTCTGCCCATTTGTTAAGAAAAGGAAATGCAAATGGTATATGATTTCAGTTTATCCTTTAAAAGTCATTGCACATAGGTGATATCTGCAGCATTATAGTTTGAGGTACAGTCAGGGAGTAGGAATTCCTGTTGAGAACCAGTGTGACTAGCCTTCTTGAAGAGAACTGTCGATTCAGCATAGTAAATGAGAAGCTGACTTGGGTAATATGAGTTATTTTCTTCAAATGTGTATAGCTAAAGGGACAAGATTGGTGAATGAGTGGTATAATCAAAGTATATCATGGTCATGCATGAAAATATCATAGTAAAATCCATTCTTTTGTACAATATATTTTAATAAGAAGGAAAAATGTAAATTATCAAAAATGTTTAAAATATAAGACTAATAATAGTGAAGTTTAGAGGATGAGATATATACAAGTCAGAGTTTAGAGGTAGCCAGATCCAGGAAAGAATCTGGATTTTTGCAAAGAATGGCCATGTGACCCTAAACATGACACTAACACTCCAAACAATAGCAAAATACTGCTAATTTTTCCAGTGATGCTTTCAGGTAAATATACAAAAGCCGTAGCTCCCACTGTTTTCTTCAGCTTAATGAAGATAGGATTAATCTTCTGAAAAGCAATTATGTGAAAAAGAAACATGAGCTGTAAGTTTGTTGTTGCTGTGAGTTGGGCATGAAGGGGCATTGAGTCCCACTAGAGTCCTTAAGCAAGTCTTTAAAAGAATTTACAAACAGACACAGTAGGAAAATCCAAAGACAGTTAATTAGAGACAGGGATAAAAAACACGCCCTGAGGAACAGGCAGGTGGACTATTTTATCATGGCAGCTGCCTGGAGGAATGAGTTTAAAAGTGGAAGAAGTTAGAAATCTGTGCTGGAGGAAAAGAACACAAAAGGCTGGTAGGCTTGCCATTGAGTGTCCATGAATATATATATATATATATATATATATATATATAGTATATATCACGTAGCTCATTAAAAAATATAGTGAATCCTTTCCTGTCATTTTGTCCTCAGGCCTGTCATTTTTCTAGCTACCATTTGATAATCTTGTTTACATTGTAAATCAGGATTTCTCTTCAAGACAGGAACTTTGCTGCTCGCTGCTCACATCAAGGAAAGTTCCTGACCTCTTGAAAGAGAAGGTGCCCAATGTTTGCATTGACCCTGAACCCTTCTATTTGCAGCAAACAAGGCTATCATCAAAACCAGATTATGAGTGGTTCTGGTACACTGATATTTGCATATCCCAAGTGGTGTCCAGAAAGCAGATGGCTTCAGAAGTCTTTGTTAGTTCCTTTTATTAATGTTCATTCTCATTGTTAACTAGCACCAAATATACAGTTATTGTGGACTATTGCACTTATTTCTACTATGCGAAATAATCAAATCCCTACACTAGATAAAACTGGATGACTATTAAACTGTAATGCTATATACACAAACAAGAAAATCAGAATAAACAAGCAAAAATTATGTGAATCACATAAGAGACTTTAAAGTATATTCTCTGTCATTTAATTTTGAACTATAAATTAAAATGCATTTATCAGGCTATTACATTGAATTCAATATTTCACGAAATTATTAGCAGGCTCAAAGTAGTATTTCTCACACCTACTCCCAAAAGTTTATTAATAACTGCTATGTTCCCTCAAATACTTGTTTTATGTAAGAAGTCCCTAATATTCAAAACTGCATGGCGCATTTGGAGCTTGATCTGGCAACATGATATTACCAAGTGCAAGTCTCATTCCAATTTGATAGCTTTGTTTATACCAGTACTTAGAGAAAACAAAGCAGTTAGGGAAGTTCTCTAAACATCATAGTAAGTATGTTTCAGTCCAACAAACTATTCTTGAATTTATTACCCAAAACAATAACAAAGGTCAAAATCACATCCAGTTTTCTCCAATTTCTTCCATAACATTGTAATAACATGAAATATTGACTATTTATTTTCAAGAATTATTTCAAATGAAATGGCAAACAGGCTTGATGTAATCAATTTAAAGTGCTCAAAACTTTAAATCCAATAAATTCTTACCTCTAGTTTGTCTTTGATATCATTGATATGTAGCCCACAATCACGAGTAATACAAATTTTAAAAACCAGTAATTGATCAGTTTTTGTTCTTGAAAGGCTCATTTTGATTCAAGAAATGTGCATATGAAGTCAAGAGGTATCAGGTGAAAGAAATGAAAATAATCAACAAGGAGAGAGCAAATACTTAAGAAGTTCAACCCTTGAAGGAATCTGAAAATCAGACTGGGTCCTTGAAGAAACTGCTCTCTTAAGGTTTTACTTACTTCTAATTTGGAATTTCCTCCAAGCTCTATTTTTGTTGGATATATAAGTGTTTATGGTGGGAGGGTCCAATTTCTTTGCAATTTGAAGGTAACACACCACTTAGAAAAAGATTGCCTATAGCATCTCCTTGTAAAAACAATGAACAAAACAAAATATTTTATTAACAAAAATCAAAGTTCTGTAGTATTGAAAGATGTGATAATGATTGAACTTCATGGCCTCATCCTTCTAAAAAAGTTTTGAACACAGAGTTGACTTAAATTCCCTCCTTTCTCTGGAAAGCTAATATATGATTCCATGTGACACACCTTAACCCCTCGTTTTATAAATGTGATTTCTTGTATTTCTCTTTTTGAGATTAGTATAAAGAACATCATTACAACTTTCCTTTCCTTCCCTTCAAACTTTCCTACATACCCCTCCTGATTTTCTTTCCAATTCCTTGCCTCTTTATGCATAAATGTGTGTGTATTCATTTGTGTGTGTTTATGCATGTACATAAAATTGTTCAGTATTATGAAGTAACATTTATGTGTATTTTCAGGGCTGAACATTTGGTATTGGATAACCAATTGACATGTTATTCCCTTGGACAAAGCATTTCTCCCTCTTACAGCATTCCTTAGTGTCATATTTCTTTTTGTAGGGTTGAGATCCTTGAGCTTTCCCCCATCCACATTAGTCCTTATATTTTAGTTCAGCTAATGTTTAGACAGTCATTCTGGTGAAACATTACGATGTAGCTTGTAACATTCCTTGGGGACACAATCACACACAGAACTCTCTGGCCCGCTCACACTTACAGTATTTATACTAGATTTTCCACAATTATTTTTGAGCCTTGAGAATGGGAATTCTGTTATTCTCCTCCCCCTTATCTTTATCCTGCCTCTGCCCCTCTCCCACTGTGCTTCCAAATTGCTCAGGAGGTCTTGTCCCTTTCCCCTTTTTCAGGGGAACATGCATTTCTTCCTTAGGGTCCTACTTGTTTCCTAGTTTCTCTGGTGCTGAGGATTGTAGGCTGGTAGTCCTTTGCTTTACGTCTAATATCCATATATGAGTGAGGACATACCATGCTTGACTTTCTGTGACTGGAATACCTCACTCAAGATGGTTTCATCCATTTCCATCCATTTGCCTGTGGATTTCAAGATTGCATTCTTTTATTTTTCCTGCTGAGTAATACTCCATTGTGCAAATGTACCATATTTTCACCATCCATTCTTTGGTAGAGGGGCATGTAGGTTGCTTCCAGTTTCTGGCTATCACAAATAACGCTGCTATGAACATAGTTGAATATGTGTCCTTGTTGTATGAATGTACATCCTTTGGGTATATGCCCAAAAGTGGAATTGCTGGATTTTTTCCTTTTATTTTTGAGACAGGGTTTCTCTGTATTGCTTTGGAGGTTGTCCTGGAACTCGCTCTATAGACCAGACTGGCCTCAAACTCACAGAGATCTGTCTGCCTCTGA
Organism: Cricetulus griseus; assembly: GCF_003668045.3. Classification (NCBI taxonomy): domain Eukaryota; kingdom Metazoa; phylum Chordata; class Mammalia; order Rodentia; family Cricetidae; genus Cricetulus; species Cricetulus griseus. The sequence goes on from NC_048604.1 coordinate 87,243,705, forward strand.
CTCCAGAGTGCTGGGATTAAATGCATGCACCACTGACACCTGGCTGAATTGCTGGATCTTGAGGGAGACTGATTCCCATTTTCCTGAGAAACTGACATACTGATTTCCAAAGAGGCCTCACAAGTTTGCACTCCTACCAGCAATGGAGGAATGTTCCCCTTTCTCCACATCCTCTACAGCATAAACTGGTGATTTTAGCCCTTCTGGCAGGAGTAAGATGGTATCCCAGAGTTGTTTTGATTTACATTTCCCTGATGGCTAAGGGTGTTGAGCAATTTCTTGAGTGTCTTTCAACCATTATAGATTTTTCTATTGAGAATTCTCTATTTCGTTCTGTACCACACTTTTTAATCGGATTGTTTGGTGTTGTGGTGACTAGTTTCTGGAGTTCTTTGTATATTTTGGAAATCAGACCACAGTCAGATGTGGGGTCAGTGAAGATCTTTTGCCATTCTGTGGCCTTCTGTCTTGTCTTGTTGACCGTGTCCTTTGCTTTACAGAAGCTTCTCAGTTTCCAGGGGTCCCGTTTATTATTTGTCCATCTCAGTGTCTGTGCTGCTGGAGTTATGTTCATTAAGTGATCTTTTGTACCAATTCATTCAAGGGTACACCCCCCACTTTCTCTTCTAAGAGGTTCAGTGTGACTGGCTTTATTTTGAGGTCTTTGATCTATTTGGACTTAAGTTTTGTGCAATGGCGATAGATATGCTTCTATCTGCAGTGTTCTACATACCAACATCCAGTTGTGCCATCATCATTTGTTGAAGATGCTTTCTTTTTTCCACTGTATAATTTTAGCTTCTTTGTCAAAAATCAGGTTTTTGTAGGTGTGTGGATTATTATAAGGATCATCAGTTTGATTCCATTGGTCTACCTGTCTATTTTTATGACAATACCAAACTGTTTTTAGGACTATAGCTCTATAATAGAGCTTGAAGTCAGGGATGGGGATGCCTCCAGAAGATCCTTTATTGTACAGGTTTGTTATGGCTTTCCTGATTTTTTTGTTTTGTTTTCCCATATAACGTTGAGTATTGTTCTTTCAAGGTCTGTAAAGAATTGTGCAGGTATTTTGATTGGCATTGCATTGAATCTGCAGATTGCTTTTGGCAAGGTTACCATTTTTACTATGTTGCTCTTACCTATCACAGAGCATGGGGGATCTTCCCATTTTCTGGTATATTCTTTCATTTCTTTCTTTAATGACTCAAAGTTATTGTCACACAGATCTTTCTCCTGCTTGGTTAGAGGTTACCCAAGTATATATATACCTAAGATTTATATATATCTTACTGACTACTTAGGTCCAAATGTTTTTTTTTCTTTTTTAAATTAAATTGGAAATGAGCATCTTTTGCATGTCAGTCTCAGTTCCCTCTCCTTCCCTTTCTCTCCTGTCTCCCACAGACCCCCTATCCTAACCCCTCTCTGCTCCCCAGGGAGGGTGAGGCCTTCCATTGGGGATCTTAAAAATCTGTCATATCATTTGGAGCAGGGCCTAGACCCTCCCCAGTGTGTCTAGGCTGAGAGAGTATCCTTCGATGTGGAGAAGGCTCTCAAAGATCATTTGTGTACTAAGGGTAAATACTGATCTACTACCACTGGCCCCATAGATTGTCCAGAACTCCAAACTGACTTCCTCCTTCAGGGGGTCTGGGACACTCCTATGCTCCTTTCCCAGCTATCAGTCTGGGGTCCTTAAACAACCCCTTGTTCAGGTCAGTTGTTTCTGTGGGTTTCTCCAGTTGGTCTTATCCCATTTGCTCATCACTCCTCCCTCTCTGCAACTGGATTCCAGAGTTCAGTTCAGTCTTTAGTGTGGGTATCTGCATCTGTTTCCATCAGCTACTAGACTAAGGCTCTAGGATGGCATACAAGGTAGTCATCAATCTCATTTTCAGAGAAAGGCATTTAAGGTAGCCTCTCTTCCACTGCTTAGATTAATAATTGGGGTCAACCTTGTAGATCTCTGGACATTTCCCTAGTGCCAGAATTCTCTTTAAAACTATAATGGTTCCCTCTATGATGGTTTCTCTTTTCTTGCTCTCTTCTATTCTTCCCATGACTAGATATTTCTGTTCCTTCATGTCCTCCTCTCCCCTCCTCTGCTACCCTTCTCTTTTTTCTCCCTGTCCCTTCCCCAATATTCCCCATTAGCTTAGGGATCTTGTCCAATACCCCAAGATATTTCATGTTGTTTGTGGCTAATGTAAAGAGTGAGGTTTCCCTGATTTCTTTCACAGTCCATTATTGTTTAAATATAGTAGGGCTACTGATTTTTTTTAGTTAATCTTGTATTCTGCCAGTCTGCGTAAGGTGTTTATCAGCTGTAGTAGCTCTCTGGTAGAAATTTTTGGTTCACTTATGTAAACTATCATATCATCTGCAAATAGTGAAAGTTTTAATTCTTCCTTTCCAATTTTTATTCCCTTGATCTCCTTTTGTTGGAAAACAAGAGGGATCAGGAAGACTGTGTCAGGGGAGGAATAGAGAAGAGAAAGAAAGAGATACCTTAATAGAGGGAGCCAGTATAGGTTTAAAGAGAAATATGGCACTAGGGAAATGTTCAGAGACCCACAAAGCTAACCCCAACTAAGAATCTAGGCAGTAGTGGAGAGGCTGCCTTTGATGATCTTACCCTACAATTATATTGATGACTACCTTAATTACCATCCTAAAGCCTTCATCCAATAGCTTATGGAAGCAGAAGCAGTTACCCATAGCTAAGCATTGAGCCATACTCCTGGAATTCATTTGTAGAGAAGGAGGAGGAATGAGCAAAGGCATCAATACTGTGCTGGAAAAAACCCACAGAAATAGCTCACCTGACCAAGGGAGAGCAAAGGGATCCCATTCGTAAAGTTAGTGAACCAGCATTGAACTAAATCAAGGCATCTGAATGTGGGTGCCAGTTAGGAGGCCTGTGCAGCCTATGGGACCTCTGACAGTGGAACTGGTATTTATTCCTAGTGCACAAATGGACTTTGGGAGCCCATTCCCTATGGAGGGGTAATATTTCAGGCCAGAGACATGGAAGAGGGAGTAGGCCCTCCCCCAAATGATGTGACAAACTTTGATGATTCCCCCATGGAAGGCCTCACTCTCCTTGGGGAGTGTATGGGGAGTGTATTGGGGGACAGTGGGGAGGCTTGGGAAGATGGGAGGGATAGAGAATGGGAATTCTGTTACAAATGTATTCACTGGGACTGAGTATCATGACTGCATTTTTATTGGTTTTTGTTTTCTATAATTTCTGAAAATTTTCTTTGATGAGGAGTGAGTTCTGAACTTAGCTGTGGGTATAAGTTTAAATATGTAGAGTATAATTAGGGATTATGCTACTCTAGTAAAGAAATAGTTTTTCATTTCCGTCCAAGATCCATGACTTCATTAGCACTGAATAGTTGGATAATTTTCCAATTGTTGAGTGATTTTAAGTCCAATTACAGAGCTGTTGCTTGCTGCCACCAAGGTGCATATTCCACTACTGCACCTTTAAGGATATAGTGCCATGGTGGGGGTTGTTGTGGTTCATAAGCATCGTAGTTTGATAGACCTTCTGGTTTCTTTGGAACATTGTATTTTTAAATGAGAAAAATCCCCAACAGTAGCCCACAAAACACTTGACAGTAAAATAAGTACATCATTCAGTAGTCTCCTTTTTTATCTTTCTGTATTCTTTTCAGTGCAGGAAAAAGAGGTTGTAGAAAAAAGTAATGAGTATTTGTCAACTTATAAAAGATTTTGTAAGATCATATGAAGTAAAACATATAATATCTGTGATTATTCGATGTTTGACACTGGAAGCAAGTTCTAGTGGTCACATTCCTTTAACACAGAAAACTCTGTTAGAGATTTGATTAGGAAAACTCACCTGATAAGAAACAATTTCACATTTGTTTTCAGTGAAGGCAGTTAGGACTGTTTTTGCCAAGATGTTTGTGTAAGCAAATGCCCAAAGTGACAGAAATGGGTTTTCAGTCCTTAGTCTAAAGATAAGCTTGTTAGCTCTCCAAGATTACAAAGATATGATCTCTTTTGGAACAAAGATTAGACAATTTAACTTTTCTAAATTCTGGGCTTTTCAGATGTGACAAAGAATCACTGCGTGTGCAGGAGTATCCACTGAAGTCATTCCATATAAATCCAACAGGAGTTGGAGAACAAAAGGAAATAAACACAGCTGTGAAGCTCGGGCTGCCTGCTGGGCTGTGGCTGATTAAGTACTTTTGTATCTGACCCAAAGCCAATTTATCTTCTGCTAGTAACAAGGAAACTGTGACAGAGTTATCTGCTAACTTGCAGCCACAATGCAATCTCAAAGTCATTCCTCACAGGTATTGTCATTACCCCCCCCCAAGTATCTTCCCTCCATAATTGCAATTAGTATGGATTCTGGTGTATACTTTTTAGAAAATATAAGGATGTACAGCACAAGTGAACACACTTGATGAAATCTTTCTCCATACTCCATTTTCAGATGGATTAAAGAATTTTGAGATCTGATATTAGGTTGCCTTCGCATATTTCTTCCATTGGCAACTTTTCCACTCTCCACCATTTTATCTACAGGCTTCATGTGAATTCCTGAAGAAATAAAAGTTCAGTGTATGGTAGTTTGAATGTAACTGGCTCCCATAATCGTATAATCTCATAGGGAGTGGCACTATTAGGAGGTATCAACTGGTTGGAGTGGGTATGGCCTTGTTGGAGGAAGTGAGTCACTGTGGGGGCAACACAAGCATTTGAGTTTTCTTATACTCAGGACACCACCCAGTATATCAGTTGACTTCCTTTTGATGCAAGATATACCATACTTGGCTGTTTCTACAGCACCATGCCTGCCTGCATACGTCCATAATGGACTGAACCTCTGAACTGTAATCAAATTCCCTCAATTAACTGTTTTCTTTATAAGAGCTCCCATGGTCATGGTGTATCCCCACAGCAATAGTAATCCCTAACTAATACTCAGTGTGTCAAAAATTTTTTCTGACATGACAGTACTTAGTACCATTATATACTATAATTTTATGTCACCTCAGCACTATTTTCTCTTATTGGTATACACAAATTCAATGGATTCATACAAATGCACACAAAGAGAACTTTTGTAATTGTGTTAATTTGAAGAGCCACTTGCAACCATTAATATGCATTTGCTTTCCAAGTTCCTTTGTTCTTGACTTGGTGGAAGTATGTCTATAAAAAGAAGTTAAAACTCCTTGTACTATGTGGCACATGCATTGAAGAATCATCCAAGAATAAACATTTCCACTATCTTAGATATATAAAGTTATTTAAATTTTGATATATCCCTTCATTCAAATGAACAATACAAATTAAATTGAGAAAAGTCAAAATTGTATGGAACAATGATGTTTACATTGGTTGATAAAATAATTAGGCTTTATTGAGGTTTTCTCAGAAACATAATCCTATTTGTGAGATAAAATCATATAGAAAATGAACAATGAAAGTGATAAAACAGCAAAATATTTGGAAAGGAGACTATAAGCTCATATATGGAAGAGGACTTTCTAGAGGCATTTCTTGGAACTCTTTAAAAAAGCCAAACAAGAAAGAAAAAAATTAAGTTGCTACTATGAGATCTCTCTGTGTTATTTATTAAGGCACATAGTGCTATGAACTTTCTCTTTAACACCACTTTAATTATGACCCATGAATTTGGGTATGCTGTGCATTCATTTTCATCAAAATCTAGGAAGTCTTTATTTTATTTTCTTTATTTCTTCCTTGACACAGTAGTCAGTGATTAGAGAATTGTTCAGTTTCCAAGAGTTTATAGGCTTTCTGTTGTTTCTAATTTTTTTGAAATCTAGTTTTTAATCCATGATAGTATGACAGAACTAAGTTATTCCAATTTTTGTGCAAACTTGTACAGACACTATGAAAATTAATATGGAGATTCCTCAGAAAATTGAGACAAAATCTACTTCAAGACCCAGCTTTACCACTCCTGGACATATAGTCAAAGATGACAAGGATATTTGTTCAGTCATATTCATTGTTGCTCTCATCATAATAGTCAGAAATTATAAAATAACCTAGAAGAATGGATAGCATATGGAACATTTACACAATGGAGTATTACTTGGTCGTTAAAAGGAAATCAAGAAATTCTCTGTTGGAACTAAAAAGTAATCATTCTGAGTGAGTTAACCCAGACCCATAAAGACAAATATTGTATATATTTGCTCATATGTGAATATTAGCTGTTAAATCAGTGATAACCAAGCTTCAGTCCATATAACATAGGTTAGGCATAGAGTAAGTGACTGGCGAGGTAGGGAAATAGATCTCCCTAAGAAAGGTAAATAAAATAGATAGTGATGAATGGAATGGGGGAACTTGAACCAGAGGATAAAGTAGAGATGGAAAGGTAAGAATGGAGATGAAATAGAGTGAGGTACAGCTAAACTTAAGGGCCATTTGAGGGATAGAATGGAAAACTAATACAGTCAATGTTTCCTATAACATATACATATATAAAGACAATGTGAATAAAATCACCAAGTAATTGTAAGACAAATACAGTTCCCCAAGTAGATATTTCTTGTCACCAAATGAAGCTTCCTGTTGCAGGATTGGGTTTCTAACTAAGTTTTTGCTCAAAGGGCTCTGCATGGATCTATACTAGATGGGGTCCTGAAGCTGAAAAGAGAATTGAAGTCACGTCCCCATTCATAACCCCGAAGCTATCTCCCATTGACAGGCACTTGTAAATGAAACATTAGTTTTTTCATAGGAGTGCCACTGGGGAAACAAATCACTCTTAAGGTTAAGTAAGCCCCAAGCCCAACAGTAGGTGGAAAGAAGGAAATGAAATCAACAGCGTCTTTGGAAGAGATTCTTGTTCTCATACTGTTACATTAGGCCTATTTTTGTGGTGTTGTCTTGTTTATACAAATAAAGCTTTCCTGAAGATCAGAAGGTGGAGCTAGCAACTAGTTAACCATAGAAATCTGGAGGTCTTTACAGACAGACAAGAATTAGTATAGCCGGGTAGAGAGATGAAGTGATAAGGCAGGAGGAGACAGGAGCTCAGTGACTTTTCAGCTGGGAAGTATAGCAGGGAAGGTGACTGTGGGTTTTCTCCTTTGTCCCTGATTTCTCAGCATTTTCCCCTATATCTACCTCCAGGCTTTTACTACTAAGACCTATTAGCACTCATGTTACATATTTTGTTTTGTTTATATTTTTATTAATGTCCTACCTTATAAGCATGCACATTATGGCTTCTGTTTTTGAATTATTATGTAATTACTGTATATGTGAATATGTGTATCTCTGTATCTATGTGTGTATTATGCTTTTACTTTCCCTCTTTTTCTTGTTTTATTGTTTTGCAATAATCAGATTTGTTTTTAATTTAATTTAGTATTGCTACTTAGATGCTTTTTTTTCCTAAGGGGAGACTGAAAGGCTGTGGAGAGAGATGTGTATGGAGGTAAGGAGAAACTGGGAAGAATAGGAAGAAGGGAAGCTCTAATCAGAATACATTGTAAGAAAAACTCTGTTTTCATTAAAAGGAAAAATTCAAAAATGTAAAGTGGAATTGAAAAGAAACCCAGAAACATAATGAACATGGTTCTAAAACTTTTCAAAAACAAAACAAAAAGAAATGAATGATGGTAAGGAAGTTGTAGGAAGGAGCTGTAGGAGACTAACACACACACACACACACACACACACACACACACAAGTGTGTGTGTGTGTGTGTGTGTGTGAAACTATCAAAGAACAAATTTATTCAAATAAAAAAATTAAACTGTGATAAATTTCAAGACTTTCACATGGGACTGGAGAGATTGCTCAGCAGTTTAGAGCACTGGCTTCAATTTCAAAGAACATGGGTTCAATTCCCAGCACCCACATGGAAGCACAAAACTGTTTGCAAATCCAGTTCCAGGGATCTGACACCCTCACACAGACATGCATGCAGGTTAAACATGAATGCACACAAAATATAAATAAATAAAATAAATAAACTTCACATGAAAATATATCATACTTAAATTTCAGAAGATGAAGTACAAAGAAACTATCTTGAGAGGAGACATAAAGAAATGTCCCATTAGCTATAATGACTCAACAACGTTAATGTTAGCACATATCTTATCAGGAGCAGTAAAATAGTAAACATTATTTTAATAAAATAATAATCAACTCCAAATTATAGACCATGTAAATTATCATTTTATTACAAAGATAAAATAGCATTACTACAGTAAAGAAAATAGCTGAAGTTGTTACTGACTCATTCTTAGACATGTTTTGCTCTTACTTAATTTAATTTTTCCGTGGTTTGGAGAAATCAAATCCAAGACATACCACATGCTAAACAAGTGTTAGACCACAGAGCTGTAGGCCATATATCTAAGCAAAACCCAAATAGTATTGTACTGCTAAAGGAGTATAGTAATCAAATTAAAAGGATTCTGCTATGCTTTACTCTAAAAATATCAGATGACCTTCCTCCTGCAGTACATGGGAACAAATACAAGAACCTACCAACAGCCAAACAATATACAGAGACTGAAATACCTTGAAACACTTAGCCCAAATTGTGATGTCTCCGGTAACTCCATTCCTTTAGGTCTCAGGGAACTCTACAGAAGAGGAGCGTGAAAGATTGTAATAGCACATGGGGATGGAAGACACAAAGGAAATAGTGCCTTCTAGACATAAAAGGAACAACGCATATATAAACTTACAGACACTGTGGCAGCATACACACATAGCCTGTACAGGTCTAAGCCAGGTAGGGTTCAAGGGCTAAGAGGGCAAGTGTACTAGGGCCCTCACCCATGAAACAGAAGTTATCTCCAATTGACAAACGCTCACAAAGGAAAAAACAGTTTTCTCCACATGGAGTCTCACTGGGAACATAAACCACACTTAAGGGAAGTCTGATTTCCAGCCTTTGATGACCAACACAAAACAAACTCAAAGTTATTTAGAGATAAATTTTGTCTCATAATGCTTAGTTTTGACAATTTTCACTGTGCTTTTCTTTTTCCTATCTATTATGTTTTTTTAACTTGTGATTTTAAGGTTTTTGGGGGGACATGTGTATGCGTTTCCCATGTTTCCTCCCTCCCAGTTTGTGTTTGATTTGTTTAATTCTGATGTATTTATTTCATTTGCTTATACTAAAATATCACCTCCCTTAAAATAATTAGCTTATAATATAGCTATTTTTGCTTTAGCACATCTGTATGAGGTCATTAACTAAAACAATCCAATATTGACCAATAATTTTTGACAAGCATATATGTAAAACTTTGGCACTAAATTCCCTAAGGAACAAATTTAGCACTTAGTTTTCCATTGAATGTTAATTTTGTTTTTTTTCTGTTCATGTTTGTTAAATGTGTAATAAAACATAAAAGCATTAAGTAAGTAATAATAAAATCAACTTAACAGGAGAGTTCACATAATCATCTCTATACTTCTTATTCTGACTTGCCAAATTTTGTATATGAAAATATATTTTATGCCCATATAATTAATAATCCCTTCATGCACCACTGCTAAACTTCTCTGGGTACTTTGTAAAGCTAGAACTTTGTTTTTGACTTTTCATTATGAATGTAAGGCAAGTGAGTATGTCAATGGGTAAAAGGTTTGAATGTTTATCAACATACTCCTGAGACATTATGGAAGCTTTGTTTTATCAGTAGAGTGAGATTTTAACTGTGTTACCTGAACATTTTAATGATGGAAAAGTCTTGGATGTGGCTGTATACATTTAAAATAGATGCATATTCAAAGGGTATCTCTATTTTTCCTCCCCTCTTTGTATACTTTTTACATGCTGGGGAAAAACAGCATGTTTAAAAAAAGATGGAAATAAAGAGCAGATCTGTTTTCTATTCAAGTCAGTTGACTTTAATATACCAATTAAGGCCAGTACTTTGATAAAAGATAAAATAATGAGAACAAATGTTAAACTGAAAAGAATATCGTGAGTGGGCATAGGCCAAGACGGCTTGCAAAACAGAAGCTATAGTTCCTTTAGCTACAGGAAACCATTTATGCTTCAAATAGAATGAACAATTTTCTTCCAAATGTTAATTTTTCTTTACTTATGTATGAAATATTTCACTTCACTGTCTCACTTTTTGCCCTTTATTATGTAAATGGTAATAAAAAACAGGAGAGCCTACTAATGTAATTTATGATTGTACATTAAGATTGAAATCACTGTACAAAAAGAATCAGAACTTTAGTAAGGAGATGTTTTCAATTTGTTAACTATGAAGTCTGAAACCCATCAACTTCTTTCTTCTTTGTTTCATTTTTAGAGACTTGTTTTATTTTAGCTATGTTATATGAGGGTAGGGCATGAGCACAACATTGCAGATGCTCTCAGAGTGCAGAAGAGGACATCAGTCTAATACTACAGACAAATTTAGTTCGGGTTCAGTGTACTTTATACATGAATGCAACAAAGAAAGCATTTATTCAAGGAAGAGTGTTTGAATTCAATAAAACATGATCAGAAAAACATGTAAATAAATGTAAGTACATTCTAAGTATTAACAGAGTAGCACTTTCCCAGAACTTTCTCAGGACAGATCAATTTAAATGCAATCAATTTAAATGGCGCATACTATAGATTATTACTGGCAAAGCACATAATCAAGACAAAAGACCATATCCAGATTAAGGGTGCACTGAAAACACTCAGCATATCCTTTCATCAGTTTGGGTTCTATATGTATGTTCTGACATCCAACTAGAGTAAACATATTTTATAAATTGAATGCAAATATTTGTCATAGGAAACACAAACTTGTGGTAATATATTATTTATGATTTATTAAAACTTGTCTGAGTATTCAAAAAGCAAAGTCAGCTATAGAGATAAGGCAGTGGTGGTATACATCTTTAATCCCAGGACTTGGGAGACTAAGTCAGGTGGATCTCTCTGAGTTCAAGGACACCCAGGGCTAGAAGAGATTGAATCAGTCTAAAAGAGTAACAGAGCTCATGCCTTTAATTCCAGCACTAGAAAGAGTATAAAAGACAGGAGCAAAGTCTTCTGTAGTTAACCTCAGGATTCTCCAGCCACATCGAGGAGAACATAACAGTTTGGGGTTGCAGTCTGAGGTTTGGTGAAGCCAGGATCATCTTTCAGACTGAGGTAGAGGTCAGAGCTAGTGGCCAGCTGCTTTGTTTTCTGACCTTCAGCTTGAAGCTTGAACTCCAATATCAGTCTCCAGGTTTTCTATGTATCATGTTACATAAAGTCCTATTCAAGAACAACACAGAGAAAAATGCACTTCAAGAAAAGGCCCTCTGTTGTTTTTTTGCTTTTTCCTGGAGCCTCTCTCACTGTCCCCAAGACATTTTTCACCATGCACCATTCTTTTGAACTTGTTCTACTGACACTGCTTTATATAGAATGTTAACACCACAGACAAGTTTTATATATATATATATATATATATATACATATATATATATATATATATATATATGTGTGTGTGTGTGTGTGTGTGTGTGTGTGTGTTATATATACACACATATGTGTGTATATGTATATATATTATACACCTCAGCTGACTTGGATTTTTGTTTACATTAATTTCACTATAAATTATCCAGATGAAGTATCTTGTAACACATATTTAAAACCACAGGTAGTATGAGTGTATCTTCAGGGTACTCAAATAGTGAGATTCTGTCATATGCCATTCCACCTCACACATAGTTTTACGATAATTTCCAGACCAACAACAACAGTATTGGGTGGAAAAGAGCTAGTCAAGTAAATGATAAGCCTCAAGTGTTAGTTAAAAGTCCCTAGATGTAGTATCTAGCTGTCCATATGTTAGTGAACCTTTTGATAATTTTAATTCATACTAAAATTTAAGAAACCCTTTCCTTAGGATAAGGCAGTAGTTTTCATAGTTAAGCCTGAAGAATATGCAAGTTCTTACCATGCAAGACAATAAGTATAGCTTAGCCGAATCAGTAAAGGACTGGGGTTCAGTTTTAGTAGCTTAAAGCTTTGTTTCTACTGTATATAATTGGGTAATGGGTACCTTTAACCTCAAAAGGGAAAATGAAAGTTTCTTTTTATTATTCCTTGAAGTTTCATATGGAGAAGTAGATCTATCCTATTTATCCTCACAGTCCTATAAGACAAATACTCACATTATCTTTACACAGGGAAAATTGAAATTCAAAGAAGTAAAATACTATTCATAAACTACCCAAATAAGACAGAGTGAGACAATTACTTCATGATATTTTACAGACTCTGAATATTTAAAAAGTTCAATCTGAGAGTAGAAAAGTGATTACTAAAGTTAGTAAGGCTATGTATGGCAATGACTGAATAGAAAGAAATTGTATTTGATCTGTGTAAACAATATGAATGTATGGAAACATCACACTAAATTACATGAATATCACCTTTTCTACATGTTCATAGAAACTCAATAAAACAAATAGAAAGTGAATCCAAATGTGGGAGTCTCAGAGACTTAATAGAAGCTGTGAGGTTTATCAGGAAAAAAAAACAGCTAATAGGTGAGAAGGAGTACACCATTTGGAATATCATACAAGATACAATAAATAGTTCATCAGAGGCAACATTGGTGCAACAGAAACCTGCATTTCTCAACAAAACCTGGAGAATTTGCTCTATTTAATCTGAACCAGAGCAAATTTCTGTTATATTCTTTTAAAATATGGCTTGGATAATATTTGCTCCTTTGAATCAAAGGCAAATGGCAAATACTGTTATTAATGGCCTTGAATATTGAGTAGTGGTACTGTCACATGAAGTATAAAAGTAATATTGTGAACGATGTTTTTGCTGCCCACATGATCAAAAGGTGGTTTTGTTTTCTGGTGGAAAAATTAAGTTTCTCAGATTTTTATCAAGGTTCAGCTATCTGTGGATATTCCTGCAGGTAAATATCTTACATGTGCTTATCTGAGTGAGAGCCTAATGAAACTATCTTCAAAGGAGTATTGTATGCCATTGCTCAGAATTCTGTAGAAATATTGTCATCTATGACTATAGAAATCACAATTTATACACTCAAAAAGTAAAATAAAATCAGTATTATTTAACAGAAGAACATATACATGAATAAGACTTTTTCAAATAGCATAATATTATAATAGACTAAAATAGGAATAAAAGTTTTTTCAGAGTGGAATAATCATTTTGTCAAATAAGAACACTCATGAGAATTCAAGAGAATGTATTATAGGAAAGCATCATTGCATTATTTTGTTTCTTGCAAAGCACATAGTGGAGTACTGAAAATTGCTGATGACTGGGCTTCAACTCCAAAATTTCGAAGTAACTGATCTGAAGTAGGGCATTTATATCAGAATAAGTATGATCTATGGGTAGCTAAAAAAATTGATTCATGTTTAAGAAACACTGGACAGATAACTTATGTGTCCATATCAGTCACCCAGCTCCAATAGTAAAAGAGTTTTAATTCAACCTTCATGATGTGTCAGTATTTTCTTCATTAGTAATAGTATTATTTTTCTATCCCCCTGACGGGAAATAGAATCCTAAAGTCATTTAAAACTGTGTTTTCCCTACTGGTAAGCATATTAAATACATTTGAAAATATTTACTATTTTTTATTTCTTTTTTACAGATTTTATATCTAGTTCCCTGGCCCACTTTTTTCAGTTAATATTATTTTAAGCTTACTCTTTTTATTAACTGAGAATTTCCTACATACATACAATGTATTTTGATGCGATTTCTCCCAGATACTGCCTAGTTCCTCTCAGAAATATTTTCCACCTCCGGATTCCTTCCAGTTTTGTGTCTTCTTTTTTCTCCATTATAGATTATGAATTTCAATTTGTGCTGGCAATATAATCATGAATATGGTATCATTCATTAAAACATGTTTAATGTAGCAAACTCCACACTCTTAAAGAAAACTATCAAGTTCTCTATAGGCTACTTTTTAATGTATTAGTTTTGTTCCAAATATTTAGTGTTTGTGTGTATAATTTGCATATTCTAAATACTCATCCTCAATCTGATGAATATTTGGAAAGAATTTTTTCCCATTGTGTGAGCCACAGCTTCACTTTCTTGACTCCTGGGCTGTTTGTTTTTTATTTAGTTTTTTCGGTGAACAGAAGCTTTATAGTTTCATGATAGCCCATTTGTCAACTGTTGATGCCATTTCCTGAGATACTGAAGTCATAATTTGAAAATCTTTACCTATGTAAGTTGAAGTCCTACAGTTAAAGAGCCACTACACTTCCTCTCACAGTTTCTGTTTTATTTATCAATTTATTTTAATAAATGATAGAAGCTAGAAATGATCTAAGAGTTACAACAGTATTCCCAAGTTGAGTCATTTAATAAATTTTACATTCCATTTGCAATTTACTTGTGACTCATTGGACATCAATCCAAACCCCTATAAAACAAATAGCTAAGATTATGTTTTACCTTACTATATTGTCTCATTTTTCTGCAAAAACATACAACAGTTCTACCAAACACAATAACTTTTCAATACTGAACAAAGTATTTGTGTTGCCTTTAACTTCTTGTTGTCATTTTCCAGTATTTTTTAAATGTTAAGTTGAATATGTGTTGTCAGGATAAAATGAATTAATAAGTAATACTCATATAATAATAGATAACAGATATTATCATCCCAATAGATGACACATATTTTATTACTATAAATATTGACATCAAATTCACATTGTTTGAAGACATTAGCCTAGGAAGGGTAATATGAATGATTTATCTTATGAGAATTGTTGTATTTTTAAAAATACCTTCCTTAGTTCATCTGTTATGTATTTTATATTTCTCAACACAACTAGGATTATAGTAACATAGGAATATAAACATTATTAAATCTAAACATGTCATTAACAGAAGCACCACTGTAAATGAAACAGATTTACTACAGTACTTAGTAAGAGAGGCTTAATTGCAAATCAAGACAAGGAAGACAAACAATATGAGCCAAGAATCAATCGATGAATAAATTCCATCCTTTCATTGAAAAAATAGTATGCTGAAGTTATACTCCTTTGTATCTCAGAATGTTACTCTTCTTGGAAATGATGGGATGTTTAAGAATAAATCGAAACAAAGAAAACAATTCAAAGAATCAATATAACAAAGAGTTGGTTCTTTGAGAAAAACAACAAAATAGACAAAAGGCAAAGAGAGATCATTCAAATTAACAAAATCAGAAATGAAAAGGGGGACATAACAACGGATACTGAAGAAATCCAGAGAATCTTCAGGTCATATTTTGAAAACCTGTACTCCACAAAATTGGAAATTTTAAAGGAAATGAACAATTTTCTGGACAGTTATCACTTACCAAAATTGAATCATAACAGATAAGCAACTTAAACAGACCTATAACCTCTAAGGAAATAGAGGCAGTCATCAAAAGTCTCCTAACCAAAAAAAAAAAGCCCTGGGCCAGATAGATTCACAGCAGAATTCTACCAGAAATTCAAAGAAGTGCTAATACCAATACTCCTCAAATTGTTCCACAAAATAGAAGCAGAAGGGATATTGCCAAACTCTTTTTACGAGGCTACAATAACTTTGATACCCAAGCCAAAAAAAGACACAACTAAAAAAGAGAACTACAGATCAATATCAATCATGAACATTGATGCAAAAATTCTCAATAAAATCCTAGCAAATCGAATATAAGATCATATCAGAGAAATCATCCACCATGATCAAGTAGGCTTCATCCAAGGGATACAAGGATGGTTCAACATAAGAAAATCCATCAATGTAGTCCACCATATAATCAGACTGAGAAAAAGAACCCATGAACATCTCACTAAATGCTGAAAAAGCTTTTGACAAAATCCAACACCCCTTCCTGATAAAGGTCTTGGAGAAATCAGGGATAACAGGAACATACCTCAACATAATAAAAGCAATATACAGCAAGCCAACAGCCAACATCAAATTAAATGGAGAGAAACTAGATCGAATTCCTCTAAAATTGGGGACAAGACAAGGCTGCCCACTCTCTCCATACCTCTTCAATATTGTCCTTGAAGTCCTAGCTAGAGCAATAAGACAACAATAGGAGATCAAGGGAATACAAATCAAAAAGGAAGAAGTCAAACTCTCACTATTTGCAGACGATATGATAGTCTACATTAGTGACCCGAAAAACTCTACCAGGGAACTCCTACAGCTGATAAACACCTTCAGCAAAGTGGCAGGATACAAGATTAACTCAAAAAAATCCATAGCCCTACTATACACTGATGATACATTGGTGGAGAAAGAAATCAGAGAAACATCACCCTTTACAATTGCTGCAAACAACATAAAATACCTTGGGGTAACACTAACTAAAAAAGTGAAAGACCTGTACCATAAGAATTTTGAGTCTAAAGAAAGAAATTAAAGAAGATACCAGAAAATGGAAAGATCTCCCATGCTCTTGGATAGGTAGGATCAATAGTAAAAATGGCAATCTTGCCAAAAGCAATCTACAGATTCAATGCAATCCCCATCAAAATCCCAACACAATTCTTCACAGACCTTGAAAGAACAATTCTCAACTTTATATGGAGAAACAAAAGACCCAGGATAGCCAAAACAACCCTGACAATAAAGGAACTTCTGGAGGCATCACCATCCCTGACTTCAAGCTCTATTACAGAGCTATAGTACTGAAAACAGCTTGGTATTGGCACAAAAATGGAAAGGTAGACCAGTGGAATAGAGTTGAAAACCCTGAAATTAACCCACACACCTAGGATCACCTGCTTTTTGACAAACAATCCAAATATATACGCTGGAACAAAGAAATCTTCAACAAATGGTGCTGGCATAACTGGATACAAACATGTAGAAGACTACAGACAGACCCAAGCCTTTCTAAGGAGCCTGCTTTTTCTTCAACTGGTGTTCCTTAGAATTGCATTACATGTTTCTGATATCATTTAGGAAGGAGCCCAGATGCAGAGAAGGACTAGTGAAGAACAAAGGGGTCCAGACCAGGCTGGTGAAACACACAGAAACAGCTGACCTGAACATCGGGGAATTCTTGCTCCTGAGACTGATAGCTGGAATACCAGCATGGGACTGATCCAGACCCCAGGAACATGGGTTTCAGTGAGGAAACCTTGAAAATCTATGGGACCTCCTGTAGTAGTTCAATACTTATCCCTAGCATAGGTGTGGACTTTGGGAGCCCATTCCATATAGAGGAATACTCCCTGAGCCAAGACACACGGGGGTGGGCCTAGGCCCTCTCCCAAAGGATATGATAGACTCTGATGACACCCAGTGGAAGGCCTCACCATCCAGGGGGAGCAGAAAAGATATGTGACAGATAAGGTTTTAGTTGGGGGGGGCGGTAGGGGAGGACAGGAGGGAGAAGGGAACTGGGATTGTCATGTAAAACAATCCTGTTTCTAATTCAAATAAAAAATCTGAAAAAATAAATTTAATATTGAAAAAAAGAGAAGAAAGCAAGCTCCAAAAGATTTGGTATATGATTTACACTATCATATGTTATTGGTAACCAAAAGCGAAAAAAATTCCTAATAGCAGTTTATTCATATTTGTCTGTCAAAACACCCATATATCATAATATTGTATATGTAAACATAAATATTGAGCTTAATAATCTAATGAGCATAGACTCTAAATCCAAATTTACCTTTTATGAATGATTCTTTTTCTCTTATTTTACTGTGCACATTTCCATTAAACTGTTTAGATTTAGACAGAAGACAGCATTAGCCACCTTAGAAGCCCTTGAGGATTGATCTATCTGTTTTAATTGAGACACTATAGAGGCTCTTGATTGGTTCACTTTCTCTGCCAATTAAAGAAATAAAAGGCAGGAAAATCTTGAGCCCTACAGGTAAAGTGGAATGCAATGGAGTTAGAACTAGATTGATTACAGATAGTTTATTAAAGTACTCAAGCAACAGAGCCAGTGCTCGTTCGCTCAGCCAGGTGGGAGAGGGAAAAGAGGGCCACACGGGTGCCTCTCTGATATTTATAGCCTTACTATGTCACTCTGACCACGCCCGAGTGGGAATGGTCAGTGGCACCTGTGCCAGCCTCCAATTGGGCATGTTCAACATTTCCCCCACATACAGGGAACAGTGGAAAAAACTTCAACACTGCACACATCAGCAGACAGAGACTGCAACTGAAGAAAGGCATTTATTGGGGTTAAAAATCACACAAAGGAAGCAGAAACACAGAGAAGGCCATCTGCAAAGCGGGTCTGTGGGAGTGGGGGACTGGAGAAGCCAAAAAATGTAGTCCCTTCTCAAAAGTTCATTTTCTGAAGAGTTTTCCTCTTCTAATTTAGGGTTGTCAAATCTGAAGAAAGATAGGATGGTTGATTGACCCACAACTGTTGAGTAACTTGTCTTGATCTAGACGTGAATGTGAATGTGTTGAACCAGTCTCCAGGGGACCTGCTGGTGGGATGACAAAAGCCTTCAAGACCTTTGTTTTAAGATGTCAGCCTTTTATCCCAAGTCAGGAGGGTGAGGAAGATGTCAATCTTTGGAAGTTTGCTACCTTTACTACCTAACCATGACCTCTCTATCTATCTGTCTGCCTATTTGGTGGTCTGTTTCTCACAATTACCTTTGGATCCCAGCTTTCACTTTTGTGAGTAATACACAGTAATAGAGAAGTATCTATAGTTTGAGGTTTTTGCTATTGTTGTTTTTAATAACTTCTTTCTGTCTTGTTGAGTCAGCTGGCATCTTCTTAGAACTACTTTAACTGTTTCTTGGTAGAGAAAACTGTGGTGACCTTTGAGAAAGAGAACTCCTAGAAAGAAGCTATGTCTGTAGACTGATTGGCAGATTAGAACTGCATCCCTGTGGAGAGTTTTGAATGCTGGTGGTTGATAAATGAGTTAACTTATCTTGGGCTAGCTTTAGACCCTTGAATAGCCACCCCTTACCTATATCTGTGTCTGATTTAATATATTATGACTAATGAAAACCTTTTTGAATTTATTAACTTAGTGGACTATTAGCTTCCACAAATACAAAAGCTAAGAATGTCATCAGATAGAATAGGTGGTCTATAGAAAAGCTTCTTTAATTTTGCTGTATCTGTTTTTCAGTTGTACCCATCAATGTATTTTAAAATTCCCTTGATTTGGCAATTTATTTGTTCTGCAAAACTATAAAACTTCATGAAACTATTCTACACTGGAACATGGAATGTTGGCAAAATAATAAACCTGTTTTGCTTGGCTATAGTCACAAAATGGCTCCAGAATGAAATTTTACTTTATTTAAGATGAGAGCTGTGGTTTTGCATCAACAACTTCAGCCCATTGAAGTACGTTGTTTTGTTCAGGGGCCTGTGCTCAACCACGGTGAGGATGTTCCTATTGACATATCCCTGACATAAGGGGACGGGTGCACAGATATGTTCATGTGCCAATTCTCTAAACTACTGCACTTTCAAATGTAGTGTAGATAGTTCCTCTGGATGATAATGGTCCTCAGAATCTTCATCATAGTTACTGAAAAGTAAATGGACACATTACCAGTGAAGGGGTATATTCTTTTTGTGTAGATACCCCCAGTGACCTCTTTAGTTCTCTTGAAACCTAAGCTGATGACATTGCAGTACACAGGGAGCTTCTCCTTGCCATTTTTACCAGAAAATTTCTCCTTTTGTAAGTTGGTGTGCTGCTTTTGCTAATTGTGCTCAGTCTGAACATAACATAGCTAGAAGAAGCAAAGGTGGTCTAAAGAGACACCTGTATTTCCAATCTGACTATCAGACTATCAAAACAATGGATTACAAAGATATGGAATTTCTCCCAGACTCTCATTCTGTGAGAAGGAAAAAGAACCAGCCAGGGGGCACAATTTGTATTCCTGAAAGACATTTTACAAAGTTCTAACAACTTATTAGGCTGCCTTAAAAGTTAAGACTGAAGTCCAATGATACATGAATAATGGGTGAGACCACACCTAACCAGGACTGCTGAGATGTGTATATACTTGGTCCTATACTAAAACAAATTAGCACTTTTTTATTCTTTTATTTTTTTACATTACAACACTAATACCCGCTACCTCCTATCCTCCCACTCCCTCTACTTCCAGCCCCACCTCCCATCTGCTCCTCAGAGATGCTAAGGACTCCCTAGGAAGTCTACTTCGTCTTGAAAGACCCCCGAAGAGGTACTTTCGTAGAGGGAGACCCACACACCCAGGAATCAGCGAGGCCACGAACTGGATGCAAAAAACAAGAGGCTTTATTGGAGACGCGGGTACCCGGGGCGACTTAGCCTTTGTGTGGCTAAGCGCCCCGAGCCAAGGGAAAGGGGTCCTTATATAGGGAAAAAGGTGCAAGCTAGGAGCAGGGATTCTATTGGATAATTCTAATGAGGCATTGTACAGAGCTATTCCCATTGGTCAATGTATATGAGGCGCTATACAGGGTTATTCAAATGAGGCAAAGTACAGAGTTATTCAAATGAGGTGAAACACAGAGTCTTTCAAATGAGGCGAAATACAGAATCATTTCCATTGGATGGTTCAAATGAGACACAGAGCCATTCCAGATCAGCATATTCTCAAGGTCTGGTGTCTGGTACAACAGACTCAATTCCCCCTCCCTCCGCGTCCAGATGGCTGACCTTGGGGGCGGAGACCTTGGGACGGAGTGTTTCTCATCGGGCGGGGCTCAGGGGCAGGGCTCCAGGCCGGCTCCCTTGGTGTTCGTTCTCGTGCCGGCCCACCTGGTGCTCGTTGCTCGGCCCCAGCCTACCTGGTGCTCGTTCTCGGGCCTGCCCATCTGGTGCTCGTTGCTCGGCCCCAGCCCCGGGCGCGGTGCCAGGCGGGGCGGGCCGGGGGCGCGAGCCCTGCCGGGTTGAAGGCTTGGGAGGCCCCGGCAGCTTCGGGGCAGGGGGCTCAGGGGCATTCCGAGCGGGTCTTTCAGTCTGTCCCATCTTCTCATTGAGGCAGGACAAAGGCACCTCTGCACTCCCACTCCACTGTGTCTAGGCTGAGCAAGGTATCTCTCCATATAAAGTGGGCTCCACTAAGTCAGTTTGTGCATTAGCGTTTGATCTTGGAGCCACTGCCAGTAGTCTCATATATTGTCACAACTGCACCATTGTCACCATTTTAAGGAGTCTAGTTAGGTCTTATGCAGGTTTTCCATTTGTCAGACCAGATTCAATGATCGCTCACTAACTCAGGTCAAAGGTAGGCTCTATTCAAATTTTAATCAAACTCCAGAACCCTGGGGCTTTTAGCACATCTCTTATAATTGTTTTATTGAGGTCAAGGAGCTAGACTTCACGTGGGGGACAGGTTTGTAATCCCCAAGTTTGATAGCATGGATGTTGTCCATCTTCTAAGCAGCCCCAAAGTGTAAAGTGAGTTTTCTCTGGTTTTAGTTGGAGATATGAAATGCCAATTTGTCCTAAATATAATCTTTCTTAACAATTATTCCTCCCTCCAATTAGTTGTTTACCACCTTTACTGTTGAGATTGTCTGCCTCCATAACTCTAACTTTGGAAAAATAACTTCAGAAAGAATTGTCATTGGGAAACTCACAGAATCAGCTGACCTGAACAAGGGGGAGCTCATGATCCCCAGACTGATAGCTGGGAAACCAGCATAGGACTGAACCAGGCCCCCTGGATATGGGTGTCAGTGAGGAGGTCTGGGCAATCTATGGGGCCTCTGGTAGTGGAACAGTATTCATCCCTATTATATGAAAGGACTTTGTAAGACCATCCCACATAGAGAGATACTCTCTCAGCCTAGACACATGGGAGAGGGCCTAGACCCTGCTCCAAATGATATGACAGATTTGAAGATCCCCATGGATGACTTCACTCTCCATGGAGAATAGAAGGGGGATGGAATGGGGGGAGGTTCAGTGGGAGGCATGGGAGGATGGGAGGGAGAGGGAACTGGGATTGATATGTAAAATTAGATTGTTTCTAAGTTAAATTTAAAAACTCTAGGAAACAAAGAATTGTTATTAGAAATTGGATACTGACCAAAATCCCACTGCCTGTCCTGACACTTGGCATTTTTATACTTTTTACTGTAGTAGAATAAACTAAAGTTATAGAACACAAGAAAACAAATAAACAACAAGTTTCTAAAGGAGATATGTCATATGTGGAAACAAGCAGCTTTCCTCAGCTCAGCATTGACAGGCAAAATAAGCAAACCTGCCAGGCTTGCTTACTTATTAGATCACCTATCACCATTATTCACTTACAAACTACACTTCCTGAGTCAGTATGCAATTTTCATGGAGATATCTTCTTTACCTGTTAGTATGTTAATAGGATGATAGGATGCAGTCATTTCTAGCTTCCATCTGAACTGTTTCCAAATCCCTACATCAAAAAGACTAAGAATCCATGAACATCATTTCAACATTGTCAACGTAAGTACTATTTAAAGGGACCAAGGCAAAAGTATTGTGAGAGTCAATGTTACGTTTTAAGTTTTAATTTCTATGACAAGAGATCCATAAAACAAAATGCTTGTAACCTGCATACCCATTGCCAAAGGACAGATATTTTTTGAGATGCTAGAGGTTGTTGTTCATGTAAGATAACAAGCCATGTTTTTCCCAATTCCCTAAACAAGTTTGGTTGACCCAACTGTACTGGATGTGCTTGATCATATGTAGGTGGTAGGATTGCAGGCAGGAAATACATTGGAATATATAATTGAGTCTGATTGGGCATGGAGGTAAATATGTAGCTTTGTGGGTTTCCTTTGCTAGCCTCTGCAAGATGTTACTTGCAATTTTCTAGGAACCTCGGAATGGACTTGGCCAGAGTCCATCATCCTGGCAAACATTTAAGTACAGCTTGCTTCAAATGTGCCTCAAAAATTGTGATAGTGGTCTTATACTTGACTGGTGGGATTAACACTTTCTGGAGACCCTAATAAGATTAAGATCACCAATCCAATTCTTTTTTCTCTCCAGAAATCCAGGACTGAGCATCTACCACAGGAAGCTCCTGCCTTGAGATCTTCTGAGACTTAGAGGCTGCCTTCAGATTTACAATCTATCAGAGTGAACTGCTGCACTGATGAAAAAAAGCAGCCAGCATCTAGGGCCCTCCTGGTGATTCACAGTCTGCTTCTGTTCTGTGAGATGCCAATCTTGGGAATAGAGAGGATTTGACCAGACTCCAATATTCAGGGCAGACAATAAGATGTCACTTGGCTTCCTTGCATGGTTCTGGTTTGTTATAAAGTTTTGTATGTTTGTTTTGTGTTTATAGATGGGTCTGTGTTTTCTGGTGTGTCTGTAAGTTTGGTGCAAACATGCATTTAAAAAAGAAATGCATCCGGCTCTGTTGAATATATGAGTGTGTGATGGTTACTACATGTTTTATTTCTGACTGCTCTCTTTGGGTGCCTGAGCTTTCTGTTTCTTGGTAATATTTTATATATTTGAAAAGTTTCCTCTGTGTCCTATGGGATTAACAGTTTGTCCACACAAAGGTCCATTATGAAACTTATTTTTCAATTTTGCATTTTAAGTTTACTTAGCAAAAACAGCTCATATATTTTTGTTCACTTAATAAGTTATTTCTAATTTATCTTCAGGTTATCTTTCCTATCAGATTTTCCAAATATGCCAAAACAGTTTTTCAGTATGAACTTAGTTCATATTGGGCAGTTTTCATTGTGAACTTACAAGAACAAATACCTTACATGTGAGGAAAAGAATAAATATTGTGAAAAGGAACTGAAAATAAGCTATGACTATAAAAATTCATTAAAATTGTAGCAATATAGAGGGGATGGCATGTTGCAGCAGGTAAAGAGACTAATTAACTTATCTCAGGTAAACTTTAGCTTCTGAAAAGCCATCCCTTGCCTACTGCTTTGTCAGTACTAACATCTGGTGACTAATAAATGATAACTCTTTAAAATCTACTTACTTAGCATTCAGTTAGCTTGCACCAACTCAAAAGTCATCCGATAACATCTGTGGTCTATGGAAAAGCATCCCCTATATTTCTGTAATAATGTTGAGGTGTTTGAGATCACTAGATAGACCACCACCCAGCCAAATTTTGTTAAAGCTCCTTGGTCAGATTCAAGACTGTGGCCCTGACTGAAACTGGGAGGGGTTTCTAGAGGCAAAAGCCACTATTACTTCATTCCGGCAGACATGCACTTCTGCAGGCCAGAGATAACACACAGACCTTTTGCAAGCAGTGGTTAAGCAAGTTTCCAGAAGCCAAATAAGCAGTTACACATTGCTGGAAGAGGACAAAAACAAGGCTTTAGTGGTCAGCATTCCTGGAATATTTTAGAAGGATTGAATTCTTGCAATTGTCTTGACAGACAGAAGTTGCTGACAGGGCTGGCCTCAGTCATATAAGATAGTTGCTTTAGTCAAAATGTAGCCCTTGCTGCTACAACCACCTCTCTGATGTACTCATTAGTATATTTTAAACTTGCCTTGATTTCTGACCTTTTGTTCTGTAAAATTATACTATTTTCTGAAACAGTTTTCACACTGAAACATGGAATTTGAGATAACCTAAATCCTTGTTCCTGGGCCATGGTCATTCAAAATGGCTCCAGAACTAATTGTGTCTTATTCCCTTTAAAGTGTGAGCTGTCTCAATACCCACTGACTATCCACTGCATTTGGTATTTTAAGGTATGCTTACTGTATCATGTCATTTCCTGTCCTTATTAGTTATATTATTCAAAATTACTTATATAAGTTATAATCAATATTTACAGTAAGATCTGTGTACACACATATGCATATGTACTTAGACAAAAGATAGAAAACATCTTAGTAGAACAACATTTTTAGAAATCTACCTCTTCCAATACATTTTTGTCATAGCTTTTCCTATTTTCTTTCCATTCATTCAAAGTTGTGGAACACTTCTGAATATAACTAAATAAACATACAAATACTTCTGGAAGTTTCTGGCTTTCTCACTACTAATAGAAAACTATAAATGTATGGCAATCTCACAGTTTCTCCCATTAGCAGTCTATTTTAATTTCACATACTCATCATGTTCTATGTATCAGTATGGGCAGTGTATAAGTTGGTGTAATTCAGGACTTATCCAGATTCACTGACATGCTTGTGTTAGAACATAAAGAATGACAAGGTTGTTCCTAACTTATTGTTATCCACTTGATTATTCTGAGTTAAAAATTACTGGCAAGACATTTCTATTTAGAAAAAAATATTGACACAGAATATAGCTATCATTTGTGTTAAATTATACTATCCTCAAAATACCCTTTTGTTTAGGTGATTCTTTAATTCATTAGTGGTTTTTATTTTAATAAAACTAAAATCTAGAATTACTATAGTTAGATATGTTACTTAAACCAACAAGAAAGCACACTTGCTGCCTTGGAATTAATTCTTTTGTAATGAACTAATGAGCATTTTCTGAAAGACTGTAATCTGAAAAATATTTCCCATAAGTAAATACATACTGAATTGTTTATTGAGTTGGATAAGCTTTTTAATATACTCTGATCTAGTTGCAGCATTAGTGAATTAATTTTTCTTTCATTTGAACCTGTAATCAAATTATAAAGTTAACACTCCTAATTTAAGATTCTGTTCTAACAAGTAATTTTTATTTTTGTTGAAACAGTAAGCCCCTTGGTACTCCTTAATGATAATCCAGTTGACAAAAATCAATATGGGTTATTATATTTTTAAAATATGCATTTCTATGATAAGCAAAATACAAGCATTTTTCAATTTTTTATTTGAATTAGAAACAAGATTGTTTTACATGGCAATCTCAGTTCCCTCTCCCTCCCCTCTACCATTGTCACCTCCTCCAACTAAAACCCTACTTATTACATGCCCTTTCTGTTCCCCAGGGAGGAGAGGTGAGGCTTTACATGGGTGGTGGTCTTCAGAGTCTGTCATATCCTTTGAGACAGGGCCTAGGCCCACTCCTGTGTGTCTTTGCTTAGGGAGTATCCCTCTATGTGGAATGGTCTCCCAAAGTCCATTCCTATGCTAAGGATGAGTACTGATCTACTACAAGAGGCTCCATAGATTTTCGAGGTCTCCTCACTGACGCCCACATTCATGGGGTCTGGATCAGTCCTATACTGGTTTCCCAGCTATCAGTCTTGGGTTCATGAGCTCCCACTTGTTCAGGTCAGCTGTTTCTGTGGGCTTCACCAGCCTGGTCTGGATGCCTTTGCTCATCACTCCTCCTTTTCTGCAACTGGATTCTAGTTAAGGTCAGTGTTTAGCTGTTTGTGTCTGCTTCCACTTCTACCAGCTGTTGGATGAAGGCTATAGGATGGCATATAAGTCAGTCATCAATCTCATTATCAGGGGAGGGCATTTAAGGTAGCCTCTCTACTGTTGCTTAGATTGTTAGTTGGTGTCATCTTTGTAGATATCCAGACATATCCCTAGTACCTGATTTCTCTTTAAACCTATAATGTCTCCCTCTATTATGGTATCTCTTATCTTGCTCTCATCTATTCTTCCCTAGACTCAACCTTCCTGCTCCCTCTTGTCCTCCTCACTCCTCCTCTTAACTTCTCATTGTTTTAGTTCCCTCTCTTCTCCCCCCATGCTCCCAACTCTATCAGGAGATCTTGTCCCTTTCCTCTTCTCCAGGGGATCATGTATGTCTCTCTTAGAGTCCTCCTTGTTTCTTAGCTTCTCTGGCAGTGTGGATTGTAGGCTCGTAATGTTTTGCTCTATGTCTAAAATCCATATATGAGTGTGTACATACAATTGTTGTCTTTTTGTGACTGGGTTACTTTGCTCAGAATGCTTTCTTCTAGTTCCATCCAACGGTTTCTTCTAGCTCCATCCATTTGCCTGAGAATTTCAAGATTCCATTTTTTTCTGCTGAGTAGTACTCCATTGTGTAAATGTAACACATTTTCTCTAACCATCATCATTTGAGGGGCATTTCTAAGTTACACAAAAATACAAGCATTATGATAGGTCCTGAAGATCATATTATTTGTTAGCACATTTATCAGATGTAATAAGTAGTTTGTTCATGGACAAAATTGTAATTTCTCTAGTCATAATTTATAGACAAATAACTTGGAATATAAAATATGATTTTGTGTTTCTGTTTGTATTTTGAGGATTCACCAGTTGCTAGCACTGTTTTTCTCTATGCCTTGGGGTAAAAAATAAAATGTATTTATTTCTTTTTCCCAATTTGAAAATGTAATTACCTTTCCTGAGGGGCAACCAAGTTGTTGGAAGATAATTCAGTGTAGGAATAAAAAGTCTTTGAGTTTGTTATTAATACTACTGAAGTAGACAAAATTCCTTTTAGACACCTTTGTGTATAAGAAGAAAAGTTAATATCTTATAGAAAATTAATATAGTTGGATGTCCCTGAAACTTAAAATCCAATGAAATTACGATCTTCACAGTTCATCTGCTATCTCTCCTGGAAACACTTAAATTCAAATAGCTTCCTTGGACTCCTGTATTATGCTGTAATTTTCTTTACCCTTTCAAATTTGTCTCATCTTTTTTTTCTCAATCTAACTTTCATGCAACATTCATTACATTTCTTAGTATTCTGAGAATAGGAACAATACAACTCTGATACTGACAATCTTCTTCTTCGACATTACAAATTCCTGTAACACCATGTTTGGTATATCCTAGATGTTTCTTTCCATCTGACTAACATAAAAATCTTGTTATTTCTTTACTCATTCTCATAACTTCTTGGGGAAAAAGGAAATTTTATTTATTTTTTCTTTTTAGTAATATGTTTTTCTTACCACTGCTTTATTCTTCCATTTCCAGTTTCCTTGTTGACTACTATTTATCATTTGGGAATCTGTTTTCTCAATGAAGCCTACTAGTTTCACCAGCATTTCATTCTGGATGCTTTCATAAAGTTCTGTACTTCTATCTACTCTCATTAAACAATTACAACAGTTATCCCCTACTAGTAATAAAATTTCACTAATGTCACAAAATTGCGTATCCAGCTGTTTTACTGCATTCTGAATGTCTATCATAGCAGCTTGTATGAGGAAGATGTTCCAAAATCTTGTGCTTAACAAACTAACATATTGCAGCACATTTAAAATGAAATTTAATTGTAATTTATTAAAGGTCCAGGCCAAAGTTATATGACATTTTTATTGCATATTGTAGATTATCTGCATATAAATAGCAAAGTGGTGAGCTGGCAGAAAATAAATGTGAGACACCAAAAGGAAATAAGTTCACAGATGATATCACTTCAAGATGTCTTTTTACAATTTAGAATTGTTTATCAAAAAATTTAAAGAGTGTGGATTACCAAAAACATGGGCTTAGAAACAATAGCAGGTGGCTTTTGAACTCTCCATGTTACAGTTTACATGTTCCTTAGATCACACTATCTGAGGACACAGATAAACTGAAAGTTGAAGGGATTAAGGGAACCTACAGGAAATGGAATTGTGCTCTTCAATCGAGAGTAAGGAAGTAGATTCTAGAGACCTTAATAGCCTTCCAGGAAAGATGCGTGGTGGAATCCTCGAGATTTTTCCCTTGAAGAAAAAAAAGTATAGGGAATATAAAAACATTTCTTTTGCTTCACTCTCCCCATGCAAAAAGTATATGTCTGCATTAAAGCATATAAAGTATGAATGTATAATTTGATCACATTTCCATGAAATAGAACACACCTTTCATATATTTTTTTCCAATGCATAAAAACCTATTACCTGGAGATGCCTTTGTGTTTAACATATAATTAATTTTCAAATAATTATGCCTAGCTTTAGTTCATGTAATTTGAATCTTCTCTTCCACAGTATATTTGCAAGATTCATCAACATCATTTATAAATGTAGTTAAGATTTTTAGTATCTATTAGCATTGAATTTTAAGTTTAGGTTTATCGATTGAGCTGGGTGGAGTGGTGCATGCTTTTATTCCCAATACTCAAGAGGCAGAGCCAGGTTGGTATCTGTGAGTTTAAGGCCAGCCTGGTCTCCATAATGAGTTCCATGACAACATTGCTTATTGGCCAGTGACACTATAAGTGACACATCTCTTCTTTAGTCTTAGAACCCACAAAGGAATTTCAAACTCAATTTGCTGCACTTTTCTTCTGTGTGTCGTCTCTATCCAAATTGCTGGCTTCTCTGTGGCCAATTCTGAATGGCTACTTGGTTCTTCCCCTTGATTCAAGGTTTAATTTTATTGGCAAGTCTCTAGAGTGAGAGTGTAACCACAATATCCCACAAAATATTATGTCATTTTACTACATGCATTTGACACATGTAGATCATTTAGTTTTCCTTGATTACACAATTGATTTTAATCTTCATAGAAGATTCATTATGTATATTTCCTTCATGTGGATTGCATGTTGACCATTGCTGTTTGACAGAGTTCCAGTATGTCTACATTGCAGACCACAATTCTATAGCACCCTTTAAATTTCATTTTTAATGATACTCACTATGTGTTATGAGAGTTCTCTTATGCCTTTTCATTTGGGAAATTTTGGGAAGGTTTTATCAGCCTATCCCTGCCACCATGGAACTATAGAGTGTGATGGCATTGTACACAGGAATCCCCAATGTGCCCTTGTATAGCAAGAAAAAAATAGAGATTCACTAACCAGACACACCTGACTGTAGGATACTTTCTTTGGGGCTACCAACCAGCTTGCAAATCATTATCTGTAGACTTATTATTAGTTATAAATAACTGTCCTTATCTTAAGCTCATCCCACTAACTCTTAGAATTTAAATTGACCTGTTTCTATTCATTCATGTAGTACCTCGGGGCTTTATACCTTTTATTCTGTATGTCCTACTCCATGTCTGGCTGACTGGCAGCTGCCTGGTTTCTAGCCCTGGACGTCTCCCTCCCTTTCTTGCTTATTCTCTCTTTCCTCTTCTCTTTTTCTCTTTTCTCCTACATATTCTCTCTGTCTGATATCCTCATCTTTCCTTCTATTGCCTAACTATTGGCCGTTCAGCTTTTTATTAGACTAATCATGTGCCTTAAGCAGGCAAGGTGAAACAGCAACACATCTTTACATAATTAAACAAATTCAGATAAAAAAATGCAACACAGCCGGGTATTGGTGGCACATGCCTTTAATCCCAGCACTCGGGAGGCAGAGGCAGGCGGATCTCTGTGAATTCAAGTCCAGCCTGGCCTCCAGAGCGAGTGCCACGATAGGCTCCTAAGCTACACAGAGAAACCCTGTCTCGAAAAACCAAAACCAAAACAAATCAAAAACAAATGCAACACATCTTTACATCATTTAACAAATGCAGCAAAAACAAATGTAACACGCCTTTGCCTAATTAAAATAATATTCTACAACATCTGACTCCATAGATGAAAAATGTACAATACCAATCCAGAGCTTGAGGCCATTAAGGGCAAGAGTTTAGTCAATAATAATAGAGAAATTAGAATAGTACTGCATAATGGGAAAAGAGTAAGATACAAGGGCTTTTCCTTTTGGGAGTGTAGAAGGGGAACAGGCCCATATGAGTAAGACACAAAGGGATGCTATTAGGGAACAGCTCAGCATAAATGCTGAATCATGCCTCTGGAGGAATGAAAATTGCTCTTAAATTGTAGTGGAGTGTCTGGTCCAGGTCAGGCATTTGGATAAGGGCCTCCATTCCCTCAGGAGCTTGTGGAAAGTTCCTACTTGGTAAAGCAGCAATTCTCCATATCTCTGGCATGAGGATCTTGTGGCCCTTCCATTAACATATGAAGGTTCCTGGTAGAGTTCCTGAATCTTTGAGAACAATAGGCATTTTAGATACCTGCTGAACTTACCACCTTTGTCTGAGGAGAAACTCTGGAATGAAGTTAATGGCTGCTTTCTACCCCTGAATCATTGAGTCTGCCTTCAGTCTTGCCTGTGGTTAAACAATTCAGCACAAAAAGATTGTTTTTTCAATACATGCATGGACAGCTATTGTGATTCACCCTCAGACTGTGTCCATCTACTTCTTTCCCTCTACTAACTCCACACATCTTTGGGATCTGAACCTGTCTGAAGCGGATCTCTGTCATTCCCCCTTGATTTTGGATTCACTGCTTATTATTTCATCATAAATGGACCATCTTCCATACATAAATAATATACAAAATAAAATTTTCAACTAAATATCAAATTTATCTCATAACTGCAAGGTAATTAGTTACAGAAAATGAACCTATAATTTTGAAGTCAAGGATCATAAGTTACATACACATATAAAAAGAAATCTCTGTCTTTGTCTCTAATTTCATCAGGTTATGCAAACCCATAGGCCAATATGAGTAGCCCATTCTTTTTTTTTTTTTTTTTTTTTTTAGTTTTGTGAGACGGGGTCTCTCTGTGTAACCACGGTGGCTGTCCTGGAACTTGCTGTGTACTGGAAGTTCACTTTGTAGATCAGGTTGGCTTCAAACTCATGGAGATTCACCTTCCTCAGCCTCCCAAGTGCTGAGAATAATGATGTGTACCACCAACGCCTATAGAGTAGCCCACTCATATTCTAACAAAATTCTGATGTTTGCTATTCTCTGTATTTGTTTACCTTTTCTGGGTAACTTCCATATTAATATACATTAGATATTGTCTCATTGTGATTTTAAGCCTTTCTATTTCAGACAGTAGAGGGAAGATGAGTCAGAAGCCTATGTGCTATTGGGTGGTTGTGTAAGTAGGGATATTACTGCCTTGTTGGCACTCAGCATGATCTGATCCCTCATAGATTTCTACATGGTGATTTAACAGCCATTTTTCTAAACATCAAATATGAAGATTTAGCTTAATGACACAGATACTTTCTCTTTGTCCTTAATTTTGATAAATCAAAATTTTTTTAAATATTAAATGAGTATTTAGTGAGCACTGATTATATATTAGATCCTACCCCAACTATAGAGGCTGTATCAGTGGTTTGAAAAATTAACCCCCAAAGGCCTAAAGAGAATTGCATAATTAGAAGGTGTGACCTTGTGTTTAACAACCAATTAGGGGGATCATCCTTTTGGTAAACTCTTTCTTCCACCCTCAGTATTTCTTAGTTGCCTGTAGTTGTTTGTTTATGTGTAAGGCCCTGTAATATTTCTCTCTTTCATGTTATGCCTACTGGTGTTGTAGTTCTTCAGGTCTTGTTTAGGGGAGCCATATTATAAAGGTATCAGGTTTTGTCCCATGCTGGTCATTGTGGTTCATAGGCATTATATGTTGGCAGGACTATTGGCTGCTTACTTCCCTTAGAAATTTGCATGACAACTTCTGGTACTAAGGAAGCTAGTCTGAAGGGTTGAGGCTTTTGGGTAAGATCTAATTCAGTTTCTTCTTATTTTGTATCCAAAGTGCATGATGTCTTCAACAACAGGAACTTATCTTCAACCTATAGGAGTCAACGAAGGGGAAGAGCAATATAGTCTTTATTGTTTCAAAACCTTAAAGAGGGTTTTCTCATGCCTGACATTTGGGATTTTTCATGCTAAGTCTTTTAATTAAAATAGAAATACATCAATTACCTGTTTCCTTTTCTTCCCTCCACCTTATCTCAACTAACCTTCCCATATTCTCCCCTCACTCCTGCTCAGGATGATGGCCATTTCCATTGACTATTACTCTTATATATGTATATGGCCTTAGTGAAAAACACAATGACCAAGGCAATTTATACAAGAAAGTATTTAATTGGGCTTTCATTTTTGAGGATTATTGTCTGTGATAATGGAGCAAAGGTATGGTTTCAGGAACAGCTAAGAGCTTCCATCTGAGTACTCAAGCAGAAGGCAGAGAAAACACTGGGAATGGTGTGATTATTTTGAAACTTCAAAAGTTGCACTGGTGATAAACTGCTCCAACACCTCCTAATCCTTCTCAAGCAATTATACCAGTTGGGGACCAAGTATTCAAATATATAAGTCCATGGGGGCATTCTCATTCAAATTCAGCCCACATATCTACACAAACCTATGAATACAAGTTGCTGAGACCATTTTTCTTTCATTATTTGTGTGCATATCATTTCAGAGTTAGCCAGTTTGTATTGTATAACCATCTTGGAGGCTTGTCTTTTGTAAAGGCTAAATCTGCCTCTCAGAAGACATTAGTTACCTGTAGGGCTTTGTTTAAGAGTAAAAGCCCATGAATCCTCATCTACACGTTGGCATGTTTATTGATATTGTTATTGTTCAGGTCTATTTTACGAAGCTATTTTTAGGAGACACAGGCTCACTGCAGACATCCTGATCTGATTCTTACAATCTTCCTAAACCTCTTCCATGGTGTCTCCTGAGTGTTATGTTCAGGGGTTGTGTTAGCAATGGATCTGTTGTGGCTTGACTTCCCATGATCCATTGATCTCTGTATTTTGTCTAGTTGTGTTTTTGTGTGTTGATGCCCATTTAGTATAAAGAGATGCTTCGTTGATGAAGGGTGAGAACTACATTCATCTCTGGGTACAAGAATAAATTTTAGAATGAACTTAGAAAATATGCTGCTCTAATAAAGTGGTGGTAGTAGGATCTCCTCTAAGATCCAGGATCCTGAGTAGTTGACTACTCTAGTAGCAGGCATGATTTTCTTTCTGTTGAATGGGCCTTAAGTCCAATTAGACAACTGTTGGTCACTACTAACATATGAGGGTCACTATTTTGTCTTTAAGTGTATCTTGCCATGATGGTTATTATTGTGGTTCAAGTTATCAGAGCTGAATAAGACTGTTGATTGTTTTCCTTTGCTGGAAACTTGTAATTATAACTTTTGTGGGGAGGGGGAGCATTGTCAGTCCAAATTGGATAATTTCAGTTCAACTATACTTTGCATACACATAGATTCATAGCCTAAAGTACAATATTTCATAAGCAGTACTTATTTTTGTTATTGTACATATTAGCTGACTGTTTCTATTAGTCATTTAAGACTTGGAGGTATATGTATAACAATCATGAACAGCATCTAGTTATCACTGATTTGCAGAGGTAATACATGGTTTCTTTGTTCAAATCACATATCATTTCATTTAGGTGATGTGCATATCAAAGATTCATCCAAACTTTAGTGTATTTGAAGAAAAACGTATATAATAGTGCATTATTTCAAGTTGATGTAGTTGATGAAAATATTCTTTTACTGGTTTCAAAGTTTTAAATTACATTTCCCATGTAGAGTTAAATAAATCTAAGTAAAAAGCAATAAAAATGATGCCAATTGCATTCCTTTTTGCAATTGCATATCATTACTTCTTTCCTTATGGTGTCATGAAAATTAATATGTTTATTTTACTACATGACTAAGTCATATAAATTAATTGTCATTACATAGGAATCAAAACAATCCTACCATAACCAATAAATTCTGATAAGGATTGCAGAAGATACTCTTAAAATTTAAAAACAGAAATGTGAACTTTAGAGAGTAATATAACACATTGAATTTTAAGAATTCATCTAAATCTATGTTTATCTATGTTAGCCCATCTCATACGTGTGATAAGAAAATTCTTTCTAGTGGTAAGAAATATTGTTAACTATAGGATACTCAGCAATATTTTGTACCTGTTCTCATTAAATATACCAGTGACATCCTTTTCTCCAAATGTGAAAATGTCTCCAGTCATTGCTAAATATTCCCCTTAGAAAGGCAAAATATTCCCTATTATCTCCTTTGAAAAACAGTGATCTATGTATTAGCTTGCTACTTTGTGCTTGTGGAAGTATACTTAAACGGCAATGTTTTCAAATTCTGATTGCTAGGTAATTGAGAGTTTTAGCAAACATTGCCAAATTTGTACTGTTGTTCAGTACCTACTATCAATCTATGACAAAGTTTAGAGTGACTCCTCACTTGGAGTTTGTCAGTCTTATATGTAAGAGGAGATACTTCAGTGCTATTTTGACTTGCATGTGCACATTAATTTTGGAGGGTTGAATTTTCATCACTCCTCTAAGATTTGTTATTTGTTTAAAGTTTTGTGTAACAGTTACTTATTAGCTTTAATTTAAACATGTTCAAACAAACACATACAAACAAATATACACAAATAGACTATACATTTCATGCAGCTATAAAAAATGATATAGGGCCAGGAAGAATGGCTCAGTGGATAAAAACTGCTTGCTGCGCAAGTGTGAAAACTTAAGTTCAAATCCCAAGTATGAATATAAAAGTTGAATAGGTTGTATGCATCTGCAATATCAGCATTCCCATAGTAAAATGTGAGGGGTACTCTACAGTCTTACCTAGTGAAGATGGATTCCTGATTCAGAGAGTTTAGGTTATTGAAAGATGTCAGACAGAAAGTACAAGAGATCTAGACAAACTGTCTTGTATAGACACGTCATTCTCAAGGTAGCCCAGTGCACAACAATCTCTTAACCCATTAATTATATTATTAAATTAATATGTTCTTGAGAGCGGAACCTTAATCACTACTTAAAATTTCAATCTGTCCTTACCTCATAACATCTCCTAACAGGAATTGCATTTCAACCCGAGTTTCAGATGTGACAAACCATACTCAAAACATAGTAATATTTAAATCCTTTCATCTTGGAAACCTCCTTCTCAGAGCTGGATTTAGTGGTGCATGGCTTTAATTCCAGCAATCTGGAGGCAGAAGCACGCAGATCTATGAGAGTTTTAGGCCAGCCTGGTCTACAAAATGAGTAAAGTGTATTTCACAGAGAAACTCTGTGTCAAAAAAAGCTTACAAAGAGAGAGAGAGAGAGAGAGAGAGAGAGAGAGAGAGAGAGAGACAGACAGACAGAGAGAGAGAGAGAGAGAGAGAGGAGGAGGAAGAAGAAGAAGAAGAAGAAGAAGAAGAAGAAGAAGAAGAAGAAGAAGAAGAAGAAGAAGAAGAAGAAGAAGGTCCTTGTCCAATTGCTGAAGCATTTCTAAGAATTTTCCTCCAAGTCCAAAGTCATGTAACTAATCCTATCCTGCTCCACTGACGTTAATTCTTACATGAACTATTTCATTTTTTATTGTTATTTATAAGCAAGTGGTAGAATTAATGGACTCAAACTTCTCTTCCACCTTATACTTTCTCTTCTGATTCAAATCAAATGATTGGTGATGAAGACACTGGGGTGTCCCAGACTTTAACAGCATTGAGGACTCATCTACCAGCTAGTGATTACTTATGATGTGTTGACAGATTATATTTGGGATTTAAGTGATCATTCAGAGGCTTCCTATGACTGTAATATTTCAATGAAAAATTTCTAGACTATATATACATTATAATAATAGTCCAATAAACCTCTCCAAAATATCAATTAATTGCAATACGAAATTATGAGTATTGCAATCAATTGATATTTTTGCTTCAATATATAATCCAGATTTGTAGATTGAATTGAATTTGGGTTTAATCTTATTCAACTAGAATTTTCTCTGACTTTTATGGTGCTGACATTTTTAAGGTTATAGCCTACTCAGTCTCTCATAGGTAAATGAAAGTTTTGCATTTTTGTCTCTGTGATGGTCTTTTCTAATTCATCATATCATTTGCATGGAATGCCAGTGACATTTCTTGCAGCAACACTTGTACTGAGCTAAGGCAGTATAAACTGTTTCTGCAGTAGGTAGTTCCTAGTTTGTATATAACATAGTTATTATAACATATTATTAGGTACTATGTTAAAGCCTGTCTATTCAGAATCTCACCCATCAAACCCAGCTTCCTTTAATTATTCTTGTGCAAATAAATAGTATGGAATGGCTTCCAAAATAAATTTTTATAAATTTCTTCATATTTCTCCATCTGTTAGCTCATTTTCTACTGTAAGAAGAGATTTTTCTCATTTCTTTGTTTACATATATACTTAGGTTTTCACAGATTTGTGGATTTTTATTTTTGTTAAGTGGCGTGAAATAAGTTTATTTTTACTTCTTTGAAAATGCAGAAAATGGATATGTATTCAATGTGAGTGCTTAGAGATGAGGAATATAAAGAACTAGTAATCCAAGCACAACTCCGTCTCTGGCATGTAGGGATGATAATTAGGTTTAAATAGAAATCAAGAATTATGCAAAGATAGTTCCAGTCTCTCCTTTTCTCTCATCCCCCTGTCCCCTTTCTTCCTTCCCTCCCTCCCTCCCTCCCTCCCTCCCTCCCTCCCCACCCTCTCTTCCTTCCTTCCTTCCTTCCTTTTTAACATCGCTTAATTTATTTAAACACTTTCTTGGAGATTTAAGATATTCATTCTAGTTTAATTTTACACCTTTGCATTTCCCAGTTCAGGAATTAAGAGTTACTCCAAAGAGACCCTTTTCTTTTGATAGAATAGAAACTAGGGACTAGAAAATATGATTTACTGCCTCTAAGGATTCATACATGTTTTTCCAATTTTGCTTTCTTAGTGAGCCTATTACTTTCTGATGATAACATTGTGCCTAGTTATAGTCCTCTTGTCTTTGTCCTATGTTGACTCAGAATATTTTTTAAACATACTGGCTTCAGGCTATGTATTTACCAGTTGCTAATCATTGATGTACTTTAAAAAGCAATGTAAAATGATAAATATCTAAACAATCCTACTTATTATAACTTCATTCATTATACCTACAACTTTCAACAGAATATTATTTCACAAATTTTTATTAGGTAAGGCCCTATATATTTCTGCAAAAACAGTGAGCTTTAAATATCTGTCCTCAGAGAAATCTCATTCAGTCACTTTGTATTTATGTATTTTTCAAATGATATCTAACTTTCACATATTATGTGGTAAGTCAAATAAGAAAAGGAAGATATTCTGTATTCTCAAATATAGACATTGCTCATCTAGTCTAAAATTCATTAATCAATCAAAAATTTCCAAAATATTCATTGTATTAATTATGGCTACATTTTGGTTATTAATGTCAAAGGCTTTGAGCATGGTAAACAATATATTGTACTTATTTTTCTTAAATATTCACAGATATTTGTGCCCACTACAAATTTGTACTTGAAAAATCTTTCTTTCTAAGCAATAATAAAAGGAAATTTCAATAAAAGTTACAGCCTTTAACATTTTCTTGTCTTTCTTTTAAAAATTACATTTTATGTGGTATTTATGTTTACTCACATTTAGCCTTTGCCATTTTTGAGGTCCAAATTGATGTTTTCATTAAGGTATACCTTGGGTAAAGCCTGAATCATGGAAATTGACACACCCATCTGTAGGGGGATGCTATAGCCATGCCTGCTAAGGGGCTGGGAACAGGTGTGCCTGACCACGCCTGCAAGCGTGTGGTCAGGGTGAAGTAGAGTGAGGGGCTTTCAGGTGGCTGGTTTCTGTTTCTGTTTCGCTTTTGGCTTGCTGTACAGACTGTTGCCATGCCAGCTGGCTAGGTTACTCTGTAAGTAAGGCTTTTTTTTTCTCTCTATTAAAAATCCCTTGTATTTCTACCTGGCTCTGTATTGGTAATTTCCCACATTACCCATCACCTTAGATTTTATTATTTTTTATGGTGAGTGCATACAAAATTTTCTCTTCAAGCTATTTTGGGTTACATGATGCATTATTGTTAACATCTTACTTTCATGTGTGTAAGAACACTAGATATCATGTTTCCTACCAACATGATGTGAGATGTCCTTCTGTATGTTGTGAATATGTGCTGTTTTTATTGTTTGATGAATAAAGCTGTTTTGGGAACTGACAGACATGATGAAAAACCTCCAACTACATGAGGCACCTAAACTTTTTGCACAAATTTCCACATAAAACCTAACAAAAGCTTAAAAATGGATTTTAAACATAAAAGAACAGAGTCAAACATGGCTTCTTAGTAGCAGCATGGGTGGGCTGTGTTTGCTAGATTCAAGAGATGGCTTTCTGACTCAGCTTTAGCAGCAAAAAACATGTGGCTCTTTTAAGAGTCCCTGCTACCAAACACTTATATGGAGTTTATAAGCAGCCAGTGACATGGACCTAAAACCTCCCCAGAGTTGGGGTCGATACACATGGCTTCTGCCATTACCTCTGACATGAAACTAGACTCTCAGGAAACCAAGAAATGGGGTCGATGTAGCCAGCTGCTTTAGTCTTGGCTAAGCCCACTTATTTTAAAAAACTCTCCTGGCTAGAAAGGATTACAGATACACAATAAGAACCGATTCAGACAAAAAAATGCCTTTAAATGGGTCACAATATGTTTGATAAGTATGCATGGGCTTGAGAGGAATAGGATATAAGCCAGACAGTGTCAGAAATTTTAAAAAAGTAATTTAACGATAATAAGCTGAGGTCCTTAAAGGACAAATAGAGTTAAAATTTATAATGGGCCATGTAAAGATGGAAAATACACAGAGAGTCTGGATTATGTATATTATTATGTTTCATTGAAAATTTTTCGATTGTTGAAGAGCTAATTATAAGGAGATACTTGGTTGTGGGGGCTGCTGAGCGAAAACAACATATATATTTTAAAGGTATTTTTACTTCAAATTTTGGGTCTAAGGATATGTTTCTTTGGAAAAGAGATTCTGCTTTTGTTTCCACAGAAGATGCAAAGCTGGGAATCCCTGGTAGACTAATACGGTTTGATCAAACAAGATCCTTTTAAACAATGGCCCAGTTGATCCAATATCCACAACAGCTTCAGGACTGCTGGCTGAGATAGACCAACCACAAAAAATACCCCAGGCAAGATGTAACCATTATGGTTAAATATTCTCAGGGTTCCCTGTAGGGGGAAATCCTGTTTAGAGGTACTGCTAGCCACGGCTTCTTGAGGATGGCCACAGGTGCCACTGACCACCTGCTTGGATATGGTCAGAGTGATATAGCAAGGTTTTGAGAAGCAGGGAGGCACGCATATGGGTCGTTTTTTCTCCCTTCTGCCTGTCTGAGCAGACTAGAAGGCATCTTGTTCAAACTTGGTCACTGGCTCCATTGTGTGAGTACTATTCCTTAATAAACTACCTGTTCTCAGTCTAGTTCTCACTCCACATTGCATTAGGCTTTCATCACCATAAGAACACTGTGCCCAACAATCAGCAGTAAGTAGTCTAGAAAAGTACACCCATACTCCCAAATATTGTTTATAAATGTTTGTTATCATTTAAAGGGGATTGGTTATAAAGGGTTAGTTGTCAGAATCAATGTCTTTCTAAGAAGAAAAGGGGATATGATATAGAATTGAATATTTTACATTGGCATGGATTTTGGTTTATTGATACAAAATGAAGGCCAATTTTGTTATACTCTATGCATAATTCTACTCTTACTTAAAGCATTGTGTTTATACAGCTCAATTAAAAATGTAATATATAGTTAAGAAATACAAATTGAAAGTCATCTATAATAGTCAAGTTGTAGTCATGTTAGGTTTTCTCTTTTCTTTTTTTGGGGGGGGTTCTAGACAGGGTTTCTCTGTGGCTTTGGAGGGCAGTACTGGAATTAGTTCTTGTAGTTCAGGCTGGTCTCAAATTCACAGAGATCTGCCTACGTCTGGCTCCCAAGTGCTGGGATTAAAGGTGTGTGCCACCACTGCCTGACATTAGTTAGGTTTTCTAGATATGCAGAGATATATTTCAATTAGATAGGTAATCTTCAAACACTTCAAAAAACATACAAAATATGGAATTTAAATTTTTTTTAACAACTAAGACTTTTCTGGACAGTGAGACATGTCTGCTCCAGACAACACCAATTACTTCAAGAGGATGATGGGCATTGAGCAAGCTCCTGATGCACTTCACCTTTAATATGCAAAACTAGCCATTTGGGCAAGAAACTGCTATTGCCTGGACTGCCTGACTGTATGTTGTATAAACTGGACATGCAAGACCTACAATAAAGTGACTGCTGAATTTGCCAAGACAAGACAGGATGGTCCTTCAGGATTCCTTGCTTCACAGAAGAAACTGCCAGATATTCTGCAGGACACAGAAGAAAGCAACTTTCAAAATTTGCCAGCATAAGGCAGAAGAGATCTTCAAATTTCCTGCTTCATTGAAAAGT
This sequence comes from Cricetulus griseus, assembly GCF_003668045.3. NCBI lineage: Eukaryota > Metazoa > Chordata > Mammalia > Rodentia > Cricetidae > Cricetulus > Cricetulus griseus. Next base: position 87,284,691 of record NC_048604.1, read on the forward strand.
CTGCAAGATACTATGGGCCTATATGCTGAAGATAGATGCCCCAATGATACAAAAGAAGTAAGGGTGATTGTTCAGGCAGCAAGATATCTCTGACATATTTAAAGTTTTGGAAGTTGCTTACAATGCTCTTCCAGTTTATTTAGATAATATTATATCCTTTTGGGGTTTTTGATGGAGTTGGAAATCTGTAGCACACTGCATAGCCTGCAGGCAGATCTAATGATGGCACATGTCTTTTCTAGATGTCTCAATTGCTTAAACCACTTCCATGAAGTTAGGTTGGTCTCTGCCTCTTCCAGATAGCTCATCTGTTCTCAGAATCTATTTTGTACCTTGGCTGTCTGAGAGTAACCCTCAGCAGTCTTTATTGTTTACTCTGAGAGGAAGGGGCTTAGTGAATATGGTCAGTTTCATGGTCTTCCAGAAGTTATTTTGAGTCATTTGCCTACTGGTTTAAGAAGCTCACCAGCAAGATAGTATGTTTTAATCTTGGAGGGAACTGACAACATATTTTTGCATATGTTTGTTCCTCTCCCTCAACACTTCCCATATCCACTCCCCCCAACTTCATATTCTTTCTCTTAAAGAACAAAGCCCAGTCCTGGGGTTTCTAGCCCATGGCCCTCAAGAGGACTCTTGCAACAACACTGCACCAACAAGGGGCACTCCTGGCACCTCTGGAACCCATCAGTCAGGCACCATTATAGCAAGATAGTACAGGATAGAGAGATGGAAGAGAGAGGAGGAATAGTTCATGGACTGGGGAGAGAGGAGATATTAAGAGGTGAGGTAACGAGGAACAGGCTGATGTAAATGACCTACTGGCGACCCAAATCCAGAGTGATGTTCAGGCCTGAAATACAGCTAAGAGCCAAGTCTTGGTCCAAGGCCATGAAACAGCCAAGGGGGCCTAAGATAATATCTATGGCTTTTGCCACCTTTGAGGGATATGTAGAATCCTGTATTATGGGCCATCATCTATGGCCATGTTGTCTGGGTGGCTTGCTCTGCACCTGGGCCATGGTGACATCTGGTCCTGGGCTGCTGCCAAGGACTATGGCTGGGTCTGTTTTCCTGTGAAATCCAAGGTCTGTTCTGATGTTCAATGGCCCTTGTTGCTTCCAACCTCACATGGATGCCCAGGTCCTAGGCCACAACCTTGTGAGTATATTGGTGTCTGAGGGCTGTGTAGTTCCTGGGCCATGCCAATTTGAGTGACCATCACTGTTGCCCAAGGCCATGGTTTCATGCAAGCCAGAGCTACTATAGAGGGCCATGACTGGGTCCATGACCCTAATGCAACCAGGGTCTGTGTTGATGTCCAAGACTCCTGATAACTTTGAAGGCCATCCACCTGGAACTATGGTGGTGTCTAACAGATACGCTTCAGTCGTGGTCAGCTGAATCTTGTTGCCTGTACTATCACCTGGGGCCTTGGAGATAGGTAAGCCATGTTTGGGTCCACGTCCTACTGCAGCCAGGGTTTGTATTTCTGGCTGTTGTCTATGTTGCCACCAAAGGTCACACTGATGTCAGCAAGCTAGAAATCAGCCTGTGGCTATGAGAGTGTCCAGGGCTGTACTGCCACGATAGTCAGGCTGATCTGGATGGCCTTTGCAGTCTCCAGAGTTATGGTGACATCTAGGCCCAAGATGCTGCTGAGGTCATTGCCTTTGTCCATAATTCTGCTGCAGCTGAGTTCTGTGCTGATGTCCATGGCACACGTTCCCACAAGGGATCATAGGAACCATGTGTGTTGAGATTGGAGTGTTGTGCTGAGCTTGGCCTGCCTGTTGCTGAATACTGCAGCAGGAAAATTGGCCCCCCACACTTGGGGGAGTAGGCTCAACCCCTCACCACAGGCTTGCACCTCACCTGTTGGTTTGGATGCAGGTGAGCCAACCCAGAGGGCATCAGTGAAGCAGAGCTGACCCTATCACCATTGTCTGCCATGTGGTGTCATGGGTGGAGAAACAATGACCCCATAATGGATGAGAGAGCTGGCCTTGGAATCACAAGAGTTGAAGAGAGCTAGGCTGCACTTCACTAGTTGTAACACGCAGGAGAGTGGACACTGTAACTAGTCCTGAGGTTACAAAAATAGGAGAGCTTATCCTGCACCCCCACAATGTGCCTATTATAGCAATTGGGAGAGATGGCTGTGCACCTTGCCCTGGTAGTTTAAGTGTGACTGAGACTGATACTTTGGGGCCTGAGAGCAGTCTGAGATGGGTGGGCTGGTCAAGGCAGTTCAGAAGAACATACCCTCTAGTCAGAGATGACTATGGGGGAAAACTAGTGGGTTGACCAGTCCACCTCACACCCAGGACAAGGACTAGGGCTCTGAGTGGGCCTACCCCCAACATTCACTTCATCTATGAACAGGCATAGTAGGAGATGGGTAAGGAAACCACAGATCCAAACTGCAGTATCACCATGACACAAGACAATGACAGCAAGTCCTGGGTGGGGAGCCCCCATGAGAGTCCATTGTCAATTATATGACAAAGGAGAGAGGCCTCCAACCTGAAGGCAATGAACACTTGCAAAAGAAGATGAAAGGACTAAAGGATGAAGCCACATCATATCATCCAAGATGAAATTCTTCTTTTTTTCTCCTTTCTTCTTTGTTCTTTTGATTTGTTTTCTTGTATTTGTTTGGTGTGGATTTTGGCTTTTCTTTTAAAATTTGTTTTGTTTCTTGGGGGAGGCTACAAGGGCAGAGGGTGGGTTAGGCAATGGGCAGATTCATGATGTGAAAACAGAAAAGCATCAATAAAAGCTAATTAAAACAAAACCAAAAAACAAAACCCAAACCTAACCAAATCAACAGCAACAGAATAAGAACACGTACATATACACAAAACCAAAATCATATGTGTTAGTTAAATATTCCTGAGTGTGATGAACCTGGAGAGTTGTTGGTAGATACAGTGTCACACCACTGAAGAAAACTGATTTTGCTACTCCCAGAAGGTATCAATTTTAAATAACTTCTTGGCTAGTCATTGGCACTTGTCACTACTTTCTCTTCTATAAGATGGAATTTTGTGTGGTTTGACCTTGTACATGTCTTGTACATGCTGTCACAGTCTTGTAAGTTTGTATGTGCAACAGCCCTGTCATTTCTGGAAAACACTTTTATTGGAGTTATCTAGTGCCTCTGTCTCTTATAATGTTTCTTCCTCCTCTTCTACATAACTTCCCAAGTCTCTAGGGGAGGGGTGATTTATAGACAACACTTAGATTTGAGTGGTCTAGCACCTTAAACATCTTACCTGCTTAACAATGATTAATTCATTTTATACAATAGCAAATATGAAGAATGAGCAAACATACTCTGAACTGTTTATATGATTGTGTAATAGCTTCCAATAAAAGGCAACAGATTAGTGGTGTGTGGATCTATATGGATGACTTTCAAATATTTGCTATTGAATAAAACCATGTATAAAGAGTAAATACTGTACAATTCAAATTATATGAAGTTCTAAAAAGGCAAATTTAACTTACATTATTAGAATTCAAAAAGCTAGTGACTCATGGTTAAAAAGAAGAATAAGAAATCTATTTAAGAAAAAGAATACTGGAAATTTTTATAGAGTATGCCAATAACAGACCGTCCTTGGTTTGATTCTTTTTTTTTGTTGTTCATGCTAAGGCATGTGGTAGAATACCACAAAGTTCTCATAAACAGAGGATTTGATTTTTTGAAGAGTGGATCAAGAATTAATGGTATGCTATTTGTTCTTTGTTTTGACTACAGGCTATCCTATGTGAAATTCTAGTATTTCTAGTGTCTACTGTTTTGCTTAAACTTTAAACCTTCTGCCACATGACATCTACTTTACCACACATACCTTAACAAAATATGAATTGTGGTCTTCAAGAAGTCCAACAACAAAATCTTTTTTCTATGGTGGTGTAAAACTACTTAATATTTTTCTAATTTTTGAAAAAAGCCAACTTCAATTCCAGTATCGATGTCCCAAGCAATTCTTCAACAACTTCTGATATGTGACTATTGAAATCAAAATTCCACCATAGTTCATGTGTCAATACTCATGGAAGTGTAATATCTTCAATAATTATGCTTTTGTTCATTGTCACTAAACGAATATATGTGCTAGTGTTATGTTCAAATATAAGTATTTTGAAAATCCAAAATTATATGAGCAAGAAAACTTGTAGAGCAGCAAAATTTGAGTTGCTTAAGGAAAATCAGCTATTGGGCAGTTAAATATAGTATCTACAAAAATTAGAAAAACTTACAATGATTGCTGTTACTAGAGTTACAAAATGGAAACCTAGTTTTACAAAATAAAGAAGCAGGTCATAGATCAAAATAGAGAAGTAGGTCATAGTAGGAAATATGTGAAAGTTAATGTACATTCTATAAACAAACTGAAGTCCAAATTCAACATCATAGGTCCAAATACTGAATCTGTTCATATCAATAAATAACTGATATCTAGTGGCCATTCACTAAGTGGATATCATTTATATTAAGTTCACAGATTTTGTAGAACTATTTTGACTTTTGGGATTCACAAACACATCGGCATAAGTTTTAACTTAAACATGTTGAATATATAATATTACATGAGAATTAAAGAATTGACCTACCACAGATATAAATAAAATATGACATATCAAGTTGTGGTAGGACTAGGTACCTCCCCTTGTATTTAGGCTGGGCAAGTCACCCCAATTTGAGGACTAGGATTACAAAAGCTATCAAGAAAGTTAAAGACAAGCCCTGCTTTCACTGTTAGGAGTCCCACAAGAACGGCAAGCTGCACAATTGTCACATAGATGCAGAGGGCCTAGGTCGTCCATTTAGGCTCCCTGGCTGTCAGTTCAGTCTCTGTGAGCTATGAGTCCAGGTTAGTTAATTCTCTGGGTTTTCTTGTGATGTCCTTGAGCACTCTGGTTACTGCAATCTTTCTTCCCTCTCTTCAACAGGATTCCCCGAGTTCAGCCTAATGTTTGGCTGTGTGTCTGTGCATCTGTTTCCATCAGTTAGTGGATGAAGTCTCTCTGATAACAGTTGGCTAGGCACCAATCTATGAGCATAGCAGAATATTGTTAGGCATCATTACTTTGGAATTTTTTCTCTAATCGTGTTTGGTTCTATCCTAGATCTCTGGACCATCAATCCTTTGGGTCCTGGTACCTCAGGCAGTGTCAGGAGTGGAGTCACTCCCATGGCATTGGATCTGAGGCTAGATAAAGATATTGGTTGGCCTCTCCCACAACATCTAAAATGCCTTTATCCCAGCACAGCCTATAGGCAGGACAGACTGTAGGTAGAAGGTTATGTGGCTGGGTAAGTGTCCAGTCTTTCCACTGTTAGTCTTGCTTGATCACAGGAGATGGACAATTCAAGCTGCATATCCCTTGTTGCTAGGAGTCTTAGCTAGGATCATCCTTGTAGATTCCCAGGAATATCCCTTGTACCTGGTTTCTACTTGACCCTGAAATGACCCATTTTCTAGTCAGCTATTTCAGTATCTTCCCCCTACCCCTCCAAATCCCTCAGGTTCCCATTCCCACACATCCTAGTCCATCTACAAAATCTCTTCAGTTTCCCCTTCTCAAGAAGATCTGAGTGTCCTCCTTGAATCTGCCTTGTTACCTAGTCTCTCTTGGTATTTTGATTGTAGCATGATTATCCTTTACATTATAGCTAATATCCACTTATATATGGCTATATACCATGTTTGTTTTTCTGGTCTGAGTTATTGCACTTCTATCAGTTTACTTTTATATTTCATGATGACATTGTTTTTAACAGCTGAGTAATACTACATTGTCTAAATGTACTACATTTTCTTTGTCCATTCATCCATTGTGGGTCATCTCAGTTGTTTCCAGTTTCTGGCTATTACAAATAAAGCTGCTATGAATATAGTCATATAGTGTCCTTGTGGTATGATTTAGCATCCTTTGGGTATATGCTCAAGAGTGGTATGACTAGTCTTAAGGGTGACCAAATCCCAAAATAAAAACAACACTGAGATTTCATCTTATAGATGTCAGAATTGTAGGTAAATGTAAAAATGATTTTCTGAAATATGTGTTAGTGAATCAAATTATGACTCTGATATCAATCTTAGGTTGCTAACATTCCTGTTATGATTCAGATAGTTTTAGACTGTAGATGTTTATATTAGTCATTGTTAAGACCATTAACAAGGTAGAACAGTCAGTCAATGTTGTAATTTCTTTTCTCCAGGTTGCAACAAGCTTCTCTTTCTGAATTGAGAGATATGCGGGTGCTGTATTCCACCTAAACTCACATATCAAACCCTGTCAGTCAAGGCAGTGAGTTCACAACCTGCGTCCAGTCTCACAGTACAGTGGGATCTATAGCAACCCTTCCAGAATTCTATGAGGACTGTGGAAAGTGGCCAGAGAAAACACAAATTGAAAACTATGCTAAAACACTGTATTTTCAATTATCTCCATGGTTGAAACTTTTGCAACTTTAATAATATTATGCATTTCAGTTTTATCAGTACCATTTTGTCATGTATGTTTTTCTTTCCATACTTTAGTTGGAATAATTAACTTTTCACGAGTCTTCATCATTTAACACCCATATTGTCTATTTTACTGAAAAGATATCTCCCTAAGATTTTTGTATAATTATTTCCTCTCCTTTATCAAAATAATTCAGTTTCACTCTGTGTTATGAAGAGTAGTGTCTCAGTTTCACATGCCCTTCTTGTCTTAGTTCTCTCACTTTCCAGATTTAATCCCTCACCTGCTGCTTTCACTTTCTTTAGGCCCCTAAAATTTGTTCTATATTTCCTCTGTAAATTCTTTTTTCAAGATTCACACACTATTTTTTTGCAACATAATGTTTTGACCACTTTAAAACAAATTTATCTCCTGCCTTAAATGTCCGTAGTACTCATATAAGCAAAATAGGTATGTTTAATTTCCTAAGAGAAAAAAGTCTATTAAGAAGTACAGCTATGGATTCACTTATTATTTGGAAAAGAATTATTAGTTTTATACAATTCCAGATTTTTAACTACCAGCACAATAAACATCCAGGAAATGTAATCACTTGTAGAAACGCTGAGAGCCACTGATCTCTTCTCAAACTCCATAGTTTTCATTTTCATGATGATGTAATGTTTCGAGACTTTCTTCTTTACTTAAAATGCGAGTTTAGTATTCATCCCCATTTTGTATGTATTGGCATTTTTCTCTTTCCTTTGGTTGAATATTATTTCATTGTGTGTATACACCATGCCATAACTTCCAATTTACCTTTTCAAGTATGTTTCTTGTTTTCAATTTGAATCAACATCTCCTGAAGGCAGGATGGCCTCAAATTTCTGATTCTCTTGCTTCTATCACCCAAGTGTTAGAATTATGGGTTTGCATTACCACATCTAGCTTAGCAAAAGTACTTTTGAATTGCCTCTAGATTTTAGCAACTATAAATAAAGATTCTACAAATAATTTTGTATATGAATTTGTGTGAACATGCTTTCATTTTCCTGAAACAAAATGGTCAAGAAAGTATGCTACTGAAGAATGTGCTAATAGTTGTTTTGATTTGCATTTCCTTGATGGCTAAGTATGTTGAGTAATTTCAGAGATCCCAACATACTCCTGTCAGAATGGCTAAAATGAAAAACACCAATGGCAGGTTATGCTGGAGAGGATGTGGAAAAAGGGGATCACTCCTCCACTGCTGGTGGGAGTGCCAACTCATACAGCCACTTTGGAAATCAGTATGGTGGTTCCTCAAGAAAATGGGAATCAGTCTGCAACAAGATCCAGCAATTTCATTCTTAGGCATATACCAAAAAGAAGCACATTAATACAACAAGGGTATCAGTCCAACCATCTTCATAGCAGCATTATTTGTAATAGCCAGAAACTGGAATCAATCGAGATGCTGCTCAATTGAAGATTGGATAGAGAAAATGTGGTACATTTACACAATGGAGTACTACTCAGCAAAAAACAACAACAACAACAAAAAAACCCAGTGCAATATTGAAATTAGCAGGCAAATGAACGGAACTAGAAGAAACTATCCTGAGTGAGATATCCTAGTCACAAAAAGACAAAAATTGTATATATTCTCTCATATATGGATTTTTGATATAGAGCAAAGAAGTAGCAGCTTACAATGCACAGTGTCAGAGAAGCTAGGAAGCAAGGAGGACCCTAAGAGAGAGATACATGGTCCCCCAGAGACAGGGAAAGGGACAAGATATCCTAAGCTATTGGGGAGCATGTGGGAGGGGAGAGGGAGTTAGAAGAAAGAGAAGGGTAGAAGAGAAGGGCAGAGGAGGGTATGAGGGAACAGGAAGATCTAGTCAGAGGAAGAATAGAGAAGAGCAAGAAAAGAGATACCATTATAGAGGGAGCCAGCATAGGTTTAAAGAGAATTCTGTCACTAGGGAAATGTCCAGAGACATACAATATTGAACCCAACTAACAATCTAAGCAATAGTTGAGAGGTTACCTTAAATGCCCTTCTCTGATAATGAGATTGATGACTACCTTATATGCCATTCTAGTGCCTTCATCCAGTAGCTGATGGCAGCAGAAGCAGAAGCAGACACCCACAGCTAAACCCTGACCTGAACTATGGAATCCAGTTGCAGAGAGGGAGGAGTGATGAAAAAATGGGTCAAGACTAGGCTGGAGAATCCCACAGAAACAGCTGACCTTAACAAGGTGTTTCTCATGGACCCCAGACTGATAGCTGGGAAGCCAGCATAGGACTGTTTCAGACCCCCTGAAGGAGGAAGTCAGTTTGGATGTCTGGACAATCTGTGGGGGCCACTGGTAGTGAATCAGTATTTACTCTAGTACACAAGAGAACTTTGGGAGCCCTCTCCACATACAGGGATAATCTCTCAGCCTAGACACACTGGGGAGATTCTAGGTCCTGCTCCAAATGGTATGACAGACTTTGAAGACCCCCCATTGAAGCTTTCACCCTCCCTGGGGAGCAGAAAGGGGTTGGGATAGGGGGCTAGTGGGAAGTCAGGGGAGGAAGGGAGGGAGAGGGAACTGAGATTGACATGTAAACGAAGCTTGTTTCAAATTTAAATAAAAAAGAATGTGCTAATAGGCATATGGGAAATTCAGCCACACTAATTCTGCCTTAGATCACAATTTATATATTTTGTTTTTGGTGGATATTTTGCATTATTTTCCTGCTTTAAAATGTTGCTTAAAAACAGCGTTTATCTTGAATACTTGGTTTACTTTTTATATAGCCTTAAGTTTTGGTTCCAAAGGTGAGTGTCTGTTACGTGGCTGTTTCCTTCAAGACTGAAACATTCCACACTATAATGGAGATCCTAAAGATAGAAGGTAAACAACTCAAAATAGCTGGAGTAAATCCCTGAAACTGATAAGATTTCATAGACCCCACCCACACCAAGACTATATAAACAGGAAAGCAGGCTTAGGGTCACTAGAAGACAAGCTAAGCTACAAAAAGAAGACTCTGAGATGAGACCAGCTGACTGAAGAAGCAGAGAACAACCTATTTGCCTGGAAAAGGTTCAAATCAATTCAGTCAGTTGGAAAGGATACTCTCCAAGCTGTTGAGCTGACTGAAGTTTGAACATGATGATCTATATCTTCATCTTTCATGAGCCATCATCCATGCTGGGGTGAGCTTTTGGCAATGCAGCTGTCTTTTGAGTTATTTCTGCTTCTGTAAGTAATTCCTTACCCATATTCCTGTAAGTACTCCCCAGTGAAATTAAACTGGTTCACCAAAGTGGACTTTGATAATGTCTATACTTTGGTGGGTCTTGGGCACCCTGTCTATGGTGAGTTAGACATGTGTGTTGCATATTCCCAAGAAAAATATTGGCCTACAATAGTGTTTAATTTGCTTCACTTTAGTTTTGGTCTTATTTTTGGTTGCCAAATTGTTTATGAAAGTTGCCATGCCATTATCCAGACTGACTGTATTCCTTTGCATTCTCTTCAATCTGCTTATGAGAGTTTAGGCTATTCTACATTGTTGCCTGGATGTAATATTGCCAGTTAATTTCTTAAATCAATGTGTTCATCATCCTAATAGCTGCACAGTGTTATCTACTTGAGAATTTTCTTTGAAGTTCCTCTAATTGCTAATGTTGTTGACATCTTTTGACAATCCTACCTTTTCTGGAACATAATGATGACAATTTTTTTCTGTTGGCATTCATAAGAAATACTTGCATTGATTGTAATTTTTGTCTACTCATCTATTTTCACTATGAGGGTAGTTATGGCCTTTAAAAATCGTTTGAGAAATATTGTCATCCTTTTATATTTTTTGGAAATTATTGAAAATTTATATTAATTCTTCTTTATTTTTGTCTTTGAACATTCCCTTTTGGGCAGAAGATAGTTTATCTGTACACATAAAATAATTGTGGTAGACAAAAGACTTTATGCTTTCTTTATTCTCTCCATGCTAGACTTGGGCAAAGTATAACTCAACAATGAATTTGTCTTGTTTCATCAAGTTTGCTGTATGTCATTGACCAATCAAGGAAGTTTTCTTTTGTGCATAAGCACTACCCTCTTATTTCTGGATATGAGTATTGTGTGTGTGGATTCCTAGTCTTGCTAGAGATTTGCCTTTTTCTTTTTTAATTTTTCATACATTTTTACTGAAACTAAGTTTTATAATATATTCAGATCATGTTTTTAACTCCCCAGATTACTCCTAGTCCCACTTTCATACCGTTTCTTTTCTTCTTTATAAAGCAGAGAAACAAACAATAGAAGCAAAAGGCAGAGTAAAAGAAAATGTTTTCCTTTTAGAAACCTTTTTAAAATTATTTCTTACATTTTTATTTTATTATTTTCCCTCACAATTTTTAAACAACATAATCACTCATTTTATTGTTATTGATATATAGTATTCCCATAACATTTACCTTTATGCCTGTAGAGAAACAGACAGTATATACAGGTGAAATTATGTATTATGTATGGTCTGCTTTTATAATTGTTAAAGATTGTGAAAATTTGAATCTATCTAGTATATTTATCTATTGTAGCTTGTATTATTTCATATTATTTCAGTAAATAATTGAAGAATAATTCAGTTTTTCTTTTTTGTTTGATTGTTTTATTTATTTGTCTTCTGTTCTTTCTGACATACTCATTGTGTGGCCCAGGGTAGCCTCTATCACAATTGTATTTTAGCCTCCCAAGTTCTAGAGTTGAAAGCATTACCACCCCTGACTCTTTTTTTTTTTTTTTTTTCGAGACAGGGTTTCTCTGTGTAGCTTTGGAACCTATCCTGGCACTCACTCTGGAGACCAGGCTGGCCTCGAACTCACAGAGATCCACCTGCCTCTGCCTCCCGAGTGCTGGAATTAAAGGCGTGTGCTACCAATGCCCGGCCCACCTCTGACTCTTATTTCTCTCTTTATTTGATAAATTCCTCACAGTAGAAGGACTGTTCTAGACCCTGTGAATGAGGATGGCATTTTGGAGGTCTGGGCATTCTATGGGGCCTCTAGTAGTGGATCAGTATTTATCCCTAGTACACGAATGGACTTTGGGAGCCCATTCCACATAGAGGGATACTCTCTCAGCCTAGACACACTGGGGAGGGTCCAGGCCCTAGTCCAAATGATATGACAGACTTTGAAGATCCCCCATAGAAGGCCTCGCCCTTCCTGTGAAGCAGAAATGGATTTGGGGCAGGGGAGGGGGGGAGGGAGAGGGAACTGGGATTGACACATAAAAGAAGCATGTTTCTAATTTAAAATTGGTCTAATTACAATTATAAAAATAAAATAAAAAATAAATTCACTCAGTGTTTGCAACTGGGATAATAGAGAAAGAAGGTCTGTGGGCAGCCTCCATGGTTTTCTAGGGAGCATGGTCTGTGGATTAGCAGGAGGGGGCTCTTTGTGTTTGAGTCTGGGGTACAGCAATTAGTGGGTGGAGGGATGTTAGTAGGAGGCCATCTGTGGGATCAACAGGAGATGTGAGCAGAGCTGAGTGAAGACTGTAGCTCTTGTTCTGTTGCATCACTTGCAACAAAACTTGAGGATTGAGTCTGGGGGAACAGGGAGAGAGGAGATGGTCTACGGAAATCCTACATGATTTTCTAGCATGTGTGTCCTGTGGTTCAGCAAGAAATTCCTGTTGGGACTGGGTGCTGGAATATAACAATGTTTGTTGGAAGGAGGTTTAGGAGGAAATGATCTGTGGGATCCACAGGAGAGGTAGAGGGGATGAAGAAGGGCTGTGTCTGGTGTCCTGTTGCAGCACTAGGGAAAAGACAAGGCTATAGGATTGGCCTAGGGGGGACAGAATTTAATCACATATATTTTTTTTTTTGCTTTTTAGAAATATAATTTCCTTCTTTTACTTTTATTTTACATTCTAATCACAGTTCTCCCTCTCATCCCCACTCAGCCACCCCTCCCCCTGTCTACTCCAAGTTCACTCCTCCCTATGGGTAAGGTCTCCATTGAGGAGTTAACATAGTCTGGCACAATAGGTTGGGGCAGGGCCAGACCCTTCTCCCATGCATTAAGGCTGAGCATAGCATCCCACCATAGGGAGTGGGGGCTACTTCATGTACCAGGTTTGTAATGTGGTCATACTGCCAGGGGATCTTCAGCTAATCCAAGCTTTATAACTGTCTCCCACATATGGAGGGCCTAGTTTGTTCCCTGGAGCATCCACCATTGTAGGTCTAGATTCCATGAGTTTCCACGAGCTTGGTTCAGGTGTCTCTGTAGATTTCTCCATCATGGTCTTGACCTGCCTTGCTCTTATATTCCCTCCTCCCTCTGGCCTGGTGCTTGGCTATGGATCTCTGTGTCTGTTTCCATTAATTACTGGATGACTGCTCTATGATGATAGTTGGGGTATTCAGCAATCTGATTACAGGTGAAGGCCAGTTGGGCTATCTTTTAAACTATTTCCAGGAGTCTTAGCTATGATCCTCCTTCTGGATTCTTGAGAATTACCCATGTTTCTCCATAACCCCATAGTGGTGATCTCTATTAATGTATCTTTTTCATTGCTCTTCCATTATCACCCATTGCCTTATATTCTCATTTCCCCTCCCCTGCCCCTAACCTCCACCCTGCTCCCAGTTTAACCCATATATCCCAGTGAATATCCCTCTTAGGGTCCTCCTTGTTACCTAGCTTCTCTGGGCCTATGTAATACAGTCTGGTTTTCTTTGCCTTATATGTAATATCCACTTATGAGTGAATATATATCGTGTCTGTATTTCTGAGTCTGGGTTGTCTCACTCAGGATGTTTTTTTCTAGTTCCATCCTTTGCCTTCAAATTTCATGAGGTCATCATTTCTTTACAGCTGAGTAGTACTCCATTGTAATCACAATATTTTATAATCTCAGGACATCTAGCTCCAGTTTTTCTTTTCTGAAATTGCCATTTGAAAATAATTACAAATGATTTACAAATTTACATAATCAAAAAATTCCAAGATAAATGTCCTAGTTGTAAAACAATTCTATAAAGTTTTAAGTTTTGAAAAAATAACATTTTAATCAATAATAGAGATGAGACAAAACTCTTTTAATATTAGGGATAAGAATCCAAACATACTTATGGTTTGACTCTTTTGCTTTATGTTTCAAGAGATGTGATTCATAATGGTTAGTCAATATTTATTTAGTTGAGGAACTCCACTAGTTTCTTTAGATGAAATCAAAGAATATCAAATGTTGTGAATTTTAGATGGTAGGGAAGAATAGTTATCACAAGTTTTGCTGTTTGTTTTGTTCCTGTTGCTGAAGCCTACTTCATAGTTAAAAACTATTTTGTTACACTTGCTTGGTTATAAATTTCAGTAGGATGCATTTGACTTCACTGTCATAGTCATTGTCTTGTAGGACAATGCAAAGACTGAGAATGACTTGATGTTTGGAATGGGAATGTTTTACATAATTGTTTACTTGCATGCCTATTGATGGCTAAGTTTGACTACCATTTGAGATCAGTAAATAAACGAACCACTTCATGTAGCTTCTCCACGTGATATGATTCAGGAAGCCTCAAATATAGTAACCCTTGGATAGTCAAACTTTTGCACAGTTAACTGAAATTCGTGGAGTTTGTCAGAATGGAAGTTCCTTTTGTTACTCAATTTCAGAAATTATAGGGAATCATTATACCTGTTGTTCTTTTTCTTCAGTCACTGTTTGTCTGCACTCACAGAGTCTATGACACAAATCTCTACCTCTCAAAGGTTTTTATAACTTGATCAACCTCATTCAATGCCCATGTGAATGAACTCTTACTCATTATGCAAGAACATTTGGGTGGTACTGATAAGATACCTTTGGGAAATAAAAAATCTGGCACAACCGATTAGAGTATGAGATCCTAAAGGTTTGTGCATTGTTTATATCTATAAACGTGCTACTGATATTCTCATTATATTTTCTTCAAACAACAAATATTAAAGTTAAGTGCCAAACATATAAGGACTAGGAGAATGTGATATTCAAGCTGAAAGAAAATTGAAAGACAGCATTCATGCATTATTTAATGTATGGTAGTTGAACAATTGCTGGATATAATAATTATTAGAAGCCATTTTGTCATCATGATATCAGGGACAGATGAGATGGGATTGGTTTTAATGATAAGCACCTAACAAGAGATGTATATCAGCCTCTTTAGTTTATCATTTACTTTATTTTCTTGGCTTGATAAGATGCTAATTATTTTTGTAATTGCTTACTAATTTACACAAATGAGAATTTTTACAATAAATAATTCTTAGTTCCTGTAATCTTTTGTCTAGATTTAAGAGCAACAAAAGTTAGACAAAATTATGTATGCTAACAAATAGATGAGGTAAGATGTAAGAGAAATTACAAGCTAAAGTGGCTAACTTAATGTGTAATTTTCAAAAATTCCCAAAGGAAGAACACACACACACACACAAACACATCTATATGGTTGATAAGCTCTTTACACTTACATTCAGTTTTTTTCTACTTCAGAGATTTGCTGTCAGAGTGCTTGATGATTTTTATAATTTAGAAGTGTTTTCAAAATTATAAATGTGTAAGAGTCATTTGTAATAGAGGGATAGCTGTATGTGGATAATAATTTTCTGTATATTGAAAATCTTAGCAAAATATACATGTCACCAAATTTCAAAACATGTACTTTTAGAATAACAGCAAAAATTAAGCATTTCCACTGGCAGAATATAATTTTCTGGGAGATACTTTGTAGCTATAAAGTGCTCTAATATTCCCCTAAAAGACATAATCAAGTTTGAGTAATTCTTGCCAGCTAACCTAAAAACAAGCTTGTTAAAATGACTCTCATATTTCTTGCATTAAACAAAAAACAATCATAAATTTATTTCAGTAGTTTTTAGTTATTAGTATATTTAATTTTATTTTTAACTAAAATTTTATTGTAAAGAACTTGTAAATAAAATGAGATTAGTCAGACCAAATACTTATACACCTCAATGTATGCAATTTATTTACTGTGTATCATTAGAAATAAAAGAGTGAAATTAATACCTTACATTGTAGTAGCAATTCTATTAGTTTTATATATTCCAAACATTAATGTCATATATGACAGAAAGGAACTCAAGTCATAAGACTGTTCAAAAATAATGAATAACATAGCACACAGTATACTTAAATACATTCTAGTGATATATTTTATTTTTTCCTTATGTATTCAGGCAGTATACTAATTATGTACAATAGAAAGATGTGAAACATTGTGCTCAGTATAATAAGTAAGTGATGCTCTGAATACATATCATGAGGCTAATTGGCTTAGTCATGAAGTTCTGAGACAATCTTTCAATGAAGAGCTAGGTTCATAGAGATGGAAAAAAAAAACAAACAGAAGGAGAAGAACATTGCAGGCAGAAGTAGAACACAAAAGCAAATGGTGATAAGCCAGGATGGATGTGCAATAAGTAAATCTAGAGAGCAAGAATGAACTGGCGATTTTAAGTGGTACAAGATGGTACAGAAAATTTTCTGGACAAATCAATGCATTTTAAAGAAGGCAAACTAGGTGCATGATTTGAAGAAGAAACTAAAAAGTGATTCAGAATGAACAAGGGTTTCAGCTAAACTCTTAAGCTAGATTGACCCTTTAGAATGACCTCTCTTTGGAGGAAATAAGGTTTAATTTTACATCTCTACTTTGTCCCACCACTGAATGCCAGCAACATGTAAAGGAAGAAAGAGAAGCTTAAAATAAGGCAGGTGTCTTTATCTGAAGGCTATCCCTTGAGAGAGCTTATAGCTTAATACTCTTAGCCACTTGAGTTCTTACCAACTAGAGGGACATCTCAGCCAATTAGCACAATGTCAGCACATCTGCCCATTTCTACTCATTTTTCAGGTTTAAGCTTAAGTCCTATTCCTTTCTAGACACATTTTGGATAGCCAGAAGTATTTTTCTCTAAAAAGAGCACATGTTTTTTTCTCTTTAACCTTCCATGTTCTTGTCCTCACCATCTGCTAACAGCATTGCTTAATCTGAAAGTATTCTTTGAGACAATGTAAAACCCCAAAAGCACTTTGGTTTTCACAGTGAGTAACAAATTAACTGATTATACTCTCAATAACAACTGAATATAAATTTCCCTTCAGTTATATCTAGAGGGGAAATTTCTGTCTTGATACATAAAGTTTCTGGGAGAATACCAACATAAATAACTAGTTACTACTTCCAAATGATATTATATAAAAATGTATAGTATTCTCTGGCTGGCCTGGCATTCAGTATGTAGAACAGACTGGAATTAAAATCACAGAGATACCATTATCTCCACCTCCTAAATGCTAGTATTAAAATGAATATGACACCAAATTCAGTTTTACAGTGTTTTGCAAAAGGCAGAGAAATGTTCATGTTTTGTTAATAGTTTACTTCATTTTTAAAATAAAGCAATTGTATTCATTCATGAAGAGTTGTTCAAAATAAATTATTTATTGTACTGAATTAGACTTCTATTAGTGGGTTAACTAACTTAAGGAAACAGTTCTAGATATGAGGAAAACTTTGCTCTTTCAATAATTGTATACATATTCTACAGAGCCTTAATAATTTCACCAGCTTTAAAATATTCTCTTTGTAATCCGGAGCATAAAAGTTTAATTTCCATTCATTACTGAGACAACTGATTTCACTCTCCTATTGTTTAAAACTTGCCCTTTGACTGTCAGTTTGCCTTTCATAAGTTTTATATAATCATTTTACATAAAGCTTGGGCTTTATTCAGAACATTTGCTACAAGGAATCTATTGTGCATATTCTATACTGCAAGTTTTTGGTGTAGATGAGAAGTAACTAAACAAATACCAATTGTATTCTACCAAAACTCTAATGAATTGAACTGCTTATATATCTCTTATAGTCTTTGAGTAAATTTATCTTATTTTCTTGATTGTAAAAATAGAGTCTAGAGTAATATAATCATTATATTGTGTCCTTATTAATTAGTCATTTTGTAGTATTTTATGCATGCAATTTATTGAAAACCAAGGATGAAGTAATTCCTATTAAAACACACACACACACACACACACACACACACACACACACACACACACACACACACACACACACACAATTCTCTGTTGAGTAACATGAATAATAAAAAAGCCAGAGACAGATATTGGCCAGATAAGCAAAGCAGCCAAGTCAGTACCTCTTACCTCCACATAGGCTGAAGCAATCCTGACTTGTATGTGGCTGGAGACTAATTGCCAGAATGTGGCTGGAGACCAAAATGCCCCAGACTGAATAGCTGCTCCTATTTTATATACCTCAAGTGCTGGGATTAAAGGCATGTGACCCGAAGTACTGAGATCACTTTGTGTGAGCTGTTTCTCCTTTAGACTGGATCAGTTTCATATAGCTCAGGGTGGCGTTGAACTAACAGAGATCCATCTGCTTGTCTCCTGAGTCCTGGGATTAAGGGTGTGTGCCACCACTGCCTGGCTATATGGCTATCTAGTATGGCTGCTGGGATTAATCGTGTGTATCACCACTTCCTGGCTCTCTGGTTTTCGGGTAGTTTTGCATTCTGAATGCCCAAGTAAGCTTTATTAAATCATAAGTAACATACCACAACACTGCTGCCTCAATGGTGATTGATTTTGGCAGATGTAATTAAGTAACTGAATCATCAGTGACAGGAGTTCACAGTAAAAAAAAGTCTCAAAACTCTGGAAGACACAAAACAAATCTTCAAAAATATTATCTTAGATGAAGCAAATAAATCTTCTTCAAAAAGGTCATGACTTTGAGGCTGGACAAAGGCAACCCAAAAGAAGAGAAAGACTCCTGAGAGCAGGCCCATGAATCACAGACCCACCTGTTCACATATTCAAGATTCCCATAAAATGCTACGCTAAAAGCTAGGTTCTTGCTTTATCTTATTATTTCTTTTTATTTTTTCATGTTTGGTTGTTATCTCTTAGAAGCCTGTTCTTTTCTAATGAGAGAGAGACAGAGTTGATCTGAATGGGGAGGGGAGTGGGAAGGGAAATGGGAAGAGTAGAAGAAAGGGAATCACTAATCAGGACATGTTATATGAGTAAAGAATCTACTTTCTATAAAAAGGAAAAATATGGGGGGAAAGGTCATCCTAATTATCTTTCTAATTTGTAAAAAGTAATTAGTATACTTTGTCTTTAATTCTGCCTGAAAATTGCCTGTAGAGATGCATACCACAGAGCCATCTTTTAGATCAGAATAAATAGCCTTTCACATGCTCAGATTACAGGTGCAGCATCATGCCTGGCTATCATGGCACTTTTAAAAAAGAATAATAGAACCAAATGGTAATATTTTCGTATGACATAAATTAGTATGAATATCTGATTCTCTCTCATACTAATGCTTGAGTTCATTTTTGTCACTATCCTAATACATTATTTTATCCAAATCAGAAGAATCACTGCTTTTCTTTTCCTTTTTTATGATAAATAATAGTTTAATGAAATTATATAATGTACAGAGTCCTCAAATGCTTACAATGAAAAAGCATCTAAATTTTATAACAAAAATGGTATATAATTTAAAATAAGGTAAATGTAATGCAAATATAAGAACAACAGCCATTTTGTAAATTTTTACCTATAAAATTTCCAGATTCTCACCAAATTTCCATGCTGGATGCTGGCCTTGAACTTACATTCCTTCCACCTTTGTATTTCAAATATCTGGGACAACTGGCAGAAGACAATCTGCCCAGCCTATGATGGTGTCTTGTGGTCTGTACTTCACCTAAAAGCTGTCTTGATGTCTATTGTCTGTGCTTCTCCAAAAGGATATGTTGAAGGCTGTAGTCTATCATGCAGCTTGGAGGCCTTGTGGATGCCCATGGTTTATGCTCCTGCTAGAGTCCATGTTTATTTCTGTGTTACTACCCAAGGACATGTGGATGCCCATGGCCTGTGCTACCACCTGAAAACATGTTGATGTTTGTGGGCAGTACTTTTTTTCTTTTATTTAAATGTGTTTTTCAGGTAGGTGTAAATTTAAAACCATATGAAAATTAACATGGAACAGGCCTACTTCTTAACTTTAAATTAGAATTTTGCTGTGGTAACTAAATCTTTTGTAGTTCTTCTATGATACAGGATCATACACATCAAATGAATTCATAACCTGAAATAAATTTTTACTTCTGTCATAATATCTCATTGTCCTTCTAAATGGAACAAATCCCTTAAACTTTCTATATTTCTATATTGCCAGCAAATGCTAGCAATCTACTATATGGACTAATATTGTCTCTAGAATATAAGTAGACTGTTGTTGAATCTGATGACTTATGCAGAGTTTTAAGAATATTGAACATCAAATGAAACTTTCCTCATAATACATCTAATGCATATATTTTGATGTGTTTAAAGATTGAAGTCCTTTTATGAGGAAGATATAACTAATAGATAATGTCTACAATTATCTGAATTCTTGCTGTGCTTCATGATAACTTACTCTCATGACCAGAATTTTATTCTAGTCTTGCCTGGAAGCTCAGCTATAAACAACAGGGTGTACATGTATTCTCCTTAATATGTTTTTCATGGGTAGCTGAATTTTACTGAGAGTGATTGATTTCTAACAGTGTGAATTCCAGGAAAATCAGATGGAAGATGTTTGTCATCATCTGTCATTGTCTGTTCATCATACCACCTATATTTTAGTGGTTATAAGGGAATTGGTACAGACTTCAGAAAGGACACATAAACATCACTTTTCAGCAGAAATATTGTTGAACACATTCCTGGGGTATAGCATGTTGAAGTTTGCAGACTATTGTGTTTTAAGCCTTTTCTAAGTTGACAAAATAAAGATTTATCTTGAATGTGGTAAATAGCTGCAAGTCCTTGATTGCCAGGACTCAGGTTATGCCAACTATCATGGATAAATTACACAAAGATATATGTGATAGCTGTTCTTGGTTGTGGACTTGGCTACATCTGAAATTATCTGCAGTCTAGAAATGGAGGGAACAACTGTGAGAGATTATATTTTGTTTGGTTTGAAGTTGGTTAATCTACTTATATTCCTCACTTTTGAGGTAAAAAGACACACACCACTGATCCAGATCTTGAGGTAGGAAGACACACCTGTAATCTGGGCCACACCTTCTGCAAGAAGCCTATATAAAGACATGGAAGAAGGAATCTTTTTCTCATAATTTGCTTGCCCTCATATTGCTATCACATCAATTCCTTCACTGGCATTGGAGCCTTCTTCTTTTGAATTGCAACATATACTGAAGATCAGCTGAGATATCCAACCTTGTGGACTGAGTAAATATTGGATTTTTGAACTTTCTGTTGACAGCCAGCCATTGTTGTATTAGTTGTACTGAAGCCTGTAAATCATTCCAATATATTCATTTCATATGTGAATATATTACAAATATAAGAGAATATATTTTATTAGTATATATGATACAATATATCAATATTAATATAATATACTTATATAGAGAGTGAGAGAGACAGAGAGAGGTTCATTCTGTAAGTTCTGTTATATTAGAGAACTCTGAAGATATAAATTTGATTTGTTTTCATTGATAAGTTTTTCAAGGCATTGTCAACTCTATATTCCTGTTATTAAGTCTGTCTTTAACTTTATCTTAGAGGACCAATGATATAATAAGATGATGAATGTATCCAGCTTGCACTCCATTCCTGGGACGGTCATGTCTAGGGAGGTATTCCAAATCTCAAATCACCTTGAAGCTAAGGAAAACAAATGAGGTGTGCATGAAAAAGAAGGATGGTATGGGAAAATTCTCTCACCTAATTAAACTTGGGGTCTTACTAACTTTCTCATGATTCCTTTCAACATCTCCTTTTTCTTTAGGATTAAAACTAAACCACATATTTTTTTGGTTTTTTTTCATTCATTTATGTAGCTCATAAATAAAGTCATGCACAATTATACAGAATACAGTATGTTCACAGTGGCATGGATAAATTAAACCAATTAATATGTTATTTCACACATATTCATCATTTTTATTTTGAGAACACTTAAAGTATACTATCTCACAACTTTTAAAATGTAGCATATTGTTATTAACCATATTTATCATGCTCTCAGTAGACCTCAAGACTTCACAGAGTCCTTGACTCTTGTCCAACTGAATCCAAGATGTTTCAGTGAGTGCTCACCTGTGCATGCCAATGTGATTTCATCTTTAGTAAGCAGTAAAGTTATATGCTTGCCAAAAAAAATGACACACTGGAAGACAAATGTCACACAATTTCAATTTTATGTGTAACCTAGAAATGATGAACTTATGGGAACAGAGAATAGAATTGTGGCTTTTAGGCTTCAATGTGGGTCTTTTAACAATGGGAAAATGATTGTTTTTTTTTGTTTTTTTTGTTTGTTTTTTCTAGACAGGGTTTCTCTGTGCAGCTTTGGAGCCTATCCTGGCACTCGCTCTGGAGACCAGGCTGGCCTCGAACTCACAGAGATCTGC
The DNA here is from genome assembly GCF_003668045.3 of Cricetulus griseus. Taxonomy (NCBI): domain Eukaryota; kingdom Metazoa; phylum Chordata; class Mammalia; order Rodentia; family Cricetidae; genus Cricetulus; species Cricetulus griseus. The sequence continues at coordinate 87,306,698 of NC_048604.1, forward strand.
CTGCCTCTCCCTCTGCCTCCCAAGTGCTGGGATTAAAGGCATGCACCACCAACGCCCGGCTCTAAATCACATTTTATGAGGAATGCCTTACATAATGTGAGGAGTGCTTATTTATTTTCTAGCGATAAATAAGGAAATGGTGGAAATGTTGAGCCATGGTGTAAAATCAATTGCCTCCAAAATTACATAATCTCTAAGGCATCTGAGTCCTCAGAAATGGAAAGAACAAGGCCTAAAGAAGGCTAATTAATGCATTTTGAATAACTTTTACTTTTATATGTATTCATTATAAAACAGGTCAAAGTTTCTGAAGAGATAATTTTAAGCATGGTGATTTGGAGCATAAAGTGTTTTGAAGACATACAATAAACACATAATAGAGTTCAAAGAATAAGGCAGCTCAGTTTTTATGCTTAATGATATTTCTGTCAAGAAAAGAACTGCATATAATTTATTTGCAGTAAATTTGGACTGTCTTAAATTTAGAATATGAATCCACCTAATTTGTCATGATGACCAATATTTCTCTTATTCTCTTGTCTGTCTTTCTTGTGAACAACATTATAATAAACAAACCATTATGCTTTGAATATGTAAATTAATTTAATTTTACTTTTTAAATTTCTTTTTGTTATAATTTTTATTTGAATTACAAACAAGATTGAATTACATGACAATCCCAGTTCCCTTCTCCCTCCCTTCCTCCCCTACAACCCCGCTACTTTTTAATGGTACTGGAAATACTACTTTCTCTAATTTACCTGAACACAAATCCATATGTTTTAATGAACATTTACATAATCATAATGGAAACAAAGTTTCTAGACATGATAGTGGCAGAGTTGTAGTGACAGTAGTTGACAAAATATCTGTTTAGGTAATATGTATGAACAACTTTCTTTCCTTTGTTAAGGAAAACAACAAAGCATTCAAGATGGCTTTTATTTAGAAACTATTGTAATGGAAAAACTGACTCCAGTACCTAATTTATTATAATTGCAGAGACAAAAACTCAATTATGGATAAGTGGGAATTCATTGCCAAAGACAAGTTAAGGAGATTAATAAATTAAAATTTCTGGAAGAAAATATAACATGTAGGACAATTATATGTCAATTTACTTTCTGTGTCTAGACTTAGAAAAGGTTAAGGTCTGACAAAGACAGTGTGGAGGGAATTCTCCAAATTTTGTCTGAAGAGACAAAGTTTAATACTTCTTACAATCCTGTCATAGCAGAGATTCTGTTTATAATCATACACCAGGTTCAAGTTTTGAATGAAAACTTAAGTCATATTCAACTACAGTGGACATGCAGTTCTGATCAAGTATATTTTCAATAAAGACATATCAGAGGGGGTTGTTGAATACTCTTATTATTTTTAAACATGATAATTTATTCCTTCATTGAACTACCCCACCTCTACCAACAATCTGAAAAATTTGAATGTTTAAATAAAAATCACACTCTATTCTACTTAATTTCTTTATATTTATATTTATATTTATATAGGCGATCACAGTGGGTTTACAATTGCAAAACCAAAAATTCAAAGCCAATGCAAAAGAGTGAAGGATATTTATTACCTTTACGTAGCCCAGCACGGCTCTCAAGTAAGTTGTGCTTTCCTCTAATAGAGAGAAGATGTAGTATTTATTAAGAGGGCCTGTGCACCTGCTTAATATAAGATACATACTTTTGAGCATGTTCAGTAAGGCCATAATTCAAGAATAAAAGGCAACAGTAAGGAATGCCCCCATGCATGTTGGTGCAATAATGTAAAGGTGGTGGGCAGATGCTCAACAGGAATGAAAGTTTGCTCGCCACCTCTTTCTTCCATCATCAGTTACCAACAACTCTGGTGCACTAGGAGAAAGAATGAAAAGCTGAGATCAGCCAGTGTGTTTTGACAAGATTAATGCTTTTCCCAGTCCTTTGCCCTAGCAGTTTCAGTCTACTTGTTCTTATTATAGTAATAAACAGTTCTCTTTCCTTGTTCTCCTTCTCTGTCCTTCCTCCAACTCTACCCTCCTGATAGAGGGAGCCTTTATGAACTTAACTAGAGACCTGGCACTAGGGAAATTCCCAGGAATCCCACCTAAGTATCTAAGCAATAGTGGAAAGGTTACCTTAAGTGCTCTTCCCCTATAATGAGATTGAAAACTACCTTAAATATCATTATAGAACCTTTATCCAGTAGCCGATGGAAGCAGAAGCAGAGATTCACAGTTAAGCACTGATCCAAAGTCCTGGAATCCAGTTGTAGAGAGGAAAGAGTGATGAGCAAACCGGTCAAGGTCATGCTAGGGAAACCCAAAGAAACTGCTGACTTGAACAAGTGGGAGCTCACAGAATCTGGACTGACAGCTGGGGAAGCTGCATAAGACCAAACCATGGCCCCTGAATGTGGGTCTCAGTTGAGGGGCTTGGGCAGTCTATGGGCCTCTGGCAGTTGAATGAGTATTTATCATCAGTTCATGAATGGGCTTTGGCAGCCCATTCCCTATGGAGTGATACACTCTTTCAGCCTACACAAAGGGGGAGGGTCTCAGTTCTGTCCCCAATCATGTGACAGACTTTGATGATACCCATGGGAGGCCTCACCCTCTATGAGGAGTGAATGGGGCTTGGGATGGGGAGATGTTGGGGGGTTTGGAGGAAGGGAGGAAGAGGGAGCTGGGATTGGTATGTAAAATAAGATTGTTTTTAACTTAAATAAAAAAATTGCAAAGTAATAGTCCTCAAAATTTTTTATTTCTGGGCAAGGAAAGACTCTCTGGGAGACAGATAAAATAACTCTTTAATAGGTTTCCTTTATTTTTATGTCTAATAACATTTTTGTAACTTGCTTGAGCAAGGGAGTCCCTAATTAATAATTCTAATGTGTAACCTGGAAGATGGACAACAGACTCACTGGGTAAGAGTATTTGCTTCACAAGCAAGAGGAAGTGAGTTCAGATCCAAGTATCTTCATAGAAAGCTGGTGTAAGAGGCAGAGACACTGAGACCTGTTGGCTGCCATCCTAGCTTCACATTCAGTGAGAGACACTTTCTCAAGGCAATAAGGGAGACAGTGACAGTGCAGAAAACACAATGTTCTGTTCTGACTTCTGCACTGTACACAGGTACTTGTGCAGACATACTACACTCACCTATGTGTACACACACACACACACACACACACACACACACACACACACACACACACACACACACACACCTGTGTGTGCTAAGAGAGAGCTGCCTAGGAATAAAACAAATTTCCTTTAATATGGGGATGTTGGGGAGAAATAAGAATACTCTTAATATAGATGTATGACTCTATAAATTTGAAAGGGTCATGTAGATAAATCATTCCCTCCCCTCAAAAAAGGACAGACAAGAAAAGGTGCTTTATTAGTAAAAAAATAAATGATTCACTGCCACAGTAATAACACTTTCTTGGATGGTATTTAAAACATGTAGGAGGAATATTTGTTTGAATGATATGAATATTTAAATTCTTAAAGAAGAGATACTTAATCTCTTTCTATGTAAGTAAGCTTACTGGTAAAACAGACACCTCCTCACAAATTTTTACTCCACATCATTCATATTCCTGTCCTCAAAATCAAAGTACTGAGGCTTGTGTCTTGTGAATGCTCATAGTGTATTCTTCCTTAATACAGTATGGTAACACTCCATCACTACTTTTTCAAAGTTTCCCTTTTCTCCATCACTCTTGATAATAACTGGGTTTACAACAAATATAGTGTTTTGTATCATATGTATGTAAGTATGATAATAGAACTGGAACTAAATCTTGATTCACAAGTACCGTGCTTTCAAGTAAAAAGAGCAGTCATGCAGTTTCCTTCATCAGAGAGTTTTTGATGTTTAATGACACTGTCTGCCATGTAACCATCAGAAATTTGTCTAAGTCTTCTCCATTTGTGATTAACATGCATTCAACAGTTAATATATTTAAGATACTTGATTAAAATCTGACATACTGAAAACTTAATAAATGATGGCTGCCATCATTCACACTCAGAGACATTAAGTGATGATGGATTTTTTTTTGCTCCACAGTAAATGGTAATATTCTGCATTAACATTACTTAAAATAGAAGAATATTTTGAAAACACATTGTATAATTCATTTCTGGCTGTATAATTTGTCCTAGAAGATCTCAGATGCATTCCTTGTTACAATTTTATAAAGGTCCATGAATTTCCTACAAGCTATTGTTCTGTATAATTATACTGGGCTTTATGTTTCTACATAAAACTTTATTGACATGATAATTTTATAGCTTCTTAAAAGGAAGTCATATGATTTCATGGATCGATTAGAGGTATGCTTCTGGCAACACCAATTGACCACTAAAAATGTGAGCATTTGAATAGAGTTCTTGTACATATATTAAGTATCCTAGTATTTTTTATTTATAGGAGGGATATGTTCAATATTAAATTCCTGTGGACATGATTTATTATATTGCTTTGCATTTCCATAAATTTTACACGTGGTTTGTGAGACTGAAGAATGTAGAAACTCCAACATAATGAAGTTGACTCAGAGACAGTGACCTCCTACACTAGGATTTATGAAAACATTCTAGCTAAAAATTAGAGGTACAAATTATACACCACAAACTCAATTAATTATAACTCAATTGAGTAAAAACTAGATAAATTGGAAATCAAAACATAAATATTAAAACCATACAATATGTCTATTTTGTCCCGAGTTTTAATTTTAGTGAGTTTTAATTTATATTCTATATACCTTGTAGTTATCTATCTTATTATGAAAATGTATGGGAGGGATTTCTGTACTCTGTCTTATTCATCTTTTCCTTTATGCTTCATGAACTAGTAAATAATATTAAAGCAATGGTTGGAAGGAAAATATTTATAATAGTAATAGTGGTTAATACAGAAAAGTTGTATCTTCATAGGGGGACTAACTTACTTTGACTGCCAAGGAAATTGAAGTACATCAGGGCAAAGAACTCTGTAAAGCACTATCATCTTAATTAGAAGTTGAAAGCAAAAAATAAAAAACAGAAGTTGAAAGCTGCAGGGTAGTGGTGACATATGCTTTTAATCCCAGCATTTGGGAAGCAGAGGCAGGTAGATCTCTGTGAGTTGGAAGACAGCCTGTTCTACTGGTCCACAGAATGAGTTCCAGGACAGCCAGGACCACACACAGAAACCCTGTATCTAGAAAAAAATTCCCAAAACAAACAAGCAAAAAAAGAAGTCAAATGCTAAAGGAGACCATGTCAATATGATGAAACACAAGTATAAAAAGTAAGCTGCTGTGTTCAGTCATGTTACATGTAAATGTATATAAAATGACAAGTTTCTCTTGTCATTTTATATACATTGATATACATTGAAACATTGATTCTTCCAAGTTCTATAAGGATGCACTGTTTTACTTTGTATATTATATATAAAAGATTAGCTTGAAAAATCCATTTCATTTTGTCACTTTGGGAAATAAAGTTACTTCTGGTCATTTGAAATGTGTCCTGGTTATTATTTTGTGAATATTCTGTAATGTAGCAACTGCCATGTTCATGGATGTATATCACAATTAATATTTAATTGAAGGTCTTTTTTCAGCAAAATCAAACAAAAACAAAAGAATGGAGTAATGATAATTATTAATAGTCTAATGTGTATTTTAAAGTTTTCTCTCTTTTTATTGATTTTTAATTTTTACATGCATAAAATACATTTTCTTTTCTTCAACACTGAAAAATATTTATTTATAAAAAATACAATGGGGTAAATTTATGCTGATAAACGAGGCAAAAATGCAGTTGAGGCAAACAGAGAGACTCTACAGCAATACATTGGCACAAATGAAATCTGCAGGCACACCACTCAAACCTACATGTCTGCGGCCATTTTTGTATACATGCCCTTAGAAGCGCCACTCGGAAAAGACCTTGTCAGTTTAAGAGAATGAGTACACATATAATCACAAATGCACATTTATCGTGACTTTATTTAGAACTCAGCAAGCAGTACTGCAGAAAACCATCCATGTGTCAGGTTCTAAATGCTGCATCTTAGATTTAGTTGGCAAAGATCACATTTAGCAAATCATTTTAGTCTTCCATGTACAATCCAGATACTCACTAACCTATAAAAAAGAAAAAAGTAGGTTCCTATTGTTTGAAAATACCAGTTTAAGTGTAAGGTTGCAAAAAAAAAATGCATAGATCTCCACTAAAAGATTTGGCTGTCCTTTCACAGCTTTCCTTTTTATTTCCTACTCAAGTTATTGGTTAAACTGTAGGATTTCACTGTTACAGCAATAAAAGGCAACCATTTAGGGAAGAGGCAGAAAAAGGGAAAAGGAATGTATGTAAGGCACTTTTTTTTAAAGGTACAATAAGCATAACAGTGTTTTAGGAAGACGAGAATTACTCAAGGCTAGCTTGGGTCTCACTGAATAAAAACAATGCACTAAATACTGTGCTCCTGTGTGTGACTAATAATCAATGCCCTGGTCATCACCATATTGGTACTCTCTGGCATAGTCATCTGGGAACTCGCCATGATAATCATCAGGGTATTCTGCCTCATAATCACTATCACTGATTTCCCATCCATTTGTTCCTGTGCCCTGGCTTCTTTTGTGAATGACAGGTTCTATGGGGGTGGCACAGTACTTGGGGGTCATACACTTGCCGCCCAAGCGCATACACATTCATTCCTTTCCGGGAAGCAACTTTGTTGGTACCCATCTGTAAAGAAATGATCGAGTTGTCCAATGGCTGTAACGTCAGCTTCAAGTCGTAGATGTCTCTTCTGGTACCCAGTGCTAACATCTCAGCCTGGCTGGCTCTGCTGTTGGTGCCCATCTGCAGACAAATCGTGGTCTGATCAAAAGGCTTGTCAGTCTGCATTTGGGAATCATAAAGATGCCTCCTGGTCCCATAGGCCACAGTCCCTGCCTGGCTGGCACACTTGTTGCTTCCCATCTGTAAACCAATTACACTTTGGCCAGCCTTTGCCTTCATCTAAATGTCTTGTTTGTTTCTCTGAATACTTAACTCCAATGCCAATGGTTGTGTGGAACCCTTTTGTTTTTGCCAGGCCTGCTAGAGACACAAGCTTAGTCTGAACCTGTTTTTTTCCTTTTTATATTTAAATTAGAAACAAGCTTGCTTTACATGTCAATCCCAGTTCCCTCCCCCTCTGCTCCTACCCTGCCCCGCCAAGTAAATTTTCATCAAGTCAAACTCTCCATTCTCCTTTCCAGCTTCTTCCTATCTCCACTATTAGTCATGAGTTATCCACTACCTTCTTCTAACAATTGTTCAAAATATTTGAAATTCTCTACACTACAGAACATTCTCATTAAAGTAGAATTTATCTCAAATATATACTATGAAAAGGTGCATTATATATAACAGTAAATTCCATAAAAGTAATAGCCCAGGATGTTTAATGTCATAATGACATATAATTACCCAGAAAGAAGAGGTTTCAACTAATTGTTATAGACAAAGTATAGGAACATTGTCTTGTAAAATTTGAACTACTGTCTTGATTTAGTTTGATTTTAACCACCAAATAACTTTAATTATTAAAATTTACAATTCCTGCCAATACACAGAAATCATAATGTGACCATAAAACTAACACAATACTTTCTATCACACGTTTCAAATGCTATTAAGTGTACAAGGTATGAGATAAAGATTTTAGAAGTTTTAGTTATAATACAGAGTACTACAAACAAAATATATGTCTGAAATGGTAAAGAAAGTATGTCTGAAATGATGAATAAAATGAAGTAAAATTCAAAGTAGTTATAATTTAAAGAATAAAATATGAAGTGTTAATCATGGAAAAACTAGTAAACAATTGTTTTGTTGAGTATAAAACAAAAGAAAATTTAAGCTTTCTATTTTTCCAAGTATGCAAAAATATTTTTTCGAATTTTCACTCATAATTCTTATTAAAACTTTTAAGTTGAAACAATTTTCAAATTATTTTTAAAAATAAGCATATTACTGTTTTCTATTTCAGAGACACATGTTCAAAGGGTGTACCATCCTATGATAATAACCTCTCTCATCAAAAGGATTTACTGACTTCAGAATTTGATAATTAGGAAATGTCATGGGCAGGAACTGTTTAGTTTCGCTTTAATTAAATACCCAAGAAAATTTTTGGCATTTCTTGAAATTTTTATGTTTTTCATCTTTCTGAGAATATTTTCAACTACAGAAATAAAAATACAAAGCTTCTGGAGTCTTTCTGTATACACCATTATTTTTGCATGTATTATTGATGCTTGATTTAAAGTGATCATATTAGCATAGTTATGTTCAGGTTGTATAGCATGAAGCAGTCACAGCCAGTCTTCTGGAACTCAACACCATGCCAAGATGCCTACCCTGAGCTTGGGCAACTGGAAGTCCTCTCCTGGTCAAGTGACTAAGGTTTTGAAGTTTGCTGTGTACATTGGGTATTGTAACATTGTCTTTACCCATGTGTAAAAGCATGCAAAGGAAGTAGGAGTGGCTCTCCAAGAGAAGTTCAGAGAGCAGCACCAGGAGGCCTTTATCATCAGTGAGCTGTTATGTACATGGTACAACAAGTGCACAGTGAAAGGAGACTACTAGAAAATGCTTAGTGACCTGAAGCTTGACATTCCAGTATTTCACCTTGTTTTTCACATTTGGAACCCTAACATTACCAGCGATGCTACTTACCATGGATTTGTAGCCGTGAATCTCTCCTGTGCTCTAATGTTTGAAAAGCTGAGACAGCCACTTACAGTTGATGTAGTAAGTAAGAAAGAGGCAATCAGTTGGAGAGGCACATTTGAGCAGAGTGGAGATCTGAAATGGCAGCCTTTCAAATGCGCTTGCCACATGTTGGAGCCTCTACCAGTTCACTATATCCCTTAAATGTGGAATTTTAACCACTTCTGCTTCTCCTTCCCCACCAAAAGGCAAAATGTAAGGAAGCTACTTTACCTCATGGGCTGCTTGCCTTCACTTACCCATTAACCAGGCACTGAGCTTCAGGGTTTGCATAGCAGGTAATCAGCACTAGAAGTTGGCCCTGACAGAATCAAGTCCTGGTAGGTACTGCTGTGTCTCCCAGAGTGGCATTCATAAATACTTTTAAAAAAAGTGAGAGTGATGCTGTTCCAAGTTGCATCCTTGTTCATTGCAGAATTTAAAAATGGTTTATCTCTTGATCCACTTGCCTAAATTCACCATTTTCTACCCCTGGCCCCCTAACCCTTAGACTCTCTGAGTTTCACTAGGAGACATTACTGTATGTCTTCCTTAAGCTGTACCAAGTCCTCATCCTCCATTGCTCCCAGGACTCAAGAGGAATTTATTTCTGTGCTGTCAGCTTCCTGTTTGGCTCAGTATAGTCTCACTCTGCCATTATGCAAATGGAGATCAAAGCAATTCTGACTGTCCAGGAGCTATCTCACTTTCTGCTGTGTGGATGACCACATAAAAAAGCAATTTTAGTGTATTAATCATGGATAATTATAAACTATGAACTTAAGTGCAAGGAGTTTATTACAATGTATCTTTACTAAAACAAAAGGATGTATGGTGTTCACAAATTATGAAAATAGTGTAAGAACTGTACATTGTGAGCTCTGTTTATTTTTCTCTTGTACCATATGAAAGCATATAAAAATATCAAAAAAGCTGATGTGCAGGGATTTTGCCTTATTTGTCTGTAACATAACTGCTTCTTGGAGCTTTGAGATATTTTATCCTGTATTCTTGTTTGAGTCCCTCCTCTATTTAAGACATAGCCATGGAATCTACATGTTTATGGAATAGTCTACCCTTTGCCTGCAGGTCAGTTGTAATAAATCTAGGATGTAGGATGTGATGATGAAAAAAAAGAATTGCCACGGTAATGGTATCTCTTCAAACAATAGAAATCCTATAAGATACATATTCTGCAGATACATGGATGGTCATGGGGCAGTTAGTGGATCTGGCCAGTTAGTTAGCCTGGTCAAAACAATTCATGTCTCTAACTTCAACTGAGCATATCATAAATAAACCATGCTTAAAATATAAGTACACAGTTAACCAGATTGTCACCCATAACTAACTCAGGTATTCCCATTCCTAAAGAGCCACTTTGGAAATCAGTATGGTGATTCCTCAGGAAAAGGGGAATCAGTATACCACAAGATCCAGCAATTCCACTCTTAGGCATATACCCAAAAGAAGCACATTCATACAACAAAGGCATCTGTTCAACTATGTTCATAGCAGCACTATTTCTAATAGCCAGAACCTGAAAGAAACCTAGATGTCCCTCAACTGAAGAATGGATAAGAGAAAATGTAGTACATTTATACCATGGAGTATTACTCAGTGGAAAAATACAATAGAATCTTGAAATTTGCAGGCAAATTGACAGAACTAGAAGAAAACATTCTGAAAGAGGTAACCCAGCTATAAAAAGACCAACATGGTATACACTAACTTATATATGGATTTCACACATAGAGCAAAGGATTACTAGCCTACAATCCACACTGCTAGAGAAGCTAGGCAACAAGGAGGACTCTGATGGAGACATACATGGTCTCCTGGAGAAGGGGAAATGGACAAAATCTCCTGAGCAAATTGGGACCATGGGGGTAGGGGAGAGGGAACTAGGAGAATGAGAAGGGGAGAAGAGCAGGGGTGATAAGGACATTAGGGAGAAGAAAGGTTTTGTAGGGAGAAGAATAGAAGAGAGTAAAATAAGAGATAGCATCAGAGAGGGAGCCAGTATAGGTTTAAAGAGAAATCAGGCAGTAGGGATATGTCTGGAGATCTACAAGTATGACACCAACTAACCATCTAAGCAACAGTGGAGAGGCTACCTTGAATGCCCTCCCCTGATAATGAGATTGATGACTAACTTATATGCCATCCTAGAGCCTTCATCCAGCAGCTGATGGAAGTAGAAGCAGATACCCACAGATAAACATTGAACTGAACTGGAATCCAGTGGCAAAGAAGGAGGAGTGATGAGCAAAGGGGTCCAGACCAGTCTGGTGAAACCCACAGAAACAGCTGACCTGAACAAGGGGGAGTTCTAAGCCCCCAGACTGATCACTGGGAAACCAGCATGGAATTGATCCAGACCCCATGAATGTGAGTGTCAGTGAGGAGGCCTCGGAAATCTGTGGGACCTCTTGTAGTATATCAGTACTTATCCCTTGCATAGGAATGGACTCTGGGAGCCCATTTCACATGGAGGGGATACTCCCTCAGCCTAGACACAAAGAGGTGGGTTTAGGCCGTATCCCAAAGGATACGACAGACAAAGGATATGACAGACTCTGAAGATCCCGATGGAAGGCCCCACCCTCCCTGGAGAGCAGAAATAGTATGGGATAAGTACGGTGTTAGTGGGGGGCAAGGCAGGAGGGGAGGAAGAGGGAACTGGGATTGACATGTAAAACAATCTTGTTCCTAATTTAAATAAAAAATGGAGAAAAAAAAGAATCATGGTGACTGCCTAATGTCCCTTTACTTCTCTGATAGTTCCTGGGACAAGCCTAAGTATCTTTGTATCCTTAAATATCATAGGATCAAGGTGATTGCAGCCAAATACAATAAAACTACAGAACATGTGCTAATCAGATTCCTCATACATGGAAGGTTGGTGGTGATCTCCAAGTCTATGACACCAGAACACATTTCTGAGAAAATTAAGGTTTTTGACTTCAAGCTGAACACAAGGACATGACTACCCTACTTAACTACGACAAGCAGTGGAGGGTCTGTGCCTCAATGAGACATGCCAAACTCAAGGATTATACCTTTGATGTAGATATTTGAAGCCATGGATGTCTGCTTTTCCTCAAGTAATGTGCACATGTTCTTCCTGCCTTCTTACTTTGTCCTTGAACATACATTGTGGCCTTCCTTGTGGGCACAGGGCAGCACCTTTTAGACAAGACACTAAGAATTTATTAGCTTGATGCAGGCTCAGTCCAGCCATGTCAGTTGATTAGTTACTTCTTTCAGTTTTTCTTTGTCTTTTTCCTTATACATCTGGGGGATATTTAACCTGTTTACCCTTTGCTGACTAAAGAGAAACAAGATCTATAGACAAAAGAGTGCAACTGATAGTTGGGTTTTGAGTATTTGGAACTACAATCCTGTAGGAGTCAGAATTTCTTGTGCACAGAGATAAGTACTGGAGAAGCCAGGGAAATTAATCACACATCTCACCTCTTTAATGGAATGAGGTGTGCAGCTACTCTTCCTGGGATGCCAGGAATGATGGATTTTACAACCTGGTGATCTTTTGCTGTCTGGTAAGACAGGCTCTGTCCATATCTTCCAGAAATTTTGTTTCTACTTCTCAGACCATTTTCCCCTAGATAATGATCATTGCTTGTAGACTATAAAGCCCACTCATATAAGTGATGTTAGTTGTGCTTTACAACAGTCTAAGTGACTTCTATGTTACCTTAGGGCCAAGATAATCCTGTCTACCACAGGCATTGTGTTTACCTCAGTCATTCTCCCTAGATCATTATCCTGAGCATGGTTTCTAAGTCAACAACAACAACAACGAAAACAAAAACATATATGGATAGAGCTATATGCACTTTGCTTAGAACTTCAACATAACCGTGACTTAAGCTTTGTTGTATTCATGGGGCTAAGTTAAGAGGGTTTTTTTGTTTTTATGTTTTTTTGAGACAGAGTTTCTATGTGTTGTTTTGGAAGTTGTCCTAGAATTCACTCTGTAGACCAGGCTGGCCTTGAACACACAGAGATCTGCCTGCCTCTGCCTCCTGAGTTCTGAAATTCAAGGCATGTGCCACCAACACCCAGCGAGCTAAGTTAATTGTTACCTGAATATTTTTTCCAAAATTGTGCTATCTTTATATATAACTGTCCCTCGCGCTTTGTATTTCTCGCCAGCAAGAAATCATACGCAGGACACTCGGATCCTTCTGCAGGAAAGCTTTAATGCGTCTTGAGAGGAGAGCATAAGCTTACCAGAGCGGAGACACTGAGCCAAGAATCCCGTCCCCTAATAAAGGCTGGCAGCCGCCGCCTGGGACGTGTCACCCTATGATTGGCTGCAGCTCATCCGGCCATATGACGCCACGGAATAGGCAGAGATCAAGGAATGGAAAATTACCCAGCGCCTGCGCAATAATCTTGTTTACATTTGGTGCCTGTCGGATGCAGGCGCCATCTTGTAATGGAGAATGCAGGGACGGCTCCCTACATATCCCCCTTTTTTATTAATTAATGAAAAGGCTTTATATTATTACAAGCAAATAGGTCACCCATATGTTGAGGGATAGAGGCAGAGGTTGTACCTTCCCAATCAAATATTAAGACTGTGTACAAGAGTCGCCATCAGGCTGTTAGCTTGACCCGAAGCACTCTCGACCTGTCCTCTGCCGTTTTTCTGGGAAAGGGAGTCTCAGGGCAGGTAACCCTTATGCAGGTCAACGTACCTCCCAGAGAAGCCTGTATAATAGGCAACTCTGTGCGATGCCTTTGCTCAGCATCCCTCATGGGCTGCTCAAGCCAGGCACTCTACCCTGTGCAATGAGCCTAGGCTCCGGGTGTGCAAGAGCTGTCTGGCCAGCGGCCTATTGCTTAAGCATAGTTATCCAAATATCAGTGGAAGCCCCTTGTTCCAAAGCTACAAGCGCTTGGGCGATAACCACCTTGTCTCTCTTAGTTTGAGCCCTGAGCCTACAGACCAGCCAGAGAAGCAACATCAATCCGCAGCAAACGGCTGCACCAAACAATCCCACCTCCACCCATTCCTTAAAATAGGAGACAGCTGAAGCAATCCATGATGACAGTCCCTCCGTCAAGGACAGGAGTTAATCTGGATAATAGCGGCTCTCAACTCCCGGGGAGAGGGTGGAGTTCCGACTTTTGAGGGTCCAAAGGGGCTCTTCGGGTGAGTCTTTCCGGGATCCACAGGGGATTCTCTTCATCCTGTGGAAAAACACATATCGCTCCCCTGGATCTTATGAGAATAGGATCCGGGCCTCTCCAAAGACCAGTTAAGACATCTTTCCATTTTACCATCTCCTCTGAGGTATGACGCTTGGCCGCTGTATGGCCCTGAGCGTCGGTGTTTAGAAAATTAAGGGTAAAGAGTGCCATGGATATTGCAACTCTTGGCACCGAGGGTAGGGATGCTCCCATTCCCTCCTTTTGTTTGATTAAATAAGACTTAAGTGTGTGATGGGCACGTTCCACAATGCCTTGTCCTTGAATTTGATCTGCCAGACCAGGCAGGCCTTGAATTCATAAAGATCCATCTGTCTCTTACTCCCGAGTGCTGGGATTAAAGGCGTATGCCGCCAACGCCCAAAACTTAAAGGCGTGTGTCACCAACACCCTGAGCTTAAAGGTGTGTGTTACCAACATAATAGATTAGCATCTTTTACAAAACAAGAACTTTACATTGTCAGGCTTTGCTTAAAAATTCTAAATTGAAGCTCTTTAAGTACAAACATTAATAAAATCAAACATTTGAAAACTGGTTTTAAAAAGAAATTTAAATTCCCTTAAGGTCTTTCTGTAATATATAGAAGCATTAACATTTTAAATCTTAACTGAAAAACTTGTTTCTAAGATGGTACCTCTGATTTCCATGTGGTCACCTTTAGTCAAGATGGCGGTTTAAGTATCCTTTTTTTAACTTTAGCAAAATGGCTACCGTCAGTCATGTGACCAGCTACAAAATGGCCGTACCAGGAAATAGAACATTTTAAAACAAGCATACATAAATTACTTGAGCGAATAACATGCGCGGCCTTTTCCCCTGTCAAAGACTGGGAAAGCCATCTGCAATTTTCTCCGCTCCTCTGATGGTAAAAAGGAGTCGGTACCAAATAGTGGGGGTGCTGATGGAAGCACACCTGCTGGCATTTTTGGCAGCCGATATCTATCGGAGTGGTATCGTGCTGCTTCTTTCTCTAGCTCTGCTTCCTTGCTAGAGTCTAAAATCTCAGAGTCTGAGCTGTTCAGCTCCAAGGCCTCCAGTTTCGTTGCAGGGCAGAGGCTAGGTTTTGAGTCCTCATCTCTCCTAAATTTACCGGGGTGTGACCGGTTATTCCCTATTTTCTCTCCCTCCTTCTCTGTCTCTCCCTCATCCAGCTGAGCTGTTCCTTCCAAAACCCCATCTCTTGAGCTTTTAGAGTCATTAGAGCTATCAAGATTTAAAGCTTTAAACTTATTTACAGAATCATCTAACAAATTATTCACTCCCTTGTCAGTAGACATCCCAGGAGGTCCTTTTTTCTTATTTATTGCTGTTTCTCTTAACAAATTATTCACTCCCTTGTCACTAGACATCCCGGGAGGTCCTTTTTTCTTATATTTTATTGTTAGGCGCGCCCCATCTCTCACCACATTCGGTTTCTGATATGTAATTCTGGACTTCTTTAAGATTGCTACAACAGTGAGAAAAGTCAAAATAGCTCCTAGTAAAAGCATAGAAGCCTCTATATTAACCTCCCACAATAGCAACATTCCCAAGCCAAAGTCCAGAAAAAACATACCTCTCCGAATTTACCACCCTGCAGTTCTGAATCCGCCTTGTAGCCAAGGGGTCTCCGTGATGCCAGAGATGTTCACATGTTCCCGGGTTTCAGCACCATATGTCCCGCGCGCTCTGTATTTCTCGCCAGCAAGAAATCATACGCAGGACACTCGGATCCTTCTGCAGGAAAGCTTTAATGCGTCTTGAGAGGAGAGCATAAGCTTACCAGAGCGGAGACACTGAGCCAAGAATCCCGTCCCCTAATAAAGGCTGGCAGCCGCCGCCTGGGACGTGTCACCCTATGATTGGCTGCAGCTCATCCGGCCATATGACGCCACGGAATAGGCAGAGATCAAGGAATGGAAAATTACCCAGCGCCTGCGCAATAATCTTGTTTACATTCGGTGCCTGTCGGATGCAGGCGCCATCTTGTAATGGAGAATGCAGGGACGGCTCCCTACATATAACTAAAGGCAAATGAGCTGAGCAAGACTCCAGAAGTCCTGGTTCATTGCTGGTCACAATTGAATTAGTGTGAGCTGAGTTTCATTGTTACCTCACTCTGATTGTTTTTTTTCCTTGCCTGCTGTAAATTGCCACAAATTTCTATCAGTCACATTTCTCTTTACATCAAAAAGTGCTGCTATGAATTTGAAAGAAAATACATTATATTGTTGTCCCCAGATTCTGAACTCCCAAATCACCAAGAGACCCCTTCCCATGCAAAAGCAAAGAGTGTTTCATTGTTTAATGAGTTAACTGTTTTTAACTCTGGCCCTTTGTCCATTCATCATGGCAGATGGCAGGAGAAGGACCCAGGGGAACCACAAGGCAGGGAACTTATTGGGCAGCATAAGGGGAGTGTCTAGGGATATGCAACAGTCTCAGGATTGGTGCAGTTCCAGGCTTGGATACCTGTTCTGTATTATTGTTCAACTAGTTGTTATGGCCTACAGGCCCTCCTAGGGCAGTTGCTATGCTCTGCATGTCACTGTTGTGCCGCTTGTACCATAAAGCATATTCAGAGCCATAAATCACATTCAGAGTCCCACCAGCTAACTTCTGATTGGTTCCTTGCAATGAGGAGTCTATCTGACCTCACAGTGACTAGAGCTGGCCCAGCAAGGACAGACATGTGCTGAGTCAGAGACTACATGTCTTTTCTGCAGCCTGTAATAGTTGCTAAAGCAGTGGGATGGTCCCTTCAATATATTACAATAATTATTAATAAAAAGAGGGTCATGGTTTGAAAGTGAAAGAGAAAGGATATATATGTATATAAAAAAGAAAAGTGTTTGTGTTGCTTTTTTTGTGTGTTTTTGAGACAATGTTTCTCTGTGGCTTTGGAGGCTGACCTGGAACTAGCTCTTGTAGACCATGCTGGTCTCGAACTCACAGAGATCCACCTGCCTCTGCCTTCCAAGAGCTGTGATTAAAGGCTTGCACCACCAACGCCCATCGTGTTGCTTTATTTTTATGTAACAAAATAAGGATATACTTTCAATTAAAGAGATTAAGTATCCTTAAGTGTATATTTTCAAATCAAAAGAGTAGCTTTCACTTACCATATAAGGGATATTTAAAAAAAATATTTAATTAATATAGTTTAAGAAAATCTGCCTGTTTTTTCTCTATTGATTGGGAAACTAAATCAGTGGTAATAGATTTAGAAGTTTGAGGTGACTCAGTCACATCACAAGGACACTTGCTCAACTATGTTCATAACAGCTTTATTCATAATAGCCAGAATCTGGAAACAAACTAGAGACCCATCAACTGAAGAATGGATAAAGAAAATGTGGTATGTTTACATTATTCAGCTATTAAAAACAATGACATCATGAAATTTGAAGGCAAATGGATAGAAGCAGAAAAAAAATCATACTGAATGAGGCAACTCTGATCAAGAAAGACAAGAGTGGAGTGTATTCACTTATAAGTGGATATTAACTGTAAAGGATGATCGTGCTACAATACATGAACCCAGAGAGATTAGATTGGTGAATACTGAAATTGTCATCAGAGAGCCTTCATCTAGCAACTGATCAAAATCAATGCAGAAGCCTCTCCGCCCACCTGTCCCATACCAAGCCCCATTCACCCCAATCTCTCTGGGCCTGTGCCTGCTTGGAGTAGACCCGACAGACCAGGGAGGAGCTCCCTGAGTCCGGAAACAACTAACTCTTCTTTCCTGCTCCACCGACCTGTCCCACACCAAGGTGAGTGACCCTCTGTACTTGCCCAACTCCTGTCCAAAGCCCCATTCCCCCAGATCTCTCTGGGCCTGCTCCTGCTTGGAGTATACCGGCCCAACCAGGGAGGAGTTCTCTGAGTCTGGAAGCATCTCACTCTTCCATCCTGCGCCACCGACTTGACCCATAACAAGACCCACCCAGCAAGGGAGGAGCTCCCGGAGTCTGGAAACAACTCATTCTTCCTTCTCGATCCTCCGATCTGTCCCACACCGAATTCACAAGAGGAGACAGAGAGACCCCACCTGCACCCACTGGAAGAAGATATGGGAAGAAGAGAGACTCAGAACTCACTCAACAACAGAAAGAACAATATGACTCCACCAGAATCTAGGTTCTCCAACCAGCAAGATCTGAAAAGCTTGACACAAAAGATGAAGAAGAGATGGAACTCAAAAATTATCTGGGGAATATGATAGAGACATTTAAAGACAAAACAAGAAAATCCCTTAAAGAAATAGAAGAAAAAGCAAGCAAAAAATTACACGAAATGGAGGAAAAGACAAACCAAAAAATTCAAGAAATAAAAAAAAAATCTCTTAAAAAATCAAAAGAAAGCAAAGAAAAAATAACCAAACAAGTGAAGGAAGCTCTTGAAACAGTTCAAAGCATGAAAGCTGAAATAGACACAATAAGAAAACACAGAATGAGGCGATGCTGGAAATGGAAAGACTGGATAAACGATCAGGAACTAAAGATGTGAGTATGACTAATAAAATTCAAGAGATGGAAGAGATAATCTCAGTTGGTGAAGAGTCAATAGAGGATATACATTCATCAACCAAAGAAAACCTCAAGTCCAACAAATCCCTAACACAAAATATCCAGGAAATATGGAACACCATGAAAAGACCAAACCTAAGAATAATAGGTATAGAAGAAGGTGAAGAAACATTGCTCAAATGTACAGAAAACATATTCAACAAAATCATATAAAAAAACTTCCCCAACCTACGGAAGGATATGCCTATGAATGTACAAGAAGCTTACAGGACACCAAACAGACTGGACCACAAAAAGAAGTCCCCGCCCCCGACACATAATAATCAAAACACCAAATCTACAGAATAAAGAGAAAATATTAAGAGAAGGAAAGCAAAAAGGCCAAGTAACATATAAAGGTAAACCTATCAGATTCACACCCTACTTCTCAATGGAAACTTTGAAAGCCAGAAAGTCTTGGATAGATATCCTACAAGCCCTAAGGGAGCATGTCAACCCAGACTACTGTACCCAGCAAAATCTTCTATCACTATAGATGGACAAAACAAGATATTCCATGACAAAAACATACTTAAACATTATATATCCACAAATCCAGCACTACAGAGGGTTCTGGAAGGAAAACTCCAAACCAAAGAACATAACTACACTCACAAAAACATAGGAAATAGGTAATCCAATTTTACCAAACACGAAAAGAAACAGGAGGGCGAAATACAATGTCACCACCAACAATAAATCCAAAACAAACAAGAAACGACAATCAATGGTCATTATTATCCCTAAATGTCAATGGTCTTAACTTACCCATAAAAGAATATAGGCTAACAGAATGGATACGAAGGCAGAATCCATCCTTCTGCTGTTTACAAGAAGCACACCTCAACTTCAAAGACAGGCGTTACCTCAGAGTAAAAGGTTGGGAAAAGATTTTCACATCAAATGGGCCCAAGAAACAAGCTGGTGTAGCAATCCTAATATCCAACAAATTAGACTTCAAACTAAAATCAATCAAAAGAGATGAAGAAGGGCATTTCATACTCATCACAGGAAAAGTCCATCAAGATGGGGTCTCAATCCTGAACATCTATGCCCCAAATACTAAGGCAGCCATGTTTGTAAAAGAAACATTGCTAAAGCAAAACCACAGATAAAACCACACACACTTATAGTAGGAGACTTCAACACCCCCCTTTCACCACTAGACAGGACCAGCAGACAGAGACTTAACAAAGAAACAAAGAATCTAACAGAAGTTATGACCCAACTGGGTTTAACAGATATCTATAGAACATTCCATCCAAAGACAAAAGAATATACCTTTTTCTCAGCACCACATGGAACCTTCTCTAAAACTGATCACATAGTTGGAAGAAAAGCAAACATCCACAGTTAGAAAAGAATTGAAATAATGCCCTGTATCTTATCAGATCACCATGCTTTAAAGCTAGAATTCAACAGCAATACAAATTGCAGAAAATGAACATATTCGTGGAAATTGAATAACACTCAATTGCACCATTACTGGGTTGAGGAAGAGATAAAAAAAAGAAATTAAAGACTTCCTAGAATTTAATGAGGATATAGACACAGCATACCCAAACTTATGGGACACTGTGAAAGCAGTGCTAAGAGGAAAGTTCATAGCACTAAGTGTCCACATGAAGAAACTTGAGAAAGGTCACACTAGAGAATTGACAGAACAACTGAAAGCTTTAGAGCAAAAAGAATCAAACTCACCTAGGAGGAGCAGTCGACAAGAAATAATCAAACTGAGGGCTGAAATCAAGAAAGTAGAAACTAGGAAAACATTACAAAGAATCAATGAAACAAAGAGTTGGATCTTTGAGAAGGTAAGCAAGATAGACAAACCTCTATCCAAACTAACCAAAAGGCAGAGAGCATACAAATTAACAAAATCAGAAATGGAAAGGGGGATATAACAACCGACACTGAGGAAATCCAGAGAATCTTCAGGTCATACTTTGAAAACCTGTACTCCACAAAATTCGGAAATCTAAAGGAAATGGGCAGTTTTCTGAATAGATATCACTTACCAAAATTAAACCAATAACAGATAATCAGTTTAAATCGATCTATAACCCCTAATGAATTAGAAGCAGTCGTCAAAAGCCTCCCAACCAAAAAAAGCTCAGGGCCAGATGGCTTCACTGCAGAATTTTACCATAAATTCAAACAAGAGCTAATACCAGTACTCCTCAAAATGTTCCGCACAATAGAAGCAGATGGGATATTGCCAAACTTTTATTGCAAGGCTACAATCACTTTGATACCAAAGTCACAAAATGATACAACTAAGAAAGAGAAATACAGACCAATATCACTCATGAACATCGATAAAAAATAGTCAATAAAATATTGGCGAATGAAATCAAAGAACACATCACAAAAATCATCCAACATGATCAAGTAAGCTTCATCCCAGGGATGCAAGGATGCAAGGACAAAAATCCATCAATGCAATCCACCATATAAACAAACTGAAAAAGAATAACCACATGATCATCTCACTAGATGGTGAAAAAGCCTTTGACAAAATCCAACATACTTTCATGATAAAGATCTTGGAAAGAACAGGAATAAAAGGAACATATATAAACATGATAAATGCAATATACACCAAACCAATAGCCAACATCAAACTAAATGTAGAGAAACTCAAAGCGATTCCTCTAAAATCAGGAACAAGCAAGGCTGTCCACTCTCTCCATATCTCTTCAATATTGTACTTGAAATTCTAGCTACAGCAATAAGACAAGAAAAGGGATAAAAATTGGAAATGAAGAAGTCAAAGTGTCACTATTTGCATATGATATGGTAGTCTACATAAGTGACCCGAAACACTCTGCCAGGGAACTCCTACAGCAGATAAACACCTTCAGCAAGATAGCAGGATACAAAATTAACTCAAAAAAAATCAGTAGCCCTACTATATACAGATGATAAATCCAATGAGAAAGAAATCAGGGAAACATCACCTTTCACAATATCCACAAGCAACATAAAATATCTTGGGGTAACACACACCAAAAAAGTGAAAGACGTGTACTGTAAGAACTTTGAGACTTTAAAGAAAGAAATTAAAGAAGATACCAGAAAATGGAAAGCTCTCCCATGCTCTTGGATAGGTAGAATCAACATAGTAAAATTTGTAATCTTACCAAAAGTAATCTACATAGTCAACGCAATCCCCATCAAAATCCCAACACAATTTTTCACAGACCTTGAAAGACTATTACTCGAATTTATATGGAAAAATATAAAATCCAGGATAGCCAAAACAACTCTGTACAATAAAGAATCTTCTGGAGGCATCACCATCCCTGACTTCAAGCTGCATTATAGAGCCTTAGTTTTGAAAACAGCTTGGTATTTGCACAAAAATAGAGAGTTAAACCAATGGAACTGAATTGAAAACCATGATATTTACCCAACACACCTACAAACACCTTATTTTTGACAAAGATGCTAAATCTATACAATGGAAAAAAGATAGCATCTTCAACAAATGGTGCTGGCACAATTGGATTCAGACATGCAGAAGATTGCAGATAGATCCATACCTGTCACCATGCACAAAACTTAAGTGCAAATGGATCAAAAATCTCAACATAAATCCAGCCACACTGAATCTTCTAGAAGAGAAAGTGTGAGGTACCCTTGAACGAATTGGCACAGGAGACTGCTTCCTGAACATTACACCAGTAGCACAAACATTGAGGTCTGCAATTAATAAATGGGACCTCCTGAATGTGAG
The DNA here is from genome assembly GCF_003668045.3 of Cricetulus griseus. NCBI lineage: Eukaryota > Metazoa > Chordata > Mammalia > Rodentia > Cricetidae > Cricetulus > Cricetulus griseus. Next base: position 87,328,990 of record NC_048604.1, read on the forward strand.
AAGCTTCCGCAAGGCAAAGGACACAGTCAGTAAGACAAAACGACTGCCCACAAAATGGGAAAAGATCTTCACTGACCCCACATCTGACAGAGGGCTGATTTCTAAAATATCCTAGGATCTCAAGAAGCTAGCCACCAAAACACCAAACAATGAAAGTAAAAAGTGGTGTGCAGAACTAAATAGAGAATTTTCAACACAGGAAAATGAAATGACTGAAAGACACTTAAGAAAGTGCTCAAAATCCTTGGCCATCAGAGAAATGCAACTCAAAACAATTCTGAGATACCACCATCACACCTGTCAGAATGAAATCAAAACTACCAATGACAGTCTATGCTGGAGAGGATGTAGAGAAAAGGGAACACTCCTCCATTGCTGGTGGGAGTGTGAACTTGTAAGATCACTCTGGAAATCAGTATGGCGGTTGCTCAGAAAAATGGGAATCAGTCTACCTCAAGATCCAGCAATTCCTCTCTTGTGTATATATTGCACATTCATACAACAAGGACATATGTTCAACCATGTTCATAGCAGCATTGTTTGTAATAGCCAGAACCTGGAAGCAACCTAAATGCCCCTCAACTGAAGAATGGATAGAGAAAATGTGGTACATTTATACAATGGATTACTACTCAGCAGAAAAAAAACAATGGAATGTTGAAATTCGCAGGCAAATGGATGGAACTAGAAGAAACCATCCTGAGTGAGGTAAACCAGTCACAAAAAGACAAACAAGGTATGTACTCACTCATATAAGAATTTTAGATATAGAGCAAATGATCATCAGCCTATAATCCTCTTCACCAAAGAAATTAGGAAACATGAATTACTCTAAGGGATAAAGGAATTGACCCCAGGAATGGGAAGAGGCAGAGTCTCCTGTGCTAATTGGGAGCATGAGGGTAGGGCAGAGGGATCTGTCAGATTCAGAGTAGGAGAGGAGGAGTGGAGGAGAGGAAATGGAGGAGCAGAAATATTAAGTTGGGGGATGAATAGAAGAGAGAGCAAGATGAGAGATAACATAGTAGAGGGAACCATTATAGGTCCAAGGAGAGATGTAGCACTAAGGAGATTTCCAGAGACCTACAAGGATGATACGAACTGACAAGTCAGGCAATGGTGGAGATGATAACCTAAATGCCCTTCCCTAAAATGAGATTGATGACTACCTTTTATGCCATTCTAGAGCCCTCATCCAGTGGCTGATGGAAGCAGAGACAGACATCCAGAGTTATGCTCTGAACTGAACTCTGGAACTTAGTTGAAGACAGGGAGGAATGAAGATCTAAGGAGTTGGTACCAGGTTGGAGAAATCCACAGAAACAGCTGGCCTGAACAAGCGGGAGCACATTGACCCCAGATTCTGTCTGGGGGGAGCAGTTCAGGACTGATCCAGACCCCTGAACATGAGGAGGCCTCTGCACTCCAGCAGGCCCCTTGTAGTGGATTAGTATTTTTCCCTTGTGTAAGAAGGGACTTTGAGAGCCCATCCCATTTGAAGGGATGCACTCTTGCCCTGGACACATGGGGAAGGGCCCAGGCCCAGCCCAGGATGATGTCGTGGATTTGCAGAACACTGGTTGAGGGCCCCAACCTGCCTGGGGAGTAGAGGGTGGATGGGGTGGGGAGTAGGTCTGGGGTTGGGGGAGGAGGGATGGGGGTGAGGGGAGGGAGAGAGTGAAGGGATCGACATGTGAAATAAGCTTGTTCCTAATTTGAACTAACAAAAAAAAAAAATCGATGCAGAAACCCATAGCCAAACATTAGGCTGAGCTCAGGGAATCTCGCTAGAGAGCAGGAGGAAAGATTGTAGGAGCCTGGGGTCAAGGACATCATAAGAAAAATCCACAGAATTGAGTAACTTGTTCTCTTAGGAACTCAGAGTATGAACTGACAACCAGGCAGCCTAAATAGTAATGACCTAGTCCCTCTGCATATGTGACAGTTGTGTATCTTGGTCTCCTTTTGTGACTCCTAATAATGGGAGCAGGGTCTGTCCCTAATGATTTGGCTGGCTCTTGGGAACCTATTGCTCATACTGGGTTTCCTTGTTCACCCTTAATATAAGGGTAGGAGCTTAGTCCTACCTCAACTTGATATGTCATGTTTTGTTGAAACCCATGGGAGGCTGGACCCTTTCTGAGCAGAAACAAAAGAGGAGTGGTTTTGGCAAGGCATAAAGGAGGAGGGGGCAATGGAAGGAGAGGAGAGATGGGGAACTTCATTCAGGAGAATAAATGTAAATAATAATAAAGGAAGTTTGAGGTGAAAAGAATATGTTGACACATGAGATTTGCTGAGAATGAGTTTGTAGATAGTCAAAGATGGGACAACTTGCAAATGCTCATGTGTAAAACACTGAGAATGAGACATGTTTAGATCTAACATTTTAATTGTAACTTTATGATGAAAAAATAAAATGCATACAGAACTAGAAATTATTTAATGCAAACACAAATCAAACAATGATTCAGTTGTCAAAGTCCCAAGTTTGATAAGTCTTCCTTTTTTAGTTTCTCTTTTTAGAAAATGCAAATCTCACAGGAGGTTACAAAGATAGAAATATAATCCTGTCACTTTTTTCTTCACTATGGTATCTTACATAAGTGACATAACCAAAGACACTTATATCATGAATTCAATTCTACTATAGATCTTATTTGGTTTTCATCACTTTATATGAAATATAAGTCTCTCTGTGTGTGATTGCAAGTAAGTGACTTTTATATACACACACAGTACTCAGGTAAACTCTGGGCAGGCATGAGTGTCACCAGTAATCCCAGAACTAAGGTAGAAATAAGAGATTTGTGGGGAAAGCTAGATGATTGAGCATCAATGAGCTCTGGGTTCAACAAGAGACTTAACTTAAAGTGGAATACAATTATGGGAGATATCAGATATGAATGTGAGGTCTCCATACACACATACACATGTGTATATTCACCATCACACATGTACTCACACATACATGCAAACATATATAATACATGCATGTACATTAAAAATAAAAATAAAAGACACAGAACGAATATATGGATAAAACCTAAGTTAATGCAATCTTCAAGAGATGTTTCATTTTTAAAGAGGCACGCAGGCTTAAAGCAAATATAAATGAAAAGAAATTACACACAAGTAGCATTCAAAGAGATTAAGTAAAAGTACATTTCAGACCAAATGCACATTTAAATCTGTAAATGGAAACTAGGTCACAGTAACATGTTAGAGAGCTCTTCATCAAGAAAACACATATGTAAATACCTGTCAGTTCTCAATATCAGAGCATATAAATATAAAAAGCAACACTAAATGATTTGAAATAAAAGATCATAATGTTGAATTTTTAAGACTGCTCAGATCATACAGAAAAAAAACACAATACCACTTTATCCGTAATTTTGTAAATATTCTGCTCATGGTCAGTCTTTTACTTTTTTCTAAGAAATACTATTGGAGAGTTGTTTGTAATTTAAATTTTTTATTTTCATATATTTGGTAAATAGTGAATACCAAATTTATTTGCAAAAATCAGTATCCTTTTTATATGCAAATGACAAATAGTCTGAGAACGAAGTCAGGGAAACAACACCTTTCACAATAAGCACAAATAATGTAAAATGAATCTGGGTATGTCTACCCAAGCAAGTTAAAGACTTGTATGATAAAAACTTCAAGTCATTAAAGAAAGAAATTGAAGAAGATATAAGAAAATGGAAGTAGCTTCCATGCTCATGGATCAAAAAGACTAACATTAAAAATGGTCATCCTACCAAAACCAATCTACATAATCAATGCAATCCTTATCAAAATTCCAACAAAATTTATTCTTAGTTCTTGAAAGGATAGTCTTCGGGTTAATGTGACAACACAAAGAACCCATGATAGCTAAAACAAACTGGATGCCTGCATGTAAAAGAATGCAAACAGATCCATATCTATCACTGCACAAAAATCAAGTCCAAGTAGATCAAAGACCTCAACATAAAACCAGATACAATGAACAAGATAGAAGAGAAAGTTGAGGATAGCCTTTTTTCCTTTTTTAAAATTTAAATTAGAAACAAGCTAGTTTTAAATGTCAATCACAGTTCTCTCTTCCTCATCTCCTCCCCTGCCCCCCACCAACCACTGACCCATCCCCTTTCTACGCCCCAGAGAGGATGAGGCCTTCCATGGGGGATTTCTTTTCAAAGTCTGTCATATCATTTGGAGCAGGGCCTAGGCCCTCCCCCATGTGTCTAGGCTGAGAGAGTATCCTTGTATGTGAAGTGGGCTCCTAAATTCCATTCATATACTGGAGATAAATACTGATCCACTACCAGAGGCCCCACAGATTGCACAGGCCTCCTAACTGATATCCACATTCAGGGAGTCTGGATCAGTCTTATGCTGGTTTCCCAGCTATCAGTCTGGGATCCATGGGCTCTCCCTTGTTCAAGTCAGCTGTTTCTGTGGTTTTCTCCAGCCTGGTCTTGATCCCTTTGCTCATCACTCCTTCCTCTCTGCAACTGGATTCCATGAGTTTGGCTCAGTGTTTAGCTCCATACAAGGGAATAGTCTTGAACTCATTGGCACAGGAGAAGAGTTTCTGAACAATCCACACTTAGCACAGACATTAAAATGTACAATTAATAAATTGGACCTCATGAAACTTAGAAGTCTGGCATAGGATATCATTATTCAAATATTGGCAGTCTACAGAATAGGAAAGAATTTTACCAACTACACATTTGATAGATAAAATGCATATATATATATATATATATATATATATATATATAATAGAAATCAAGAAAATACCACAATAAAAATGGGTTATATATCTAAACAGATAATTCTCAATAGAGGAACCTCAAATGTCTCAAAAACATTTAAACAAGTGTTAAAAATCCTTAGTCATCAGGGAAAAGCAAATCAAAACTGCTTTAAGATTCTATATTAAATATCGGAATGGCTAAAGTTAATAATGCAGGTGATAGGCCATTATGTCAAGGATGATCTATGCAAGAGCAACACACACATATTGTCCTTGGGTGTGCAAACTTTTAGAACCACTCTGCAAATTAGTGTGGTGTTTCATTAGGAAGAAGTGAATTGATCTTCCTCAAAATTCAGCTGTATCACTCTTTGGCATATACCCAAAGGATACTTTATCATAGAGACAGATGGGCAACCATATTAATTCAGCTCTCTTTATAATAGTCAGAAATTGGAAAAAACCATAGATGTTCCTCAGCACAATAATAGATAAAGAAAATGCAGTACAATTACACAAAAGAACATTACTCAGCCATAAAAATAATTAGATCATAAAATTTGGATCAAAATGTTGGAACTGGAAAAATACGCTTTGTGAGGTTACCCTTAACCCAGAAATACAAATTTTGTATGTATTCATTTATATGTGGATACTAGTTGTTAAGTCAGTGATAACCATGCTACAATCCACAAAATAATCATTGAAGGTAGGTACAGAGTTAGGGACTAGAGTGAACAGTTGGATATTTTGGGGTGACCAAGAACTTGACAGGAGATAACCCAGCAAACTAGTGCAAAACCAAATACTACTGGCCTAAAAATAAAATTAAATTGTAGTGATAAAATATCTCATAGATCAGAGCCTTATTCAACCATCATCATGGAAGCTTCCTCCTGCAGAAGACTGGAATAAATATAGAGACCTACAGTCAGACATTACACAGATAATGAGAGACCTTGGAACATTCAACACTAAATGAGATGTCCCTGCCAAATCCCTCTCCTCTGAGCTCAGGAAAACCCAAGAAAGAGGAGGCAGAAGGAATGTAAGAGTCAGAGAAAATTGAGAACACCAAGAAAACAAGGCCCTCTAAATCAATATAAGCAAAGTTCATATGAACTCACAGAGACTGAAGTAGCATGCACAGGGTCTTCAGTGGTGTGCACCAAATCATGTGTTCATATTATGGCTTCTACTTTAGTGTCTTTATGGGATTCCTGAGTTTCTTGAGCTATTTTCTTTTTGTTGGTCTGTCTTGTTTGACATCAATGTAATAGTGTTTGTTTTGGCTTATCTTTAATTTTGTTATACTTTAAAAATGAAAGCATGAGTGTAAACCTAGGCATTAGTGTCAAGGTTATCAATGAAAATGTCATTTATACCAGCTGGGAGGGGGGATATCAGTTTTCTTCAATGTAATGATACTGGGTATGACAATCATTTTAGGGCAGATTTCATATTCAGGAGTAGTTGACCAAAAATAATGGATTCCACAGACTTTTTGTGTGCTTTCATTCACTTAGATTTTTGTTTATTTTTATTTTTAATTTTGGTGATGTATTTTGTCTTCTAGGTTTGGGGCATTTTTTCCACTGGCCATAGCTTTATTCTGATTAATGAAATGCTACATGGATTCACATATGAGTGATAGATTAAAATGAGCAGAGATAACATAGTGTTTAATGTTTTTGATTAGTAGTGATGACACAAAATGATTCATTGTTGGGTACATGAAGCTGTACACTGTGAACAAATACATGGAAGCATATCTTTATTATCAGCCTTGCATTTCAGGCATTTTGTTGCAATTTGCCTTTGGTATTTTTTTAGAAAGAATTAAATTTGTGTGGGTAGGGAGGGGGAGAGGATCTAGTCTAACTTGGAGGAGGAGAAGGAAATGATCAGTGTTTATTTAAAATTAAATGTTTTAGATAATAAAATGAAAAATTGTGTGTGTGCATATTAATGTGTGTGTGTGTGTGTGTGTGTGTGTGTGTGTGTGTGTGGTTGTATAGTCATACATACTAAGACATATGTAAGAATGTCATAGGACAGCTTTGGGGAGTCAGTTCTCTTTCTACTGTGTCTAAAAGATTCCAACTCAGGTCTTTAGCCTGTGTGGCAAGCTCAGCCATCTTACTAGCTGAATTTGGGGTTATTTTTCAACACAGAATCTCAGTCAATATCTTAGGCTTCACTCAGACTTGTAATAATCCTTCTGTATCAGCGTCCAAAGTGCTGGGATTATGGATAAATTAACATGCTGAGATTCTTACAGAACAATTCTTACAAGAGTTTTTTTTTTTCAATTTATCTTTAGTATTTATTTTCATAAAGGGATTTTCTGAACATCCATTTTTATAGTGTTCATTTAATTTAGCTATATAATTGTTAAGGAATGTAAGACAAGTGCTAATTTACATGCCAATATTGCCTACATTTCTTTTGTTTGAACTAGCTTTGTTTCTTCAATGTTCATTAAATTGTCATTAACAAAGTAAGAGTTTTTAGATGAATTCTTCAAAAATAGGAATAGTTGTTTGTAAATGTTTTTAATTATATATTTGTTGATATGTTGTGATGAGCTACTTGATTTTATACATACTGATTTTACCTAGCACATTCTATAACTGAGGTGGAATGCTACAGAATCTTAAAATTGATGGCAGTTATAGCTCTTTTCCATATGGAGACTAATTTTTCACACTACACAACTGAGATCAGTAAAATCTAAGATAACCCTAGCATGTGCCCTAGTTTATCATTCTGAGTTTTTCTTTGCTATGTTTGTTGTCATTGTTGTTCTGTCATTTTGTATGGGATTCTTTTACCTTTTTATTAAAAATGCACATCTCTCTACTTGCTACATTTTTAAAGTCAAGAATTAGAAGACCTATTGTGGTTAAAGTGTGAAAAGTGTTCTCTCACTGATGGTGAGATATTGGTGATTCTAGAAATGTTCAGGAGGTTGGGCTTACCAAGGAAAGTAGAAAACTAAGCTTGGGATTCCATTTCACTACCGCATACCATAGGCTCCAAGCTCAGCTGTCACTCACAGATGTGAGATTTTCTTTGATTTCATTATCTCCTCTGTGGTAAATCACACCATTGGGGAAGTTCAGTAAGGGTGGAGCCTATGGTATGCGGCAGTGAAATCTCAACAACATAGAATGCTGAGTACCTCTAGATTGTGCTAATGCTTTACAAATCCCATTCATGTGCAAGAAATGAATAATTTTTAAAACATTCTGTAGTGCTTTCATAGCATTTATCCTGATTGTTTCTTTGAAAAATTGAGTGATTCAAATAAAGTAGAAATATTTCAGTTTTATTTAGGTAATACAAGGGATAAGATTTTTGAAGAAATTTGTTTTGAGATTGGTTCTAAGTAGTAAACCTAGTCTGGAACTCACTATGATGTTTATGCTTGCCTTTATCTTCCAAAATCTTGAATACCAAGAATCATCATCCATGGTTGCCTCAAATTAGACAAGTCATTGGTTGGCCTTTCTCTTTTACAGAAGATGCCTGGTTCAGGCTCTGTATTTTCCATTACTAGGAGTTCTCGCTAGGGTCATCCTGATAGGTTCCAGGAAGCTGCACTAGGTTTCCACCTTGCCTGCAATATACCACCCAATTCCAGTTATCTCTTTCCTTTCCTTCTCCCACTTGTTCTCCCACCTCTGTTCATATCCCCACTTGCCCTAAGTCCACCTTCAAAATCTATTCTATTTCCCCTTCCCAGAGAGATTCATGTGTTCCCCCTAGAGCCCTCCTTGTTACTTAGCTCCTCTGGGTCTGTGGATTATAATGTGATTGTCTTTTACTTAATAGCTAATATGCACTTATAAATGATTTGTCTTTCTGGTCTGGGTTATCTCACACAGGGTGATATCTTCCTAGTTCCATCCATTTGCCTGGGTGGATATCAACATAAAGGTAGAAGTGAAGTTGTCCGGGGCTACTAGATGGGAAAGACCTTGAAATGGGAAAGTAACACAATATGATTGAAGGAATATACTCACAAATTACTATATACTTGCAAAAATGTCCTTAAAGTTACACAATAATAGCAAAGTTTAAAAATGATTCCCAAACTATGAAGTGCAGATGTGTGTTTCTAATTACTTTTATTTCAATGCCCATTTCTGTATATATTAATGTTCTCACAAAATTTATCTCATCTAAAAGTGATATTGCTTTAGGAACTATATCCTCCAGTTTATCCTTATATATGTAAATTATAAAACTAGTAGCATCATTAAAAATTATCATTACCTTCAGATTAAAATTATCATGTCAGAGAAAATTTCTATTATTTTTACAAATTTCACTATTTTAGAGTCAGTCCTTTTATATATCTGGTATATATCCATCAATATTTGGTATCTAGACTAAAAGAATATCATAATAGAATTGAGTATCTTAACTCACATTTTAGAATACAGGAGAAAAAACCTTGATGTGAATAAATTTGATGAGTATAGTTATAAATGTTGTTTGGCATATATGTGTTAAATAATTGAAAATTTCTTTCATATAACAATGTGTAGTAGCTTCTTCTACTCATTATCAGTCAAAGTAATAAAGTAAGAAACACTCAATAAATTCAATTAATTTTGAGTGAAATTGATAATACAGTGTGATCTAAATATACAATTGCTAGTCTGTTACAATACAAAATAATTAATACATATAACTAATTTTATATCACTTCTACATGTTAAAGAACATGGTCACAAAATCTGCCTGATAGTTTTCATAATATTACAGTTTTATGTCTACTAAAAGAGTTGATATGACTTTATTGTATATTTACAATACTTTTGATTATGTTCAAATGTTACAACTACTGGCACTTTTTCTACAATTCTCATTTCAAACTAAGAAATTAGAGCATAGTTTTATATAATTCAATAATATTTATTGGCTTGTAATAGTAGCTTTCAATTGCCTACTCCATATTTTCATTTAATTATGAAACAATAGCAAGCCACACATCGAATTCAGAGGCACTAAAGCATTGTGTAATTTAACTTATTTAACTTGGTTCATCACTTTTATGAGAACTATCAATACAAAGTTGGTATTTCCAATCCTATATTGTGTTTTGTTTATTGACAATGGTAGCAATGTTACTGCTGTACCAAAACAATTTACTTATGTTCATTATCAACTGTACCCTGTTCTCCTTCTGTGCAATTTCCAATTTCCATCTGTTCTCTACCAAAACTGACAAAATGTTATGAAGAATTAACATGTTATTTTCAAAACTAAGAAACACAATCCACCAGAGAAAGTGTCCAAACCATTTGTGATTTCTAAATTTTTCTATAAGTTCTATATGGAGTCCATATTGAAGCCTGATTTTATGGTTTTTCCATCCAAGTTCTAATATGATATATATATATATATATATATATATATATATATATATATATATATATTTGATGTTTACCAGTAATGCCAAGAGGAAGTATAGTTCCATATTTTATAGTGTTTCTTCTATAGACAAACTCTACCTCCAAAACAATCTTATCCATATCATCTCTCATTTCCTTGGTACTCATTATCCCTCCTAGATTATTAAATTCTCAGTTCAGAAGTAGAAAATAGTTTTTCCTCTATGGCATAGGCTTCCAATGGAGCTTTCTTTTACGAACTCCTAATATACTTATTAATATATAAACAGTTTTGATCTCTGACCAAAAACATGCACAAGCAGTATAATAATAAAGAAACAACACTGAAGCTACTTCAGATATTCTGTATTTTATAAGCTGTGTACCATTCTTTAATTGTTAAAAAGTATAACTCTGTTATTTTCTGTAAAATATGAAATGACACAAAATTTTTCTTTGAGAAATTCAAGGTAAGTAAAAATAACTTTTTAATTAGTAGTTCAAATACTACATAGTATTCAATCACCAATATTTACCATTCAAATTCATAAAAAATGGCTTTGAAAAAATAAAGTGAAAAGGGAGGAAAATACATGTTTCTTGTGATTTTGTGTGAATAAATGTATCTGGCATCTCCTTTGCCATAAATTCGCATAGAGATCTACATTTTTGTTTATGCTAATGGATAATGTTCCTAGTTGTGTATTCTGAGAATAATTTTTTTCTAAGTGAAACTTAAATTACATAAATTGGAACTCATTCAAAATTGAATTTTTCAATTTAGTTTAATTGGAAGCAGAATCAAGGATTAAAAAATTGAACATGCTGCAAGCAAATGGCACTAAGAAACAAGCTGGAATAGCTATCCTACTATCTAACAAATTAGACTTCAAACTAAATTTAATCAAAAGAGATGAAGAAGGTCATTTCATATTCACCACAGTAAAATCCATCAAGATGAAGTCTGAATTCTCAACATATATGCACCAAATACAAAGGCATGCACATTCGTTAAAGAAACAATACTAAAACCCAAATCACACACTAAACTCCACACACTTATAATGGGAGACTTCAATACCCCACTCGCACCACTAGACCGGACTACTAGACAGAAACTTAACAAAGAAACAAAGGAACTAACAGAAGTTATGAACCAAATGGGTTTAACAGACATCCATAGAACATTCCAGCCAAACACAAAAGAATATTCTTCTCAGCACCACATGGAACCTTCTCAACCATATACAACCATATAATCAGCAATAAAGAAAACCTCAACATATACAAAAATTGGAATAACACCCTGTATCTTATTGGACATCCAAGCTTAAAATTAGACTTCAGCAACAACACAAATTGCATAAGCCTTGCAAACTCATGCTTAACTGCATCACTTCTGGGTCAAGGAAGAAAGAAAGTAATCAAAAACTTCCTAGACTTCAATGAAAATGAAGGCACAACATACCTAAACCTATGGGACACTCTGAAGGGAGTGCTAAGAGGAAAGTTCATAGTACTAAGTGCCCACATGAAGAAAGTAGAGAATAGTCACACTAGAGAATTAACAGAACGTCTGAAAGCTGTAGAACATAAAGAAGCAAATTTACCCAGGAGGAGCAGACATCAGGAAATACTCAAATTGTGAGCTGAAATCAATAAAGTAGAATTAAAGAAACAATACAAAGAATCAATGAGACAAAGAGTTGGTTTTTCCAGAAAATATCAAGATAGACAAACCTTTATCTATCCTAACAAAAAAGCAGAGAGAGAACATAAAAATCAATAAAATCAGAAATGAAAAGGGGGGCATAACAAAAGACACTGGGGAAATCCAGAGAATCATGAGGTCATACTTTGAAAACCTGTACTTGCTCCACAAAATTGGAAAATTTAAAGGAAATGGACAATTTTCTTGATAGATATTACTTACCAAAATTAAAACAAGAACAGATGAGCAATTTAAATAGACCTATAACCTCTAGTTAAATAAAAACAGTCATCAAAAGTCTCCCAACAAAGAAGCCCAGGACCACATGGTTTTAATGCAGAATTCTACAGAAATTCAAAGAAGTGATATTTCCATACTCCTCAAATTGTTCCACACAATAGAAGCAGAAGGATCATTACCAAACACTTTTATGAGGCTACAATTACCTTGGTAGCCAAATCACAAAAAGACACAACTAAGATAGTGAAATACAGATGAATCTCCCTCATGAACAATGATGCAAAAATACTCAATAAAATACTGGCAAATCAAATCCAAGAACACATCAGAGAATTCATACACAATGATCAAGATGGCTTTATCCCAGGGATGCAGGGATGGTCCAACATAAGAAAATCCATCAATTTAATTCACCACATAAGCAACCTGAAAAGGAAAAACCACATGATCCTCTTACTAGATGCTAAAAACACCTTCAACAAAATTACACCCCTTCATCATAAAGGTCTAAGAAAAATGTGGGATAACAGGAACATACCTAAACATAATAAAGGCAATATACAGCAAATGGACAGCCAATATTAAACTAAATGGAGAGAAACTCAATGCAATTACTCCAGAATCAGGAACAAAACAAGGTTGTCCACTCTCACCATATCTCTTCAATATTGTACTTGAAGTTCTAGCTATAACACTAATACAACAAAAGGGGATCAAGGGGATGCAAATTAGAAAGGAAGAAGTCAAACTGTCAGTATTTGCATATATGTATTATAATTTACATAAGTGACCAGAAGAATTCTATCAGGGAGCTCCTACAGCCGATAAACACCTTCAGCAAAGTGGCAGGATACAAGATTAACTCAAAAAAATCTGTCGCCCATATATATATATATATATATATATATATATATATATATATATATATGCATATATATTAAAGGGACTGAGAAACATCACCCTTTACAATAGTCACAAACAACATGAATTATCTTGGGGTAACTCTAACCAAACAGGTGAAAGACCTTTATGACACGAACTTTAAGTCATTAAAGAAATTAAATTAAAGAAGATAACAGAAAATGGAAAAATCTCCCATGCTCTTAGATAGGTAGGATCAATATAATAAAAGTGGCAATCTTACCCAAAGCAATCTATGGATTCAATGCAATTCCTATCAAAATCCCAGCACAATTCTTCACAGTCCTTGAAAGGACAATACTCAACTTTATATGGGAAAACAAGAAACCCTACGATAGCCAAAACAACCCTGTACGATAAAGGAACATCAGGAGGCATCATCATCCCTCACTTAACTGTACTAAAGAGTTACAGTTATGAAAAGAGCTTGATATTGGCACAAAAGTAGTCAGGTAGACCAATGGAATAGAATTGAAATCCCTGATATTAACCCACACACCTATGAACACCTGACTTTTGACAAAGAAGCTAAAACTATACAATGTGAAAAGGAAAGCATCTTCAACAAATGGTACTGGCACAACTGGATGCTGGCATGTAGAAGATTTCAGATAGATCCAAATCTATCTCCGTGCAAATAACTTAAGTCAAAATTGATCAAAGTCCTCAACATAACACCAGCCACACTGTACCTCTTAGAAGGGAAGGTTGGAGGTAGCCTTGAATGAATTGGTTCAGGAGACCATTTTATGAACATGGCACCAGTAGCACAAACACTGAGATGGACAATTAATAAATGGAACCTCCTGAAACTGAGAATCTTCTATAAGGCAAAGGACAAAGTCAGCAAGACAAAACAGCAGCCCACAAAATGGGAAAAGATATTCACCAAAAAAAGATCTTCAAAACAACTCTGAGATACCATCTTACACCTGTCAGAATAGCTAAAATCAAAAACACCAATGACAGTTTATGCTGGAGATGATTTGGAGAAAGAGGAACACTTCTCCATTGCTGGTGGGAGTGCAAACTTATAAAGCCACTTTGGAAAACAGTATGGCAGTTTCTGAGTAAACTAAGAACCAGTCTAACTTAACATCGAGAAATTCCACTCTTGGGCATATACCCAAAGTATGCACATTCATAAATTAAGGACATCTGTTTAGCTATGTTCATAGCAAGACTATTTCTAATAGCCAGGAATTGGAAGCAACCTAGATGCCCCTCAACCAAAGAATGGATACAGAAAATGTGGTATATTTACACAATGGAGTCCTACTCAGCAGAAAAAAAAATATGAAATCTTGAAATTCACAGGCAAATGGATGGAACTGAATGAAACCATCCTGAGGTAGTTAACCAGGTCACAGAAAGACAAACATGGTATGAGCTCACTCATATATGGATTTTAGACATAGAGAAAAGGATTACCAGACTACAAACCTCACTTCCACAAACGCAAGAAAATAAAGAGGACTGAAAGGGAGACATACACCTTCCCCCAGTGAAACAGAAAAGACAAGAGACCCTGAACAAATTAGGAGCATGGGGGGGGGACAGAAGAGGAGGTAGGAGAAAGAGAAGAGGAGAAGAGGAGAGGGGAGGATAACATGAGGGATCAGGAAGATTGAGTAGGGATACGAATAAAGGAGAGCAAGGAAAGAAACAAATAAATAGGGCAAGCCATTATAGGTTTAAAGAGAAATCTGGCACTAGTGATTTGTACAGAGACCCACAAGGATGATCCAGTCTAGGAACCTAAGCAATAGAGAGATGCTACATTAAATGCCCTTCCCCTATAATGAGAATGATGTGTACCCTAAATGCCATCCTAGAGCCTTCATCCAGTAGCTGATGGAAGCAGAAGCAAAGATCCACAGCTAAACACTGAGCCCAACTCCTGGAATCCAATTTCAGGGAGGGAGGAGTGAAAAACAAAGGGGTCAAGACCATGCTGGAAAAAATATGCAGAAACAGCTGACATGAGAAAGTGGTAACTCATGGACCCCAGTCTGACATCTGAGGAACTAACAAAGGACCAAACCAGGCTCCCTGAACAGCTTTCATCCAGTAGTTGATGGAAGCAGAAGCAGGCACCCACAGCTAAGCACTGATCCATACTCCTGGAATCCAGTTGTAGAGCGGGAGGTGGGTTAATCTCGGCAGCTTTTGGTGGAAAGATTTATTGTAACAGAATGGTGTCAGAAGTGGGATGACTCCATGCCCCTAGGTTCCCAGAGAAAGAGGGAAACCTGCTGCCAAAGCCTGCCCTGTCGGGCCGCTGAGAGGCATTGGAGCAGCTTCCATATGCTCGCGCCATCCTGGCACTTCTGGGGTTTAGACTCAGCACTCCCAAGATGATAAAGACAGATCCAGATAAAGAAAAACTTCTAAAGGTTTACACTACATTTAAAAATATATGTCGGCTTGTGAGAGAAAAAATAACAGGAGGAAATAGAGTAGCCGGTTGTGGTGGTGACGGTGGTAGGATTTCCAGAAATAAAGTAATAAAAAAGCCACATAAAGATGGAAAATACACAGAGAATCTGGATACTATATGCCATATTGTTGTCTTTAAATTGTTTGATTGCCGAGGAAAGACTTGTTGCTGCTAAAATACATTTGATTATGAATGCTGCTAAATTCATCCAACTTATACATTTTAATTTATTTGGGCCTAACTCCGGTGGGCAGCTGGTGTAAAGCGCACATGTGGCAGTGGGACTCAGCGGCTTTTGGCAGAAAGATTTATCGTAACAGGAGGGAGGAGTGAAAAACAAAGGGGTTAAGACCATGCTAGAAAAATATGCAGAAACAGCTGACATGAGAAAGTGGTAACTCATGGACCCCAGTCTGACATCTGAGGAACTAACAAAGGACCAAACCAGGCCCCCTAAACAGCTTTCATCCAGTAGCTGATGCAAGCAGAAGCAGGCACCCACAGCTAAGCACTGATCCATACTCCTGGAATCCAGTTGCAGAGAAGGAGGAGGGTTGATCAAACAATCAATGCAGTGCTGGAGAAGCCTACAGAACCAGTTGACCTGACCTAGTGAGAGCACATGGACCCGAATCGTAAATCTGGGGAACCAGCATTGGACTGAACCAAACCTTCTGAATGTGGTAGCCATCCAGGAGGCCTGAGCAGGCTTTGGGACCTCTAACAGTGAAACCAGTATTTATCCCCAGTGCACAAATGGACTTTGGGGGTCCATTCCCTATGGATGGATATTTCAGCCCAGATACACGGAGGAGAGCCTAGGCCCTACCCCAAATGTTGTGACAGACTGTGATGCTACCACATGGAAGGCCTCAGCATCCTTGGAGAGTGCGTAGGGGTGGGTTTTGGGGTTGACAGAGGGCATGGGAGGATGGGAGAGAGAGGGAAGGGAGTATTGATATGTAAAATATGCGAAAATTCTGTGTTAGATAAGTATGCATCAAATGTGTCCTTAGATGTTACCTTCTTAGGAAGACACATTTTGTATTCATTTATAAAATACAAGTGTAAACTTTTGTTTCCAAATAATCATGGTGAACACTCAATTAGATACAACTTGAAATTTGAATGTCATTATAAAGCTCATATGATTATGATCAAAGGAATGATAAAATGGTCAGTTTTTTTTTTTTTGTAGTCACAAAGAAGAGTTACGAGCTAGGCTGTTTATTTTTTCTTGGCAACTATTTTCTTGAAACTGAAGATGATAACCTCAGCTCTCTATCTCTGGATGAAAGAAGAAACTTGTCCAAAAAAAGCAAGGTAAATTTAGGAGTGCTAAGGGAGAAATGTATCTGTATGAATATATTTTGTTATTGTTATTGTCAGTTTGTCAACTTTAATTTTAAAGGTTGATTTACTATTTCGCAGATAGCAACATGGTAGATGTTTGCCATTTGGAAAATATCATATGGTCACTGCCCTTCCTAGAACAATGGAACAAAAAGACACAATATGTTCTACTGCACTTTGAATCCACTCTGAGCAAAGATGAATTTTACAATGGCTGATCTTGATTAGCAATGTAGTAATATGTTGATGATTAACAATATGTCAATATCCTTGCCTTTATGTGAGTAATTTGAAGTACTTTCTCTGTGTTCCTCCAAGATACCCAGAAGTTTCCATTTCTTATAACAATAACCTTATCAATAATGCATACTGAGTTAGCTTTCTTCTTGTCTCCATCCCATAATGGTGTCTATTGCAATTATGTCTCAAGTAAACCACCCTAATTTAACATTGTCCCAATGTTTTACATATACAGTACCAACTTCAACAGTTCAAACATACAAGTCCCTCAAAAGTTCATCTGTAAACATCTTAAACCCCAACCTGGTGGAAATAGAATGTGGACTCTTGGAGGCACAATTAGATTTTGTAGTCTTCATGAATTAGACTAGTTTCATTATCAGTTACTTTTTCCTGAACAAAGGCAAATTATGAAAAAAGTTTATGGATAAGATTCCATAAGAGTGGGGAGGAGTGGAAGGCATGGTGGAAGGAGAAAGAACTTAAAAGATAATGTGTTTTTTCACAAACACAAGAGAGATTGAGAGAGAGAGAGAGAGAGAGAGAGAGAGAGAGAGAGAGAGAGAGAGAGAGAGAGAGAACTGGAAATATGGTGAGTCCATATAATCTCAAAATCCACCACTATTGACATACTTTCTCCATTCAGCAAGTCCACAACTCCTAAACCTCTCCAAACAGTGCCACCAACAGGGAAACAACTGTCAAAAATCTGAAGCTGTGGGGGTCATATCTATTCAAATCACCACAGTTTCCTTACACAAGACTCCACGGAGTTTTGCTGCTTCTCTTATATCATAAAGTGCACAAAGTAGAAAGTCTGCAACAAAGATGAGGCTCTTCAAACAAATCCATTCATGCTGATACCTTATATATATTTCAAACATCCATAACTGCAGGAAATGAATTTGTGTTACTTAAGAGTCATCCATTTATTGTGCTTTGTTATACAAATATGAACAGATATTTCAAGCTAAGAAACTTGTGAACTTTGTCATTTTAAAATAGTGTAGAACCAAACAAAAGTTCTAAAAACTTAGTGGAATTGGAGTTGTCATCAAACATTTATGAACTTCAATCAAAAAGGATTTTGCATTAAATATAAATAGTTAGTAGTAACTGAATCAGAGAATGGCAGTATTAATTGAAAATATTTAATATGAGGATTAATAAATTAAAATTTTAAATACAAAGCTAATAATAACTTAAATAGTAAAATTATATGCCAAACAAAAAATGACGACAGCTGAGCAAATATAGACTGTATCTTAAAAATTTTATAGCAAGTTTGAATAAAGTTCTAGTTCTATTTTCTATAAATTTCTCAAAGAAATGATGAAACTCAACATCGTACTTTACTTGCATTTAATTAAAGACTTTCTTCCAACCTGAATACATATCTTAAGTGTGTGCTTATGGAAACTGTATATTCTATTGTAGTTGTGCCAAATAAAGAAATAAAGGAAATGTAATAATTTCAAAGTAAAAATAGCTATTAAATTTTTGTAGACTTGAATATGTAACCTGGTACTAATTTCTTCATACTCTGTTTTGGCAGAGGCATAACATATAACAAATTAAGGAAATTTTAAAAAGCCCAACAAGAAGTTAAGGATATTGGGACTGATGTCTCAATACTTAAGAGTGGCAAAAGCTTTGGCCTCTACATCTCTGAATTAGTTACGTAAATTATATGCATTGTGCTGATATTTATTTTTGTTTCTTTGATTTGATTTTTGTTTGTTTTCTTTTTTAGATTCTCATTCAATATCACATTTTTTGAATTTTATATTTTAGTTTGTATTTTAACATATTCTTAATTAAATATTGGTTTTGAAGACCACATGCCCTCCAGTGGCATAGATAATATATGATGTGAGCAAATAAAGGAGACAGTGTAAAGGTCTATTGTCCCTCCATTGAAACCATCCCAGTTGGGAAGAACAAAGAAATCTTACTAGATTTGTAAGTAGACATCCTTCTTTATGGTTTATTTTCCTTTGATATTGTATGCATGCTTGGTTTTTGGTAGGCTTTTATTCTCATTAATTAGTGTATGAATATAAAAGTCTGAATCACCATTCAGCTTTCTCTGACATAACTTCAATAGGCAGTTAAGGAGATTCATTTCAGTCTGACAAGTGTGAGGTTAAAAGTCCATTTCCTCATTTGCTATTATTGGAAATGTTGAGGTCACAGTTCTCCCTACAATGTTTTCTTGGAGTAAACCATTACTAACTGAAAGTTTTCTATTATGTTGAGAAAGAAAAAAATAATCTTGTTTTTCTTTAACTGAAATTTCAGGTTTTCCTGTTTTTAATACAATATCAAATTATGTAAGGCAAGAAGAAAACATAAAAGACTCAATACTACATAATTTCTTGCTTACTAAGGTCTATAGTGTGGTCACTTTTTATCCATCTTTGAAAACTCCATGAATAACATTGATCAGAGGATTTTAGCATTACCAAGTGAAAGAAATAGGATAAAGTCATTCTAACCCCATCCTTTAAGAACAATAAATGTATTCCATATTTGTTAAAATTAATTCACAAAATAAGGTAAATAATTGCAGTTTCCTTTATCAACCTTGTCATAAATTTATATCAAAAGTCAAATGGAGCTCAGAGCTACCGAATTATTTACTATATACAATAGGAAGATGACTTTCAACATTTTTCACAGAGACCTTAACTTTCAAATGCTCTTTTATCTACATTCACCGTTGAACACCCAAGAGATATTCTAAATTTGATGTTTTAGAGTTTGAGATTAAGACTGATACAAATGTGATGACGCACCTTACAGTAAGTACTACTTGGTTGCTGGGTTCTCAATCTTTCTTAAGCCTTTGGTAAGGCAGCTAGTCATATCCTGTCCTATTATATGCTTGCAAAATTCCAGATAATATCTACTGCATAACAGCTCCAAGAAATTATACTTCAAATACTTCTGTAATTTTGGACTTGGAATGGGAACAGTCACAAATGTGTGTAATCCCATACTGAAGAGGGTGAGACAAGAAGATTACAGAGTGTTTGAAGCCTACTTGTGAACATAATGAGGTTAACATCAGCCAGTGCTATATCAACAAGACCCTGACTAAATAACAGCAACAACAAAGAAACCCAAGAGAATATATTTTTTCCACAAGAGAATAGTTATAAATGAATCAATCTCATTTTCTGTCATTACTAACTTAATAACATAAAAAAATTAGATATTTTACCTTGTTTCTGTCATTCTAATGTATAGAATGGCACTTGGCCTTTGGAAATATATTTTTGTTGAAGAAGTAACATATTTAATAAAATGTCAAGTCTACTATATGAAGACAGCTACTCCTCCAAAGAAAAATAACATTAAGCATTACCCTATGGTGTAAAATCAATGATGTTACTATACAACAGAAGGGGAATATACAATCTAGACACTTCATGCCAGCAAATCAAAACGCAAGTACAGTGAGCTATTGCCAATATTCTTGGCTACCCTCCAGTACTTGAAGATAAGGCCCTATTGCTGGAGTTCTTGAATATTTGAGTCATAGAATATAGTCAAATCAAAGTCAAGAGAAAATAAACCATCATTTCAAAAGTCAAGTCATTTCTGAGAAAGTACTCTGACAGGCTTTTTCTCAGGAAGAACACCTTTAAACAGTTTTGAAAACTAATCACGAAAATTTCAGAGTATGATGTTTATCAAAGTTAGAGGATTACCTTATAATGCAAACTGGGTCACTTATGTCTCAAAACTTTTAGAGCAATGTGTTAAGGATTTAAATTAAGATTTCACAAGACATTTATCGGCATTGATTTTGACACAAATATTTATGTATCTTTTAATGTTTCTGAGACCTATATCATACTACATGTTAATAACAAGTATAAATATAAATATTTCCTATATAATAGTGACTCACATATAAGTGTTGATGTGGATAAACTTGTACATAAGTAGTTTCTTGGTAGATTAGTAGGCAGTATAATTTGTGATTGATACTTAAATAAGAAATTCTCCAAATTTATGAAAGTGAGAAACAGAAACTCTGGAAGAGTTGGGCAATAAGTAAATGAAGAGCTTCTCATACTCTGGCATGGAGATTGAGAAGGATAGTGTTGTCTAATTCTGACAGTAAATAACTTTTGGGGAGTGTTGCTGTAGTTCCAAACAGTTATACATTTTAGTTCAGTTTTCTAGTTTCATGTTGCTTTATACACTTGGATAAAGGAAAGTAGTCTCTGAGGAATGTTTCTCCAGAGCTTGGTAAATTATACATTTAATTGACTCTATTAGGTCAATTTTGCCTTTAATCAATACATTAGTTGTATGTAGTTGAAAAGAGTCTGTTGTTAACCTCTGAATAAGTTACCAAAGCAAATATTTTTTTCATAAATACTAAGTATTTTCATTTTCTTAAGTCAAATCAGCATTGGTATTGGAATTATTTGCAATTATATTTTAAATTTTGCATTCTATTTGGTACTAAAACCTATATGAAATAATCTACTAAGTTATTAATTATAACTATAGATAACAGTTTAACATGAATTTAAAATATGCTTTTTAAGTAATTGTGGAGCTGTGCTACACTCCTGTGTCTCAACAAAATATACTAAAATGAATTCACAGAGTTGTGAAATTTTGGGTACTTTGTTTTCTGCAGGGTGAGCAGAGAGAACTTGAAGTAAATGGCAGACCTTAAGAATAAGTTCTTTGAGCAGATTCTGTCAATTGCCAGGACATTACTAAGGAGGAACTATTGAAAATATTCCCAAAGTAGTGATTCCTACTTCTGCTGGACACCAGAAAGACTGAGGACAAGAGCTAATTATATATAACCTGATGGCAGGGTTTCCTGTTTTTCACACAGGGATGGTAGTGATGATGTTAGTAGATGATCTTCAATGGAAACAGACTTCATACCAGTTGACCTACCATGTACTTGCAAGGCTTCTAAACAAGGGGCCACGGAAACCACCAAATTATATCACTCTCTGGCTAGAAAGAAAGGTTTACTGGGGAATCAAAACTGTAGGACTGTCTCTCTGGGAACAGAGAGAACAGCAAAAAAGTGTGCAGAGCCTTGCTGTTTTAAAGAGACAGATTGCAGCAGGAGAGTCTGTAAGCTAGATGAGCCTGGGAGTTTGAGTAGTTAGTGGATGGAGAGTGTGGGACAGAACAACCTGGGAGCTAGCATGGAGACTTATTATGTTGCTGTTTTTTGAGTTAGTGAAGTAGATGCCCCCTTTGGCAGTAGCAGTGAACTCTAGGGAGCAGATATAGGAAATAATGTCTATTCCTCACAAACGAAAAGTCCACTTCACAAGATTACTGAGGAATGCTGAGTTTGCATAGCCATTCTCTTGTTTATTAAGTTAGAGTCTACCCTGAGTTGAGCCCAGTAGCACTGACATTTGGACAGGCTGTTTTCATTGATGATGAGGGACAATGGGAGTAATCTGGCTACTTCTGGCACTATAGAACAGAATCTCAATCTGATAGTATCTTCACGGGATTGACAATATATCCGAGAAAGTCCCAGGCACAGCATGGAGATGTATCACTTTCCAAGTGGCAGAATTGTCAGGATCCATAGAAGTGGTTCCATTCCACATTGAGTTAAGGTCGGAGAGTTCAAACTATCCTTGTTCTTTCAACTTTAAGTGCTTAAGATCTCAAAGTCTAAGGTGTGGTTACTGAAGAATGTTTGGCCTAAGGTGTGATCACTGGATGTCTTGCCTAGATAAAAGAGTATTTGATCTAAGGTGTGGTTACTAGATGCCTTAATCCTCAAGGTCAGATAACAGGAGGTTTGATCTAAGGAGTTGGTATTAGATGTTTTGAGAATTAAGGAATTAATTACATCAGTTTGTTCCTGGTATCATTGGTAATGAAGTCCCCCCCCCTTTTTGGTTGTGATACATAAGAACTTTGAGCAATAAACTTAGAGCAGATCCCAGTATTCACTGGATGCCCTCCTGACTCTGTCTCTAGCCTGTTTCTTTTTTTCATTTCCTTTTTTTATTTAGAAACAATCATTTTACATATCTATTCCCCCATTCCCTCTCCCTTTCATCCTCCCATGCCCTGTACCAACCCTGCAACTCATCCCCCTCCCTCTCCCCAAGGATGGTGAGGCCTTCAATGGGTATCATCAAAGTCTGTCATAACATTTGGGGAGGGCCTAGGACCTCCTCCGTGTATGTGGATTGAAATTGTATCCCTCAATAGGGAATGACCTCCCAAATACATTTGTGCACTAGGAATAAATACTGGTTCCACTGTTAGAGGTCCCAAAGCCTACTCAGACCTCCTAGCTGGCACCCACATTCAGAGGGTTTGGTTCAGTCCAATGCTGGTTCCCCAGCTTTTCGATTGAGGTCCATGTGCTCTCACTAGGTCAGGCTAGCTGGTAGGCTTCTCCAGCACAGTCTTGACTGCTTTGCTCATTTCCCCTCCCTTTCAACAACTTGATTCCAGGAGTATGGATCAGTGCTTAGCTGTGGGTGCCTGTTTCTGCTTCCATCAGCTACTGGATGAAGGCTGTCCAGGGGGCCTGGTTTGGTACTCTGTTAGTTCCCCAGCTGTCAGACTGGGGTTCATGAGTTACCACTTTCTCAGATCAGCTGTTTCTGCATGTTTTCCAGCATGGTCTTGACCTCTTTGTTTTTCACTCTCTGAAAGTGGATTCCAGTAGTTGGGTTCAGTGCTTAACTTTGGATCTCTGCTTCTGCTTCCTGTTTCTTTCCTCAATCTGCACTCCCCTTCTCCAGTATGAACTGGACTAGTTGGCTGGACCGAACACAGAATGTCCAGGTGGAACATAACATAGGGAGGCTTCCTGGTATACTGGTATGAACTTTGTTAACCAACAAGTTGAGTAAGGAACAGAACAGGCTTCAGTGAGCAAGTGAGAGAGACAGAGCAGGCAACTTCCAGGTGATACTTAATCCAATTACTGAGAATAGATGAGTGGGTATAGCAGGTAGAGGAAAAAAGCGTCCGAAGCAATGGATTCTAGATTTAGAGTATGACAGGTGGAAGAAATCAGCATATGCAAATTATCCATTTCTTGGAGGGTCAATTCATCAGCATTGGATCAGTTAAGTTGGATGGGGCTTTTTCAGCCCCAATGTTGCTCCCCAGTTTTGGCACAAGACAGATGTAAATGAGGACGTGAGAAAAGTACTGAACTACACCATTCTGTAGGTAGAAATAAGGGTTTATTGGAGAATCAAAACTGATGAATTGTCAGGTATTTTTATCTTTTAAGGGGATTATTTGAGTTAATAGATAAGTAGTGAGGTAGTGAACTGTGGGGGCAGATGATGGAAGTAATGGCTTTTTCTGACAAAAAAAATCCCACTTCAAAAAATTTCTGAGGAATGCTGAGTTTGGATAGTAATTCTATGGTTTATTTAGTAATAGTCCAGCCTGAGCTAAGTGCAGGCAGTCATTTAGTTCATTATTATTGACACTACCATTTAGGGTGTCTTCTTCGGACATTAGAAGAGTGGGCAGGGAACTGATACATTTCCACTCAGCTCTTGGCAATTATGTTACCATTTGCTCATATTCAAAATATGATGGGTGAATCAAATTCTTCATTATGGACTGACTTTACATTTTTACTTGAATAAAATAAGTGTGAATGAAGTGCTAAAGGCAGAGTAATTACTCCCAAGCTCACTATTCTCAGTGAAGTAACATCATCAAGGAAACAGAACAAAGACACCTTCTCTGTAAGAATAAAGTGCAAAAAATTCAAGGAAGTGACTTAGTTGACACTCCATTATTTTCTATCATGAGGTTCATCAAGAAACTGTCTTTACTACCTGTAGCTACAAAATATGATGGTGTCAGGAGAGGAGGAGTAAGAAGCTCAACTTTAATATTCATTCAGAATCAATAAGTAAGAACCAATACATCAAACAGGATAGTGTTACTAGATGAAGAGAGGTAAGTGATTTATCATCTCACTTTTCAGAAGTAACTAATTAGGAATCAAATTCCACTTTGGGGAGAGTGATGTCTGTGAGTACAGCAGGAGGCTAAACATTCACATCAAACTGAACATCACAGTTAAATAGAACATATAATCCCCACCATAATAGCTATGCTATCCAGAATAAAGCAGAAAAAATATTCAATGTATGAAGAAAAAGAAAAAATGAGAATTATACTGAGCAAAGAATATAAGTAAATGTCAAATCTGGTGTTGGATTGATGATTAAGTAGGGAACTTAAGGCAACTAGCACAAGCCAGTGACTATAAATAATTATGGTGTCTCCCAAAACAAATGAAGCAAAAAGACATCCTAACAAATAAACTCAGCTTATTAAAAAGGCAATGAAGGAAATAATAACTAAAAAAGTTACATGAAGAAAACCAGAAAGCCTTCTGGAGAGATAAGTTAAAAGCAATAAACTGATGACAATTTGATACTGTTTGTACAATATTAACAGAAAAATAAATTGCCATTGAATTTTATATATATATATATATATATATATATATATATATATATATACTCTTAAAGATGAAAGAGCCCATAAAAAAAGTCTGTATACTAGAATTCTAGAAAGAGAGAAGCATAACTACATAACATCATTCAGAAAGCTTTTCAAATTTTTGAAAACAAGAACATGAATGACTTAAGATATTCAGGAAGCCAAAGAACAGAGAATCTTACTGAAATCCAAATTAAGATAAATCAAATATTTCCTAAAAAGGGCAATGAGGGCTATAAAGTACTGAATTCATTCATGAAACTGCCAAACAATAAAAAGAGCAAACAAAAATCTTGAATACAGAGAAAGACTACTCAAAAACAGCAGAAAACCTAATATGATATCATAAAAACTAGAAAGAAGTAAAAGTATTGAAAAATAAATGTAACATGCAAAATATATCCAACAAAGAAAGTGCTAGGGACAATATTAAACAAAGCAACACCAAGAAGATAGGTTGCTCCCAGACCTTTTAAAGTGTGAACAAACAAATAAAATGACAATCGAGGACTTCTATAAAAAGGCAGAATTATAGCTCTCAAACATATCTATATCCTAATCTCAGGAAACTTTCAATATCTCTTATGTCAAAATTGTCTTCCCATTATGTTGCCTGTATATTTCACATCATATATAGTAAATAATTCCTAGTGTAAGGTAAAGAAACATTCCCCTATTTTTAAATAGTTTAATGGTGTTAGTGCTAATCCTGAAATTTGCTGGAGAAAAAAAATTCACCATTTTGTATCAAATTAAAAAAGCTTTCTTATCAGGGACTAGGGAAAGGTCTGGAGATCTACAAAGATGACACCAATTAACAATCTAAGCAACAGAGGAGAGGATACCTTAAATGCCCTCCCCTGATAATGAGATTGATGACTGTCTTATATGCTACCCTATAGCCTTCATGCAGCAGCTGGTGGAAGTGGAAGCAGACACCCACAACTAGTCAGTGAACTGAACTTGAATCCAGTTGCAGCGAAGAATGAGTGATGTGCAAAGGGGTCCAGACCAGGCTGGTGAAATCCACAGAAACAGCTGACCTAAACATCGGGGAAATCTTGTTCCCCAGACTGATATCTGGGATACCAGCATGGGACTGATCCAGACCCCAGGAACGTGGGTTTCAGTGAGGAGACCTCAGAAATCTACAGGACCTCCTGTAGTAGTTCAGTACTTATCCCTAGCATAAGTGTGGACTTTGGAAGCACATTCCACATAGAGGAATACTCCCTGAGCCAAGACACACCAGGATGGGACTAGGCCATATCCCAAAGGATATGATAGGCTCTGATGACACCCTATGGAAGGCTTCACCACCCAGGGGAAGCAGAAAGGATATGTGATAGGTAGGGTTTTACTTGGGGGGGATGGTAGGCGAAGAGAGGAGGGAGAGGGAACTGGGATTGACATGTAAAACAATCTTGTTTCTAATTCAAATAAAAAGTAAAACAATAAAAAATAAATAAAATAAAATAAGCTTTCTTAAAATCTTAAATACTGACCAGATGTAATTTGATCAGCACCACATCCTGGAACTTTTCTGGAGAAAACTTATAGTGCACCTTGCTTTTACATCAGGCTTTGTTGTTATTTTTCAATATCTACAACTCTTAACATACTAGGAAGCTATCTGATTTTTGGGCAGGTGGAGTTTACAAGTTAACTTAGGATATAACATTTAATCTTATATTTTATTTATTTGTAAAATAGCTACATCCATTTGTGTATCTGTTGCAAGACAAGGAAACAAATTCATTATTTTACTTCTGGATATTTACTTTTGCCCGCACCAGTTAATTAATAAACATGGTCAGTAGTGATCAGGATAAAAAATATTTTAAGAGAAATAGTATGGAAGATATGTCTCTTGGAAAAGGTCTCAGAAAAAAATGTTAAGTGTGTATCAAAACAAGATGGATAATACTTTTTAGGAATTGTAGTACAAATGGAAGAAAAAATAGATGGTAGCTATTACCAAAAGGGCAAGCTTTATTTAAAACATAAATAAATACAATGATGAATATCTGTAAACAGAGGTTGATTATTCAGTTGAAAGACGTTAAATGATGATGTAGGAGAAGAAAATTGCTGAAATAATTTCCTTGAGTGAGGAGAGATCTACTATTGATGTAGATAAATTCACTATAAGTAATAGTACATATATTTTGTGTGTAGTAGTAGGAAATAAGGCAGAGTTGTCAGAGCACAGGTGCAGAGAAAGGTGAAATGTACTAGTACATGCCCATATAGAGTTATTCCATGAGTAGAAAGCTAGGCAAATCTTGAAAATGCGGGAGGGGAGGTGTTTAAATACATGAAAGCTAAGAAAATGTGTAAAATAATCTCAAAATTTGGAATTCTTATGCTTTTTAACATCTTGACATCATGAGTAAATTCTCTGGCCAGTTTCTTCACTAATCAGCAGGCAAGTTGCTATGGCAATCTAGTCTGAAATAATGTTATAAAGGCAAGCACTTAATTTAATTTTCCATTTGCTGTTACTCAGTAGTGTTTTTTTCTGGGAAATGAACCCCTTCACGAATACAATTTTGAATTTAAAGGACCTGAGAATTCTTCTACTTCAATAATACATCAGATGATATACACAATTTACATGTGACTTGAGCAAACTAGATACTATTGAAAAGTTGCTTTATACACATTCATCATATTCCCCATTCTGTTAAGATCATTAAGGTACTTGTAGATATACATACTTTTATTTATTTTATGTGTGCAAGGTTTTTGCATGTATACAAATACAAACACCACATGGACTCCATGCCAATGGAAAAGAGAGTGTTGGATCTGCTTGACCCGGAAATACAAAAGGTTGCATTTGCTATATGAGTACTGGGAACTGAATATCATCTTCAAGATCTCCTAAACCATCTCTACACACTCTAGTTAATTAATTTTGTGTATTTACTAACATCCAGCTCCTTCTTCTTATAATACTTTTAAAAATATTTATTAATTTTTAGAGAATTTTTTTGCAATGTACATATCTCTTTTGCAATGATCATATTCCCTTCCCCTAGCTTCACATCTGCCTTCACCTACTCATACACTCAACTTGTTGACCACTTCTGGTTAACACATAAAATCCAATCTGTTCTACCCAAATACTCTTGGATGTGTGGCCTACCACTGCAGTGTGTTGGATATATCAAGACCACAGCCTTGAGGAAAACTAATGTACTGTCTCCCAGTATCTCTCATTTGTGGCTAGTTCCTTGGACACAGGTTGGACTTTGTGGTCCCCTAGTGAATTGGAAAGGGACAAGTTCTCCTGAGCAAATTGGGAGCATGGGGAGATGTGGGATGGGGATAGGAGAAAGAGGAGGGGAGAAGAAGAGAGGGGAGGAGAACATGAGGAATCATGAAGATTAAGTGTGGAGGTTAATAGAGGGGAACAAGAAAAGAGACACATCAATAGATGGAGACACTATAAGTTTAAAGAGAAATCAGGCACTAGGTAATTGTACAGAGATCCACAAGGATGACCTCAGTTAGGAATCTAAGCAATAGTGCAGAGGCTACCTTAAATTTCCTTCCCCTGTAATGAGATTGACGACTACCTTAAATGCTGTTATAGAACCTTCATCCAGTAGCTGTTGGAAGCAGGAGTGATACACAGCTAAGCACTTTGCCAAATTCCTGGAATCCAGTTTCAGAGAGTGACAAGTGATGAACAAAGGGATCAAGACCACTCTGGAAAAGCCCACAGAAACAGCTCACTTGATCAAGTGGGAACTCATGGACCCCAGTCTGACAGCTGGGGAACCAACATTGGACCAAACCAGGCCCCCTGATTGTGGGTGTAAGCTAGAAGCACTCCGAAGTCTATGGGGTCTCTGGCAGGGGAACAAGGATGTAGCCCTAGTTCAGGAACGGACTTTGGGAGACCATTTCCCATGGAGGGATACTCTATTAGCCTAGATACACAGGGGAGGGTCTAGGCCCTGCCCGAAATGATTTGACAGATTTTGATGCTCCCTAATGGAAGGCTTCACCCTCCCTGGGGAGTGGATTGGGGAAGGGATGGAGGTGTCCCTTGGGACCATGGGAGGATGGGAGGGAGAGAGAACTGGGATTGATATGTAAAATAAGTTTGTTTCTAATTTAAATAAAATTTATTTAAAAATTCCAAAACTGTTATTGAAATGCAAATTTTCACATTTAATTGTTGATAATCTTTTGTACTTTTTATAATAATGAAAATAGTGTTATATTACTCCTATTGATGAGTTCATGTGATTTAATCTTATGTACTATTCTGCTTGGTATAGCTAATTCAACACTTTCTTGTAGTATATTTTATTATATTTCTGATTTAAGTTAGAAAACTTCTTTTATTTTCATTGCAAATGATTTTTCTGTTCTTCATGGAACTTGAAATTCTCCCCAGGGATCTGATTCTTAAAAGAAACAGGAGGAAATATGATAGTCTTGTGGAGTTACTTTTATAAGTCAATAACAATTCATTACTTCATGAGTGCTTTATCTTAAGTGATATCATCTTCTAGTAAATCAACCCAGTGAAATATTACTCACGGGAAAACAGAAATAAAACAATAATTTTTTCAACATAATGTTTAATTCAAAACAATTATGCTTAAAGGAGTAAGAAAATTAAGCACATACTGCACACTTCTGCATAAATAACATTCTAGAATTCAAACTATTGCATGATGTCTAAAACAAAACAATATTTATAGGTAAATTCTAAGTGAAGAAGAAGAAAAGATTACAAAAGATATGAAAAAACTTTAGGGAATGCAGACATGATAATTATCTTAGATGGGAATGCATGGCAAATTTCTTAAAATTGTATCTGGGGGATATGGGTGGAGGAGGGTTAGGGGGCAGGGGAGGGTATGGATGGGATGCATTGTATGCCAGAAAAATAAATAAAATAAAACTTTAAATGGTGCAATCAAAAACTTAACAATTCAATATATCCCACTTATATGCTAAGAAAAGCACTCAGATCAATTATTTTAACCTCAGAATATGAATATCTGTTTTATCTTAGAAAACCAATAAATTTTATACTCATTCAAGTATCTCTATCTTCACAGATAAGGAAGATAGATGTAAAAGCAATGGAAAACAAAGAAACCAATATCCACTTAAACAGTTGCTAAGTAACAAAGAACTCATCTCAGCATGACAAACTCTCTACCTAGGAGTTCTTGTCTATGTAGTTATAACTATAATATAAAGATGCCAGGAACTAAGGAAAGTTCAAAACACATCAATTATTATCACAAGAGATGAGACTTGCAAATGTCTTGAGAATTTCTAAAGTACTGCCCTAAGTAATTGGAATGCTTCCACTTTGAGAGTTGGAATACATTCTCTGGTGCAACAATCCTCAAAAATATTGTCAGTGGAAGCTATTTGTACATGAAATTTAGCTTTGTTTTGTTTTTATGGTATTGGGATTAAAGTCAGAGTCTCATATATTTGACAAATGACTGAATACTAAGCTGTATTCAAAGCCCTTACTCTCTTTTTCTGGATTTCTGTTTACTTGTGCTTTTCAAAAAATGACTATTCTAAACAAGATATGCCTGCCCAATTACATTTGGGAAATTTTAAGTAATATAGCAGCTATCAGTTATTCTCTTGAATAACTAAACTTTAAAAATTTTAAAGGCAAGAAACTTGAACTTTCAACTTAAGCCTAACAAATTTAGAAGTAAGAAGCCCTAGAAGCATGAAAACATGTAGATCAACTGTGCTTTCCATATAGGCTTCATGAGATCAAATTGTATAACAATGTTGACCTACAGATACCATGACTTTTGGTGAGAATCAGGAGAAAACTACTTATCACTGCTAAGGACATCCTAGGAAAATTGAACAAAAATCATGTTACTTATGTGCACATCACAAGATGTTCAAATAAAAGCCTAGAATTTTTCTAAGAAAGCTTACACAGTATTAACAGTCATGCCAAATCATATTTCGAACTCTTCTCTGCCCTCTTGTTATTCACTCTAACATATGTTTAGAAATGCCCCCACACCAAAGATCCCAGACCTTAATGCTGAGAAACCAGAATTCTTTTGTCAATCATTTATCTCCACATAGTGAAAAAATAGTAAAATAGGTTAAACAACAACAAAGGAAAAGAACATGTCATTTCACAAATCATGACAGTATAGGACAAAAAACACAGAGATACAATAGTTGGAGCCTAGAGAAATCCATATTTGTCAAGGGCCATGAAAATTGGAAGCATCTGGCACAACAGATCCCTGCTGATGTATTTTCAGTAGGAATATAGGCATATCTACATTAAAGCCAACAGAGAAGGAAGAAGGATTCCCCAGTAGGTTTCAAAACTCTCCACAAACAATTCCTAAATTACATTCTAAAGAATATATTACATTCCCTTCACTGAGTCTCTACTGTGATGTCTCTGAATAAAAAGGATTTTAATGGATGCCACAGTTACCAAGATGCTCTAACCAGGAGATCTTCAGCCAGGGTGACCTTTCATGTGGTCATTAAGTAGGGCGAGTGCTGCTGCTAATTCCCACGTTTGCTAAGGACATGGAGTTTTACTGCAGTGTGATCCCTGTGTTAAATGTGGCTAGACTTTCCACTGGAGAATTTTGCATCAGTATTGCCTTTTTATGAACTTTCTTGTGTGTGTTAAATTTGAATTTACATATAAAGGCTTTCTTGCATTCACTGCACAAATAAGGCTTCTCAACATTGTGAATTCTTTTGTGTACTGTAAGGGAAGTTTTCCTAGTTAAGAATTCCCCACTCATGGAATTTTCTTGCAGTGGGGGAATTTCTTGCCTGCACTAACTGTATTTTCACGGGTCTCATTCACCTCAGAACTCTTACATCCAGCAGGCTTTTCTTTGCTGTTAAAAGTTTGTGTTCTGAGCCAGTGTATTTTCAGATAGAGAGGCCTTCCCATACTCCCTACACATTTTTGTTTGGGTAATGTGTGGTGTTCAATGAAGCTGTATTTATTGATGAAAACATCTCACATATCCCAAATTTTTAACTTGTTCCAGTGTAGAATCCTACCATACTCTCAGAGCATCTGTGTCACATCTCAATGTTTTGAGTGTTCTGATGATGGACTAGTGCACTGCAAGTCAAGGCCTTCTCTTGACCTTGTAATCCACCACTTGTCACAGATACGAGCTTGTCCCCTTTCCTGGTATTTAATTCATCGCCATTCTGATGCAAAATGAAGCAGAACTGTCTCCAACATGACTTACATGTATACTGCCACTGTGATTCAAGGGGCACTCCCTGCTGCATATTCAGGGGCAACAAATCTTTCATGACTGTTTCAGAGAAATGACATAGTTGGGATTCTGGGATGCAAGGACTTGGATGAAGAGGCCTATCTTTTGCCCCTGGTACTGAGATGCTCTGTTCAGACCATCAGCAATGTTAGCTGTTGTGGAAGGGACAGCAATGGGCTCATTTCTTCCTAGTCCTCCTCTTCTCCATTAGAAGGTTGCTCAAATGCTGCCAGTTCTCACATGATGTCTCAGGCTAGAAAGCAGGACTGGTAATGGACACCTAGTTAAGGATGTTATCACATCAAAGTATAAGATTTCTGAGTGTTATCTAGGATCTCCCACTCCTCTGGGGTCAAATGCAGGAAAAGATCATCAAAGGTCATAGAGTTCTGGGCTTGGTCAGTTTTTCCTTCTGCTGTGGGTCTGGGCCCAGACTCTAAGAATTCAACAGATATTACCGTGGAGTACTTATGGTGTTATAGAATATTTTAAGGGATATGGGTTTAGGAGGCACCTGAAATACACATCACTAGATCACTATGCCACTTTCCTTGACAGGGTGGCAAGGAAACAAATTCTGCCTCTGTAATGCACACCTTGTTTAAAGCACACAGGTGGTTCCCAACTCAATGCCAATTTATTTGTTCACCAAGGAAGAACAGAGAAGCTGCCAACTATGGATCAGATGGGGAGCTTTAAGTAGCACTTCCTTTCAGTATCCTGATGCAGAGTCCCAACAAACAGATGTTTTCATAGAATCCTTCAGGAAGTACAATTGAAACCACATTACTTCTCATTCAAATAAATCATGGCTTTGCTGTGGAAGGATACACAAACAGCTAATTTTGAAGTTCACAATTCTCAAGATCATTCAAGTCCATCCCAGTGTCTCCACTGTAAACCTCATAGATGTGCTTTCATAAACCATCTTGTGAACTACATATCTGTACTTTTTAAAATGGGCTTGTATTGCCTAGCTAACTGTGGTTATATTCTCCCTTTAGGTTTAATCATGAGTCTACTCTCCCATGTAATATAGATAGGATACCACATCCTCCAAATCAGTTTTTAAATATTTTGCATCTGTAATGCAAAAATTCACTTATTTTTCCTTTGGTTAAAACATTTATATCAATTTTTATTATTAATAATGTTCATACTGTTTTATTTTAGTTTCTTATTTTTGTTAATATTTTTATTAAAGTTTTAGGAGTAATGTTTTCATATGCAAATACAGTATATATTTTTATATTCTTAGTTTAATGTTAATTGATATCAAATTTGATCATTTTTCCTTATACATTTTTGCTATAGGTATCTGCAATTTATAGGGTTGAATATGCAAATAATTTTTGTTGCAAATGTTTCTTGGTATTACTTTTGTTGTGAAGTGTTGATTATGATTTAGTAATTGATATTTTACTTGCATTGATTGTTTCTATGTATAGAAGGGAGATTTAAAACAAATACTATTCTGTGGTCTTCCAAGTTGCAGACACAGTATTTAAAGAGCTCACAACATAATTGAAAATTTTTCTATCTTTTCTATATTTTAAAATCATTTTGTAGAGATGAAACTGGTGAGTCTCCCATGTTCCATACAAATGTTCTGCTGGACAGCCCTACCTATAACCAGTGGTTCCTAAATCAAAACAAAAATTTGAAATGAGTATGGGACTGTGACAGTTTGAATGTAACTGGCAGAAGCTGAATCCACCCAATCTGTATGTTGAATCAAAGGAGGTTGAGGAACATAAGACCAATACATATGCCTAGAGGCACTCACCATAGATGCACAGGCCAAAGTCGCTAGCATCACTAGCAAAAGGTTCTTAGGTAATATAAGGCTCTGTGTTTTTAATGAGTAACTTCTTCCTTTGTTCACAGGGCTTTAACTTGGCCCCAGGTAGGCAGACTTGACTCCTGATGAGGTGGTTGGCATCTTCTTTTGCCCTTCAACTAGATTGTTACTATCTATCCTGTGACTTCCACTGTTTCCTCACCTTCTGCTGTTATCCTTGTTGGCCAAGAGCTGGAGAATCCAGAGAGGAATCCATAATGTTTCAGTGTATCTATCTGCAATGATAGATGTCCTTCTTCAATGAAACCATTATAAGACTATTGCTGGAAATAATTCTAAAACATCAGCAGAATCTGAAACAATATCTAAGGGTTTATGAATTAACCATAATAGATGAATCCAAACATACCTGTCTCGTGGGCTGAGGAAGAAGTGTTAATAGATTGGTGTATATCTAGATCATGAACCTCTCCTATATATACCATTAGATAAGCCATCAATAACATAGGTATCTGCCTATGGAATGAGCGAAGGTTGGTCAACTTTTGTAATCACAAATTCAGATCATATGAGAAAATTCCACAAATTACCATCTGTATAATGATTTCCTATCCTTCCATACTAATCTGAAAATGTAGTTTGAAAATCTGTAGAATTCTATAACACTCTTAAAGACTATTAGTAAAAGGTAATATGATATGGCAAAGATCAAATCCATGCAATTATTAGCATCATGTCCTCCTCTGATTTACAAATTGAGCAAGAAGAGTAAGGTAAGTACTTAGTATTTCATGCCTTTAAGGTGTAAATACATCTATTCCAAAGCTTTATCCTCTTGTGTTATAATACCTGTAGGAGAGAATTGAGTGAGAAAGGTAAGTAAATTTGGAGAAAGTAATGAATCCACATGATACACAAATATTTCTTTTAATCTTGTTCCACAATAAATAAAAATTCCAGAGATGGATATTGGGGTTCAAACTTCAAGCTGAAGATCAGGAAAACAAAGCTTCCAGCAACTAGCTCTTACATATGCACACACCAAAGAGGCAATCCTCAGACTGCTCCCGACTTCACTCCTCAGATTCACTCAGACTGTTATGCTTCTGTCAACAGGACTAGAGACTCCTGAGACTGACTACTAAAACACTGCTCCTATCTTTTATACCTGTCTAGTTCTGGAATTAAAGGCATGAGCTGTGTTACTTTTTAAAGATGATTCAATCTCATGTAGCCCTGGGTGGCCTTCAACACAGATAAATCAATCTGTCTACTTCTTAATCCTGAATCTTGGGATTAAAGATGTGTATAACCACTGCCTGATCCCTGTAGCTTGATGCTAGTTTTGCTTTCTGAATGCCAAAGCAAACTTTGATAAATCATAAATAATATATGACCACATAATCTTGTTTTAAATAGCTTTAATTCTTTTCTTCCCTCTTGAAATATATGCAAAGATTGTACAATGCCATCTCATCTTCTAGAGTTTTAAATAGGGCACAGGAAATATCAGTGCAGCTCATGAGGCCAGGAGAAATTGGGAAACAAATTCCTTTTCCTTTCAGTGCCCTATCTTGCCACGATTGTAAAGTTAGCATTCTCATAGGGTCTCTTATGATCTCATCAAAAAATGGAGAGAATTTAAGATTAGATTGCTTATTGAATTACTCACTCCATGCTTTATGGTGGATATGTATCTAAAGAAGGCTCTAGTAAGGGAATAAGTGATTTTGGCTTCTTTTTTTCCCTTTTGGGGCATGCCTCCCAGCTCCAAAACAAATACAGGGAGTCTTATTCATACTTATCAATGTCTGGCCTTAATTTGGCTTATTTCTAGTCAGCATTTCTTAAACTATCCCATCCACCTACTTTTTGCTGCTAGTAATTTAATTTTCTTTATTTATGTATATCTTTTCTTTATTTCTTACACCATGTTTGGCTGTGTGTCCTGCTGTCTGCCCCTGTCCCTAGCATCCTCCTTTCATCTTCTACTTCTTCTTTATTTCTCCTTCTATCCATTCTCTCTGCCTGCCAGCATGGCCTATTCTATCTACTGCCTAGCTATTGGCCATTTAGCTCTTTATTAAACCAATCAGGTGTTTTCGGTTGGTAAAGAAACACAGCTTCATAGAGTTAACAAATGCAACATAAAAGAATGCAAAACATCTTTGCATCATTAAACAAATATTCCACAGCATAAACACATATAACACATCTTCAACTAATATTCCACAACAGCTGAGGGAGTTGTTACCTGAGTAGGTAGTTATCTGTGGCACCATTTTTATTTTAACTTTGCCTTAACAGGGAAAATCTCTCTCTCTCTCTCTCTCTCTCTCTCTCTCTCTCTCTCTCTCTCTCTCTCTCTCTCTCTCTCTCTCTCTCTCTCTGTCTCTCTCTCTCTCTGTCTCTCTCTCTCTCTCTCTCTCTCTCTCTCTCTCTCTCTCCCTATTCCTTTCTCTCTCTTGTCTTTTTAAACCAATTTAATGTTCCATCATCCAGCTTATATTCATTCTATGAATTATCCATGTCTTCCTCATGATTATTATCCTCCTTATCATCTTTAAGTATTTAAACAGTGACTAAAAATAAATGGACCATTTTAAATATGCCTTTTCACGTGTTTATATGCCTTTTCAATACTCTTTAGGACTCTGCCCATACTTCTTTATACTTCTAGAAACCAGAGATTACAATCATGAGCAACTTGCAAGCAAGTTAATAGTAGTGATTTTAATATTTGTGTCCCTGGGTTTCTGTCCATTTATTCTTATTCATCTCCTTCTATGTGGGCCCCCACTAATTAATTTCATAACCAACTTCAGGCTCCTGTTCATGGCTCCACTCATCACTGCTCTAGAAGTACTGGTACCTGGGAAAATGGATCCTATAAATGAGGCAGATTAAAGACTCTTGCAATAGCTAATTTTATTCAGAGCATCAGACAGTTTATATTCTGAGGGTTAAGATGAGTCACATGAGTAAAGTATACAATCACAAGGGCAAGCCTCACATAGCAGAGAAACTACATGTGATGGGCAAGCCACACACACCAAAACATTTTTATAGAGACACATAAACAAATAAAAATAGTCAGTTGCAATGAATAATCTGAAGTACACTTGCTCCTATCCACTATACTTGGGTGGAGCAGAAAAACACATTTTAAAACAATTCTGTGCTTTAAAAAATGTTAGGTCACAAAACTCGTTTACTTGGAGTTTTGCACAAAAACTTGGAGATGTCTCACAAGAAATCTCCTCACATGACTCCATTCTTAGACCATATTCCAACAGCCCTTAAGTAATTTTCTGCTTTCTATGGGTACTATAGCTCAAATACATTTATTAGAATCCCTATTAGTTTAGCATTTTTATGGGACTCCTGACTATGGGAACAATTGGGTCTTTGTCTCTTTTGCCTGCGCTTGGGACCATTTTTCTGCCTGTTGGGTTGCTATGTCCAACTTTGATATGCTTCATCTTACTGTATTTTATTTTGCTATATTTTATTATTGTCTTTTAGAAGCCTGTTCTTTGAATGAGAGACAGATAGGATTAGATACATGGGGATACAGACTAAGAGGAATAGAGGGAAGGAAATACATAATAAGGCTAAATTGTATGGGAAAGAATCCATTTTCAATAAAAGAAAGAGTCAAAATAATCTTCCACACATGAGATAGAACCTGTAGATTTGTCATTCTCTGTCTGGGTTACCTCACTGGGAAAGATGATTCTATTTGCCTGAAACTTGAATAATTTCATTTTTCTTTATAATAGATTTTGAAATTTACAAAATTTTTATTTTCCATTCTGCAGTAGATATATATGCAGGTTGTTTCTATTTTCTAGCCATTGTGAACATTTAAGCAATGAATATCTCTGTAGGAGGTCATAGAGTCTTTGGAGAATGGGCCAAGGAGTGATATACATGGATAATATGGTAGAATAATTTCTAGTTTTTTGAGAAGCCTGCATGCTGAGTTCCATCGATTCTGTGACACTGTGCACTCCTGTAATAGTGTTTCAATTTTTTAATTGTTATAAATAAAGCTGGTATAAATAAAGCTGGTATGAATTCAAATGTTTGTGTTATTCTTACTTTTTGAGAAAGGGTTTCACTGTATAATACTGGCTCATCTTAGACATTTTACACTCTTCCTACTTTAGCCGCCATATTGTTGTCATTAAATGTATGAATCACCATGGCTGGATCATGTTTTTGTGTGCACCATTGTTTGCTTTTCTATAAGACAATTTTTGATGAGCATGATAGCTTGTTATATGAGAATTTTCTGTTTACTGTTTTACAAAAATAACATGATACTCTCCAGAGTAGACATATCATTTTAAGTTTAACAAACAATAAATAAGTGGTACAGTATTTCATAAATTTCCATTAATTATTTTGATCTCATTTTTATTTTATTCATTCTTGTCATTTGGGAAGGGATACATGTGGAAGTCAGAGCATAATTTTCTGAAGTCAATTCCTTCCTTCAACTATATAGGTCTCTGAATCAAACTTATATGCTCAGGTTTGCAGACAGACTGTTTACTCACTGAGACATCTTGTCAGTCACCCAGTCTAATATTTTAATCCTACTTATGTCCCTTACAGATGAAATATTTCTATTTTTGATGCTTTCATTATATAGGGTTATATAAGATTATTTCTTGCAATATATAATGTACCTATAGCATACTGAGCATACTCCCCATGCTTCACTACTCTCTTTTCAATCTCTTTTTTCTTTCTCTCCATTTTTATTTAAATTAGAAACCAGATTATTTTACATGTCAATTCCGGTTCCCTCTACTTACCCTCATCCCTAGTCTCCCCCTACAAACACCCTACCTATCCCATACCGTTTCTGCCCCAAGGGAGGGTGAGGCCTTCCACAGGGAGTCTTCATTGTCTGTCGTATACTTTGGGATAGAGCCTAGGCCCACCCCTATGTCTAGGCTCAGGGAGTATCCCTCTATGTGGAATGGGATCCCAAAGTCTATTCCTATTCTAGGGATAAGTGTTTATCTACTACAAATGGCCCCATAGATTTCTGAGGTCTCCTCACTGACACCCACATTCATAGGGTCTGGATCGGTCCCATGCTGGTTTCCTAGCTATCAGTTTGGGAACCAAGAGCTCTCCCTTGTTCAGGTCAGCTGTTTCTGTGGATTTCACAAGCATGGTCTGGACCCCTTTGCTCATCACTCGTCCTTCTCTGCAACTGGATTCCAGTTCAGGTCTGTGTTTAGCTATGGGTGTCTGCTGCTATTTCTACCAGCTGCTGGATGAAGGCTATAGGATGGCATATAAGTTAGTCAATCTCTTTATCAGAGGAAGGCATTTAAGGTAGCCTCTCCTCTGCTGCCTAGATTGTTAGGTTGGTGTCATCTTTGTAGATCTCCAGACATATCCCTAGTGCCTGATTTCTCTCTAAACCTACAATGTCTCCTTCTATTATGGTATCTCCTTTCTTGTTTTCTTCTATTCTTCCCCCAACTACAACTTCCTGCTCCCTCATTCCTCCTCAGCCCTCCTCTTCTCCCCTTCTCATTCTCCTAGCTCTCTCTTCCCTCCCCCTTGCTCCCAATTTGCTCAGGAGATCTTGTCCCTTTCACCTTCTCCAGGTGACCATGTATGTCTCTCTTAGAGTCCTCGTTGTTTCCTAGCC
This sequence comes from Cricetulus griseus, assembly GCF_003668045.3. NCBI lineage: Eukaryota > Metazoa > Chordata > Mammalia > Rodentia > Cricetidae > Cricetulus > Cricetulus griseus. The sequence goes on from NC_048604.1 coordinate 87,369,337, forward strand.
TCTCTGGCAGTGTCTATTGTGGACTCGTAATCATTTGCTCTATGTCTAAAATCCTTATATGAGGGAGTACATACTCTGTAACTGGGTCTCCTCACTCAGACTGGTTTCTTCTAGTTCCATCCATTTGCCTGTAAATTTAAAGATTCCATTGATTTGTTATTGGTTTTTGCCACTGAGCAGTAATCCATTGTATAAATGTGCCATGTTTTCTCTATCCATTCTTCAGTTTAGGGACATCTAGGTTGCTTCCAGGTTCTAGCTATTACAAACAATGATGCTATGAACATAGTTGAACAGATGACCTTGTTGTATGATGTGCTTCTTTTGGGTATATGCCTAAGAGTGGAATTGCTGGATCTCATGGTAGGCTGATTCCCATTTTCCTGAGGAATCGCCATACTGATTTCCAAAGTGGTCTTATAAGTTGGAGCTCTCACCAGCAGTGGAGGAGTGTTCCCCTTTCTCCACATCCTCTCCAGCACAAACTGTCATTGGTATTTTTGATTTTAGCCATTCTGACAGGAGTAAGATGGTATCTTAGAGTTTTGTGTTTTTTTTTTTTTTTGCATTTCCCTGAAGGTTAAAGATGTTGAACACTTTCTTATGTGTCTTTCAGTCATTTCAGATTCCTCTATTGATTTTTAATCTCTTTTTACCTGCTTTCCCATTACTTCCTGTTGTAGCTTAGATTTACTTCTATTTTTATGTCATCAATATATGTATTATTTTATGGATCCATGAAATCAGCTTGTATGGAAATGAATTCTGGAAGAATCAATGATCTTTTCGCAATTATTGGAACTCTACACTTGAGGAAGGAAATAGTTGGGGATATATTTCAAGATCTGTACACAGTCATGCAATCTCTGAAAATGACTCCAATTGTTCAGGAAAATGTGCCACCACTTTGCAAATGGGATCTTGTGAAATTAAAAAGGTTCAGTATAGCCAAAAAAACAACTGAATGTGGATGCAGCCTACATAATGGGATTATTGTTTTCAATTTTGATGAAAATTGCTGTGTCATTATTTTCTTCTATGAATTGTGACTTTTTGTTGAATCTCAGGGCTTGACGTATCTCTACACCATGAAGAGTTTTCTCCTGTAAGTTTTACCCTCTGGATTTTCTATTCAAATCTTTGATATTTGGTGACTTTATTAAAGAATAAAATATGATATTTACGATGGAGTGGAAAATAAATATCAGAAATAAATCCATTTACTGGTAGCCTATGAATTCTAACAGAGGTGCCAACAACATACTTTGGAGAAAGGGACAGCTTCTTCAATAAATGTTCTGGAAAAACTGGAGATCAATATGAATATTAATAAAATATGACCTTTATCTTGCAAAAAATAATTTATAATAAACCAATTATCACAAATGAAAGACCACAAATTTTATATTAGAAGAAAACCTGTACATTTGTATAGACAATCATCATTTATTTATTTAATTATTTATTTAGAAAATTCCAAATACAAAATAATCAAATTCCAAATACCTGAGCAACAAAAGGAAAGATGAATAAATGGTATTTTATGAAACAAATTAGTTTTGAACACAAAATCTACATGGTAAAAACGCAGATTAGATAATGGGACAGTTTCTGGAAGCCATATACTTGATGGTGAGGTTAATATCCAGGAAATACAATAAAGTAAAAATATCAAACATATGTAACAGAAATTCCAGTCTTTAAAACAGCCTCACACTCTGAATATATACATTCTCAAAAGAGAAAATACAAACCTGAAAGTATCTAAAAATGGTCAGTGTCACCAGATGTGATGGAACTGAAACTCAAAACTATGTTACTATCTCACTTCAATACTATCTTACTTCAATGAGAATTGGTATTATAATTACAAAGTAAAATAATGAATTTTATGAAATGAAGAGAAGACAAGAAAATTCTATTACTATGTTTTATTCATGTAGGTGTGTCTCTGTGTGTATGACACATGCATAGAGAGAGGTTCCTGAAGATCTCAGAAGAAGGCATGGGATTCCCTGGAGCTGGAGTTACAGGCAGTTGTGAGCTGCTAAACATGGAGTGCTAGATACCTATTGTTACCCCTGTAGAACAGCAGCGAGTGCTCTTAACCACTAAGTCAATCACTTCCAGTTCAATTTCTGGAGACTTGTTACTGTAGAAATGTGTATTGTCTAAAATGAACTGTAGTCCTTAGCTCTTATAGTAATCTTATAGATATGGCAACATTGTCTGTGACATTTCCTTGCAATTTGTTGTGAGAATTTTAAAAGAATATTTAGAAAACACATGATTTTACATCTACAAGTAAGTACAGAATAAATCTCACAGTTTAGGAACTAGGTAAAATTTTTAAAAGGTGAACTTTCTCTGACATATTATGGCTTGCTTTTTTCTCTGTGCTGTGTATCTGAGACTCAGAAGCACTGAAGAAATGTTTGTAACTGATGAAGGGCTTTCTTCAGTGCTTTGGGCATTATGATTCCACAGAAGTTGGAGCTAATTACATACCCTTTTAAGAGGATTCAGGAGCTTCCCAGAGTATGCTTCTACAAACCATTCATTCTACTTTCTACATTTTCTGTAGTTATCTTTATCCTCTGAAATTATCCTATAGGGTCAAACACCATCAGAAAACATAATTCTCAAACACTGACTGTGATCTCCTCCTCACATAGCCTGTTGTGATGCTTTCTTCAATGAAAGAAAAAAATAGTTCCCCCATGTTACAGACCTCACTCTGACTATGCTGGCCACCTGAGGTTTAGAGGTGGAGGAACAGGCCCATTCAGATACTTTTGGGAAATTATCTGATTTGTAAGATTCAAAACTGAGTCTTAGCTGGGCGTTGGTGGTGCACACCTTTAATCCCAGCCCTTGGGAGGCAGAGGAAGGCAGATCTCTATGACTTCAAGGCCAGCCTGTTCTCCAGAGAGAGTGCCAGGATAAGCTCCAAAGCTACACAGAGAAACCCTGTCTCAAAAAACAAAAACAAACAAACAAACAAACAAACAAACAAACAAACTGAGTCCTTAAGACTTTTGCTTTTAAATATCAGGCCAGCAATACTTATTATATAGTGTCTATTTTTGCTTTTCTTACTGAATGACACAAACCATAGTTTCAATTTCAAAAAGGAACCTGCTTTGTGTTGATGTGTCTTTAATATTATCTGAAATATTATCTGTATACTGGGGGATAAAGTTGGAGCAATCTATGAATGTATCTGTTTGTTGCTTCATAGAATATGAAAATAAGTCTTGTCTATACTATACTTATCAGTCTTTAGTAACAAATATAATGCTTGCTTAAAATATACCATGCTGTTCTCTAACAATATTCTTTAACAATGGAAATATGGTTGAGAAATAGCATATTTTTAAAAGACAGTCAATCTCCTATCTGTACTGAAAGAAAGTTACACAGTCTGATAAATAGTCTTTTTCACAAAGTCTAGGATTTACCTTTGGAAATAAAAACCACTGTGATGTTTTATAAGCTTTGAAGCTTCATGGTTTCATCTTTACTCTCCCTTCTCCCCTTCTGACTTCCTCCTGTCTGCTCCTCCCCTCTCCTCCTCTTGCTACCCTTTCTTGTCTGATTCCTCCTTTTCTGTGATATAGATTTATCCTAGTGCCTCACATATATCAGTAAACTTAATCTTTTAAAATTTTAGCAAGTGATCAGGACTAGAGCTTTCCAAATTGAAATGCCCCTAGAAAATTCAGCAACATGCAGATATTGCTGCAACATGCCTCTGATGGAGATTCAGGTGATGCTAGATACCCTGAGCAAACACATTATTCTATTCAAATCTCAGCTACCAATGAAGTACACGAGCTCTCTATAGTTTCCATTTTGTGTTTTAGGCTCTTTTAAAAAGTGTGAGTCTCTTTAGAATGAAATTATTCAGAGCTCTATTTACTTGTTCTGATAAATAAATAAATACAATCTTTCTTTTTTAATTCATTTTAAAAGTTCATTTGAGATATGTCTCCCTATATAACAAATTGCAATACATAGTGTCTTGTATTTTGCTTTGAAGCAGTTCAAACCACAGTAATTTTCTGCCTTCTCATTTTCTTGTTTGACAACATTTTAAAAACATACAAACCTCTTCAGCTAGTATGCAAGGTCATATGGACTTTTGAAAAATCCAAAGCACAAAAATTGTGAAAAGTGTTTCAACCCTGTTATTACAAATTGTGAGATGTGTTTCAATTCTGTTATTACTCCTTTTTATCTCAGTTTGATATATTGGACATTTCCAAAGAAGAGCCTAGGAAATTTTGATTGTTACGTTGTAAAAGGAATTTCAGTGTTTTCTCTGATTGGGATTCCTCTATAAGCACATTGCAATTTTCAATATGGTACTGCTGAACATGAGAATGTTTAAACATTTGTTGAAACGCTTGGAGAGACCCTTCTGGATATGACTTGCTCTTGCACAACTAGTTCAGGGGCTCAAGCCATTTCATAAAAGCTCATTTGACTTATGTTATGAAGCTTCTGTAAGAGGTTAAGTTGGGAGCTAATGGAATTTTATTCTTTTACTAGTGTGTATCATCAAATGGGATCAATAGCACATGTGACTTCAAATAGATATGTGATGAACAAAGAGAAGATGGGGGCATTATATAAATTCTCCTACTCTTCTACTGAGGTGAATGTCACCTCTTCTCCTGCCTAACTAAAGTCATCACCCCTTACATCAATATTTCTGGGTCTGCTCCTGGCATTGAGGGGACCCGCCCAGACAGGGAGGACCTACCTGAGCCTGGAAACACCTCACTATTGGTTCCCCCTCGGCCCTGACCTCTGCTGAGCAAGGAGAATATCAGGAGAGGCAAGATCATCCAGAGCTACATACACTGAAGTCTTGGCCCACATACACCACCAAATGATAAAAGCAGATAGAGAGACCCCAATACACCCACTAGAAGAAGACATGGGAAGAAGGCAGAATATGAACACACTCAACAACAAAAAGACCAATAGGATACCACCAGAGTCTATAGATTCCACACCAGCAAGAACTGAAAATCACAAAACAGAGGAAGAAGAGACAGATATAAAAATCAACTTTGTGAAGATGGTGGAGACCCTTAAAGAGGAAACAAGAAAATCTCTTAAAGAAATAGAAGAAAAAACAAACAAAAAATTCAAGAAATTACTAGTTCTCTTAAAGAATCTAAATAAAAAACAACCAAACAAGTGGAGGAAGCAATGGAAACAGTTCAAGGCATGAGAGCTGAAAGAGTAATATTAAGAAAACACAGAATGAGGGGATGCTGGAAATAGAAAGGCTGTATAAACAATCAGGAACAAAGGATGTGAGTATAATCAATAGAATACAAGAGATGGAAGAGAGAATCTCAGTTGTTGAAGACTCCCTGGAGGATATACAGTCATCTACCAAAGAAAATCTCAAGTTCAACAAATACCAACACAAAATGTCAAGGAAATATGGGACTCTGTGAAATGGCCAAATCTAAGAATAATAGATATGGAAGAAGGTGAAGAAATACAGCTCAAAGGTACAGAAAACATATCAACAAAATCATAGAAGAAAATTCCCCAACCTAGAGAAAGATATGCCTATGAAAATACAAGGAGCTTACAGAACAGCAAATAGACTGGACCACAAAAGGTAGTCCCCAAGTCATATAATAATCAAAACACCAAATTTACAGAATAAAGAGAAAATACCAAGAGTGGCAAAGGAAAAAGGCCAACTAACATATAAAGGCAGACCTATCAAAATTACACCGGACTTCTCAATGGAAACTATGAAAGCCAGAAGATCCTGAATAGCTGTCCTACCAACACTAAAAGAACATGGATGCCAACCTAGACTACCTGTACCCAGCAAAGCTTTGAATCACTATAGATGGAGAAAACAAGATAGTCCATGAAAAAAACAGATTTAAACAATAAATATCCACAAATACAGCCCTACAGAAACTTCTGGAAGGAAAACTCCAACTCAACAAAGATAATTACACTAACAAAAATATAGGAAATAGATAATCGCACCTAACCAAACACAAAAAGAAAAAAGAGGGAGAAATCTACACACAATATCACCAACAACAATAAATCCAAAATAAACAAGAATCAATAATCAATAGGCATTAATAACCCTCAAGGTCTATGGTCTTAACCTGACTATTAAAAGATACAGGCTAACAGAATGGATACAAAGAATGGATCCATCCTTCTGTTGTATACAAGAAACATACCTGAAGTTCAAAGACAGACATTACCTCAGAGTAAAGGGTTGGGAAAAGTTTTTCCAATCAAATGGACCCAAAAAACAAGCTGGTGTAGCAATCCTAATATCTAAAATTTAGACTTCAAACTAAAATCAATCAAAAGAGACAAAAAGGGCATTTCATACTCATCATAGGAAAATTCCATCCAGCGGAAGTCTCAATGCTGAACATCTATGCCCCAAATACGAAAGCACCCATATTTATAAAAGAAAAATTACTAAAGCTCAAACCACACAGAAAACCTCACACTCTTATAGTAGGAGACTTCAATACCACACTCTCAACACTAGACAGGAACAACAGACAGAAACTTAACAAAGAAACAAAGGATCTAATAGAAGTTATGACCCAATTGGGATTAACAGACATCTATAGAACATTCCATCCAAATACAAAAGAATATTCCTTCTTCTCAGCACCACATGGAACTTTCTTTAAAATTGACCACATACTTGGCAACCTAGCAAACCTCCATAGATACACCACCATGCTTTAAAGTTAGAATTCAACAACAACACAAATTGCAGAAAACCTACAAACTCATAATCATTTGTAAACAAGACCTTACAGTACCCCCCACCTGGTGTAATTTTGTCTGTAGATCACTTACTTGTGACTCTTCCAAGACACTTTCAGGGACCCATTAATAGATGACTCCTGGGCACATAGTTTGAAGAAATACACTGTATAAGCAGTGTGGTAGTGGTGCACGCCTTTAATTCCAGCACTCGTGAGGCAGAGGCAGGTGGATCTCTGTGAGTTCGAGACCAGCCTGGTCTACAAGAGCTAGTTCCAGGACAGCCTCCAAAGCCACAGAGAAACCCTGTCTCTAAAAACAAAAACAATAAATAAATAAATAAATAACCCTATAAAAGAGATGAAACTAATGTTATTAAATTTGGGATGAAGGAATTAACATTTATATGAGAGTATTCCCACAAGAAATTAAAGTAATTTTGGTATGACTAGGCAGTATAATACTGCAATTTGACACATAGCTTATGTCTTTAGGTATGACAACATTTCTTGTAGCCAAGTTTCCTAATCTATAAAAGAAGAATGATAATATAATGTTTTCATAGGATCATTATGATCATTAACTAAATAAATATGAGCAGCGATTTGTCATTAGTATTCTGGAGGCACATAAATGATCCTGTAGATGACACTATGTTTCCTTGGCAAAAATCCTTTATTGTTGGCCACTCTAATTCCACAGATTATATCTGTTCTTATACCTAAGCAAATAAAAATACATATTTTGAAACTAGAGCAATCATACAAAATGATGTAAATAAAATGACTTTCTGTATCATACACATCAAGGCTACCACTTAGGGGAAAAATGTGTGTTTAAATAAACTAATGGCACAATTAGATTATATAAAATGTATACTTCAAACAAATAGGAGTATCAGGATCTTTGGAGAGTTAGTTTTCTGGACAAGAAGAGAAAATAAATTTATGTAAAACCAATCTATCTGTAAGAAATGCTGGTCAACTTTATAATATTTTAGAGAAAGGAATATTAATTTCCAAGAAAATAGACATTTGTGTGTGTGTGTGTGTGTGTGTGTGTGTGTGTGTGTGTGTGTGTGTGTTGAGAGAGGGAGAGAATGATGATCTGCTTAATCTTATACTGTAGTCTAACTGTGTGTTTTTGCCATAATATGACCATTGATTCAGAGTAGCTGTGATCATTCATGCAACATGAGACCCTTTTGCTCCCTAAAATTTTATAAAAGATAAACAGTAAATTAAGAATTGATTTTTCCTGACTCATATATGAGATAAGTGGGATGTTTGTTCATCTAATAACATAAATATCTGGAAGAAGGACTTCCTGATGGTGGAGCTGCCTTTGTGTCACTAATGGTCCTGTGTATCGCTGGATAAAATTACTGGTTCCTCAATATGGACATAGATGAAACCCTTGTTTTAGGCAATCAATCAGTGAATTCTTCATTTATGGTGAATGGATATTTATGTTTCTGTCTCCACAGTCAAGGTCACACAATATATATTCAGTCTTCAATTACTTTCCTCATATAGGGACCCACAAATTTTATAAATTTTAAATTTTACAAGGTTTACATCTGTCATTTCCTACAAACTTCTTTGTATTTGTTTTCAGATCATTTCTTCATTTCATTTACCTCATTCACCTCCGAAGAAATATTCGTCAATTATTTTTTAGCAAAATAATGACATGAAATATAACTGCATATGTGATTTTAAATTCCAGTTAAAGAAAAATATATAAGTATGTGTTTTCACCTGAGATGTATTAAAGTCAGTGTGAAAGGAGGCTTTCCCATCTCTAAAGAGTAATCGATACAGGTCATCAGCGTCACATCATGTGTGAAACAATAGTAGTCCTTCCTGATGATTTCAGAGATAAGTTTTCTCTTACAATAATTTTTATGCTTTGTTGTTACCAAGAAAGAACCTGTATTTTATGCCTTTGATTATACAATGCCAATGGCAATTGCAGAGATAAGTGTTATGTGTCCTTAGAAAACAAGTAATGCAAACAAGAAATACCAAGTGCAAAACTAAATATATGAGAGGGAGTGTACAGAACAAAATGAAACAAAAAGACCCTAAAAATGAAAATTCTGGTTGTCACTTAAAAACAGGGTTTTTTTTTTCAAAATTGAAATCCAGCTGCAGAACCATGGTTTTCCCTTTATTGAGTTAATGCAAACCAAACTTGAGAAGAGGACAATAATCTATTGGGCTGGAATAAGGACATAGGTGTGAAAGGAAATAAGAACCAGTTATCCCAGAGTTGCTACTGTGGGAAGGTGAAATTAGGGTTTGGCTTCCATGCTGCTTCATGAAAAAGCCATTACTCAGTAATGCTGTATGGAGAAAAATTGGGTCATCAATTTTCTTCATTTTTCTGACAGTTACCCTGTAGAATATTTATTTTCAAAGTACAACCCTGACTCTGTATTTTTGTAGCCAGACTCAGGCAAAATTGTCTAAAGAAAACCCACTGAACATTTTCTTTCATATTTCAGTAGCCTAGTTTGGAAACAATCATCTGATTTGACATTCACATATTTGTAAAGACATGTACAAGCACATTGTTGTGAGCTCATATAGAAAACATATTTTCCCATGGAAACCACTGAACTGCTTGTGCCGCAAAGTCCCAATATTCACATAAATATTCTAACAATTCGCTAAAATGTATATGGCATCTAAGACATACAATTACATTATTTAATGTTAGTATACAATATAATGCATTTTATTATGGCATTTTCATTGAGTAATGGAACTTTTTACTCCTAAGACTACTCCTCATATAGGTAAAACCATGTTTTCTTTTCTCTTTCCTTGATATATACTGGCTCACAGATGTAGAATGTTCTTTCTTCTACTCCTTTTGATTGCATAGATGTACATCTTTTCTTAAATTATAAGACAAAAATAACTCACAAATTGTGGGTCTTTTCTCTCACAGTGGTGTCTCAGACAAGGGTGGTGGCAGCAGACTCACAACTAGCCAAGTTACCTGCTAAGCAGACTCAAGATGACCATCAGGGCACATACCTGATTTAATGTTTATGTTCACTGGTGTATATGAATACAATACCCAATCAGGTAAGGACATATGGTGTTGCTACACAATGAGTCCAAATGGCATGCAACCCATATCATGTGACAATAAATAGATGGGGCAGTAGGTTCAGGGAGTGTGCCTGTGGACAAAGGTCAGGAAACAGGCAATACTCTTGAGTTTTGGTGTGATTTAAGGGTCTCCAGTGAAACAGGAATCCATTATGCATTGAGTGTGCTAGATATTAGGTCTGCTTACATTCCCTGTGAAACCATGTGAATAGAAAATGCCTATCAACAAATTGGTGAAGAAATATGGAGAACTGTATTGGGGAGAAACTGAGGATGCCCACTTTTATCACTTCTTTCCCATCATTACTACAACCATCATCTTTCAAGAACATGTACAACATTTATAACACATTAAGGGTATCAAAACAAAGATTTCAATCATGAAGGAATGTAGTTCCTTGTGTGATTACAGGAAGCTCTGTTTCAAGCTAAGTCAGTTTCAAATAACTTTATGTATCTTATTATGGGACTCATGATGAAGGATGTGTTTCTCCTGAGGACATAGTATTCTTACTGAAAAATCTAATATTCCCTGAAAGGAGCAATGAGAGAGTCTATAGGAATGCATGATTCTCTTAAGATTTTAATGTAAAACAGGAAACTCTTATTATCATCTATTTTCATAGTGAATTATCTTGATAAGGTGATGGGTATTTGAAGCAGGCTTTCTAGGTTTGTGCACAAACATCAATTTCTGTCTTCATTGTGACTACTGGGTACCTGTTTTCAATGATGGATACAGAACTATTAAATTTATTGTGTTTTACCTCCAGGCATGGTAGACACACACAGTATTTTATTAGCTATCCTCTTCTATATGCTAACAATGGTGAGACAGTGAACTCCCTGGGAAATATCTGACACAAATAATTTTACTTTTCTATGTATTACTTTCTCTTTCCACAGATTTTTTACTTGTGTCTTTCTATAGAATTGTAAAATATTCTATTTGAAGGCAATATGCCTTTGGACAAATGTGGCATACCAGGTATTAAATCACTCTATGTCCTGTGTCATATATTCTGTTACGTAGACCATGTTCTAACTCCATGACATTTTGGAAGTGTGGGTATCTATTCCCACAAAACTGCACAATATAGTCATAACTGAGACTAATGATTTTCACAGTGTATGATCATTTTTGTCAGACCGCAGAAGCCTGATGAAATTAGTAGAACAGGAAAACTGGTCCTAGAATTTCAGTTTGGGCTATCCTACAATGAATTATATAAGTATTTCCAGATCTAAACATGAAATTAGGTAGGCAGTTAACTAAGTAAGAAATATAGAAATCCCAAAATTTCTGGATAAGGTTAAAATTATCATTGTATTAAATTCTGAAAAAGCTTGTATTCTGAGCAGTGGGTTTCAGATTGTCATGGATTAAATAAGCCTTTTATAAGAATTTTTAAAATTTATAAGATTTTTAAATTCTTATGACAATTTTCAGGATGGATATCACTTACCAAAACTAAATCAGGAACAGATAAGCAATTTAAATGGAACTATAACCCCCAATGAAATAGAAGCAGTCATCAAAGGTTTCCCAACCAAAAAAGCCCAGGGCCAGATGGTATCATTGCAGAATTCTACCAGAAATTCAAACAAGAGCTAATACCAGTACTCCTCAAATTGTTCCACACAATAGAAACAGAAGGGACATTGCCAAACTCTTTTTACAAGGCTACCTTGATACCCAAGCCACAAAAAGAAATTACTAAAAAAGAGAACTATAGACCATTATCCTTCATGAACTTCGATGCAAAAACACTCAACAAAATAAAATATTGGCAAATCGAATACAAGAACACACCAGAAAAATCATCCACCATGATCAAGTAGGCTTTGTCCCAGGGATGCAAGGATGGTTCAACATATGTAAATCCATCAATGTAATCCACCATATAAACAAACAGAAAAAGAAAAATCATGTTATCATCTTCCTAGATGCTGAAAAAAGCCTTTGACAAAATCCAACATCACTTCATGATAATTATCTTGGAGAGAACAGGAATTACAGGAACATATCTAAACATGATAAAAGCAATATACAGTAAAACATCAGCCAACATCAAACTAAATGGAGAGAAACCCAAAGTGACTCCTCTAAAATCAGGAACAAGACAAGGCTGTCCACTGTCTCCACATCTCTTCAATATTGTACTTGAAGTTCTAGCTAGAGCAATAAGACAAGAAAAGAAGATCAAGGGGATACAAATTCAAAAGGAAGAATTCAAAATTTCACTATTTGCATATGATATAATAGTCTACATAAGTGACCTGAAAAACTCTACCAGGGAACTTCTACAGCTGAAAAACACCTTCAACAAAGTAGCCAAATACAAAATTAACTCAAAAAAATCAGTAGCCCTACTCTATATAGATGATGTATGCAATGAGAAAGAACTCAGGGAAACATCATCCTTTACAATATCCATGAACAACATAAAATATCTTGGGGTAATGCTAACTAAAAAAGTGAAAGATCTGTACAGTAAGAACATTGAGTCTTTAAAGAGAGAGATTAAAGAAGATACCAGAAAATGGAAATATTCCCCATGCTCTTGGATAGGTAGGATCAACAAAGTAAAAAATGGCATCTTGCCAAAAGCAATCTACAGATTAAATGAAATCATCATCAAAATTCCAACACAGTTCTTCACAGACCTTGAAAGAACAATACTCAACTTTATATGAAAAAAAAACTAGGATAGCCAAAACAACCCTGTACAGTAAAGGAACTTCTGGAGGCATCACCATCCGTGACTTCAAGCTCTATTATAGAGCCATAGTCCTGAAAATAGATTGGTATTGCCACAAAAATAGACAGATAGACCAATGTAATCAAATTGAAAACCCTAATATTAATCCACATACCTTTGAACACCTGACTTTTGACAAAAAGTTAAATTTTTACAATGGAAAAAGGAAAGCATCTTTAAGAAATGGTGCTGGCACAACTGGATTCAGACATGCAGGCAATTGCAGATAGATCCATGTCTATCATCATGCACAAAACTTAAGTCCAAATGCATCAAAGACATCAACATAAATCCAGCCACACTGAACCTCCTAGAAGAGAAAGTGGGAGATACCCTTGAACAAATTGGTATAGGAGAATGCTTCTTAAACATAACACCAGTAGCAAGACACTGAGATCTTCTACTAATAAAGTAGACCTCCTGAAACTGTAAGGCAAAGGACACAGTCAGTAAGACAAAGCGGTAGCCCACAAAATGGGAAAAGATCTTCACCAACCCTACATCTGACAGAGGGCTGATATCCAAAATATACAATAAACTCAAGAAGCTAGCCACCAAAACACAAAACAATGCAATTTTAAAATGGGGTGCAGATCTAAATAGAGAGACGAATGTATGGACCCTGGAGAAGGGGAAGGGGCAGGATCTCCTGAGCTAAATGGGAGTATGAAGGTAAGGGACAGTGAGCTGGGTAGAAGAGGAGGAGAAAGGAGGAAATGGAGGAGCAGGAGAGTTGAGTTGGGGCAAGAATAGAAGAGAGCAGGATGAGAGGTACCATAATATTGGGAATAATTAAAGGTTTGAGGAGAGATCTGGCACTGAGGAGATTTCCAGAGATCTACAAGAATGACACCAACTGACAATCCACGCATTGGTGGAGAGGCTACTCTAAATACCCTTCCCCTATAATGTGACTGATAACTGCCCTATATGATTGGATGAGGGCTATAAAGACGAATGTGAGATTAATTTTCAATGCCCCTTCTTAGCTGTAATTTATCTTAAAAGGGTAGAGGCATAAATGGCATGTAATGTTCATCCTTTTTTTTTAAAAGACATCCTAGTATGCCCTTTAATGCTCCATAGCTGTTTGACCTGGATTTGCCTCTAATTATCCACTCTCTATGGTTTTTAAAAAACCAGTAATGTTACTATGTTTCTACTGGTAATATGAAGACAGTAGCATAGTCTAACTTAGATTGCTGTGATGATGACAGAGGTTATATAGAATGTCGTGTTGAAAAATGAATAATTAATTCTTTACAATAAAGATAATGATGATCACATGAGAGGAGACTGATGAGAAACCACAAACTGCTTGTAAGTTCAGACTAAAAGGTTTGATCTGGATATAATGTGCAGCTAGACCTTTGTGATTTAAATTCACTCTGATGAATTTTTAAAAACTTTCAAAATCACTCTTTTAAGTTCAGAAAATAGTACCGTAAGCAGAAAATACAGGATCATGGAAATGGAATGAGTGCCTGGATCATGCGTGCCCTGGATGGTGCCACTTCACCAGTCATTAATTTTATAATCAAGCAAATGTTAGACAGCTGTATTAAAATATATATAGTAGTAAGAAAAAACACTGAACATTATATAATAGATACATAAATTTAACTCTCTCATATCATTCCAGAACCTACCATAAGAGAAGATCGGGTTTTTCTTTCATCTGAAGGGGTAACACTTTGTTAGTAATCTGGTATTTTGATTGTGATGATTAGACTTAATATGTAGTAGCTAATGCATTAATCCAACACTTAGATGTCTGTATCTTTTATCATCACAGGCAACTGAGGATCATATCAATGGGTGATCTAGGCTTTTGTTTTGAGCTCTTTTGTTTTGTTCTATGACTTGGCATGAAAGTTCCTATTCAGTTCTCATTTACATGTTCAAATATCCTTCTGACAATATCCATTATTTCTCTTCTAGCCAACTAATTGCAATGTTACAAAATTTCTAGTTTGGTTTCCATCACAGTGTCATGTTTTTATTGTATGCCTAAACTCTACCTTCCATCTAGTCATTCACATATTAAGGTACAACAAGAGGTCATGAGGAATATTTTATTGTAAAGACAGAATTATATGGAGTACATATGTAATTTAAAGTAGAAAAATTTTAGAAGTTTAATAGAAGTAGAAGTTTTGGAATATTGCAGAGTCACCAATGAAATTTGTATATTGTACCTTATTTTGAATTTACTGATACCATGTATACATATAGAAGACTTCTAAATTGAGAAATAAGGTTTTTAATGGAACCATTTCAAATTTCAACATTTCTCATACTCTTCAGTTCATCCTATTCTCTTTTCTATTCTTTACATCCCTTGAAGTTGAATCAGGAGTTGAATAAATTATGTTAATACATATTTGTGTATTAGTCTATTTGCATCAGTGATGCAAATTCCCCAGAAACATGACTTGCAGAAACTTCCTTAAGCAGAAGGAAGTGAAAAAATGTAGTCATGACATAATTTTCTAAATATTTTTGTACTTTGAAAATTTCATACATCTATACAATGTAGATTAATCATATCTATTTCTTCCTGGTTGTATTATTTATTTATTTAAATATTATTATTTTTATTTCATTTTGCATTCCAACTACAGTCATCCTTCCCACCTCTCCTTTTGCCCTCCCTTGACTCCGATCCAGCCCACTCTCCATCCAGTCTTCCCACAGGGTAAAGGCTCCCATGGGAGGTCAACAAAGACTGGCCCATTAAGTTGAGGCAGGGTCAAGCCCCCTTGCATTAAGGCTGAACATGGCATCCCACCATAAGGAAAGGGCTCCAACAAGCTAGCTCATGCACCAAGCATAGATACTGGTCCTATGGTCAGGGGCCCCTTTGATAGACCCAGCTACACAATTGTATCCCACATGCAGAGGGCCTAGTTCAGTCCCATGGAGGTTCCACTGCTTTCTGTCTAGTGTTGTGAGTTTCCAGGAATTTGGTTCAGCAGAATATGTAGCTTCCCCCTTCATTATCTTCACATACCCACATCTGACAGAGGGCTGATCTCCAAAATATATTAAGTACTCAAGAAACTAGACATTAAAATACAAAATAATCCAATTAAAAATGGGGTATGGAGCTAAACAGAGATTTTGCAACAAAAGAATATCAAATGGCCAAAACACATTTAAGGAATTGCTCAAATCCTTAATCATCAGGGAAATTCATTTCAAAACAACTCTGAAACACCATATTACAACTGTCAGAATGGCTATGATCAAACATACTGAGGATAGCTTATCTTAGAGTGGATTTTAAGTAAGTAGAATACCTCTCCACTGCTGGTGGGAGTGCAAAATTGTACAGCCACTTTGGAAATCAGTATGGCAGTTTCTCAGAAAATTGGAAATCAATCTATTTCAAAACCCAGTGATACCACTGTTGGGCACATAACCAAAGGATGAACACTCATACCAAAAGGACACATTCTCAACTATGTTTATAGCAGCATTATTCATAAAATCCAAAAAACTAGAAACAAACTAGATGCCCCTCAGGTGAAGAATGGGTAAACAAAATGTACATCTACACAGTGGAGTATTACTCAGCTGTGAAATATGATGAGACATTGAAATTTGCAGACAAATGGATGGAACAAGAAAAAAGCATCCTAAGTGAGACCATATCCATACTATATTACTTCTCTCCCATGTCTTCGCATGTTCCCACCCATCTTCTTTCCAACTTCATGTCTGTTTTTAAATTGTTATTAATGACCAACCAGTTTCAATTAGTACTGCCTATATAACTTATGAGTTTATCTGGAACTGGAAGAACATTAGTTAAAATTGGTCATATCAATATCTATGTAGCAATCTTACTGGATTATTTGATATTTGTAGGAAAAACAAAAGAGATTCAAAATAACAATAAAAGCTTCCATACATGATCCCATTTATATAATGTTAGATGATTTTTATACCTAACCTACTAAGTATTGAAACTCTTTTGAGTAGCTCTTGCCACAGTAACTATCGAAACTCACTACAAGTACATTCAACACATGGAATATAATATGTAGTATCTCTTCTCCCACATGTGCAGGTACTTAGAAAAGTGTAAACTTTTGGCTGAGCTATGTGCTAAATATGGAGAAAGGGTATACTCACTCATAGTGGGTTTTTTGTTTTTGTTTGTTTTTTTAATGTTGAGTCACTAAGACTATGATATTTTCATTTTAGAAAAAAATAATACATGAATTTTAATAGAATTAATGTTGCAGCAAATTTCTGCCATGATTTAATTTCTTCATCAGATGAAATATAAAGTATGACTTTTATTACCTTTAATTTAAAACATAATTTGCCTTATTTTAGAAAGAATAAAAGATTGGCTTTTAAATCTAAGACTAAATAGGAAAATAAAATAACTATTTGACTACCAAATAGCTTTTGTATTTACTGCCTCTGAAAAACATACGTGACAAGGTATACTAATGTTTGGTGAATGTTATAGTGAAAATTAGGCAATATTTATGAGAACTGGAACCATAACTTCTTTTTTTATTTCATTTATTTTTTTTCAGATGTTTTTTATTTGAATTAGAAACAAGATTGTTTTACATGTCAATCCCAGTTCCCTCTTCCTTCCCTCCTCCCCTACCACACTCTCCAAGTAAAACCCTACCTAATACATATCCTTTCTGCTCTCCAGGGAGGCTGAGGCATTCCATGGGGGGGGGGTCATCAGAGTCTATAATACCTTTTGGGATAGGGTGTAAGCCCACCTCCGTGTGTCTTGGTTCAGGGAGTATTCCTCTATGTGGAATGGGCTCCCAAAGTCCACACCTATGCTAGGGATAAGTACTGAACTACTACAGGAGGTCCCATAGATTTTTGAGATCTTCTCACTGAAAACCACATTCCTGGGGTCTGGATCAGTCCCATGCTGGTATCCTAGCAATCAGTCTGGGGACTAAGTGCTCCCTGTTGTTCAAGTCAGCTGTTTTTGTGGGTATCACCAGCCTGGTATGGACCCCTTTGCTCATCACTCATTCTTCTCTGCAACTGGATTCCTATTTAGTTCAGTGATTAGTTGTGGGTGTCTGTTTCTACTTCCACCAGATGCTGGATGAAGGCTATAGGATGGCATATAAGACAGTCATCAATCTCATTATCAGGGGAGGCCATTTAAGGTATCCTCTCCTCTGTTGCTTAGATTGTTAACTGGTGTCATTTTTGCAGATATCCAGACCTTCCCCTAGTGCTTGATTTCTCTGTAAACCTAAAATGTTTCCCTCTATTATGGTAACTCCTTTCTTGTTTTCATCTATTCTTCCCCCGGCTGAAACTTTTTGCTCCCTCATGTCCTCCTCTCCCCTCCTCATCTTCCCTTCTCATTCTCCTAGCTCCCTCTCCCATCTTCCTGTGCTCCCAACTTGCTCAGGAGATCTTGGCCCTTTCCCCTTTTCCAGGGGACCATGTATGTCTCTTTAGTGTCCTCCTTGTTTACTAGCTTCTCTGATGGTGTGGATTGTAGGCCGGTAATCCTTTACTATATGTCTAAAATCCACAAATAAGTGAGTACATACCATGTTTGTATTTTTGTGATTGGTTTACCTCACATAGAATGGTTTCCTGTAGTTCCATCCATTTTCCTACAAATTTCAAGATTCCATTTTTTTTTCTGCTGAGAAGTACTCCATTTTGTAAATGTACCACATTTTCTCTATCCATTCTTCAGTTGAGGGGCATCTAGGTTGCTTTGAATTTATAAGGCAGTTAACTTTGTATCTGTTATTCCTTAATCCAGTATATACGAGCTGATAAGAGTGAGTCAATCAAGATATAAATGGGAAACTTTTCAAAAAGACAGTGATAATTTATCATATTTAATTATAAATAGAAGACTAAAACAAAAGGGAGTACCTGAGAAGAATATCATTACTATTTTCAAATAATGTGTTATTTGTATAAAATCATAAACACATACATTGTTAAAGCTAATAAAGCATTCAATAATCTCACAGGATATAAAGTCAATGCATTTCTGTGTTTTGACAATGTGGCACCAAGCAAGCAAATTTTAGAAATTACCACATTCATGACTAGATCAAGAGTGATAAAACTTATAAATTAATTTTGCCTGTTAAAGACATTTATTTTAACATATTGGTGAAAGAGATTAGAGTAGACAAAAGTAAGTGATGAGTCATCCTATGTTTATAGTTTAGAATTTATAATTTAAATGTCCATACTATACAATCTACAGCTTTCATGTATTCTCATTTTTTTCTTAAGTAGAAAAAATATTCAAATATACATAAAACCTACAATAATTAACAATCAACTTAATCCCCCACAAAGATATAGACATGCCAATCTGACTAGACAATTTCTTAATTGAAACTCCCCTCAAATGCAATTCTAGATTATACCAAGTTGACAGTTAAAATTAACCAGCATATCCACCATTTGTCAGCTGAACACACCACTTTAAACCATAACTTCCCAACCCTTGTCCACAATATTTTCTCTTTTGAATAAATTTAAGAAATTTTAATTAAAATAGACCATTAAACATATGAATTTTACATCCTGGATGCAGTTTGCCCTACCTCTTCTCCTCCCAGTCTCCCTGTAACTTCTTATTTTTTCCAGCTCCCAGTGTACTTTACCTCCATTTCTGTTCAGAAAAGGACAGGTCTTCCATGGGTATCAACAAAACATGACATATCAAGTTGCAGCAAGACTAAGCACCTCCTCATGTATTAAGGCTGTTCAAGGTGACACAGTATGAAGAATAGGGTCCCAAAAATCAGGAAAAGAGTCAAAGATAATGCCTGTTCCCACAGTTAGGAATTCCATAAGAGAACCAATCTACACAATTGTCAAATATATGTAGATGGCCTAGGTCAGTTCCATGCCGGATCCCTGGTTGGTTCAGTCTCTGTGAGCCCCTATGAGTCCAGGTTAGTTGATTCTGTGGGTTTTCTTGTGGTGTCCTTGATCTCTCTGGCTCCTACATTATTTTCTCCCCTTTTTCTTCCAGATTCCCTGAGTTCTCCCTAATGTTTGACTGTGGGTCTGTATCTGTTTCCTGAGGTTGAATGCATCATCACTAATGGCAATTTGGCTAGGCACCATCTGTAAGTATAGCAGAAGATCATTAGGCATCATTACATTGATTTTCCCCCTCCATCTGTGGTGGGTTCTATCCTAGGTCTTGGGGGTCATCCAACCTGTGGATTCTGGTGCAATGTCAGGGTTGGGCCTACCCTTCTGGCATTGGATTTAGGCTAAACTAGTCATTGGTTGGCCAGTCCATCTATCTCTAGGCCACCCTTACCTCATCATATCCCATAAGCAGGACAGACTGTAGGTCAAAGCTTCTGTGGCTGGGTTGGTATCCCAGTTGCTCCACTTGAAATTTTGCCTGGTCAAAGGAGATGGCGAGTTCAGACTACATATCTGCTATTACTCTGAGTCTTAGCTGGGGTTGTAGATACCTGGGAGATTCCCTTGCTCCAGCTTTTTAATTGACACTGAAATGCCCCTGCTTCCAGAATACTCTTTCTTTCCTCCTCTGACTCCTCCCAACCTGATCACTGATGCTCCCATCCCTACCTACCCACAATTCACTCATGAAATCTATTCCCCCTTTCCTGCAACATCTGAGTGTCCACTCTTGAGCCCTACTTGTTACCTAATGTCTCTGGTTCTATGGATTATAGAATACTTTTTCTTTAATTTATAGCTAATATCTACTTACAAGTGAGTAATTACCATATTTGTCTCTTTGGGTCTTGGTTATCTCTCTCAGGATGAATTTTTCTAGTTTCATCTATTTGTCTGAAAATTTCATGATGTCATTGTTTTTATCAGCTGAGTAATAATCCACTGTGTAAATTATCACTTTTTTTACACATCCCTCAGGTCAGGGATATTTAGGTTATTTCCAGGTTCTTGGTATAACAAATAAAGTCACTATAAACATACTTGAGCAAGTGTGTCCTTGTGGTAGGATTGAACATCCTTTGGGTATATGCTCAAGAGTGATATGGCTGGGTTTTTTAGTAGATTGATTCTCAGTTTTCGGAGAAACTGCCATATTTACTTCAAAGGTGATTATACACGTTTGCACTCCCACCAGCAATCAAGTATCATTTCCCTTGCTTTTCTTCATCTGCAGTATGAACTGTCACTTGTGTTTTTGATCTTAGCCCTAATGATGGGTGAAAGTTGGAAAATCAGATTTGTTTTTATTTGCATTTCACCAATAGCTAAGGATTTTGAACATTTCTTTGTGTTTCTCAGTCATATGAGATTCTTCTGTTAGGAATTATCTGTTTGATCTATACCACACTTTTTAATTGGATTGTTTTCATTTGTTGATGTGTAGTTTCTCAGGTTCTTTATATATATTTGAAATGAACTCTTTTTCATATGTAGGGTTAGTGAAGATCATTTTGCATTCTGTAGGCTACTATTTTGTCGCACTGACAGTATCCTTTGCCTTACAGAACATTTTCAGTTTCATCAGGTCCCACTTTTTAATTATTGATCTTAGTGTCTGTGATATTGGTGTCATATTCAGGAACTTCTCTCCTGTGCCCATACATTCAAGGCTATTTCCCACTTTTTGTCTATTATATTCAGTGTATCTGGGATTGTATTGAGGCCTTTGATCTTTCTCAGCATTTTACTCTAAAGTATTATCTATATTTGAAGTTGAGGTGTGTTTCTTTAAGAGACACTTTCATTTTTAAGGACTTCTATAATTTTTCTTAAATTTGTTTTAAGCTTGTTTTCTTGTGAATCAGCTACATTGTATCGTTCAGGTCTTGTTGCGGCATAGCTGGGTTCTGCTGTTTCTATTTTACCCTTTCTGTTATTGTTTTCACAGTGGCATTTAGGCATCTAGACTTGGGATGATTATAGGTGTTGGTGTTGAACCCTGCATTTGTCTTTGTTGGAAGGTTTTTCCCCTTAGTTTCTGTTCCTTTTCTAATTTTCTGACCTAAGTGGCCAAGGGTTTTAGTGATTAGCAAGTTTTCAGAGTTAGTAGGGTGCCTATGTTTGGGTTTTCATGATTTCCAATCTCTGGAACTTGATGTGGTAGTTTTGCTTCTGTGGTCCCAAGTACCTGTGTGACTTCTGAGGTTCTAGGTTCATTCCCTGCTAGAACTCTGGGATGCTTAATACAGTGTATCCTCCAATGCAGCAGAAGTTTCCTGGCAGTACTATTGTCACTGGATCTGGCCTGGCCTCTAGTAAAGCCAAAGACCTGCTCTGAAGTTATATACCACAATATCAGAATATGGAGACGAGGGGATAGGTACAGTCTATGGTCATTGGGTGGCCTAAAGGGGTTTAGTGTGCAGTGGGCATTGTCTTAATTGGGCTCTGGAAAAGATGCTGTGTTGTGGCACCTATTATGTAGCCCAGGGGAGGGCTGAAGTCTGAAATTGTTGGGTGGGATTTAAGGAGTATTAGCATGCCCAAAATTCTTATATTAATATAATGTGAAATATGCTCAAACTTTAGAAATTTAAGAATAGTCTTTAAAAATTCTTTTAGAAGACCAGTCTCTCTTATTTGTTTTTTTATTAGTTCAAATTAGGAACAAGCTTCCTTCACATGTCAATTCCTTCTCCCTCTCTCTCCCCTCCCTTAAAACCCTCCCCCCCAAACCCAACACCTGCCCCCATCCCATCCCTCCTCCACTCCCCAGGGCCCCATAGAGTGCTGAGGCTATAATGAAATATCTGATGAAACCTTTTGTGATGGCTATAATAAACAATAGTGAGTGTTGACAAAATGCGGAATAAAGCAAACCCTTGTGCTCTGTTCTTGGGAATACAAATTTATTCAGGCACTATAAAAGAGTATGAAATATTGTAAAAAAGAATGCAGTCAACATTATGTAGTAATTCTACTTCAGCATTAGTGTTCAAAGAAAATTATATCAATCTTTCAGTATTTTCAACTTATGTCTTTATTCCTTATACATGTCAGCACTATTTATAGATTCCTCATTGCAAACTAGAAAAAAATTGCTTGAGTGTAAATTTTAAAGTTTATTACCATATTATAAACTTCCTTAGTGATACTACTTGAGATTAGAAAGTATGTTTCACTTAATTTTTAATTTTGTATCATTTTTACAATTTGTGCTCTCCAAGTTCTGACTCATATTTTAACCTTACAAATAGCAAGAGTCAAATAAAATTCCTTAGAATACCACCTTGAATTAGTTGCATTCTGATATAAGTTGGCTTTTTGACAATGGGGATTTTGTTGGTCTGATTTTGCCCAATCAATGTGTTTACACCTTGAAAAGCTTTGTACATTATCTAAAGAATGGATCTATGAGTTGTGACAGATACTTTTCAAAGCAAATATTCAGCAGTTTTAGCTATAAGCTTTTACCTTTTAATTTTACTAAATGATGGGGAATTTCTGCTGTATATATGTTTGCCTTATTGGTTAATTAATAAAACACTGATTGGCCTGTACCCAGACAGGTAGTATAGGCAGGGCTACCAGAAGAGGAGAATTCTGACTTGGTTATGAAATTTGTGAATTAGTTTCCAAAATTTTCATCTGGAACTTATTAGTCGATGTGGATTTATATTTAGGAAAACTTTCCAAATTTAGCTATGAAAATCAAAAATGCTAATTTACAGCAAGGGCAGGAAAGAGTCTTTCTTTCCAAGTATTTCACAGAAGCAGTTCTTGATATTTCCTTGCAGAGAAAATGACAGAAATGGAAAAATTTAGTAACCATGAAAAGAAATTCTTGGTGTTTAGTGAGTCATCAAGAGTTTCTGGTATAATATACAACCAAAGAAATCCCAAGGACAATAAGTGACTATGGGGTACGAATGAAACCTGAAATTCTGGTGAAAACATATATCTACTAATGCTTCAGAAATGGGCACAGCAGTAATTATAAATACTGTCAAGCATTTCATATGCAGTTCTATTCTCATAATGTATGTAGATTAGAGAGCTACTATTAGTTAAAACCTTTTATTCATGTCCCATTATTCTTTTGGAGCTGAATCTTTCTACTCTGAAACTTCTAACCGAAAATCTGATCACTTACATAATGGTGAACCATCTACCTCTATCATAGATGAAGATTGTTCAATCTTCCATAGAAGATAGCAGGTGCACCCAAAGTATATCCCCAAAATACTATTGTTAATCTTGTTTCCTCTAAATATAGATCATGTATTAGTTACTTTTCTGTTATTGGGATAAAAATAGCATGACCAAAGAAACTTATAAGAAGAATTTATTTGGGCTTCTAGTTCCAGAGACAGAGAACATTATGTTGGGAGAGTCATGGCAGCAAGCAGCTGGAGCAGGAAGCTGAGAAATCATATCACATCTCTTAGTGTAGAATGCAAAGCAAAGAGAGCAAACTGAAAGTGAGTTAAATATATAAATTCTCGAATCTTGTCGTGATTTGAAGGAAAATGACCCCATAAGCCTATAAACAGTGGTACTATTAGGAGATGAGGTCCTGTTGGAATAGGAGAGACCTTGTTGGAGGAAGTGTGCTGTGTCATTGATGGGTGGATTTGAGGTTTCAGAAGTTCAAGCCCAACATATTTGTTTACTGTCACTTCCTGCTGCCTGCAGGTCCAGAATTAGAACTCTTGGCTACAACTCCAACACCATGTCTGTTGGCATGCCACCATGATTCCCATCATGATATTAATGAACTAAACCTCTGAACTGTAAGCAAGTCCCAATCAAATATTTTGCTTTGTAAGAGCTGCTTCAGTAATAATGTCTCTTCACAGCAACTGAAAGCTTATGTAAGGCAAAGCCTATTGCAAGGTATTTGCTTCCTCCAACAAAACTGCATTTCTTTGTGGAAAGTTTGTACTAATTTGATACACTAAATAGAAAAGATTTTGATAGATAAACCAACTAATTTTATTCTATCTAAGGTACAATGCCTTCATATGCCTTTTTAAGGCATCACTCATGTGAGAAATCAACTTTCCATTTTCTTGTGAGTATGTGGCCAGTGAGAGAAAGTTCTGTATTTTATTTGCTTTTGTCTTGCCTCTCTTTTCTTTTATAGATTTGTACTTATGTAGAAATTTATATTATGTCATAGGACTCTACTGCAGATATTTTTCTAAGCAACTTAGAATAATAAAAGTAAGGAAAAAAGAAAATTACAATGGTTTTACAAAGTGAATTAAAGTAGTAATTCGTGACTTGCCAATGAATTCAGTGGATTGCAAACAAGAGAAAATATTGGGAAAATGAGGATGAATGTTTTGATAGGAAAAAGAACAAGAAGTCATTTGTAAGAGACATTAGCATTGATGAAATGTACATGAAACAGACAAAGTACACAGAGATAGAGATGAATAGTGTGGTAATTTGGATGAGAATGGTGCCATAGATTCATTTATTTGATTGCTTAGGCAACTGTTAATGGAACTGTTTGGAAAGGATTAGGAGTGTGGCCTTGGAGGAGTTGTATCACTGGGGATGGGCTTTGAGATTTCAAAACCCCATGTCAGGTCCAGTGCCTCTCTCTCTCTCTCTCTCTCTCTCTCTCTCTCTCTCTCTCTCTCTCTCTCTCTCTCTCCATCTCTCTTTAGCTAATGTCTGTGTATTGTGAGGTAAACTTCCAGTTACTGCTCCAGCATTATGTCTACCTTACTACTGCTATACTATCCAACATGACTGTCATGAAATAACTCTCTGAATCTGTAAGGAAGTCCACAATTAAGTGTTTTCTTATATAAGTTGCTTTGGTTATGGTGTATCTTCACAGAAGTAGAATAGTACCTGTTACGATAAATCTTTTTGCCAAAAGCCGCCTGAGCCCCACCGCCACGTGTGAGCTTTATGCCAGCTTCCCGCCCGAGTTAGGCCCAAATGAATACATAGAGAGACTTGTATTAGTTATAATGCTGCTTGGCCAATGACTAGGATTCTCATCTGTTAGCTCAGTCTCAATTATCATTTATCTATATATTTTATAAGACTTATCTTATCGGATACCTTATGGGTGTCCCTCCTTGCCGATGGCTCACATCCTGCCTCTGGAGGAGGAAGGGGGAAAGAGGGCCCTTCCTGTTTCTCCTTCACTTAAATATGAGTCTCCTTGCTATGTCACTTCCTGCCTGGATCAGCACTTCTCTACTACATTTCCCAGAATCCTCTTTGACTCCTAGTCCTGTCTATTCGCTGTCTCATTGGCCAAACAGTGTTTTATTTAACAATCAATAAGATAAACATACACAGTACATTCCCCATCAAGTACCTATGACAGAAAGGACACAGACATTAATGTAAGTAGACTAAGAATGGGAAATTACTCAATGAATTCTAACACATGTTTTCCTTGTTATTTCTCTCAGGGTACCAATTTCAGAATAAGAAATGGATAATTTGGTTGTTCACAGAAAGTGAAAAAAATTAAGTGTCAAGAAAGAGGGTGTATCAAGTCCATTATTGTTACAGAATATTATTTTAACTGGGTAGAGATATGGTGAATTTGTTTATGTTGTGAAATATTTCAACTATGTAAAACTTTATTACATTTGTTTATGTTGCATTTGTTTAATGATGTAAGGATGTGTGTTTTATTATATAAAGATGCATTGAATTTGTTTCACCTTGCCTGCCTAATGCAGCTGATTGGTCTTAAAAAAAGAAAAAATGGAATAGCCAATAGCTAGGCAGGAGAAGGATAGGTGGACCTGGCAGGAAAAGAGAATCAATAGGAGGAGAAGAGAGAGAGAAGAAGAGAGGAGATATTCAAGAAAAAGAGAGGGAGATGCTTGTGGCCAACCAGGCAGGCACAAGCTAGCCAGATATAATAAACAGTGAAAGAATGATTTAGAGAAGGAAGAAAGGTAAAATACCCTCAGACAAAACGTCGATAAAGAGAAACCAGTTAAATTAAGTTAAAAAAGAGATAGCCAGAAATAAGCCTAAGATAGGCTGCGCATTCATAACTTTTAAGTCTCATGTCATGATTTGGGAGCTGATTTGTGGCCCAAGAAAAGAAAGCCTTGTACAATTACTACTACTACTACTACTACTACTACTACTACTACTGCTACTACTACTACTACTACTACTACTACTACTACTATTTATTTCAACAAAAAAAATCATGGATTGTGATTTGGGGGCTATGTCCATGCAAAGAGAAGAAGAAGTCAAGACTGAGCAGGACATTGGTGGTGCACACATTTAATCACAGCAATCTGTACTCAGAGGGAGGTAGATCTTTGTAAGTTTGAGGCCAGCCTACTTACAAAGCAAGTTCCAGGACAGCCAGGAGAGAGAAACAAGAAGGAGGAGAAGAATCTAATACTATAATTTTAATAAGATTAAAGATTATGTAAGTTTCTTGTGGCTCTGATTTCTAAGAAGTGTTTCCTTTCAAGTCTGTTTGATCCTGAATTAGGGAAAGTGACGGAAACACTAGTTGTCAAAATATTTTATATGCACAAACCAAGGAAAACTATTTTTATGAATAGTAAAAATACATGCAATGTCTGTATGTTACAACTGTTCTGAAACCATATACCCCAGAATGACCAGGAAGTCATTGGATGGCATATTGTTAACTGTCCACTTATTAGTTTCTTTTTCTTTAAGTTGAGGTTAGTGCTGCAAGTTTTAAATTTCTAAGAAGTTTTTAGATAATATTGCTGCTGTTAACCTTAGGATCAAATCTGAGAATCACTGTTCTGTGTTATTTGGAGGAGTTGTGTTACATTTTAATGACAGTTTCAAGAACAGTGATTGTTATGGAGAAGTTAGTTATTCTAGTACTAAACAGTCCTGAAAAAGCATCAGAATTAATTTCAAACTTATAACTAATCATTCTCTGGAAAACTTTAATTCCCACTTAGCTTATTTAAGTATTTTAAAGGAATTTTAAAAGATGTTTCAAAAGAAACTGGCACTGATGTTGCTCTTCTGAATGTGAAAGGTTCCTATAAAAATATTCCTCCTGAATAGTTATACTATTAAAAACCAGTATCTCTGACTTTCTATTTTAATACTGGAAAATAAACTGACACTTATATGTAACTTATATTTTTTGACCCTTGAAGATAGTTCCTATACATAAAATATTATGCTATCTGTCAGAAATCAAGGCATCACTGAAAAATCAATATTTGTTATCATTACCACAGTGATAAGAGTTATACGAATAGTCCTTTTTTCTTTTAGATTTTTTGTTTTTTGTTTTTTTAAAACCATGGGTTTCTCTGTGTAGCTTTGGAGCCTATCCTGGCACTGGCTCTGGAGACCAGGCTGGCCTCGAACTCACAGCAATCTGCCTGCCTCTGACTCCCGAGTGTCTTTTTGATTTTTTGAGACAAGTTTTCTCTGTGTAGACCGGGCTGGCTTCAAACTCACAGCTATCTGCCTGATTAACTTATAGGCTGCCTAGTGCTTTCATCCAGCAGTTGATGGAAGTAGAAGTAGACACAGCTAAACACTAAACTGAACTGGAATCCAGTTGCAGAGAGGAAAGACTGGTGAGCAAATGGGTCAAGACCAGGTTAGTGAAACCCACAGAAACAGCTGACCTGAACAACGGGGAGCTCTTGATCTCCAGACTGATAGCTGGGAAACCAGCATAAGACTGTCTCAGACCCCATGAACGTGGGTGTCAGTGAGGAGGCCTTGGAAATCTGTGAGGCCTCTTGTAGTAGATAAGTACTTATTCCTAGCATAAGAATGGACTTCTGGATCCTATTCCATATAGAGGGATATCCCCTGAGCAAAGACACATGGGGGAGGGGCTAGGCCCTATCCCAAAGGATATGAGAGTGGCCACAACCTTGTTTGCATATTTATTAAATGAAGAAATTTAAAATGTGAATCTGACATCTCATTCCATATCAATTCAATTTGGTGTGGACATACATATTATTTTACTATGTAAGATGTTTCCACAATATTAGAGTTTAAAATTCACAAGTTGTCATGATTTTCATGGGTTATATGCTTTCTATTTTCAGGGTCATGACAGGCTAAAAGCAATATGTCAGTCATAGACTACTTTATCTGGGTCAGAGGCCTCAGTGATGCTTGCTTACTGGCTGTTGACCTAATTCAATTATGAATTATTGTTGGACACAGTTCCCCATTTCCTACTGGTCAGTTAGTATTCTGCATACTCCTCTTCTTATAACATGTCAGCTTGATATTCATATCCAATAGGACAGAATTCATTTGTCTTTTAATCCTACTTATCTGTTTCTGATCTTCAGACACTTTCAAAGATTTTACAAGATGATGGCTGGTCCCCACAGGACTATCATTTAATTTATTAACTTAAATTTAACTAATTAGGAGCTGTCTTTCATCTCCATATTATCTTTACTCTTGCCACATGATGTGACCTCAAAACAGAAATCATAACTCACCACATTTACAGGTAATTCCTACATTTAGAGTAATTTACTAAGGACTTTGAGAACCATAGAATGCAATGTAGGAATCCAGTTGATTATTAATCATGGTATGCATCTAAAAACTAGAGATAAGAAAGATATCCCAGTAACAAGGGTTTTACAACTCAGAAGATTATATGTTCTTAACAGTACGAGAACAATATAATAAATTAACTAAAGCAATGTTTTATTTCTTTTGAATTTCATCTCCATAATTAAAGGTCGCAGAATGCCCAGAATGTTATCTTGTTTCATTTTTTATACTGGTAATGAAAATATTTTAATATGACAATTTTATTCATTCATTCATTCTAAACTGAGAGAACAACAGTCCTGGGGGATTTGTAGGCATTTTAAAAACTAGAAATCCCCTTGTGATAAAGGCAAGATGGAGATTTTGCTATTTGGAAAGGATAAAGCTTTATATTTCAGATTTGAGAAAAATGTTTGATTCAGCAAAGATGAAAAGTAATGAAAGAATGTATTGAGACACATGAGATCAGTATCTAAGAACATTTGTCCCAGCAGAAGTCAACAACTCACCTAATTATTACCATGGAGATTAAAGCACTTGAATATGAGGTGAGATTTCTTGATTCAAATCAGCTTGTTTGATAAAGTTACCCTAAGTGAAACCTGTTACAACTTTACTGAGAAAGAGATGGATGGGTTATATTTGCTTAACTGAGAGTGTGTTTATAGGAGAAAAGCAAGGTTTTTCTATTCTTAAAGAAGCTATTTTGATAATCCCTCCCAAATTTGTAAAACCAAGGCAGAGTCCACTTTAGTGAGTAATATGACATCTATATCCTTCAAAGTAAGATGCCATGTTGATCTTTGGCTTGAGGAATTAGGATAAAAATTCTGAGTGAAAATATACAAAATTAAGGAATATAACAAAGCTGAGCATTATAGTAAGCACTCATAATCCAAGAATTTGAGAGGCAAGTTCAGGAGAGTAAGAAATTTAAAGCCATCTTCAAATACATAGCATTTTCAGGTATAGCCTGGGTTGTATAAGACATGATTTCAAAGGAAATCAGCACACAAAAAAGGAACAGAAATTTAACCCACAATCAGCAAATTAATGATCTCGACACAGAAGTCCCTAGAGTTGTGCTATTCCAGGTGATCCTTCAAAGTAGAAATGTTGAGGACATTGCATCAATCATGTGGCTGGCCATTGAAAAAGATTGTTTTGTGAGCAAAGGAATCATTATAGGGGAGGTAATGTATTCTCAGTATTCTGCTCACATACACTAATATACTTCTACAAAATACCTATGCATCCTATATCATGATATGTTTTGATCATTTCCAACACTAATCATACATATGATATCAAGTCCTACAACATTTTGACACAGTTTGGTTCCAACCACTTTATTCATAAAGAGAACAATTTGGTCAATGCTATACTGTGAATTTCATTTTAATAGTTTTTGAATCCGAAGAATACACTCATTCTAATAGTAATGCTAAACCATATTTGGAAGCCCAGGTTAAGTGAAAAATGATTTATCTTATTAAAATGCATTATGGAAATATTTTATAAAGAAATAATGGTTTCCTCTCTGTCATAGAAATGCTGTCACTTAGCATATTTTTAGATTTAATGTTTTATGTCACATTGATGCAAAGAAGACACAGATGACCTAATTTGTTAAGAACTAGAGATAACAGAAGGGCTCAATAAAAGATTTAAAGATATTATATTAAGATTGTCAGGTAAATTAATATTTATAATTATTGATTAATACAATGCAAAATAAATGAAAAAATTATTTGAAACATATTTTCTTTAAGCAGATTTAAATGAGGTGAGTTGATGTTAAGATAACAAATTATAAATAAGAAATTTATCAACACATGCATTACATTTTAATTTTCTATTTAATAAACAATTTCCCTATGGAATTCTAGAAAATAAAAATATGCTACTAGTAATTTCAGACTTAATTTTGGTGATGTTTCTATGATAATAGCTCTTTGCCAGAAACAATATATTCAGTATAACAAAATATATTGATGGTTATCTCAAAGTAATTACCTAATTGCAGAAGATGGCCTTCAGAGTACTGGGATTAAAGGTATGAGCCACTGCCACCTGGCACTCCTTAATTTCGTTAATTTCTTATTGCGGTGAACTTTCCACCTAGACCCACTTTCATTGTTTCTCATAAATTTGGATACATTTTACATTCATTTTCATTGAATTTTAAGAAGTCTTTAATTTATTTGTGACTTTTCCCAGCAGTCATTCTTTAGAGAGTTGTTCAGTTTCCATGAGTTTCTGGGCCCTCCGTTGTTTTTTTGTGTGTGTGTGTGTTGTTAAAATCCAGCTTTTATATTTGGTGGTCTGATAGCATGCAGGGGGTTCTTTCCTGTTGGGACTTATTTGCATGTGGTCAAATCTTTGAGAAAGTTTCTTGAGAGGCTGAAAAGAAAGTATATTCTTTTGTGTTTGGGTGAAATGATCTGCAGTTGTCCATGAGGGCCATTAGAGTCATAATATCTATTAGATCCATTATTTACCTCTTTAGTTTTTGCCTGGATGACCAGTCCATTGGTGCAAGTGGGGTACTGAAGTCTCCCACTATTAATATATGGGATGTGATGAGTGATTTAAGTGTTAGTAATATTTATTTTACAAATGTTAGCCTGAGTGACCTGTGGTTCTGATGTTTTAGATTCCTCAGGCAAAGTAGGGTTTGTGCTGAGATTTTGGTGGCATGTGTGACCTCTGGAGTTCTGGAAACTGGCATGGCCTCTGGAGTTCAGATACCAGTGTGGCTCCCAGTAGAGCAGGGGGCTTCTTCCAGACATTTCCTTTTTTTCTGTATCCTCAAAACTTGTATTCGGCTGATTTAAACTTAAATAAATTAGATTATTTCCAGACAACATGACATCTACACTGTGGAATATATTTTTTACTGTTGTTTGTCAGATCTGTATTAAGAAAGTGAGCAGGAATATATGAAAAAAGGCAATTTGATGAGTAAACGAGTAAAGAAGAAATTTATAGTTAAATACATTAATGTGCTGTCAAAATATCTGTAATTGTTAAGGGGATGGACTCAGTTTAAGAGGTATCTTACATTTTATACTGAAACTATTGCAACTGTGCCTTGAGGACAAAACTTAACTCATTGAAGTCTCTAACTTGTGAAAGTAAAAATTCATCTTTAAAGCAGTTATTTTAAACTGAGAATGCCACTGTAGGGATTCTTTGCTTGAAATTAGTCACATAGGAAAGTATTTTTACAGACTTTGTTATCAAGTTTCACAGAGACCACCATAGCTATGGCAGAAAGTGGCAGACATGCAAAGATGGCAACAGAAGTTGGCACCATCAATAATATAGTGTTGGTTAGCCAAATATGCAAAATGCAAGAGTTATGGGGTCACCATGATTACATAAAACCACTTTGACCATACAATGTGTGGCAGAATCAGCTTCCCAGCAAGAAGGTCCTGAACGTCCATTACATGGAGTCATACTGAGCAAACCTAAGCTATTATAATGACCTCAGGATGTTGGAGATATCCATTCTGAGGAAAGCTGAAGGCATGAAGTGGAACTAACTTAAGGGCAAGGCTGCTGAATGTGGTAGAATAGCCCAACTGGTGGCAGTAAAGCCCAGATGCTGTGCAGAGAGTTAGACTTAGTTTTTGACAAGCTGAGCTTTGGCCATGCTTTGATTTGAGTTTTTTTGTCTAACTTTGCATACCCTTTGTCTGTTTTGTTTTGGGGTTTATTCTATACCATTATTTATTGAAAGTATGAAGTTTTCTTCTATTTTACTGTGAATTACAAGATATGACATTGAATCTCAGAAGGAGCTGTAGGTTTTGACCTGTTGGATGATTTTTTGGCTCTTAGAGATTAAAATAGATTAAATGCATTTTGCATTATTATATATTCATTTGTATTTGAGAGTAAGGGGAAGAACACTATAATTTAAAGCAATGTGTCTGAGAGTTAGCTTGGCAGAGCATGCAGTTATAATAATCTCTGTATTTCTCTCTCTCTCTCTCTCTCTCTCTCTCTCTCTGTGTGTGTGTGTGTGTGTGTGTGTGTGTGTGTGTGTGTGTGTATGGTTTAGTATACTTTCTTATGCATTTTCATGTGGAAGACTGATTTCAACATTGGTTGTCTTCTACTCTACTGCTTTCCACTGTATATTTTAACAAAACCTGGAGCTTGTTATTTCAGCAGGAGTGGCTATCTTTTATTTGGATACTAAGGATTTCAACTCAGGCCTTTCCTTTGTGAATGTATACCATGTGTTTGTTCACTAAGCTACTGCCCATGCACCATGATGATTAATCTTGACTGTTAATTTGAAAAGATTTGGAAAAATGAAGGATTAACTGAGAAGAGGAACTTCACCATGAATGTGAGAAGCACCTTCTCATGGGCTGAGTTCTGAGAAAGTTAAACAGAAAGTCAGAAAAAAGCAAGTATTCATCTATCTTTTTCCTGATTTCAGACATACAGTTAGCAGCCAATCATATTCCTAGCACCATTCCACCTGCACATTGATGGGCTTTATCCCCTCAAACTATGAGGCAAAGCAAATCATCCCATTGTTAAATTTTTTCATCTTAGACATTATCACAGTAGTGAGAAATGTTGCAAATTTGTGAGATAAAATGTTTCAAGGAACCGAAGCACAATAAATTGCTATGGTTCCAACAGGAAAACACTGCTCATATTAACTTATTCATGGCAAATTATATTCTACTTCCAATGAATTATGATAAATAATAAACCTCCTAATTGTAACAATATTTACTTAAAATTTAGAAAAATTTTAGCAAAATTTTGAGAATCAGAAAAGCCTGATGGGGTGGGGGGTAGGTTGGAGGTGGGGGAGAAGAAATGGGGTTAAGGGGAGGGAGAGGGAGAGGGAGAGGGGAATTACATGTGAAACAAGCCTATTCCCTAACTTGAATTAATAATAAAAAATAAAAAAATCAAGGAAGTATCACAGTCCTTAGAAAATTGAATTCAATGAAAACATTTTTAAATTAGCAAGGGATTCAATAGATATTTTTCAGAAGAAGAAATAAAAAGGACAAATGGATATATTAGGGGAAAATGATGAATATCATTAATCAGGAATTGCAAATTAACACAAAATGAAGTATTACTTTATACCTGATAGAATAGCTATCCTCAAAAAAAAAAATAGGCAAAGACTGATGAGGATGTGGAGTAAGAATGAGAATTAAAATAGCCATTATGTAAAACAATATTGAGCTTTTCAAAAAGTTAAAAGTAGAACTAGCATATGATCTAGCAATTCCATATGTATGGAATTATACATATGTGTATATATGTATATATAAATATATATGAAATTGTATCAAATGAAAGTGTAGATTGATTCCCATTTTCTTGAGGAGTTGCCATACTGATTTCCAAAGTGGCTGTGGAAGTTGGCACTCCCACCAGCAATGGAGAAGTGTTCCCCTTTCTCCACATCCTCTCCAGCATAAACTGGCATTGGTGTTTTTGATTTTAACCATTCTGACAGGAGTAAGAGGTGTTTTGATTTTCATTTCCCTGATGGCTAAGGATGTTGAATACTTTCTTATGAGTCTTTCAGCCATTTAGATTCCTCTATTTAGAATTGTCTATTTAGTTCTGTACCCCACTTTTTAAAATTTGATTATTTGGTGTTTTGGAGACTAGCTTCTTGAGTTCTTTGTATATTTTGGAGATCAGCCCTCTGTCAGATGTGGGGTTGGTGAATATATTTTCCCAGTCTGTGGGCTGCCATTTTTGTCTTGCTGACTGTTTGCCCCTCAACCAAAGAATGGATAGAGAAAATGTGGTACATTTACACAATGGAGTACTACTCAGGAGAAAAAAAAACAATGGAATCTTGAAACTTTCAGGAAAATGGATGGAACTAGAAGAAACCATTCTGAGCGAGGTAACCCAATCACAAAAAGACAAACATGATATGTACTCACTCATATGTGGATTTTAGACATAGAGTAAGGGATTACCAGCCCACAATCCACACTGCCAGAGAAACAAGCAAACAAGGAGGACCCTAAAAGAGACAAACTTTGTCCCTGGAGAAGGGGAAAGGGTCACCATCTCCTGAGCAAATTGAGAGCATGGGAAGAGGGGGGAGGTGTCCCATCCTGCAGGACATCAATCTGGGGCAAGAGAGTCAGGGATAGGGAGTGGGGACAAGAGATGTAGAAAGAACGACCACAAGACAGGATTCTGATCAAGTGGCAAACTTTACTTTTCTCAGGCTAGCTTATATAGTCAGGATATGGCGAAGGGCAAAAAGGGTTGTTTGTGTACCAGGTGTTGGTATAAGCAGGATATTAGGAAGCCACAAAGAGGATGTTTGGCAGGTTAAAGAGTTCATGAGTAAGAGGTCCAGGAAGGGTTGCTTAGCCTGTGGGCGGAGGACTGGGTCAGGTTGTTTCTTTTCTCGAGCTGAGGTTCTAAGGAGATGCTATGTAAAGGTTAACTATGTGGCCTGCCAAGCATGGCCTAGGATCTCATGCTGAGCCCTGATATTTGGCCCCCAACAGGGAGAGAGCTATGAGATTGAGAAGGGAAGAAGAGGAAGGATGCAGAAGTCATGAGGGAGCAGAATTTTGAGTCAGGTGTAGATTAGAAGAAAGGGTATGTGATAGATAGGTAGGGTTTTAGTTAGGGGGGTGGTAGGGGAGGAAGGGAGCGAGAAGGGAACTGGGATTGTCATGTAATACAATCTTGTTTGTAATTCAAATAAAAAAGGAAAGTGTACCAAAAAGGTGAATGAGCAACCAAGCTTGTAACAGCACTACTCACAATAGCCAAGAAACAAAAACAAACTAAGTCTCCATCAATGATTAGATGCATAGAGAAAAATGTGGTAGATATACACATTAGTATGCTCTTCAGCCTTGTAAAAGAAGAGAATCTTGCTGTTCACAACATGGAACTAAATAAAGGCATTATGTTAAGTGAAATAAGACAATGAGGAAAAAGAAATACAACTATTCAGTTATATGTGGAATGCAAAGAAGGCTAACTCAGATAAAAGAGATAAAATGTTGGCTTCCAGGAACAAGTAAGACAGAATAAAGGAAATGTTGAGTAAGGAATCAATCTCATACATTGGTGTCAATAGCTATCAATAGCATGCCATTCTAGAAAATTATAAGTGAATAGATTTTAAATAATTTTATCAGAAATGAATAAGCCAATACATTGGCTTGCTTTTGCTATTCCATATATTTTAAGACATCACATTGCACCTCACAAACACATACATTTTTCATCTTTCAATTTAAATAATGTAATCTGGTGAAATTAGAAAGACTAATACACAAAACAAAATTTGCAAAAATAAAACAATATAAATAGTGTCACTTTTAAAAGAAAAGATTATGAATACATTTTTTTCTGTAGCAGGACTCAAAATGGGGTTATGCAGAAAGAAGGGACTGGAATTCTTCAAATAATAGTTAAGAAAAACTAAGAGACTACCTGTTATGGAATATTTGTTCACTGTGTGAATATGTGTCATTGTGATTGATATAATAAAGAACTAAAAAAAAAGTATTTTGCATTCATATTATTTAGTGAAAAAATAAGGAAAAATTAGATAATCTTTAGCCCACAGATCATAACATCATTTAAAAATCCAGTCATTCTTATGCTTGTTAGGGTGGTAATCTTCAAAATGCAAATTTCAGTGAGTTCAAGGAATCTAATTTTCATCTGGTTTAAGTCTCAGAAAACTGGCAGAGAGTCTTCATGTGAATTCCGTGAATATTTTAAAGTTAGCATTTAATTTTTATTGTGGCAAGATTGAAACCCTCAGTCTCAAGATCAGAAATTAGCAAAAGTATCATCACAAAGTAATTACTTGTCTATTGAGATTTTTTTGAAACACCAGTCAGTAAGATTTCAACAATAACTTTGTTTTAATTGTATATATTTTATTTAAAAATACTATACATATATGTAATCTCTGTTTATTATACCATTTCTCAGTACCCCAGCCAACTTCATTAGTACTCTCCATCATATCTATTTCCAAATTTTATGTCCCTTTACATGTTTTTTCCTTTTTAATTTTTTAAATTAGTAACAAGATTTCTTCACATGTCAATCCCAGCTCCCTCTCCCTCCCATCTCTCCCATGCTCTTCCACCGAAAGTCCCCCAAGCCCCAACCGCATCCCCCCTCTGCTCCCCAGGGAGGGTGAGGCCCTCCAAGGGGCATCTCCAAAGTCTGTCATATCATACCAGTCAGGGCCTAGGTCCTCCCCTATGTGTCCAGACTGAAAGAACATCCCTCCATGTGGAATGGGCTCCCAAATTCCAGTTGTGTGCCAGGTATAAATACTGGTCTACTACCCAAGACCACATAAATTGCTGAGGGGGTCTGGATCAGTCCCATGCTGGTCTCTCAGCTATCAGTCTGGGGTCCCCCTTGTTCAGGTCAGCTGGTTTTGTGGGTTTCACCAGCCTGGTCTTGACCCATTTGCTCTTCACTCCTCGCTCTCTGCAACTGGGTTCCAAGAGTTCTGTTCAGTGTTTAGCTGTGGGTGTCTGATTCTGCTTTCATCGACCACTGGCTGAAGGCTCTAGGATGGCATAAAGAGTAGTCATCAATCTCATTATTGAGGAAGTGTATTTAAGTTAGCCTCTCCACTATTGCTTAGATTGCCAGTTGGTGTCATCTTTGTAGATCTCTGGAAATCTCCCTTTATGTAATTTTAATTGTTAATTTATTTTAATCTACTGAGTCCAATTAATGCTGCATGGGAAATCTAATAGTCAAAATGGTGCTACAGAAAAGACCTTCCTACTTCAACAATCCACATTACTTGTTAATATATTTCTGGGTCAATCTTATTTTCTGGCTATTTTGAGTAGTACAGTAATAAATATGTCTGAGCAAGTCAGCATGCACATTTAAAAAAATGTTCAAGACCATGTACTCACTATGTGAATAAAAGCCTCCAAGAGTCCACAAAGGCAAAGAAATTCATTTGTGCTTCACCATTGATATCACATAGTAAAGATAATATACAGAATAAAGGTCCTTCAAAAATGTCACTCATGACATAGATCTTGAAAAAGGGGTCAGTAACTGAAATGGGACAGGCATAGAAACCTTATATGATTCTTCTGTATTCTTTCTCTTATAGAAAATAGCACCATTAATACACTGAGTTAAAAGCAATATCACTGTAATAAGTGAGCTGTAACATAGTTCTTTGTAGTGAGAAGAAGGGCAGAAAAATAACATAAAATCTATCTCTCAAAAGAGATACAGGAATATATTTTGCATTTAGGTGAAAATATGACAGAATCAACAGAACAAGTGGCCAGTACCTAAACAAAACTGAGGCTTAGCTGGAAAAAAATTAAAAAATGGACTCTTTAGACCAATGGAATAAAGTTGAAAACCCTGATATTAACCCACATACCTACAAACACCTGATTTTTGACAAACAATCCAAATATATAAGCTGGAACAAAGAGAACATCTTCAACAAATAGTGCTGGCATAACTGGATGCAAACATGTAGAAGACTACAGATAGACACAATCCTTTTGCCCTGCAAAAAACCCAGCCACACTGAACCTATTAGAAGATAAAGTGGGAAATACACTTGAATTAATCGGTACAGGAGACTGCTTCCTGAACATAACACCAGTAGCACAGACACTGAGATCAACAATTAATAAATGGGACCTCCTGAAACTGAGAAGCTTCTGTAAGGCAAAGGACACATTCAGCAAGACAAAACGACAGCCTACAGACTGGGAAAAGATATTCACCAACCCCACATCTGACAGAGGGATGATCTTCAAAATATACAAAATATACAAAGAACTCAAGAAACTAGTCTCCAAAACACCAAACAATCCAATTAAAAATGGGGTACAGAACTAAATAGACAATTCTCAATAGAGGAATCTAAAATGGCCGAAAAACACACAAGAAAGTGTTCAACATCCTTAGCCTTCAGGGAAATGCAAATCAAAATAACCCTGAGATACCATCTTACTCTGTCAGAATGGCTAAAATAAAAAAAAAAAACACCAATGACAGTTTATGCTGGAGAGGATGTGGAGAAAGAGGAACACTCCTTTACTGCTGGTGGGAGTGCCAACTTGCACAGCCACTTTGGAAATCAGTATGGTGACTCCTCAAGAAAATGGGAATGAGTCTACCACAAGATCCAGCAATTCCACTCTTAGGCATATACCCAAAAGAAGCACATTCATACAACAAGGACATCTGTTCAACCATGTTCACAGCAGCACTATTTGTAATAGCCAGTAACTGGAAGCAGCCTAGATGCCCCTCAACTGAAGAATGGATAGAGAAAATGTGGTACATTCAGACAATGGGATACTAATCAGCAGAAAAAAATAGAATTTTGCAATTTGCAGGAAAATGGATGGAGCTAGAAGAAACCATTCTGAGCGAGGTAACCCAATCACAAAAAGACAACCATGATATGTATTCACTCATATGTGGATTTTAGACAAAGAGTAAGGGATTACCATCCTACAATCTGCACTGCCAGAGAAACTAGTAAAAAAGGAAAACCCTAAAAGAGACAAACTTTGTCCCCTGGAGAAGGAGGAAGGGAAACCATCCAATGAGCAAATTGAGAGCATGGAAAGAGGGGGGAGGAAGCTATGAGAGTGAGAAGGGAAGAAAAGGAAGGATGCAGAGGTCACGAGGAAGCAGAAATTTTGAGTCAGGTGTAGATTAGAAGAAAGGACATATGATAGGTAGGATTTTAGTTGGGGGGTGGTAGAGAAGGAAGAGAGGGAGAAGGGAACTCTGATCATCAAGTAATTCAATCTTGTTTGGAATTCAAATATAAAAAATAAAATTTTAAAAATGGACTCTTTAACATTGTCTACACATCACCAGTAAAAGTACAAATAACAAATAATAGGAGTATAGTATGGATTAAGAGATGAAAACATAGTTTTCCACTTTGTGTAAAAGTATAGGAATATATCAAGCAAAGAAGTAGAGAAGCAAACCCAATGCTGACCACAGTTCAGTACAGGAATTTGAAGTCTGTGTAGTATTGAGAATAACCATTAGAAGAACAAATACCAAGCTCTTATCAGCTCTTAGAATGGGTCTTCCTTTTCACTAGCCATGAACATATAGAGGAAAATACATTTTTCCATTGTAAGACTGAAAAGAAATAGCATTTCCAGATGTTAAAGGGTAAAAGACATAATAATATAGATAAACTACATTATACAGAAACATAATTTAAAATTGATACAATGTTTTAACTATCAGTTAAACAGAAGGTAAAGACAACATAGTGAACTCACAAAAACATTACAGTTATTATGAATGATATGACAAAGGAGAAAATATGGAAAGTATTTACAATTTCAGGGAAAGAAGAAAATTGTAATAAATCATGGAACTAAATAATAAAAGCAACTATATTCACTAGTGATATAGGTATACTTTACTAGATAGCAAATAGATAGTAGAACCTCAAATTTCCAAGGAAGAAGTCACCATCATTATTACTTTCATATGGCTATGTGACAGAAACTCTGCCACTCTCCTCGAGATGCTAGAAATTCCACTACAAAAGAGTATGTTACTTCTCCCAAATTGATGTAGGCAATTTATACTTCAATGAGCTTCCAATCATGCTCCACTTTATGCTAGCTGCCATTCAAGTCACTAAGAAGCCAGGTGTTGTTGGCACACACCTTTAATCCCAGCACTCAGTTGGTGGATCTCTGGAGTTTGAGAGGAGCCTGGTCTACAAGAGCTAGTTCCAAGACAGCCTCCAAAGCCACAGAGAAACCCTGTCTCAAAAACCAAAAAAAGTCAAGTTACTAAGAATTGTAGTCACAAGATAGTTGGGGAGAAGTGCACATAATGAGTAAACATGGAAGTAAGTATAACTAAACAAAATGAATAATAAACTTCTCAGTAGCTATACATTTTCATTTAATCTTGAAACTAGGTGTTTATCAGTTGAAGGAATTTCCAGGTAGAATTTTTTGGGATCACTTCTGTATATTATCATATCACAGCAAATAATGATACTTTGAACTCTTCCTTTCCAAATTTATCCCCTTGATTTCCTTTACTTGTCTTAGTGTTCTATCTAAAATTTCAAATACTATATTGAACACATATGGAAAGAGTGGGCAGCTTTGCATTGTTCCTGGTTTTAGTGGAATTGCTTTGAGTTTCTCTTCATTTAATTTGATGTTGGCTATAAGCCTGCTGTAAAGTGTCTTTATGTTTAGATATTTCACTTGTATCCCTTGTACCTAAGACTCTTATCATGAAGGGGTGTTGGGTTTTGTCAAAAGCTTTTTACAATGCTGAAAAGAGAAGATCATGAGATCATGTGTTTTTCCCACATTTGTTAATATGGTGGATAACATCAGACTTTTGTGTGTGGATCCAACCCTATCTCTCTTGGATGGAGAATATTTGGTCATGATGGTTGATATTTTTTATGTGTTTTAGGATATGAGTTGGAAGTATTTTATTATTTTTGCATCCATGTTCATGATTTAAACTGGTCTGTAATCCCATTTCTTTGTTGAATCTTTGGATGGTTTGGTTATCAGTATGGTTATAGCCCCCTACAACGAATATGAAAATGATCATTCTTTTTTAATTTGTGGAATATTTTTTGTCTGGAAGAATTCTCTGCTAAAATATGTTCCTGGGATCTTTTTTATTGGAGTACTTTTAATGACTGCTTCTATTATATCAGGGTCTATAGTTCTATTTAAATTGTTTATCTGATCTTGATTTAACTTTGGTGAAAAGTATCTATTAGGAAAATTGTTTTTTGTTTTTTTTTTGTTTTTTTTAGAATTTCCAATGTTTCTTGGCCCAGCAGGTTTCTTCCATGCTGGAGACCGAAATAAACACATTATGCTATATTAATTATAAAGCTGTTGACCAGTGGCTAAGGTTTCTTATTTGGATAGCTCTGTGTTAATTACTAACTCATTTCTACTAATCTATGTATTTATACATGGTCTTTTCTTACTGGAGAAAGGATGTGGACCTGTTACTCCTCTTGCATCCTACATGGTGACTGACTCTGCCTACATTTCCACTAATCCTCCTCATCTCTAGTCCTACATATCTTGCTGCGCTACTGACCAACAGTGTTTTATTCATCAACCAATAAGATAAACATATAAGAAGAACATTCCTCATCCACAGGTTTTTGAAGTGTGACCTAATGATGCTTTACATTTCCTGGGTGTCTCTTGTTATGTTTTCCTTCTTGTTTCTGATTTTGTTAATTTGGATATTCCTTCTGTGTCTTTTAGATACTTTGGGTAGGGTTTCATCTATTTTGTTGAATTTATCAAAGAACGAACTCTTTGTATCCTTGATTCTTTGCATTGCTGTCTTTTTTCTATTTTGATTATTTATTTTCATCTTCTCCTCTTGGGTGTGTTTGTTTATTTTTTGTCTGGGACTTTCAGATTGGTTGTTAAGTTGCTTCTATGAGATCTTTCCAAATGTTTTTATTTTATTAAGTATTTTTTTAATTTAAAAGAAGCAAGTTTCTTTTACATGTCAATTCCAGTTCCTTCTCCCTCCTCTCCTCCCCTGACCCACTGCTACTCCCTGTCCCATCCTCTTCTTGTTCCCTAGGGAGGGTGAAGCCTTCAATGGAGCATCTTCAAAGTCTGTTGTATCATTTGGAGCAGGACATAGACCCTCCCCCATATATCTAGGCTGAGAGAATAAGCATTTTATAGACTTATCTACTACAAGAGGATGCATAGATTAACCAGACCTCCAAATTGACATCCTCACTCAGGGTGTCTGGAACAGTTCTATGCTGGTTTCCCAGCTATCAGTCTGGGGACCATGAGCTCCCCCTTGTTCAGGTCAGCTGTTTCTGTTCATTTATCCAGCCTAGTCTTGACGCCTTGGTGGTGGTGGAATTGTATTTGGATTTCCACTCCTGTATTCTTTTGGCTGTTGGTAAAGAGGGATTATCTACAGCCTATGATTTTCTGGTTGTACTTAACTTACTTGGGTTGGAGTTTTTCTTCCAGGACTTCCTGTAGGGCTAGATTTGTGGATATGTATTGTTTACATCTGCTTTTGTCATGGAATATCTTATTTTCACCATCTAAGTGATTTAAAGCTTTGCCAGTATAGTAGTCTGGGCTGGTATCCATGGTCTCTTATTGTTGGTAGAATATCTATCCAGGACCTTCTGGATTTCAGAATTTCCATAGACAAGTCAGGTGTAATTCTGGTAAGTCTGCCTTTATATTTTCCTTGGCCTTTTTCGTTCACTGCTCTTAATATTCTTTCTTTATTCTATATGATTTTTGTTTTCATTATTATGTAGCAAGGAAACTTTTTTGTGGTTCATTTTTTTGGTTTTCTATAAGCTTCTTATATATTGATTGGCATGTCTTTCTTTAGGTTGGGAGAGTTTTCTGCTATGATTTTGTTGAATATGTTTTCTGCACTTTTGA
Organism: Cricetulus griseus; assembly: GCF_003668045.3. Lineage (NCBI taxonomy): Eukaryota > Metazoa > Chordata > Mammalia > Rodentia > Cricetidae > Cricetulus > Cricetulus griseus. The sequence goes on from NC_048604.1 coordinate 87,412,969, forward strand.
TGTGGGCTTCTTCACCTTCTTCTATACCTATTATTCTTAGTTTTTTTTTCTTTTACAAATGTTGGTGCCCTCATATTTGGGGCATAGGTATTCTGACTTGTGATATCATCTTGGTGGTGTTTTCCTTATATGAGCATCAAATGCCTTTCTCCATCTCTTTTGATTAATCTTGGTTTGAAGTCTATTTTGCTACATATTAGGATAGCTATACCAGGTTTCTTCTTAGGTCCATTTGATTGAAATACCTTTTTCCAATGCCTTACTCTGAGGAAATATTTATCTTTGATGTTGATATGTGTTTCTTGTATGCAAAAGAAGGATGGGTCCTGTTTTTGTATCCATTCTGTTAGTTTGTCTTTTTATTGGGAAATTAAGTCCTTTGATATTGAGAGGTATCAATGAGCAATAAATGTTAATTACTGGTTTTGTTATTGTTGGTGGTGGTGGTAGTAGTGTAGTGGTGTGTGTGTGTGTGTGTGTGTGTGTGTGTGTGTGTGTGTGTGTGTGCACTTCCATTGTTTTGGTTTTGTTGATTCAAGATTATATTTCTTATGTAATTAACTACCTTGGATTGGAGTTTTCCTATAAAGTACCTTCTGTATAGCTGTATTTGTAGATTGATTTTACTTAAATTTGCTTTTTTCATGGAATATCTTGTTTTCTCCACTATGGTGACTGACAACTTGCTGGGTATAATAATCTGGACTGGATTGGATTATTTATCTTGACTAAGTCAATATTGATAAAAGCATAGACATGGGTTTGCTAGAACTCTACCATAAGGGGATTTTCACAGATTCTTATTTTGATGTATCTCTTTTATCCATTTCAAATTTTTTGATGCTTTAACAATTCCTTTTTATTGTTAACTAAGTGGTTAATAGTTATGTATGCTTAACTAATAGTTATGTGCTTAAATAACTGGTGTCAAATAAGTCCTTGTTAGAAAAGTATAATGAACATAAGCAAATTCATGTTTTATTCATATCTAATGGTAAATATGTAATTTAAACTTCTAATAAGAAGCTCTATGGCCTGCATGCCTAGATCCTGATTGTTATGCAGGAATGAATAAATGATAGACACAACAGTTTTACAGAAGAGCTGAAATCAGATGGTCTGTGCATACTCTCACAGAGCTGCACCAACTGCCCAGCATCCAGGAAATTCACTGTGTCAATTATTTATAATATGATGGATAAGACATAGCTAGTCTTAGTAGCAGGTCAGTGTAGGCAAAGAGTCTCAGTCAATTAGTATGTGGGATGAAGAAACTGCAGTGGCTAGTTTTTAACCCTATTGCAGCATTTGTATCTGAACAAGAAGACTTTTCTCTCTGAGCCACATACTCGGAGAAGACTTTGACACTGCAATGGGTCTTTATCTTGCCATTCCCATATCGAACTGTACAGATTCACTCAGGGATCCCCTTAGCCCACTCAAGACAGTAATAAAGGCTATAAATTATTGCCTTGTAACAGAATACCTATCTAAAACAAAGGAGTGGATGGAATTTTGACTCACAGTGTTAGAGGGTGAAGTTAATCATTCTGGGGAATGTATTGTGGAGTAGCTCATACTATAACAGACATCATGTAGAGAAAGGATACTTTGGATGGATCCAGAACAAGATATAATCACAAAGGATATTTCCTCAAGGATTCACTTCCTCTAACTAGGCCCCCCTCTTACCTTTACAACTTTCAAATAATATCACCATATTATGAACCCATGGAAGACAAAGTACTACACTGATTAGGTCAGAACCCTCATGGTCTTAACAACTCTTGAAACAAAATTGTCCAAACTCTAAAATAACTTTGCTAGTCCCCTAGGTATTATTTCTCAATCCAATGAAAATGATAATTGTGTTTAATCATTATATCATTGTTCTCAATCATTTATGGATTCAAATTACAGAGAACATTAGTTTTAAGTACTTCATGATTTAGCCATTCTGTCAAAATATCTCCAGTTATCCCAAGACAGGACAACTTCTTAGCATATCTGCCTCTATTCCCTAGATAAGCTTTTCACTGATAATTTGTCCTTGAAAATGAGATGTTAACTTCTTCCTGTCTCTTTGTACATGCTGCTAGTAAGATGGATGTAATTGTTTAAATAAGGGTTTTCCCCAGCATGCTCAGTCATTTGAATATACTTTCTCAAGGTTGTCTTCAATCTTTGGAGATGTTATGGTAACTAAAGCCCTGATATAGGAATTATATTACTGGGAATATAATTGAGATTTTGAAAACTAGTTTCTCTCCCAGTTCACTCTTCTGCTCCATGCTTTTTGTTAGATGTGATGTCTCAGGTTTCTGTTCCTGCCAACATGTCTGCTATTTATTGCCACACTTCCCCACAATGACGGACTCTAATACACCTGCAAACACAGTCAAAATTAACTCTTTTCCCCATACATTGCTTTTGGTAATGGTGTTTTAGCATGGCAACCAAGAAGTACTTATTGTTAGTAGTTATCCAGGATATATATGGAATTTTCTTTTAGCTACTCAATTTAGGAGAAATCCTCTTCAACTGGATAACTGTTTGGTTTCTAGCTCACTTACTTTATGTATTTAAAATGAAAAAGTTAGCTTTCCATATGACACTCATACTTGTTATTTTTCATCTCAATTGTGTTTTACTCTACTAGTTAATAAGCATTTTAATATTGATCTTGACTATCTTTTAATGCAATCTGGATATGTAAAATAGAATTGCTACACTATTTGTAGCCAACAATCATTTAGCTAAGTAAAAGGCAAAAATAAATAAGTCCTGAAATAATGCCAGTCATATTTGTTATTTAGTCCTTGGAAACTTGGCAATACTAAGCTTGAGTCCTTAAAATTGTTTGTTATAGGAATTTTCCTTGTGCTACAAATGATGAAAGCAAAATTTGTAGAGATCAGATAAATTTTCCAAGGCCCCATAGCTAGATGGTGTTAGACTGAGGTAAAGTAGCTGAACCCCTTCCATTGTCATGCCCTCTAAATCTAAAGTATATCTTGACTTACCATTGTCCATATTTTAATAAAAGTTTAAAATGTTCAATGTCTCCCAGAAAAACTTTGACATAGTGACTATAGTAGTGTTACAGGAACATTTGAAGGATTAACGCATTTTCCAGCATGGATTTGATATTTTTAACTTGGCATGGCATCTCAGGGAAGTCGGGATCCCCATGTTGCCATGGAAACTGAGAACAGCTGCTCACAAACTCATAGCCCGTGGAGTGATGATCTTTTTTTTCTTGTTTTAGATAAGAACAAATCTAATAACTTCCTAAGATGTGACTTTCCCCAGTGTTATTCATCCTATTTAGACATACACATGATCCTTTCTTCACTTTAAAATCACTTCCTAATTTTTTCCTAACTTCACTTCCTAAGTTTTTGAAACTTAGGGAGCATTACAGGATAAAATTAATTTCAACAATAAATGATACTAGTGATTATTAATTCATGTTTTCATTTGGCCTTCCTTTCTTTTCAGTTTTTATTTTTGACTATTAAATGAAACAAAATATCCAGTCTACTGTTTATGAGCCTGAAAAGCAAGGTATTTCATTTGGTTCTTCTTGTTTGGATGATGTCCCTCCTGTATCCTGACACTCTAAAACTGTGTCATTACCCCACAGTGTGAAAAAAGTATGTATACATAAAAGCTAATCTCTCACCATGACCTTGGCTTTAAATTTTTCCTATTTCTATTAAGCCCTTTGCCTCTACACTGATAGCTATAGGGGCATATGGAATTTTCTATGTCTTAAGGCCAAGAGTCACCTAAAATCTATGATTATCTAAAATCCACGATTATCTCATGTCCCTTTTATGTGCTTAATTTTGTTCATATCCTCTTAGCCAGAATCCAAAATGTCCCCCTTGGTAACTATAAAACTATCATTAACCTGAGTTTTGAATACACAGAATGTGAATGATGTCCGTGTGTGTGTGTGTGTGTGTGTGTGTGTGTGTGTGTGTGTGTGTGTGTGTAATTTAATGTTTGTTAGGATTCAGTGAGTTATTGCAAGAAGAAAACAATCCACATTATTTTTGTTACATACTACCACAAAGGATGAAAATCTGAGCTCTTGGAAGACAGTAAGAGCAAAATCTCAGTTGCCTTTTCTCAACATACCCATGTCTTTCCACCAGCAACTAGTTGGCTTATATCTCATTTTCCCCTCTCTTATGCCAAAAATATTTACTAAACACCATGAAATGTATCAAAAACTTTTGCTGGTACTAGGCATCATTGAGAAGAAAGACTTTTCCTGTCCTGTTTTTTGACAACATCCTCTTTGATTTCTTTCTTACATGATTTTCACTTATAATTATGATACAATATAAACTCAGAATATAATATGAACTAGCATGTTTGGGAGATTTGTAATTTCACAAATATTTTATTCAATAAGAACTTATTTGTCCTTTCCTGTATGTCACATCATCTGGGATACATATATTTATTCTCTCAGACATTCTAGAAAATGTCACTTTAACCCAAAGGATATTAGTTACACACATATGGTATATCCTTAAAACAAATATTCAGATTGGTTGTGGTATGAAAACCAAGCAATTTTTTAAAATTCTGTATTATTAATAGTCATTACTCTATTTTACTGAATTTAACAATTCCTGATATCAGAGGAAAAACCTGAAAGAACTATACCTAAAATCATACAGACGTGTGACATCCTAAATCAATCATATTTTACAAAATGTCCAAGTGGCACTTGCTTCAATTGTAAATAATAATAATAGGGATCTTTTGCCATTGTCGAATTTATTACAGATCTAAGTATTATTATATTGAAAAAGTAACTTCAAACTGGTCAAGTATTTACCTCAGACATATCTCTAATTCAAATAGTAATATAGAACAAAGTAAATGAGGTCACTGGGGTACTAAATTCTGCCATTTATTAGAAATTCACCTCAAGCTACTCTTCTCATAGATGAGTTGATGAATCAATAGCTTTGCTAATAACAGAAAATACTGTGGACATTGAGTTTTCATTCCATAAGCTCTATTGTTACCTCAATAAAAACACACTGGATAAGCAAATCTAACAGGAATTCACTATAATTGATGCTCAAGAGGCATCTTTTCCCTCTATGAAATATGACTATTGTAAATTAGCATTGTTTTCAAATCTTGATGGATGCCCACCCGAGACTAAGTTATTTTCTTTCCAGTTAATGTCTATTAATTTTCTATTTATATAATTCCATAGGAGTATTAAACAAAGGCTTGTGGAATATTTATGTAGGTAAATGTTGCACAGTATTGTCCCAAAGCTTAATAAGTATCTCTGGATTACAAGGTGATCCAATACTACGGAAAACTCACTCATTCTCTGGCTCTTAAAATGGTTCTGGTCACCTCTTCCACAATGTTGTCTGATCCTTAATGCAGGGAAGACTACACTTTTATGTGATTATAAGGACAAATGTTTATAGATTCTGGTTTGGAAAGGAGCTATATCCCTAAGTTTCACAAACATGACCCAGCCAAAATGTGAGCCAAACAGGGATGATGTAAATAAACATGCCAAACTAGATGGATGAAAAGACCATGAGGCCTCAATCCTACAGGAAGAACTATAGGCAACGAAGTAATATATATGCATTCAGTAACAATTAATTACATCAGGACATTAAATTAAAAGAGAGAAAGGAAGAATATCATCTAAGGTTCTGAAGATGGGAAAGGAAGCAAGAAAAGTTGCAATTAAATTATAATCTCAAAAATAAAAGAGAACAAGAAAAATAAGTCTCTCTAGGTTTTTGACAGGCATCTAATAATGTAGACTGCAGTTTAGACATCTTCTCTAGGCTGCAGATGACAGTGGATGTATATATATATATATATATATATATATATATATATATATATATATATATATAAAACAAGAAACTCTAAAAGTTCATTGTGGATGAGAAGAACTGTAAAATTGTGAATGTACTTACATGTGAGCAGTATTTCATGCTCAAAATTTCCTCAACAATGACTGAAGCAAGATAAAATCTTGTAAAAATTGATCCATAAATAGGTTGCTTAAATATTCCTGCTTCTACAAAGTAATACACAAAGGCAAACCTATTGGAATTACACCAGACTTCTCCATGGAAACTCTGAAAGCCAGAAGGACCTGGATAGATATTCTACCAACTCTGAGAGAAAACGGATGCCAGCCCAGACTACTATACCCAGCAAAGCTTTCAATCAATATAAATGGAGAAAACAAGATATTCCACAACAAAAACATATTTAACTAATATGTAACTACTAATCCAGCTCTACAGAAAGTACAGGAAGGAAAGCTCCAACCTAAGGAAATTAACTACACTCACATAAACATATGCAGTAGATAATCCCACTTTACAAAAACCCAAAAGAAAATCAGGGTAAACTCACATAGTATACCACTACCAACAACAAATCAAAAAGTAGCCATGCCTGCTTATGGGCTGACTACAGCATCCAGTACACTCAATGGACCATAATTTACCTCAATATTAATGGTCCTAACTTGCCTATAAAAAGACACGGGCTAACAGATTGGATAGGAAAACAGAATCCATCCTTCTGCTGCATACAAGAAACACACCTCAAATTCAAAGACAGACATTACCTCAGAGTAAAGGGTTGGGATAATGGACCCAAAAAACAAGCTGGGGTAGCTATGCTAGTATATAAAAATTTATACTTGAAACTAAAATCAATCAAAAGAGATGAAGAAGGTCATTTCATATTCATCACAGGAAAAATCCGTCAGGAAGAAGTCTCAATTCTAAATCTCTATGCCCCAAATACAAAGGCACCAACATTCATAAAAGAAACATTATTAAAACTCAAACCACAAATAAGACCACACAGATTTAGTGGCAGACTTCAACACTCTACTCTCACGAATGGATAGGATCAACAGACAGAAACTTAAAAAGAGACAAACGAACTAACTGAAGTTATGACCCAATTGGGATTAACAGACATCTATAAAACTTTCCATCTGAACACCAAAGAATATACCTTCTTTTCAGCATCACATGGAAACTTCTCAAAAATCAACCACATACTTGGCAACATAGCAAACCTCAACAGATATAAAAAAATTTAATAATCCCCTGTGTCTTATCAGACCACCATGTTTTAAAGTTAGAAATCAAAAACAACACAAATTGCAGAAAACTTCCCAAGTCATGGGAATTGAACAACACCCAATTGCACCATTCCTGGGTCAAGGAAGAAATAATGAAAGAAATTAAAGACTTCCTAGAATTCAATGAAAATGAAGACACAACATACCCAAACTTATGGGACACTTTGAAAGCAGTACTAAGAGGAAAGTTCATAGCTGTAAATGCTCACATGAAGAAACTAGAGAATAGTGCTCAGCCACTTGAAACTCTCATTCTATGTCAGATACACCTGTAACCAGCCCCTAACCTAGGCATGGCTACAGCTTCCCCTACAATTCCCTTTTAGTCTAAAAGAGGATTAAGTCTTAACAGTGTAAAGTATCCAAAATTAAATATCATAAAGGTGAAATAAAAGAAGATACAACAATCTGCTTATGTCACATCCTAACTATCTATTATGATGGGGAGCCAAAATGTCTTTCTTTCTTTCTTATCAACCCACATCTTGATGATTTGTTACCACTGAAATTAACTTAATACTGATCAAATTGATCATTTTTCCCTTTTAAAAAAGAGTTATAAAGTCACTCCAGATTAAGACAGTGTATTATATTAATCTTAAATGTTACTAACCACTGACATTAATAGATTGTCTTTGCCTCTTAATCTCAACTAAAGCTCAGTGTTTTTTAAAAAAAGAACTATTGGCTAACTGCTGTGCATTCTCATACTTGTTTCTCTTTAGCATGGCTGTTGAATTTCTTCTAGTCTTGTATGACTGTAAATTTGAAAATACCAAATGGGTTTATGATCACGAGGTTCAAGAGTTCAATGTTACCCACCTACAACAGCTATGTGCTAATCATGCTGTTAAAACCCACATGCTGTATAGTAAGCTGCAAGGACTAGACTCTGTCATGATAACATGTGGGGCAGGAACAAAGATGGAAGAAGCAACATAATGGAGAAACATGAAGCCCTCAGTCATAAAGCAAAGTAGTGCCTTTGTAAAAGGAGTGAAAATGCGCACATATAAGCCCCTCATGGATCTCCCTAAATGTGAAGGACTGAAATCCCGGATCCAGCATTTTGTATGTAGAGGACACATTGAGCACCCACATTTACTCCATAAGGAAGAAACAAAGGCCAAAAGGGACTGTGTTGACACAGAAGAAGAAAATACTGTTTTAGAGTATCCAACGAAGAGGGTCTGTATAACAGATGCAGAAATTAACAATATTGTATAATCCCAGTAGGCTAGGATCTCTGCCAGGATCCAAGTAGCAACAACCAGCTAATTCTAATGAATGGCTCTTTAAACAATAAAGGGTCTACATATTTTCTAATCCCTATCCAAAAGAATTATGAAATGAAAGAAGCAAAAAGCATTTGTGAGCTATATACCCCTGGAAATCTGTGCCTTGTGTTCAAATTCATTAAAGCCTGATCCCACTCCTGACACCAGATAAAGTGGGAAATTACCAATACGGAGACAAGTAGAAATATAAGGGTATTTAATAGGGAAAAGCATTACTAACAGAGCAACCTAGCCAGCCTGTGCAGCAGCAGTCTGTACAGCAAGCCAAAAAGCGAAACCAAAAGTCCCCAGCTACTTGAAACTCTCACTCTATATCACGCTGACCCTGGCAGGCATGGTCAGACACACCTGTAGCCAGGCCCTTACTAGGCATGACTACAGCTTCCCATATAATCTCCCATGCTCTTTGATAGGTAGGATCAACATAAAAATGGCAATCTGGACAAAGAAATTTACAGATTCAATGCATTGCCCATCAAAATCCCAACTCAATTCTTCTCAAACCTTGAAAGAACTATTCTCAACTTTATATGGATAAACAAACAACCCAGGATAGCCAAAACAGCCCATATAATAAAGGAACTTCTTGAGTCATCACCATGCCTGACTTCAAGCTCTATTACAGAATTATGGTCCTGAAAACAGTTTGGTGTTGGCACAAAAATAGACAGGTAGACCAATGGAATAGAGCTGAAAACCCTGATATTAATCCACACACCTGTGAACACCTGAATTTTGACAAACAATTCAAATTTATACAATGGATCAAAGAGAACATCTTCAACAAATGGTGCTGGCATAACTGGTAGAGGACATGTTGAAGACCACAGATAGACCCAAGCCTATCACCATGCACAAAACGTAAGTAAAAATGGATCAAAGTCCTCAAAATAAATCCAGCCACACTTAACCTATTATGACACACAGGGAGAAATACCCTTAAATTAATTGGTACAGGAGACCACTTCCTGAACATTGCACCAGTAGCACAGACATTGAAATCTGCAATTAATAAATGGGACTTCATGAAACTGAGAAGCTTCTGTAAGGCAAAGGACACAGTCAGCAAGACAAAACAGCAGCCCACAGACTGGGAAAAGATATTAACCAACCCCACATCTGACAGAGGGCTGATTTCCAAAATATACAAAAAATAAGGAAGCTCGTCTCCAAAACACCAAACAATCCAATTAAAAAGTGGGGCACAGAACTAAATAGACAATTCTCAATAGAGGAATCTAAAATGGCTGAAAGACATGTAAAAAATCGTTCAACATCCTTAGCCATCAGGAAAAAGCAAATCAAAACATCACTGAGATACCATCTTACTCCTGTCAGAATGGCCAAAGTCAAAAACACCAATGACAGTTTATGCTGGAGAGGATGTGTAGAAAGGGGAACACTCCTCCACTGCTGGTGGGAGTGCCAACTTGTACAGCCACATTGGAAATCAGTATGGCGACTCTTCAAGATAATTGGAATGAGTCTACCACAAGATCCAGCAATTCCACTCCTAGGCATATACCCAAAAGAAGCACATTCATACAACAAGGACATCTGTTCAACGATGTTCCTAGCAGCACTATTTTAACAGCCAGGAACTGGAAGCAGCCTAGATGCCCTTCAACTGAAGAATGGATAGAGAAAATGTGGTACATTTACACAATGAAGTACTACTCATCAGAAAAAAATGGAATCTTGAAATTTGCAGGCACTAGACGATGGAAATAGAAGAAACCATTCTGATTGAGGTAACCCAATCACAAAAAGACAAACATGGTATGTACTCACACATATGTGGATTTTAGACATAGAGTAAAGGATTACCAGCCTACTATCCACACTGCCAGAGAAACTAGTAAACAAGGAGGACCCTAAAGAGAAATACATGGTCTCCTGGAGAAGAAGAACGTGTCAAGATCCCCGGAGCAAATTGGGAGCACACAAAGTGTGGGGAGGGAGCTAGGAGAATGAGAAGGGGAGAAGAGGAGGGATGCAGAGGACATGAGGGAGCAGAAATTTTGAGACAGGGGAAGAATAGAAGATAACAAGAATGGAGATGCCATAATAGAGGGAGACATTTTTGGTTTACAGAGAAATCAGGCACTAGGGAAATGTCTGGAGATCTACAAAGATGATAGTAGCTAACAATCTATGCAACAGAGGAGAGGCTACCTTAATTGCCCTCCTCAGACAATGAGATCGATGACTGACTTATAGGCCACCCCCTCATCAAACATCTGGTGGAAATAGAACCAGAAACCCACAACTAATCACCAAACTGAACTGGAATCCAGATGCAGACCAGTGAAGAGCAAAGGGGTCCAGACCAGGCTGGTGAAACATATATAAACAACTGTCCTGAACATAGGGGAACTCTTGTTCCCCAGACGGATAGCTGGGTTACCAGCATGGGACTGATCCAGACCCCAGTGAGGAAACCTCAGAATTCTGCAGGACCTCCTGTAGTAGTCGACTATTTATACCTAGCATAGGTGTGGACTTTGGGCACCCATTTTACATAGAGGAATACTCCCTGAGCCAAGACAAAAAGGGCTGGGCCTAGGCCCTATCCCAAAGGATATGATAGACTCTGATGACACCCTATGGAAGGCCTCACTGTCCAGTGGGATCAGACAGGATATGTGATAGGTAGGGTTTTAGTTGAGGGGGGTGGTAGGGGAGGATGGAAGGGAGAAAGAAACTAGGATTGTCCTATAAAACAATCTTGTTTCTAATTCAAATAAAAAAAATCTGGAAAAAAAAAGATTTCTGCTTCTAGCCTTTGTCAGGGCCATAGTCAGAAAGCATAGGTATAGGACACTACCTTCTACTCATGCCATGCTTTCTTTTCTAAACAAAAAAAGTCAAAAAGTAAAAAAAAAACAACAACAAATAATCAAAAAGAAACAAAACCAAAGGATATGCTGCATATTCTTGATCTGTATGTTTTGGTGAAGCTATTGTTGTTTTGTGTGTTTGTGTGTGTGTGTGTGTGTGTGTGTGTGTGTGTGTGTGTGTGTGTGTGTGTGTGTGTGTGTATGTGTGTAATTGTGGAGATAGTAGTTACTCATAACAAAATTCAAATTTTGACTCCTTCCATAAAATTATGCTGACTGATACATTTATTAGAATCTGGAACAATGATATATGCTTTATGAATAATTAGTTTTAAAATTACATAGAACCAAATGGAAATTCTTATTGGTACTTTAGTATTTATATTTTTACATGGAAATCAATTGTAATTTTGATAGAATTTCTGAGTATGGAAACCCTATTGTACTTCATTTTTATTGATGACATTTTTTGGTTGACAAGGTTCTAAGTGTTTAGTTTCCAGCATTCAAAACCATCAAATCAAAGAAAATACATAATGATACTTTCAAACAGAAAAGCATATAAAATAACGTTATATATAGTTATTACTTAAAATATTTCATTTATATTATTCCCCTCTCCCAGCTCTTAGGTCCTTTCTAACTTTCTACCCACCACACTCTCATGTTCTCTCTCATGTTCTCTCTCATGTTCTCTCTCATGTTCTCTCTCATGTTCTCTCTCTCTCTCTCTCTCTCTCTCTCTCTCTCTCTCTCTCACTGTAATAAGTAACAAAGACTCAAAATATAAAATCAAAGCAAACAAAAAATCCAATGAGATGGAAATAATAAAATAAAAGGAATTTTAATACACTTAAAAACTTTGGAGTGCAATTTGTGTTGACCAACCACAGAACCCCCCTCCTCCCAGGCATGGGTCCTTCCATGTAGACATTCTATTGGAGAAAATTGATTTCCTCTTTGCTAGTGGGTATCAAATGCAGAAAATTCCTAGCTTAGAGGTAGGACCCCATGGTGATTTTCCTGTTTCAGTCATGGGATTTTGTCTGGCCTGATGCTGTGAGGTCTTGCATATGCTATCATAACCTCTGTGCATTCATATATACATCAGTCAGGTTGTGTGGAAGACACTGCTTCCTTGGAGAAAGGTGGATCTCTGTGAGTGTGAGGCCAGCCCTCTCTACAGGGCAAGTTCCAGGACAGCCTCCAAAGCTATACAGAGAATTCTTGTCTCCAAACATCAAATAAAAGCAAACTATGAGGGAAGGTGTAGTGGAGGAGACAGCTCAATGTTCCAGTGCAGGCTCTAAAGTTATACAGAGAAATCCTGTCTTGAAATACCAATTTATAATGCAAAGTACGTATTGAACAGTGCTAACTGGCTGAGCTCAATAATGTGAAAAATAAAAGTAAATAATAAGAAAAGCTGTAGCAGAGGAGCTAGCTCATTGGATAAAGCAGTAGTGGTACAATCATGAGGGCATGAGTTTTAATCTTTAGAACCTAGATGCAGTAGTGTTCATCTATATCACCCTAGTGTTATTAAGATAAGATTGCAGCAGAAAGTTGCAGGACAGTTACTCTGGCTTTTACAGTGATAAAAAGAAGTGAATCTGTCTCAAAAAAGTGGAAAGTAGGGACTGACAACCAAGACTGATGATGTACAGACAAATAAACATATACCCACACAAGAACACATACTTGCCTTCACTCACACACATAACCATACACACATATGGTACACAAACATTTATATACACAAGAGAAAAGAGAGAAGTTTAGAATAACTCACAACTATAACCCATCCAATTACTCAGAAAAGTGATGTAGAACTTAAAGGAGCCATGAGTGTGACAACAGATTGTTCTACAATGAGTTCAATACAAATCTTGTTCTTAGAATGATTAATATGCCACGAAATCAATCAAAAGAAAATAATGATTAATAAATAATTATATCTGATGATATACATGAAGAGCTTTAGCAGTAAAATGACAAATATCACTTCAGTAATTTCATTCAGTTTCTAAGGTAAATGTCATATCTATTCCATTTTTAATCCAATTACTCTAATATGTAAGGGATGATGTCAAAATCTTAAGAAAATTGTATTTTTGCTCATGAAAATATCATTAATTTCAACAATTATCTTAATATAATATGCATTAAATTTCATGTAACTAAAAAGAGAAGGTATCTTCACAGCTGCTGAAATCAATTTTTAACATTTTGTCAGAGTGAGAAAAATGTATCTCCTAGGGGAGATGATGTAATTACAGTAAGCTCTTCCAGGGACTGATATTACATTTTTTCTTATTAGTATAGTCCTTTTTAACTTTAAATTTTAAATTATTATTATATTAGTACGTGATTGTGGGTGCTCACAATGTTTTGTAGGAGTTAAAAGGCAACTTTCTGGAGTCAGTTCTCTCAATCTTGACATGCTCATTTTTTAACACAATAAATTCTTGAATTCATAGACCTTTTTAAATGTCCTCAATTGTCTTTATGTGACACATTTGTAATAACTCATCGAAATAAAAATATTTCTATTCTAAAACTAAAGCAGAGTTGAGACTCATTTGCATTACAGTAAATATCAAGATCTATCTAGCACTGTTATTAAAGAGCCAACTACACCTCATCACTATATTCTTAGCTATTATGTGATCATGGATTCTGTGTATGAAAAGGCCCATATTTTTTGAGAAGAAAAAAAGAGATCAAATCATAAGGAAAATCAAGTCGACCATAAAATCTGACAAGGGATTCCAAAACTCTAAATGACTTGTGTTAAGCAAGACATGGTAGTTCATGACTATAGTCTCAACACTCAGTAAGCTGAAGCATGAAGATTACCATTCTTTTGAGGAAAAGTAGGCCTAAACAGAAAGTTCTAGGATATTCTGGACTTCATAGTGTGCTTCTAGCTAAAGAGAAAACAGACTATATTGCTACACAGATGCACATATAATTTATAAAAAGATTTGTGTTACAGTAGTTTCTGAGGAAGTGAATTCCTATGATGTTATCTTATTTTAAGGAAGAATATATAAAACCAGAAATGTGTTCAGATATAGGATGTGCATTTGCATCTTCGATGATTTTCCATAAATAAACTTAGTGTACATCCTACATATTATGTGGGGCTGCTCACTTTTTTGTTATTTTTTATTAGTTCAAATTAGGAAAAGCTTGCTTCACAAGTCAATCCATTCTCCCTCTCCCTCCCCTCCCCTCACCCCACCTGACCTCCAACCCATCCACCCTCCACTTCCCAGGCAGGGGAGGACCCTCCATGGGAACTCCCAAAAAGTCCACCACATCATCCTTGGACAGGCCTAGGCCCTCCCCATGTGTCCAGGCCAAGAGTGCATCCCTTCCCATGGGATGGGCTCTCAGAGTCCCTTCTTACACCAGGGAAAATACTAATCCCCTACCAGGGGTCCCTTACAGTGCAGAAGCCTCCTAATTGACATCCATGTACAGGGGTCTGGATCAGTCCTGTGCTGACCTCCAAGACACAGTCTGGGGGGTCCATGTGCTCCCTCTTGTACAGGCCAGCTGTTTCTATGGGTTTTGCCAGCCTGGTACCGACCCCTTTGATGTTCATTCCTCCTTCTCTGAAACTAAGTTCCAGAGTTCAGTGTATATCTGTGAGTGTCTGCCTCTGTTTCCATCAGCCACTGGATGAGGGCTCTAGGATGACATAAAGAGTAGTCATCAGTCTTATTATAGGGGAAGAGTATTTAGGTTATCCTCTCCACCATTGCCTAGATTGTCAGTTGCTGTCATCCTTGAAGGTCTGTGGAAATCTCTCTAGTTCCAGATATCTCCTTGGACCTATAATGGCTCTCTCTAATATGGTATCTCTCATCCAGCTCTCCTCTATTGTTCCCTCAACTCAATATTTCTGCTCCTCCATTTCCTCATCTTGTCTCATTTTCCCCTCCTCTCATTCTGACAACTCCCTCTCCCATACCCTCATGCTCCCAAATAGCTCAGGAGATCCTGCCCCTTCCCATTCCTGGGATCCATGCATTTTCCCCTTAGAGTCCTTCTTGTTTCCTAGTTTCTTTGGTGTTGAGGATTGTAGGCTGGTAATACTTTGCTCTATGTGTAAAATTCATATATTAGTGAGTAAATACCATGTTTGTCTTTTTGTGACTGGGTTACATCACTCAGGATGGTTTCTTCTACTTCCATCCATTTGCATGAGAATTTCAAGATCCCATTGCTTTTTTTTTTCTGCTGAGTAGTACTCCATTGTATAAATGTACCACATTTTCTCTATCCATTCTTCAGTTGAGGGGCATCTATGTTGCTTCCAGGTTGTAGATAATACAAACAATGCTGAAATGAACATGGTTGAACATATGTCTTTGTTGCATGTGTGTGCATTATTTGGGTATATGCCTAAGAGAGGAATTGCTGGATCTTGAGGTAGACTGATTCCCATTTTCTGAGCAACCGCCATACTGATTTCCAAAGTGGTCTTACAAGTTTGCACTCCCACCAGCAATGGAGGAGTGTTCCTTTTTCTCCACATCCTCTCCAGCATAGATTGTCACAGGTGTTTTTGATTTTAGCCATTGTGGCTTCTGTAAGATGGCATCTCAGTGTTGTTTTGAGTTGCATTTCTCTAATGGCCAAGGATTTTGAGAACTTTCTCAAGTGTCTCAGCAATTTCAGATTCCTCTGCTGAGAATTCTCTATTTAGTTCTGCATCCAAATTTTTTTTTAGAAGTGGATGTTTATTTTATATTTGTTTGGAATTTTCCCCATTTATTTATTATTTTTATTAACCCGTATTAATTGTTGCAGGTAATGAGTTTCCCTATGACATTTCCATCTGAGCATATAATGACTGTTGGTCATGTATCTCCTTCCATTCTTGTCCCCTCCCCTTCCACATCCATGCATGTTTTCCCTTCACTTGCAAGAACCATTTTCTTCCCCTTAAGCTTCATATATGAGAGGAAGCATGCTTGCATCCAACCTTTTAATTGCATTTTTTGGTGTTTTGGTGGCTAGCTTCTTTTGTTCATTGTATATTTTGGAAATCAGCCCTCTGTCAGATGTGGGGTTGGTGAAAATCTTTTCCCATTGTGTGGGCTGTCATTTTCTCTTACTGACTGTGTCCTTTGCCTTACAGAAGCTTCTCAGATTCATGTCCCATTTATTAATTGCAGATCTCAATGTCTGTGTAATATTCAGGAAGCAGGCTCCTGTGCCAATTTGTTCAAGTGTATCTCCCATTTTTTCTTCTAGAAGATGCAGTGTGGCTAGATTTATGTTGAGATCTTTGATCCATTTGCACTTAAGTTTTGTGCAAAGAGACAGATATGGATCTATCTGCAATCTTCTGTGTGTCCGAATCCAGTTGTGCCAGGACCATTTGTTAAAGATGCTATCTTTTTTCCATTGTATAGATTTAGCACCTTTGTCAAAAATAAGGTGGGTTAATATCAGGGTTTTCTATTCAACTCCCTTGGTCTATCTGTCTTTTTTTGTACCAATACCAAGCTATTTCCAGAACTATGGCTCTATAATAGAGCTTGAAGTCAGGGATGGTGATGCCTCCAGAAGATCCTTTATTGTACAGAGTTGTTCTGGCTATCCTGGGTTTTCTGTTTTTCCATATAAAATTGACTATTGTTCTTTCAAGGTCTGTGATGAACTGTGTTGGGATTTTGATGGGGATTTCATGGAATCTGTAGATTACCCTTGGACAGATTGCCATTTTTAGTATGTTGATTCTACCTATCCAAGAGTGTGGGAGATCATTCCATTTTCTGGTATCTACTATCAAATTTCTTACTGTACACATCTTTCACTTCTTTGGTTAGTGTTACCCCAAGATAATTTATGCTGCTTTTGTATATTGTGAAGGGTGATGTTTCTCTGTTTTTTCTCATTGGATTTATCATCTGTATATAGTAGGGCTATTGATTTTTTGAGCTAAGTTTGTTACCTGCTATTTTGCTGAAGGTGTTTATCAGCTGTAGGAGTTCCCTGGTAGAGTTTTTCGGGTCACTTATTTAGACTATCATATCATCTGTAAATAGTAAGAGTTTGACATCTTCCTTTCTAATTCTTGTCCCTTTTATCTACTTTTGTTGTCTTATTGCTCTAGATAGAACTCCAAGAACAATATTGAAGAATTATGGAGAGACTGGACAGCCTTGACTTGTTCCTGATTTTACAGGAATCACTATGGGTTTCTCTCCATTTAGTTTGATGTTGGCTGTTGGTTTGGTGTATATTGTTTATTATTATGTTTAGATATGTTCCTGTTATTCCTGTTCTCTCCAAGATCTTTATGATTAAGTGTTGTTGGATTTTGTCAAAGGCTTTTCCAGCAGCTAGTGAGATGATCATGTGGTTTTTCTTTTTCATTTTGTTTATATGGTGGATTATATTGATGGATTTTCATATGTTGAACCATCCTTGCATTTCTGGGATGAAGTCTACTTGATCCAAGAGGATGATTTTTCTGATGTTCTTGGATTCAATTCGCCAATGTTTTTTAAGTATTTTCGCATTGATATTCATGGGGGATATTGGTCTGTAGCTCTCTTTTTTAGTTGTATCTTTGTGTGTCTTGGGTATCAAAGTGATTGTAGCCTTGTAAAAAGAGTTTGACAATGTCCCTTCTGCTTCATTTGTGTGGAAAAATTTGAGGAGTATTGGTATTACCTCTTATTTGAATTTGTGGTAGAATTCTACATTGAAGCCATCTGGCCCTTGGCTATTTTTGGTTGGGAGGCTTTTGATGACTGCTTCTATTTCATTAGGGGATATAGGTCGATTTAAACTGCTTATCTGTTATTGCTTTAATTTTGGTAACTGATATTTATTCAGAAAATTTCCATTTCCTTTAGATTTTCAAATTTTGTTGTGTACAGGTTTTCAAAGTAATTCTGATAATTCTCTGGATTTCCTCAGTGTCTGTTGTTATATCCCCCTTTTCATTTCTGGTTTGTTAATTAGCATGCTCTCTCACTGCCTTTTGGTTAGTTTGGATAGAGGTTTGTCTATCTTGTTGATCTTCCCAAAGTACCAATCTTTTGTTTCCTTGATTCTTTGTAATGTTTTCCTAGTTTCTACTTCATTAATTTCAGGCCTCCGTTTGATTATTTCCTGGCATCTACTCCTCCATGGTGAGTTTGCTTCTTTTTGCTCTAAAGCTTTCAGTGGTTCTGTCAATTCTCTAGTGTAACTTCTCTCCATTTTCTTCATGTGGGCACTTAGTGCTATGAACTTTCCTCTTAACTCTGCTTTTGTAGTGTCCCAGAAGTTTGGGTGTGTTGTGTCTATATTCTCATTAAATTCTAGGAAGTCTTTAATTTCTTTTTTTATTTCTTCCTCAACCCAGGAATGGTGCAATTGTGTGTTATTCAATTTCCTCAACTTTGTAGATTTTCTGCAATTTGTATTGTTGTTGAATTCTAACATTAAAGCATGGTGATCTGATAAGATACAGGGGTTATTTCACTTCTTTTTTATCTGTGGAGGTTTGCTTTGCTGCCAACTATGTGGTCAATTTTAGAGAATGTTCCATGTGGCGTTGAAAATAAGGTATATACTTTTGTGTTTGGATGGAATGTTCTATAGGTATCTGTTAAACCCAGTTGTGCCATAACTTCTGTTAGATCCTTTATTTCTTTATTTACTTTCTGTCTGGTGGTCCTGTCTAGTGGCAAAAGCAGGGTGTTGAAGTCTCCTACTATAAGTGTGTGTGG
Organism: Cricetulus griseus; assembly: GCF_003668045.3. Lineage (NCBI taxonomy): Eukaryota > Metazoa > Chordata > Mammalia > Rodentia > Cricetidae > Cricetulus > Cricetulus griseus. The sequence continues at coordinate 87,432,029 of NC_048604.1, forward strand.
TTTTAGGTGAAGTATGAGCTTTAGTAATATTTCATTGACAAATGTGGGTGCCGGCCAGGCATTGGTGGCACAAGCCTTAAACCCAGCACTCGTGAGGCAGAGGCAGGTGGATCTCTGTGATTTTGAGACCAGCATGGTCAGCAAGAGCTAGTTCCAGGACAGCCTCCAAAGCCACAGAGAAACTCTGTTTCGAAAAACCAAAAAAAAAAAAAAAATGTGGGTGCCTTCGTATTTGAGACACAGATTTTTCAGGATTGAGACTTCATCTTGATGGACTTTTCCTGTGATGAATATGAAATGCCCTTTTCATCTCTTTTGATTGATTTTTGGTTGAAGTCTAATTTGTTAGATTGCCACACCAGCTTGTTTCTTGGGCCCTTTTGATTGGAAAATCTTTTCCCAACCCTTTACTCTGAGGTAATGTCTGTCTTTGAAATTGAGGTGTGTTTCTTATATACAGCAGAAGGATGGATTTTGTCTTCATATCCATTTTGGTAGCCTTGTGTTTTTATGGTCAGGTTAAGACCATTGAAATTGAGGGATATTAATATCCATTGATTGTTGTTACTTTTTGGTTTTGGATTTATTGTTGGTGGTATCATTGTGTGTGTATTTCACCCTCCTGTTTCTTTTCATGTTTGGTAAAATTGGATCATCTATTGCCTATGTTTTTGTGAGTGTAGTTATCTTCGTTGGGTTGGAGTTTTCCTTCCAGAACTTTCTGTAGTGCTGGATTTGTGGATATGTATTATTAAGTCTGCTTTTGTCATGTTTCGGTAAGCTGTTACTGTGGGTTTCACCCGCCTGGTCTGGACCCCTTTTCTCATCACTTGTTCTTCTCTGTAACTGGAATCCAGTTCAGTTCAGTAATTAGTTGTGTGTGTCTGCATCTATTTCCACCAGCTGCTGGATGACGTATAAGACAGTCATCAATCTCATTACCAGTGGAGAGAATTTAAGGTAGCATCTCCTCTGATGCTTAGATTGTTATTTGGCTTCATCTTTGTAGATCTCCAGACCTTTCCCTAGTGCCTGATTTTTCTGTAAAACTAAAATGTCTCGCTCTATTATGGTATCTCCTTTTTTGTTTTCTTCTATTCTTCCCTCGACTCAAACATTACGCTCCCTCATATCATCCTCACCCCTCCTCTTCTCCCTTCTCATTCTCTTAGCTACCTTCCCTGTTCTCCCTTGCTCCCAGTTTGCTCAGGAGTTCTTGTCCCTTTCCCCTTCTACAAGCCTCCTTGTTTACTAGCTTCTCTGGCAGTGTGGATTGTAAGCTGGTAATCCTTTACTCTATATCTAAAATCCACATATGAGTGAGTACATACCAGGTTTTTCTTTTAATGATTGGTTTACCTCACTCAGAAAGGCTTCTTCTAGTATATTGCAGTAATTCTAACCAAGCAAGTGACAGACCTGTGTGACAAGAACTTGAGTCTTCCAAAAAGGAAACTGAAGAGTATATCAAAATATTGGTGATCTCCCATTCTGATGGATCATTAGAATTAACATAGTTAAAATGGCAATCTTACCAACATCAATTTACAGATTCAACACAATTCATACCAAAACACCAACACAATTCTGTACACATCTAGAAAGAACAATACTCAACTTTGTATAGGAAAAAGAATAACCCAGGAAAACTAAAATAATGTTGTACAATAAAAGAACTTCTGGCAGAGTCAACATCCTGGATTTTGTGCTCTCCTATAGAACTATAGTAACAAAAACAACATCTTATTTGCATAAACACAGATAGTTGGTTGAATGGAATCAAATTGAAGTCCCAGAAATAAATTCATGTGTCTATGAACAACTGAGCTTGAACAAAGTGTCCAAAATTATACAATGGGAAAAAGAAAGCGTCTTCAACAAATGGTGCTGGTCTAACTATATGTTGGCATATTAGAAGATGCAAATAGATCCATATCTATCACTCTGCACAAAGCTCAAGACCAAATGGATCAAACACCTCAATATAAATCCAAATACAATGAATTTGATAGAAGAGAAAGTGGGAATAACTTTGAATTTATTGGCACAGGAGACACTTTCCTGAATAGAGAACTGGTAGCACAGACACAGATATCAACAATTAGTAAATGGGACCTCATGAAATTGAAAAACTTCATGTCAAAAGGACCAAACAGCAGCCGACAGAATGGGAAATGTTCTTTATCCACCACATATCTGACAGAGATCTGATTTCCAAATTATATAAAGAACTCAAGAAACTGGACATTAGATAACCAAATTGTCCAATTAAAAATGGGTACAGATTTAAATAGAGAATTCTCAATAGAAGAATCTCAAATGGCAAATAAACAAAGGTTCAACATCTTAGCAATCAAGGAATTATAAATCAAAAAAACTATGAGATTCTATCTTACACCTGTCAGAATTGCTAATATCAAAATCACAAAGTGATAGCATATGATGGAGAGGATGTGGAGCAAACGGAACACTCCTTTAATACTGGTGGGAGTACAATCTTGTAAGTCTGTTTGGAAATCAATATGGCAGTTTCTTAGAAAATTGGAAATCAATATAACTCAAGACAGAGATACACCATTCTTGTTCATATAACTAAAGGGTGCTCAATCATACCACAAGGATACTTGTTAAACTATGCTCATAGCAGTTTTATTCATAATATCTGAAATCTGGAAACAACATAGATGCCCCTCAAAGGTAGAGTGGATAAGGAAAATATAGAACATTTACATTCAGTGGTTACAAATGGTGACACCATGAAATTTTCTGGCAAATGGGTGTAAATAGAAAAGAAATCATGCATTGGGTAACTCATACACAGAGAGACAGACATAGTATGTACTCATTTAAAGTGGATATTACCTGTAAAGGATAATGATGCTATAATCCACAGCCTTAGAAAGGTTAGGTAACAAGGAAGGTCCAAGAAGGGACTTCTGCATCTCCCTGTGATGACAAAATAATACAGATCTCATGGGTGAACTAGGGGATGGGAATGGGAACATGACAGATTGGGTTGGGTGGGTAGATGGAGGGGCAAGGTACTGAAAGTGAGGTTTTGAATGGTGGGAGTTTCAGGGACAGGTATCTACAAGAATGACGCGAGGTAAGACTCCTAGAAACAGTGGATTTGTAGCCTGAACAGGTCATCTCCTCTGTTTAGGCAAGATTTTCAGGGGAGGGATTGGTATACTAACCAGCTCCAAAACCTTTGACCTACAGTCTACCCTGCCTGTGGGATGTGCAGAGGTAAGTGTGGCACAGATTTGTGGAAGTGGCCAGCCAATGACTGGTCCAGCTTGAAGCCCTTGCCAGTGGAGTGAACCCATCTCTAACATTGCCTGAAGTGCTAAGACCCAGGGGCTGGATGACCCAGAGATCAAGTATAGAACCAAGCATGACTGAAGAAAAACAACAATCTCAATATACTAATGTCTAACGATATTCTGCTATACAAATAGATTGTGACTTGCTCAATATTGGCATCATAAATTTTTCATCTGTATCTGATGGAAGGAGATGCAGAGACCCACATCCAAAAAGTGGGTTTAGCTTGAGCAATCCTGCTGAAGAGAGGGAGAAAAGACTGTAGGAGGCAGAGGAGTCAAAGATATCACAAGAAAACCCAGAGAAACAAATAACCTTGGATCACAGGAGCTCACAGAGTCTGAACTGACAACCCAGAAGCCTTCATGGGACCAAACTAGCCTCTAGCCTCTCCGTCTCTCTTTCTCTCTCTCTCTCTTTTAGAAACCCATTCTTCATACTGTGTTGCCTTGCCCAGTCTTAATTCAACTGGAGATGCTTAATCTTACTGCAACTTGATATACCATGCTTTGTTGATACCCACGGGAGGCCTGAACTTTTTTAACAGAATTAGAGGAGAGGATGAGGGATGGGCTGGATGGAAGGAATGGGATGAGGGTAGGGAGTGAAAACTGTGATAGGGATGTAAAATAAATTAATACACTTATTATTTTTTTAAAAGACATGAATCCTTCCAGATTAACTGGAAAATCAATTTGACTATGTGTCCTAAAAGAAATTGTGTTGTTATGGAGAGTTATGTATAAGGAAGGGATAAGATATATTCATTTTTTTCATTTTTTATTTTTTGATTTGATTTTACATTCCAAACACACTTATCATTCCCACTCTTCCTCCCAACACCCTCACCTAATCCCACCATCCTCACCCACACAGCTCACCCCCAGTCCATTCCTTCTCAAGGGTAAGGGCTCCCATCAGGAGTCAACATATTTTGGTGCAATAGGTTGGGGCAGGGCCCAGCCCCTGTCCCATGTATTTAAACTGAGCATGGTATTCTAGCATAGGGAATGGTCTCCAACAAACTATCTCAGATACTGAGATTAAATCCTGATCCTACTATGACTGAGCATGGCACCTCTCACTAAGGAATGGGCTTCAACAAGCTAGCTCAAGAACCAGATTTGTATAGTGGCCCTACTTCCATGGTCCTCTCTGATATTTCAAGCTTCACAAATGTCTCCCACATATGGAGGACCTAGTTTGGTCCCCTAGAATCTCCATAGTTGTAGCTCTAGTGTTTGAGTTTCCAAAAGCTTGGTTCAGCTGTTTCTGTAAATTTCTCCATTATGATCATGACCTCCACCTCCCATGCTCATATGTTCCATTCCCTGTCACTTCACATGGATTATGGGAGCTTATATTTTGAAAAAGATTAAAAAAGATCAAAAAAGTCTTGCTGAAATTTGAAACTCACAAAATTACTACATTTTTGACTAAATGAAAACATTTAGTGTCTATAAAAGAGTTTTTAATACTGGAAATAAACCTGATAAACTTTTATAGCACAGACACACAAATAGGAAGTATAAACATATACAGTGACAACACCTTTAATCTTTAAATTGTAAAATTTATTACTGATACCTGTTCTTATATTAAGAATTCTTTGTACTCTCTATTTATGAAATCCCCATATCTTGACTAGTATGATTTATATTAGGCACACAAAAAGTCCCTTTATCTAATTCAGTGTTAGAGAAAATCTCATATTCCAAACTCAAAATATAATATTAGCATTTTACAGTGTACTGATATTTGGTGGTAACTACTGTAAATCAATAATAAGTTTTCCCTGGAAAATTTTCATCATTTCTGAGTCAATTTATTTATCTGCTATGCTTCTGATTTCTCAGCCTTCTGCATGTTGGATATGTTCATCTGCAGTAGCTGAATGTCATTATTTAGGACATATGCCTTCAGGGGTACTTAAAATAATTTATTCTCCAGATGTATTTTTTATGTTCCTTGGGAAAGTTGAGTATCTGTTTAAGAGATGACAAGATTAGTAGCAAAGATTTTCCAGCTCAATAGCTAAAGGAAAATAAAAACATGTTCCCAGAGCAATGTCTGTCATCACTTTGTCTACCATGGAATCAAGTTTACAGAGTATATCTATGATGTTGATAGGAGTGCCCTGACATCTGAGAAAGAAGAAAGTTGACACCATAGGCCTCTGTCACACAGAAGTAAATTTTCTATAACTTACATGAAAAATTTGAGATTATTACATTATATACCTATGAACAATGGAAAAGTTGATTTGATCCCTCACAATCAGATAGTTGTAATCTTCCTACCAAGGGATGATTTTTGTGTAACAATGTATAAACATGAAGACTAAACTTCCCAAATAATTCCTTGTATCTTTGTGGGAATTCTTCCTATAGACCACTTTGTCAGTTTCTGGAGTTTTCACAGCAGGGCTATCACTCTTTAACCTTGACCAATCAGTAGTACATTTTATGGGATAAATACTATCAGACTACAAATTTTAGATGCATTGAAACACAGTGAATAAAGCCCACATTTGGAGACTGGTCTGAAGTCGGTAGCTACTTGACATTGACAACCTGCTTTTCAAAACTTTTTAGTTGTTTCACTTTAAGTGTTTAAAAATGAATATCCATGGATTTGCTATATATTTTGAACTGTGAGAATATGTAAAATGTATATAATGGGTCTTAAATGTGAACATAAAGTATTTTTTCAGTAAGATTTTATACTGGTACATCCTTATTCTAATTCCATTATGTCTCTGACAGGGCTCAGAAATACACATTCAACAAACTCTTTGCATTTCTGATCTTAGAACAATACCATTTCTATCATCCATCACTCAATGGAAATGAATAATTATCCTATCATTTTAATGTATACAGGACTCAAACATGAGCATGCTATTTCAGAATCTTGAAAAGCTATGTGATTACCCAGCTGTGCATGAGCATGATCACTGCTTGAATATTTTTATTACAAAGAAATGACTTAGGAATTGTGCTTTTCTATATCAAGATTCTAAGTTCACAGAAACACAAATTGCCCTGGAGAGATAGGTCTCCACTGCCTCTTTGTGTGTCCCTCAAATTGTGCTCTCTTTGAAGATATAACCTTTCAGATTTCCATTCCTTGGTGCCAGTTGTGGGAGAAAGGTTAGACTCTCTTTCAGTAATTGAAGGCATTGATGTGCCTTTCTCCTCTAAATTTACACAAAGAAGTGCATATATGTCAGCAAGTGTCAGGGCTTGTGCCTGTAAGTACAATCTTGTCTCTGAACAGTTCAAACATCTAACACTCTCTCTTCTTTAAGAAGCTCAGCAAAATTTTGTTGAGCATAGGTCTTATTCTTTTATCTCTCAGTTATAAGTGAAAGAAGAGATTGAATCATTGGATATGAGACAATCAAAATCATAATTATAATCAAAATTTGATTATTCAAAGGTACTCATTAAATGCAATGTGAAGAAAAGTATCTCTTACATACTATATCCTTCTGTCTTCTATTATGTACTATATTCTCCATTTAAATTTTGTTTGGCTTTACTATATGATGAAACATCTATGTTTATCAGTTTAACTCATAAAAATCTACATTTTACAAAAGAAAAAAAAAGAATCTAGGGCCATGATTGATGTAATAGTCATGAGAAAGAAATTTCAGAGTATAACTATGGCCAGCATTTAAACTGTCTTAATGGATTTAGTGGAATACATGTGTACACAAACTAAAACTTGTATTTTGTGTTATATATATATATCACAAGCTTATTTTATGTTAATGGCAACTTATTAAAATATTTGAAAATTTAATGAAATTCTATATAACCAATGATACCTAGTACTAGCAGAATACAATTTGTCTATATTTGTTTATCTGAAAAGCACATTTCTTCCCACTAAAATGTATACCAAAACAAGTGTAGAAGCAATGATGTAAATGCAGTTTTGTTTAACTTAGGATAAGCTCACATCCTATTGCTATGAAAATAAGGACAAATAAAGCCCAAACTTAATTACTTTTACTTCTTATTAGTCATGCTAGTCTACTATGTAATCCATTAGCAGATGCAGCGATACTGGTATTGTCTAAAGTTCATTCCCATTGAGATCTCATAGTTTACTTAGAGACAATTGTTAGCCCTAGAAGACTGGGAAGACCATTAAAGAGTACAGAAAAATAGTCCAAACTCCAAAACTCTAAGTTGTAACCCCTTAGTACTCAGTTTATATCTTCTCAAAATTTATCCTCCCTCCCACATAATATGCAATAGTGTCCAAAAAGTATGTTTAGATTAAATGAGTGGATAAGCAATCAATTCTAAAAACATAAATCTAAATACCTTCTCTACCATTACATTTATATTTGAAATTAGAATGCTTTAGATGCAGTATAATATTTTCTTGGTAAAAGGCAGGAAGGAACATTTAAATTAAGTGTAGAGATAATATAAAGATTTCAATTATTAATTATATGGGGGGAAAAGCCTTGTGAACACAGATAAGCAACAGAGAAGCCAGTGAAGTTAAACACACCATTTACCTCTTTGATGGAATGAGACACATAACTGCTCTTCCTCAAATTCTAGGAATGATGTAGTTTTATACCTCGTCATCCTTTGCTGTCTGATGAGACAGTCTTCACCTGTATTTCAAAGAATTTATGCTTTCCCTTATCCCAGACCATTCCCCCTAAATGTTGAACACCATTTTGAAACTCTAAACCCCACTCTTACAAGTGATATCACTTGTGGTTTACAACAGTTTATGTTGAGTTAAATTATCTTAGGGCCAGGACAATCCTGATTTGCGCAAGCACTATATTTAACTCAGTCAAACTCCCTAGACCCTAAATCGTGGGCACTGTATTTGAGACAACAGTATCCACTCTTGTGAAAGAAGCCCAATGTACTTTGTAAAAAAAAAAAATCTCAATGTAAGTATGTCTTGTATTGTTGTGCACGTAGGTTGAGTTGTTATATGCATACCTTTTCCCACAAAATTATGCTGCCCTTGAATATCACTAAAGTAAAATGATCCAGGCCAGACTGGAAGTCTTGGTCCATCTGGTTGTAATAAAATCAGGTTGATTTTCATTCTTGTCTATTAATGAATCATTCGTCTCTGCCTGTTTTAAAGCCTGAAGGGGAATCACTGCAAAAATGTTTCCCTTATGACCTTAGATAGCATAAGTTACATTATAAACACCTCTACTCTGTATTTGCATATTTGCATTATACTCCTACCTTAGTAAACACAATAATATCACATTAGCTTAATTAAGTTTTCTCTTCTCATTTCCTGATAAAGCTCCATGGTCCCAAGTCCTCAAAAATTTGCACTTTCCTATTTGGAGAAATTCACAATTAGTTATTTTCCATATTTTTTGAGGAATAATGGAAGTTTTAGATACTAGCTATAATATACATTATGAAACATGAGTCAATTAAATTATAACATATGCCAATGAAACTCCTAAGAATTTTTTCTTTGCTGCTGCAGTTAAAACTGTCACTTTAAAATAAAAGCAGTTCATTTTCTTCATTATTGACAGAGATTACAGAACAAGAAACTCTACCCTTTTCAGTAACTGGCCCAATTATTTTTCTTGCTATTACTTTTTCCAGTAATACCATGTTTGTTTGAATTCATAAACAATAAGAATTCACTCAGGTTGAGGCTACAAAGCTATTAACATGTAAAGCCTCCCCCATAGCAGACAAGTTTAATCAGCATAATATGCAAAATGAGGCATATAATTGTTCCTTTGCATTGTGCAGCAATATAATTTATTACTTGAAATACCTAAAATGAGCAAATGCACTTCTGAAGCAGTAGAACATGGAATGTGCATGCAGCACGACCCATTAATTTTTGAGATCATATTAGAAGAATGAGTGTGTTTAGAGGTCTTGAGTAGAAAACATAGAGAAAGTGAAGGATATTATACAAAAAATAACAAAAATGTAACAGGAAAAAATTTCATGTAAAAATCATGAAATTTTGTACCTTTTTCTTTTCTTTTTTGCCCTAGGGATATTTTCTCATCCTATGAGTTCTTCTGTTTTAAATACATAATTAAGATGTAGTTTGTACTTTTGATAGCATTTTAAACAGCAAATGTAATTAGATCATTGAAATCCATACAGTTAACTCAAGTTTTTGAAGTATGTTTTCTTTGACATATCTATGTAGTTTCTTTTGCCAATTTTTCTGCAGTACAGTTCTTTTCAATTTAATGAACTCTTATCAGTACTTAGTGTGCATAACAAGATCTTGTTTTTCTCTCATTGATTTTTTTACATAAACATCAGGATACAGCTAGGCATATATATTTATTATCATGCTTACATACATATAGTATGTGATATAATTTGGTTTGTTTTCTCATCAGACTTCATTGTAACTCCTGCCATAAACCTTTTCCAAGGTTAAAACCAATCCAAAGATAATTCAGTATTAGTTGTAAAAGGACAGGATGATATAATGTGAAAAAGAGACCACAGAGATAACTTCCAATTAAATGAGAAAGAGAAAGGGAGGGAAATGATGACAAGAAATAATTATTTCAGAAAAAAATAATTTTTGGTCTTCCAAGAGTGTTTAATACAGTACCCTGAATAAGGTGTCACCAACTGGCCAACGGAAGATGTGCAAAAGGAGTTAGAGAGGCTATGTGATGTCATTTGCAAATAAGCTGAGAAAAAAGTAATTACAACTGAGCATGACAAATGGACCAGTGCAACTGAGAATATAAAACATAAAATAAACCAGGCCAGTCTTCCTTCCCTTTCGGTCCCCTTAATCCATAACGAGCTCCATTCACCCAGATATCTCTGGACCTTCGCCTGCTTGTGGGAGACACGCCCAGGCAGGGAGGAGCTCCCTGAATCTATAAACACACCACTCTTCCTTCTGGTTCTGCCAACCTGACCCCAAGGAGGCCTAACTCCTTCAGAATGAGGAGATTACCAGGAGAGGCAAGACCATCCAGAGCTGCGGACATTGAATCCCTGGTCCACACACACCACTGGGTCACAAGAGGAGCTAGAGATACCACCTGCACCCACTGGAAGAAGATATGGGAAGAAGACAGAATAAGAACTCACTCAACAACAGAAAGACCAATATGACACCACCAGAATCTAGGGACTCCACACCAGCAAGATCTGAAAAGTCCAACACAGAGCATGAAGAAGAGATGGACCTCAAAAATTATCTCGGCAAGATGATAGAGAACATTAGAGAGGAAATAAGAAAATCCCTTAAAGAAATAGAAGAAAAAGCAAGCAAAAAAATTACACGAAATGGAGGAAAAGACAAACCAAAAAATTAAGAATAAACAAATCTCTTGAAGAATCTAAAGAAACCCAAGACAAAACAACCAAACAAGTGAAGAAAGCTCTTGAAACAGTTCAAAGCATGAAAGCTGAAATAGACACAACAAACAAAACACAGAATGAGACAAAGCTGGAAGTGGAAAGGCTGGATAAATGATCAGGAATTAAAGATGTGTGTATAACTAATAGAATTCAAAAGATGGAAGAGATAATCTCAGCTATTGAAGACTCACTAGAGGATATACATTCATCAACCAAAGTAAACCTCAAGTCCAACAAATCCCTAACACAAAATATCCAGGAAATATGGGACACCATGAAAAGACCAGACCTAAGAATAATAGGTATAGAAGAAGGCGAAGAAACCCAACTCAAAGGTACAGAAAACATATTCACCAAAATCATAGAAGAAAACTTCCCCAACCTACAGAAGGATATGCCTGTGAAAGAAAAAGAAGCTTACAGAACACCTAACAGACTGGACCACAAAAAGAAGTGTCCCCCCCGCCCCCCAACACATAATAATCAAAACACCAAATATACAGAATAAATAGAAAATATTAAGAACAGCAAAGGAAAAAGGCCAAGTAACATATAAAGGCAAACCAATCAGAATCACACCCGACTTCTCAATGGAAACTCTGAAAGCCAGAAGGTCTTGGATAGATGCCATAAAAGCATTAAGGGAGCATGGATATAAACTCAGACTACTGTACCCAGCAAAAATTCCAATCACTATAGTTGGAGAAAACAAGATACTCCATGACAAAATCAGATTTAAACAATACATATCCACAAACCAGCACTACAGAAGGTGCTGGAAGGAAAACTCCAACCCAACGAAGATAACTACACTCACAAAAACACAGGCAATAGATAATCTAATTTTACCAAACACAAAAAGAAACAGGAGTACGAAATCCACACACAATGACACCAACAAAAATAAATCCAAAACAAACAAGAACCAACAAACAATGGACATTAATATCCCTAAATGTCAATGGTCTTAACTTACCTATAAAACGATATAGGCTAAGAGAATGGATACAAGACAGAATCCATCCTTCTGCTGTTTACAAGAAACACTCCTCAACTTCAAAGACAGGCATTACCTCAGAGTAAAAGGATGGGAAAAGATTTCACAATCAAATGGTCCCAAGAAACAAGCTGGTGTAGCAATCCTAATATCCAACAAATTAGGCTTCAAACTAAAATCAATCAAAAGAGATGAAGAAGGGAATTTCATACTCATCACAGGAAAAGTCCATTAAGATGAATACTCAATCCTGAACATCTATGCCCCAAATACAAAGGCACCCACATTTGTAAAAGAAAGATTAATAAAGGTCAAACCACACATAAAACTACACACATTTACAGTAGGAGACTTGAACAGCCCCCTTACACCACGAGACAGGACCACCAGACAGAAGGTTAACAAAGAAACAAATGATCTGACAGAAGTTATGACCCAACTGGGTTTAACAGATATCTATAGAACATTCCATCCAAAGACAAAAGAATATACCTTCTTCTCAGTGCCACATGGAACCTTCTCTAAAATTGACCACATAGTTGGCATCAAAGCAAACAGCCACAGTTTCAAAAGAATTGAAATAACCCCCTATATCTTATAAGATCACAATGCATTAAAGCTAGAATTCAACAGCAATACAAATTGCAGACAACCAACATATTTGTGGAAAAAGAATAACACAAATTGCACCATTCCTGGGTTGAGGAAGAAAGAAAAAAAGAAATTAAAGACTTCCTAGAATTTAATGAGAATGTAGACACAACATACCCAAACTTATGGGACACTCTGAAAGCAGTGCTAAGAGGAAAGTTCAAAGCACGAAGTGCCCACAAGAAGAAACTGGAGAAAAGTCACGTTAGAGAATTGACAGAACAACTGAAAGCTTTAGAGTAAAAAGAAGCAAACTCACCAAGGAGGTGTAGACACCAGGAAATGTTCAACCTGAGGGCTGAAATCAATAAAGTAGAAACTAGGAAAACAGTACAAAGAATCAATGAAACAAAAAGTTGTTTCTTGGAGAAGATCAACAAGATAGACAAACCTCTAGACAAACTTACCAAAAGGCAGAGAGAGAGCATACTAATTAACAAAATCAGAAATGAAAAGGGGGATATAACAACAGATAATCTTCAGGTCATACTTTGAAAACCTGTACTCCACAAAATTTGAAAATCTAAAGGAAATGGACAGTTTTCTGGATAGATAACAATTAACAAAATTAAACCAAGAACAGATAAGCAGTTTAAATCGACATATAACCACTAATGTAGTAGAAGCAGTCATCAAAAGCCTCCCAACCAAAAAAAGCCCAGGGACAGATGGCTTCACTACAGAATTCTACCAGAAATTCAAACAAGAGCTAATTCTAGTACTCTTCAAATTGTTCCACACAATAGAAGCATATGGGATATTGCCAAACTCTTTCTGTGAGGCTACAATCACTTTGATACCCCAGCCACACAAAGACCTGACTAAGAAAGAGAACTACAGTCTGATATCCCTCATGAACATCGATGCTAAAATACTCAATAAAATATTGGTGAACCGAATCCAAGAACATATCAGAAAAATCATCCACCAAGATCCAGTAGGCTTCATCCCAGGGATGAAAGGATGGTTCAACATATGAAAATCTATCAATGCAATCCATCATATAAACAAACTGAAAAAGAATAACCACATGATCATCTTACTAGACACTGAAAAAGCCTTTGACAAAATCCAACATCCATTCATGATAAAGATCTTGGAGAGAACAGGAATAACAGGAACATATCTAAACATGATAAACGCAATATACACCAAACCAATAGCCAACATCAAACTAAATGGAGAGAAACGTAAAACGTTTCTTCTAAAACCAGGAACAAGACAAGGCTGTCCACTCTCTCCACATGTCTTCAAAATTATACTTGAAGTCCTAGCTAGAGCAATAAGACAAAAAAGGGGGATCAAAGTGATACAAATTGGAAAGGAAGAAGTCAAACTTTCACTATTTGCAGATGACACAATAGTCTACATTAGTGACTCGAAAAACTCTACCAGGGAACTCCTACAGTTGACAAACACCTTCAGCAAAGTAGCAGGATACAAAGCTAACTCAAATTATCAGTTGCCCTACTATATAATGATGATAAATCCAATGAGAAAGAAATCAGGGAAATATCACCTTTCACAATATCCACAAGCAACATAAAATATCTTGGGGTAACACTAACCAAAAAAGTGAAAGACCTGTACAATAAGAACTTTGAGACTTTAAAGAAAGTATTTAAAGAAGATACCAGAAAATGGAAAGATGTCCCATGCTCTTGGATAGGTAGAATCAACATAGTAAAAATGGCAATCCTGCCAAAAGCAATCTACATGTTCAATGCAATTCCCATCAAAATCCCAACACAGTTTTTCACAGACTTTGAAAGAAAAATACTAAACTTTATATGGAAAAATATAAAATCCAGGATAGCCAAAACAACTCTTTACAATAAAGGATCTTCTGGAGGCATCAACATCCCTGACTTCAAGCTCTACTATAGAGCCATAGTTCTGAAAACATCTTTGTATTAGCACAAAAATAGATAGAAAGACCAATGGAATTGAATTGAAAACCCTGATATTGACCCACGCACCTACGAATACCTTATTTTTGACAAAGGTGCTAAATCTATAAATGAAAAAAGATAGTATCTTCAACAAATGGTGCTGACACAATTGGATTCAGATATGCAGAAGATTGCAGATAGATCCATACCTGTCACTGTGCACAAAACTTAAGTGCAAATGGATCAAAGATCTCAGCAGAAATCCAGCCACACTGAATCTTCTAGAAGAGAAAGTGGGAATTACCCTTGAACAAATTGGCACAGGGACCGTTTCCTGAACATTACACCATTAGCATGGACATTCAGGTCTGCAATTAATAAATGAGACCTCCTGAAACTGAGAAGCTTCTGCAAGGTAAAGGATACAGTCACTAAGACAAAACAGCCACCCACAGAATGGGAAAAGATCTTTACCTATCCCCCATCTGACAGAGGGCTGATTTCCAATATATATAAGGAGCTCAAGAAGCTAGCCACCAAAACACCAAACAATGAAAGTAAAAAGTGGGGTGCAGAACTAAATAGAGAATTCTCAACAGAGGAATCTGAAATGGCTGAAAGACATTTAAGAAAGTGCTCAAAATCCTTGACCATCAGAGAAATGCAACTCAAAACAACCCTGAGATACCACCTCACACCTGTCAGAATGGCTAAAATCGAAACTACCGATGACAATCTATGCTGGAGAGGATGTGGAGAAAAAGGAACACTCCTCCATTGC
This sequence comes from Cricetulus griseus, assembly GCF_003668045.3. NCBI lineage: Eukaryota > Metazoa > Chordata > Mammalia > Rodentia > Cricetidae > Cricetulus > Cricetulus griseus. Next base: position 87,447,056 of record NC_048604.1, read on the forward strand.
TGGTGGGAGTTTGAACTTGTAAGATCACTCTGGAAATCAGTATGGCGGTTGCTCAGAAAAATGGGAATCAGTCTACCTCAAGATTCAACCATTCCTCTCTTGTGTATATACCCAACATATGTTCATACAACAAGGACATATGTTCAACCATGTTCATAGCAGCATTGTTTGTAATAGCCAGAACCTGGAAGCAACCTAAATACCCCTCAACTGAAGAATGGATAGAGAAAATGTGGTACATTTATACAATGGGGTACATACAACTCAGCAGAAAAAAGCAATGGAATCTTGAAATTCACAGGCAAATGGATGGAACTAGAAGAAACCATCCTGAGTGAGGTAACCCAGTCACATAAAGACAAACATTGTATGTACTCACTAATATATGAATTTTAGACATAGAGCAAAGGATTACCAGCCTATAATCCTCTTCACCAAAGAAACTAGGAATGGTGAATGACACTTAGGGATAAATGGACCCCAGGAATGGGAAGCGGCCTGAACTTCTTAGCTAATTGGGAACATGAGGGTAGGAGAGAGGGAGTTGCCACAATAAGAACAAGAGAAGAGGAGTAGAGGAGAGAAAATGAAGGAGCAGAAATATTGAGTTGGGAGAACAATAGAGAAGAGAGAGCAGGATGAGAGATACCATAATAGAGGGAGGCACTATTATAGGTCCGAGAAGAGATCTAGATCTAGGGAGTTCTCTAGAGACCTACAAGGTTGACACGATCTGACAATCCTGGCAATGGTGGAGAGGATAATCTAAAAGCCCTTCCCCTAAAATGAGATTGATGACTACTCTTTATGCCATCCTAGAGCCCTCATCCAGTGGCTGATGGAAGCAGAGACAGACATCCACAGATATACACTGAGCTGGAATCTGCAGTTTAGTTGCAGCGAGGGAGGAATGAAGATCAAAGGGGTCTGTACCAGGTTGGAGAAACCCACAGAAACAGTTGGCCTGAACAAGGGAGAGCACATCGAATCCAGATGCTGTCTGGGAGACCATTACAAGGCTTATCCAGACCCCTGAACATGGATGTCAATAAGGAGGCCTCTGCACTCCAGGGAGCCTCTGGAAGTGAATTAGTATATTTCCCTGGTGTAAGAAGGGACTTTGAGAGCCCATCCCACGTTTAGGGATACACTCTGGCCCTGGACACATGGGGAGGGCTCAGCCGCAGCACAGGAAGATTTGGTGGACTTTGCAGAGTCCCGTTGAGGGCCCTACCATGCATGGGGAGTGGTGGGTGAATGGGGTGTGGCATAGGTTGGGGGTTTGGGAAGAGGGATGGGGGTGAGGGGAGGGAGAGGGAGAAGGGACTCACATGTGAAACAAGCTTGTTCCCTAACTTGAACTAATATTTTTTTTTTAAAAAAAAAAAGGCTAAATTGTCCTCCACATGGAACACACTGAAGGGTCCTGATAGACTTTCTCTAGCTCAAGCCTAATCTGAGATAGAAATATGTTTTGTCATTTCTCTGTTTTCTTCCAGAACTATTTCCTCTTTAGATATACAATCTAATCCACTGTGATCACAGTTGATATTGGGCTGAGATGAAGCCAGCGTTAAAGTTTGTTGCTGTAAAGCTCGTTTTATTTATACAAAAGTTATTTGAGTTGGCAGGGACAACAAGCAGCTGAGTTAAAGGGACCTGTCTGAGAAATTCATGTGGGAGCCTTCTGTTGGTTGCCCTTTACCTTTCAACATCAAAGCAGCACTTGTCTAGACTAAGGGGTGCCACAGAAAACTGCATTAGAGACTGTATCTAATCCCAGGTGAAAGGACCATGAGAAATTCTAAACTTCTGTGAAAATAAGCTATGTTTAAGGGAATCAAGTGACATAAAGGAAGCGAAATATGCCCCACTGGAGAATGCCTTGTCACAGTTGCAACATTTTATGCTCTAGTATTCATTTTTCACTTTAATTTCAAGAGAGTAAGAGCTTTGTTGTAAACCTGAGATTTCTCTGCAAATCTTGCTTTTCCCCTAGATTCTAGGTTTTTTTTACAACACTAAATAACATATTCTAAAGCCTGGTATTGGTTAAAATGCAGTTTAGTGTTTCATAAAATTAATAATGTTTAAAACATAACATATTTTATCTTATATCCCCTAAAAACATTGTCCTCTGGAAATTCGAATCACAGGTTTGAAAATATTAATTTTAGGCTATACCTGGTACATATTTTATAGGAGTATTTTATGTATAATTATAAAATGTATAACATGTGATATATGATGTAAAAGACATTCATAGATGTTCATACATGATGTACATGCTTATAGTTATTTACTATAATTTATTTATTCATGCATATATATACAGATAATTATACACAAACTTTTAATTTTTTGTGAAAATAGAACTCTAATGAGACTCCCTTAGAGTAGTAGAAATTCCACTCTGTAATATCAATAAACACTTAAATCATGAATTTTGTAACAAGAGAACAAGATTCATAAGAGTATTATTAAAACAATATACAAATTTGTAAAATAAACTGCTCTTATTCATATAATCATAGTAATATTTGTAACAGCAATAGGGACATATGCAATTCTCCCTTTTAAAAAGAGTACAGTGGCATGACTCTTTTGTGTTTATTTTTCATATTAATTTTCACATTATTAAGTAGAAGAACAATGACACACTGGGCGCAGTGACTCAGACCTGCCTACCTCACTCTTGGTAGGCTAAGACAGAAAGTTTTCCATGGGTTACTGTCAGTTTTGAGTCATCCTGAGCTACAAAGTGAGATCCTATCTCAATCAAAGCAAGAAGAATACATTAAGGAATGGTAAAACATTATTTGTCCATTACAGATTCTCATAAAACTTGTTCATTGAAGGTACAGTCTGCTCTTTTACAGTTGCCTTAACATTTATGATCAATTTTAATCTTCATTTTAAATGTCAGAACCTGCAAAGTGTCTTAAAAAGAAAAGGGTTTATATACTGTACAGAAATATAATGTGTATTCTCATTCTTGGAGTCAGAAAAATAAATGGAGAAATCAAACATTCACTAATAAACATGTAAGGTTAGAATCAAATTGATTAAGAATACTGTGTTACAAGAAAGCTACCAGAGAAAGGGGGGAAAGTCATCAAAATATGATCTTATTATTTGAGTTCCTCTAAGATGATAAATTCTGCATGACAAGTAACAAAAGAATGTCAATTAACCAAGATACTGATTAGAGCTAGATAGATGTGGAGAAACTTAAACACACTATCAAAAATACTATTCCAGTCCTTGAATATCTCATGCTCTCATGCTTATCAAGAATATATATATATATATATATCTTTAGTGCTGGAATTAAAGGCATGGTAGTTCCAATTTTTAAGAAAACACAGTACTGATTTCCATAGTATATTAACTATTTTGCATGACCACTAAAAATGTATAACTGTTGCCTTTTCCCAAATACTTTAAACGCATTCATTCTTTTTGTTTGTTTGGTTTGGTTGTTGTTTTTGTTTCTTTGTTTTAAGGAGAGCAAATCTGACTTGGCAGAGATAGAATATCAAAGAAGGTTTACTTTGCATTACCTTGATGACTAACAATGTTGAACACCTTTTCAAACATCTATTGTTCATCAGTATTTCTTCTTTTGATGCTTAACTTTTGAAGTTATTTATATATTGTTGATATCAATCCCTTCCTGGTATATGCTTATCAGAAATATTTTCTCGTTCTACATGTCATCTCTTCACTATGGTAATTGTTTGATTTTCTCTGTGTGAATTTTTAATTTGTTACAATTTCTGTTTCAGATAAGTAATGAGTCCAGAAACGTGAATTGGATCCATTGCACGGATTATCCTAAGTATCTTGTACATGAAACTGTGAAGATGAAGCATGATAGGCAATGAAGACTTGGCAGGCTATTTTAGACATTAGAAATATAAGATTTTTTGATAAAAGTTGCAGACACCAAGTAAGACAAGCTCAAACTAGAGTACCTGTATTATGAAGGTAACAAGACTGCAAAGGTGCATCTATAGGCCTGTTGAAACCCAGATTATATCATTGTATAAGTTTAATTGTATACAAGAACATAGAAAGGCTTTGGTGTTTTACCTGTTGAGCTTTGATCTTGCTTTAGTCTGAACTTCCTTTAATGTATAACTAAGTCCACACAGTTCCTATCCATTTTATTCAAGACTTTACTCTTGGCATGGGAATGCTTATCTCCTGTCATTTCGTATAATACACTTGTAACTTCCTTTGATCCATCAAATAACAATGAATATTTAAATCAATATATGCTTTATCAGATTTTAAAACATCTCAAATCTTTCATCTTTTTGTAGAAAATATATACTATATAAACATTTAAATACAGAAAATGTAAACTATTTTAACTATTTTAAATATATACTGCAATGTAAATAAGTACAGCTATTGTTACTGTTATGCTTCCAGACACTTTTTCAGTTTCCCAAACTTAAACTTTGTACCCATCAAACAATAATTCTCCATTGTCTTCCTAACAGCCCTTGGCACTACCTTTATTCTACAAATTTGCCTACTCTGTGGATGTCATATAAGTGGAATCACACACTGAATACTTTCTTATATATCTAGATAACATTTTACATACTATTTTTAAAGTTAATCCACGTTATATTATTTATATGAATTTATTTCCCATTTATGGAAGAATAACATCCACATTCATATGTATAGATGTATAAATATACATACATTTATACATACTTGACTTTGCCAACTGGGATCTGAAATTCTAAAATCCAGTTATACATAGATTTTGCATTTAGATTTACAATAATTTGAAAAAGTAGAAAATATTGTATCTTTCAAATAAAAGTTTAGATTCACCATGGTAGTATATAATGTATACAATTAATAATCTATATTTTGATTCTAATTTATATACAAAATCTATTATCAAGCAGTCCCCAGTAACCAGCAAGCAGGTGAGAAACCTTTCTCCAGGCTGCATTATGATCATCAAAACCCAGTGGTGCCAAGACACACCCAGCTGCCCACACCCACAAACATGGTCAACATTTCCATGAATACCCTTCCCCCGAAACACAAGAAGACAACAGAGGCACAGACACAATGCATACCAGTTGGAAGAACAGGTGAGTGACTGGCCTCCCAGCTGAACTGCTCCAAGGACCAGATCCTAAACTCCAGGGCATATGCCATGCCCCTCCCACTTCCATTTCAGCCTCAGAAAGGCAATTGCCCCCTGTCCCCAACTCTGATGGAACTTCACTGCTTTGGTGTGATCCCCCACAGCCAGCAAGCAGGTGAGAGACCTGCCCCCAGCCTGCACTACCACCAACACCTCCTCCCCCTGTATTTTGGTCACCCAAGAACCACTTTGTTGTGAAATTCCACAAACCTGGCCACCACATGGCCAGCCATCCCCTCAACTCCAGCAGACTACATAGACACAGGTATGAACCACTCCATTTGGAAGAACAGATGAGAAAATACCAGTGTAAGAACAACAGAAAGGGCAGTATGGTACCACAGAAACCCAGTGATCCTACCAGAGCAACACCTGAAATTTCCAAGGCAGCTGAAGCACAAGAAAAGAACTTTATAAGTAACTTTATGAAGATGATAGAAGTCCTTTAAGAGGAAATGGAAAATTCCCTTAAAGAAATTAGGAAAAGACAAACCAAAAATTAGAAGAAATCAACAAATCCCTTAAAGAAAGCCAAAAACGTCAAGAAAAACCACAGTTGAAGGATATGGTTCATGAGTTGGAAATTGAAATTGAATCACAAAGAAAACACAAACCAAGTGAATTCTGGAACTAGAAAATCTGGGTAAATGAACAGGAACTAAAGATGCTAGCATCACCAACAGAATAAAACAGATGGAAGAGAGAATCTTAGACATTGAAGATACTATAAAGGAAATAGATTCATTGGTAAAAGAAAATGTTAAATCCAATAAATTCCTAACACAAAACCTGCATGAAATCAAGGACACTATGAAAAGACTAACGCCAGTCTGAAATCAATGGAACAGAAAAAAGAGAACAATATAAAGAATCAAAGAAGCAAAGAATTAATTAGTTGAAAAAATCAACAAGGTAAAAAATCCTTATCAAGAAAGTAGAGAAACTGAATATCCAGATTAACAAAATCAGAAATGAAAAGGGGAACAAAACAACAGACAATGAGGAAAACAGGGAATTATTAGTTCCTATTTCAAATATGTGTACTCCATTAATTTGGAAAATCAAAAATAAATGGACAATTAAATCAAGACCTGATAAACAATCTAAGTAGACCTATAACCCCCAATGAAATAGAAGCAATCATTAAAAAACCTCCCAACCATAGAAAAAGCCCAAGGACAGATGGTTTCATTGAAGAATTCTACCAGAATTTCAAAGAACAGCTAATAACAATACTCTTCAGCTTTTTTCACACAATAGAAACAGAAGGAACATTGCCAAATTCTTTTTATGAGGCCACAGTCACCCTGACACCTAAACCACACAGAGATGTAATAAAGAAAGAGAATTACAGGTCAATCTCCCTCATGAACATTACTGCAAAGATACTCAATAAAATGTTTTCAAAATCAATCCAAGAACACATTTTAAAAAGTTACAGGATTGTATCAATAGGTATGGCTTGGTTTCTGATTGCTTGATTTTGGGAACAACCAGAAATTCTCAAAGTCATATTTTGGCAAGAAATACCTGTGTACCAATTATTCTCATTGGTCAGTGCTAAGAGGTAACATTCTCTGGTTTTTATGGCTTTCTCTAGTTACTTGAAGGTGGCCTGTTGTTCATAGATGCCAATAGTTTTTCAGAACTGTATCCTGGAGACTACAAGGGAGTTTTTGATCTCACCCAGAGTTTCTATTATGGCCAGACAGTTGCCAGTAACATAGTATTTAGGAGTCCAATGTAGTGTGGAGTTTCTTTGTGTTCAGTTTTGGCCGTAGGCTCTGGGAGGCTAGGGGATCTGGAGTTTTTTGTGTAATGTGCTGAGTCAGAGGCTTACATGTCTTTTCTGTAGCCTGTCATGGCTGCTAGAGCAGGGGACTGGGTGAGGGGCTGGTCCCTTCACAATCTACATGTTAAATAATCCCCATCAAAATTCTAACACAATTCTTCACAGACCTTAAAAGAACAATACTGAAGTTCAGGTGAAAAACCAAAACAAAACAAAAAACAAACAAACATGGAGAGCTAAAACAGTACTGCATATAAAAAAGGAACTCTGGAGTTATCACCATCCCTGATTTCAAGCTGTACTATGTAGTTCTAGTAATAAAAACAGTGTGGTATTGGCATAAAACTGGACATGTGGATCATTGTATTGAAAACCCTGACATAAATCCACACACAAATGAACACCTGATTTTTGACAAAGAATTCAAAATTATACTACAGATAAAAGAAAATATCTACAACTAATAATGCTGGTATAACTGGATATTGGCATGTCGAAAAATCAAATAGATTCATTTCTATTGCCCTGTACAAAATGCTAGTCCTTGTGGATCAAGACCTCAATATAAATCCAGTTACACTGAAGCTGATAGAAGAGAAAGTGAGAAGTAGTCTTGACTGTATTGGCACAGGAGACCACTTCCTAAATAGAACACCAGTAGCAGACACTGATATTGACAATTAGTACATAGGACCCCGTGAAACTGAAAGGATTCTGTTAGGCAAAGGATACTCTCAATAAGACAAAATGACAGCCTACAAAACAGGAATAGATCTTCATCAACCCCACATCTGACAGATGGCTGATCTCCAAATTATATAAAGAACTCCAGAAAATAGACATTAAAATACCATATAATCCATTTAAAATAGGTACAGATTTAACAGAAAATTCTCAATAGAAGAATCTCAAATGGCTGAGATATACTTAAATTTTTGTTCAGCATCCTTACTCAACAGTGAAATGCAAATCAAAAGGACTCTGATATATCATTTTACACCTGTCAGAATGACTATGATAAAAAACACTAATGACAGCCTATGTTTGAGAGGATGTGGAGTAAGAAGAACACTCCTTCACTGCTGGTGGGAGTGTAAACTTGTACAGCCTCTTTGAAAATTGGTATGGCAATATCTCAGAATTTGGGGAATTAATAAACTTCAAGACCCAGCTATACAAATCTTGCACATATACCTAAAGGATACTCAATCATACCATGAGGACAGTTGATCAACTATGTTCATAGCAGCATTATTCATAATAGCCAGAATCTGGAAACAGCATAGATGTCCCTCAACTGAAGAATGATGAAGACAATGCGGTACATTTATGCAGTGATGTATTACACAGCACTGTCATTATGAAATTTGCAGGAAAATGGATAGAACTAGAAAAAGATCAATCATAGTGAGGTAATCCAGATCCAGAAAGACAAACATGGTATGTACTCACTCATAAGTAGGTATTAAGTATAAAGTAAAGGATAACCGGGCTGCAACCCTCTGCACCACAAAGCTATGTAACAAAGGGCACAAAGAAATATGGATGGATGTCCCTGGGAAGGGGAATTAGAAGAGATCTCTGGGGTAAACTGGGGGTAGATTGTTGTACAAAAAATAGAAGGCACAGTGACAGATATTGTGGTTCAAGATGAAGGTCAGGGAAGCAAAGCAGCCAAGCTACCAGAGAGCTCTTACCTCTAACAGGCCTGGGAAGTTACCATTCTCAAAATGACTGGAGAATGAATGCTTCTATGGAGATCATGTTCCTGTATTATATACACCTCATGAGTCCTGGGATCAATCTTGTGTAGATGTGGGTGGCCTTGGACTCACAGAGATTAGTCAACCTCTTAATCCTGAAACCTAAGATTAAAGTGTATACCACCACTTTCTAGATTCTGGCTGTTGGGATTAAAGGTGTCTGCCTGGCCTCTATGGATTATCGGTGACATTGCTTTCTGAATACTCAGGTAAAGTTTAATAAGTCATGAATAATATATTACTACATGGGATTGAGGGAGAAGGTATAGGATCAGGAGGAATTGGGTTGTGTATGTTAGGGTAGGAAGGATGGGGAGAATAATGAAAGAGATATCTTGATAGGGGTCCACTTTAGAGTTAGTGGGAAATTTGGTGCCTGGGAAACTCTCAGGATTCCACAGGGGTGACGCCATCTAAGTAGAGAGTGAGCCAGAACTGGCCTTCTCCTGTAATCAGATTGGTGACTATCCTAATTATCATCAGAGAGCTTTCATCCAGTAACTGATAGAAGTGGATGCAGAGACCCTCAGGCAAGCAATGGCCAAAGCTCCAGAAGTCCTGTTGAAGAAAGAGAGGAAGGACTACACAAGTCAGAGTCAAGGTCATAACAGGGGAACCCAGAAACAGCTGAATTAAGCTTGAGGGAGCTCACAGACTCTTGACCAACAAGTTGGAAGCCTGCCTGGGACCAAACTACGCCCTCTGCATGCATGTTAGGTGCTACTAGAAGGGGGATTAAGACTTGAAAAGCAAACCAAAACAATTCTGAGATACGATCTTATACCAGTCAGAATGGCTAAAATCAAAAACACCAATGACAGTCTATGCTGTAGAGGATGTGGAGAAAAAGGAACACTCCTCCATTGCTGGTGGGAGTGCAAACTTGTAAGACCACTTTGGAAATCAGTATGGCAGTTTCTTAGGAAAATGGAAAATCAGTCTACCTCGAGATCCAGCAATTCCTCTCTTGGGCATATACCCAAATAATGCACATTCAAACAACAAGGACACATGTTCAACTATGTTAATAGCAGCATTGTTTGTAATAGCTGGGACCTGGGAAAATGTGGTACATTTACACAATGGAGTACTACTCAGCAGAAAAAAACAATGAAATCTTGAAATTCACAGGCAAATGAATGGAACTAGAAGAAACTGTCCTGAGTGCGGTAACCCAGTCACAAAAAGACAAACATGGTATGTACTCACTCATATATGAATTTTAGACTTAGAGCAAAGAATTACCAGCCTACAATCCTCATCACCAAAGGAACTAGGAAACAAGAAGGACTCTAAGAGAAGAACGCATGGACCCCAGATAAGGGAAATGGGCAGGATCTCCTGAGCTAATTAGCAGCATGAGGGTAGGGGAGAGAGAGCTGGGAGAATGAGAGGGGGTGATGAGTAGAGGAGAGGAGGAAATGGAGGAGCTGAAAGGTTGAGTCAGGGGAAGAATAGAGGAGAGCAGGATGAGAGATACCATAATAGAGGGAGCTATTATTGGTCTGAGGAGAGATCTGGCACTAAGGAGATTTCCAGAGATCTACAAGAATGACACTAACTGACAATCTAGGCAATGTTTGAGAGGCTACCCTAAATGCCATTCCCCCATAATGAGACTGATGACTGCCTTATATACCATCGAAGAGCCCTCATCCAGTGGCTGATGGAAGCAGAGGCAGACACCCACAGCTAAACACTGCATTGAACTCTGGAACCCAGTTGCAGAGAAGGAGGAGTAAAGAGGTCGGGACCAGGCTGGTGAAACCCACAGAAACAGCTGACCTGAAAAAGGGGGAGTGCATGGACCACAGAATGATGTCTGGGAGGCCAGCCTGGGACTGATCCAAACCCTTGAGCATGGATGTCAATGAAGGAGCCTCAGCACTTTATGGGGCCACTGGTATTGAATCAGTATTTACCCTGGCATAAGAAGGGACTTTAGGAGCCCATCCCACATAGAGGAATGCTCTCTCAGCCTGTACACATGGGGGAGGGCCTAAGCCCTGCCCAGGATGATATGACAGACTTTGGGGGAACCCCCATGGAGTGCCTTCCCTTCCCTAGGGAGCAGAGGGAGGATTAGGTGGGGAGCTGGTGAGTGGTTGGGGGGAGGGGAGTGAAAGGGAGAAGGTATTGACATGTGAAGCAGCCTTGTTTCTAATTTTAACTAATAAAAAATAATCTCTTGGCAAAAAAAGACCTTTCCCTGGTGCTTGAGCTGGCTTTTAGGAACCCAATCCCTATACTGTATTTCCTTGCCCGACTTTCATTTGCACGGTGTGTGTGGGGGTGCTTGGTCCTGTCTCAATTTGATGTGCCATGCTGTGGTGACTTCCATAGGAGGTCTGCTCCTTTCTGAATGTAGACAGAGTAAGAGTTGAGGGGGGGGTAGAAGGGAGATGGGGGAGGAGAATGGTAGGAGAGGAAGGAGGGAAAACTGTGGTTGATATGTAGAATAAATGAAAAATAATAATAATAAAAACTGGGGCAGCTGAATCTTGAGTCTTCCACCCAACAATGAGCAGATGCATCATACTGGCCAGGTTTACTTTATATACAGCAAATTCCTTTCTTGGTGTTACTAGTCCTTATTTTGTGCCAGATCTTCACTCAAGGATCCCTGTTCTTCCAAAGAGATTTCATGACCATAAGTGATGTACCATCTGGAGAAACACAAATAAAGCAATTTTCAAATGGTGTGATGTACAAACCCCATCATCATCACAGCACCAAGTTGACATTAGTTTTTGTTTGGTTTTTCATTAAAATGATTATGTGGTTTATGTGTATGTGTATGTTGTGTGGACGGGTGACTGTGCACCATTTGCATGCAGTGAAATCAGAGGCCAGAAGAGGGTATTGCATCCCTGGGATCTGGAATTATAGACATTTGTGAGCTTCCATGTTGGAAAATTAATGTCCTCTGCAAAAGCCTACCTCTTTATTCAGTCTACATTACTTTATAAAACTAGTAATTTGATATAAAACACACACACACATATCACACACACACACACACACACACACACACACACACACACAAGCAAGATGGGCCTGAGTGGCTTTTTGGACCTATATGCAGATTTCCTTATCTGTTTGATTATTATTTTTTTTGAGAAAAGGACTCACAATATAGCCCAAGATTACAGGGTAATCACAACAATTCTGCCTGCCAAGTGCTAAGAATAGAGACATAAACAACCATTTCTACCTATCTGTATGTTATTACAGACTTGAGGAAAACAAGAGTATAAGAAAATAATTTGCTCAACATGTTAATAGTTTTGTTTGTCAAACGAGGTCTGATCAAAAGTATGCTGATTTATTTGTCATTATAAATAGTAAGAAGAAATACCAGGTGTGGAAGCTTCTAGCCAGGACTATAATGATATATATGCCTCCTATCACTTTCACATACCTACACATGGAGCGAGGCCTGTCAATCCGAATCCTGCTTGGAGACAATGAGCAGTGTAGCAGAAAGTTGTAATTTCTTAATTTACTCAGCCTTGTGACTAGAAATCACCAAGGTAAGAGCAGAACCCACTACTGAGATACTAGGCTCCAACTGCTACACACAAAGCTGGAGAACCCACACCTGAGATCCTGGGCTCCAACTACTGCACAGAAAGCACCATGAAGGACCATATACCAGGTGCGGAATGACACTGCCAAATGGATGGTCATGCCTTAACCAACCAAAGCCTAGACTGTGGGGTTAATTTAGAGCACCTTCAGCTCTCCCAGGGGAAGGGTACAGGCTCCTGGAACACTGTAACACTTGAGCTGATGGATAATGGTAGCCTATGAAGGCACTCTTGAAACCTGACTTGTATACTCATTTCTCAAAACAACAACAACAACAACAACAACAAAAAAAAAAAAACTTCATGTTCCCAGAGGCAGATACCAAACTTGGTTGACCTCATATTTTCCTAGACACGTAATTTTAAGATTTAAGTTTATGGGCATGATGAGCATGCTTTTAATCCTGGCAGAGGCAAGAGGCCAAATGTAGAGGCAGAGGCAGGTGCAACTCAGTGAGTTTGTGACCAGTCTGGTCTACACATCGATATCCTGGCCAACCAGGGTTACATAGTTAGTCTTAGTCTCAAAAATATAGGAATAAAATATTTAAATGTCTGGAGAAATGGCTCAGAATATAAGAGCATGTGATGTACTTTACGAAGACCCAGGTTCAATTCCCAGCATATACGTGGTAGATCAAAATTATCTGAAACTCTAGTTCCAGGGCAACTGCTGCCCTCCTCTGACCTCTGTGGGCACCTGTCATGAATGTGGTAAACAGATATACATTGATACACATAAAAATAAATACAAAATGAAAAGTAATCTTTGTGATTTACATTGGTATCAAAGCAGCAATATAATTTTCTAACATATAAACAATATCTGAATATGCATGTTTGTTCTAAAGTGTTTGATTTATACCCGAATTTCAATTTATTCTGTTCGAAGCAGAAACAGGCACCCACAGCTAAGCACTGAACCATACTACTGGAATCCAGTTGTGGAGAGGGAGGAGGTATGAAAAAGGAACCAAGATGGGTCTGAAGAGACCTGCAGAAACAGTAGACCTGACATAGTGAGAGCATGGAGACCCTAGTCATAAAGCTGGGGAAAAAGCATTGGCCTGAACCAAGCCCTCTGAATGTAGGTGCCAGCTAGGAAGCCAGGGAAGTCTATGGGACCTCCAACATTGGAGCCAGTCTTCAACCCTAGAGCACAAATGGACTTTGGGAACCCATTCTCTATGGAGGGATACTGTTGCAGCTCAGATACACCAAGGAGGGCCTAGGCCCTCCCCCAGAGATATGATAGACTTTGAATGTCGCTGGTGGAGGGCCTCACTGTCCCTGGGAAGGAGTAAGGGGATGGGTTGGGGGGGACTGTGGGGAACATGGGAGGATGGGAGGGTGAGGGAATGGGCAGATGGATATGTAAATATGAGTGGTAATTAAATAATTTAAATCAAATGAAAGAAATTAAAAATAAAAAGAATGACTATTTACATTGTTTTCATTTTAAATATATTTATATCCTATTTTAATTTATATATATAATATATATGCATATATATATATATATATATTATATATATATATATATATATATATAGTGTCTATAAGTGTGTCACAGTGCACACCCAAAAGCCAGAAGAGGAAGGTGGTTCCTTTGGTGCTGGAATTGCAGGCCAACTTATGTTCTAGAAACCAATCATGAGTCATTTGGAAGAGTAGCAAAAACTCTCTTTTTACACTTAAAAAAATTATTTTGCTCAAACACATGTGTGGTATATGTATGTGCTAGCACATGTATTTGCACCTGTGTGTGGAGGCCAGATACTGCAATCAAGTACGTTTCTCCATTGGTCTATACCTTGTATACTGAGGCAATATCTCCCACATGAGCCCAGACTATTTTTTAACTCAGCTAGTGTAACTAACTAACAAGTCCTTAGGGTATACTCTGCCTCCTTATCTCTGGTTACAAGTGAGCCACCAGGCCAGTTGGGCATTTACATGGCTGCAGAAGATCCGAGTGCAGATGAGCATGCTTGTGAGGCAAGTGCTTCACTCTTTTTGTTTAATTTTGTTTTCATTTTACATACTAACCCCAATTCCCCCTACATCCCTTTCTCTTTCCCCGACCAACTCCACATTTCTCACCCCATGTCCACTACTCAGAGGATCTAAGGCCTCTAAGGCCTTCTTTGGGGGAGTCAACTGAGGCAGGACCAAGACCAACATCTCCCCATATTAAGTTTGAGGAAGGTATCTCACCATAGGGAATGTGCTCAAAAAAAAAAACTGTTCAGGTGCCAAAGATAGGTTCTGGTCCCACTTTGAGGCCCCTCCCAAATCAAGCCACACAACTGTCACACACATTCAGAGGGCCTAGTTTAGTTTCATGCACGCTCCCCAGCTATCAGTCCATATTTCCTGAGCTCCCACGAGTTCAGGTAGTTCTCTGTGGTTTTCCCCATTTTTTCCTTGACACCCCCCCTTTTCATAAATCTCCTCTCTCTCTTCAACTGACCTCCAGGAGCTCAGCCCAGTGCTTGGCTGTGGGACACCTATCCTGCTTCCATCAGTTACTGGATGTAGGTTCTATTATGACAATTAAGGTAGTCACTGGTCTTATTAAAGGGAAGGTCCATTCAGGCACCCTGTCCACTATTGCTAGAAGTCTTAGCTGGCGACATCCTTGTGGATTCCTAGGAGTTTCTCTAGCACCAGGTTTCTCACTAACACCATAATGGCTCTCTCTATCAAGATATAGATTTCATTGCTCTACCCCTCTGTCCCTTTCTCAACTGGGCCTTCTTGTTCCCTCATGTTCCCATCCCCCATTCCTTCCCTTTTTCTCCTCCTCCCAGTTTCCCCAAGATACATTACCAAATTTCCCTTCCTGGAGCTCTCCACGTGTCTTCTTCTTAGGGTTCCTCCTGTTGCGTAGCTTCTCTGGGATGGTGTATTGTAGCCTGGTTATCCTATGCTTTATGTCTAATATCCTCCTATGAGTGAGTACATATCATATTTGTCTTCCTGGGTCTAGGTTACTCAGTAGGATATTTTTTTCCTAGTTCCATTCATTTGCCTGAAATTTCAAAGAGTCATCATTTTTTACAGTTGAGTAATACTCCACTTTGTAAATGTACAATATTTTCTTTATACAGTCTTTAGTTGGTGGTCATCTAGGTTATTTCCAGGTCCTGGCTACTACAAATAATGCTGCTATGAACATAGTTGAGCAAACTATGTCCATGTGGTCCATGTGGTATGATTATGCATCCTTTGGTTATATGCTGAAGAGTGGTATTGCTGGGTCTTAGGTAGACTGATACCAAATTTTCTTAGAAACCTACATACTGATTTCCATAGTGGCTGTACAAGCTTTCACCTCCACCAGTAATAGAGGAGTGTTTGTAGTACTCCACATCTTCTCCAGCATAAACTATCATCATTGTTTTTTATCTTAGCCGTTCCAACAGGTGTAAGATGGTATCTCAGTGTCCTTTTAGTTTGCATTTCCCTTTAGATTAAGGATGTGGAGCAATCCCTTAAATGTTTTTTGGGCATTAGAGATTCTTAAGTTGATAATTCTCTTTTTAAATCTATACCTCATTTTTTAATAGATTATTTGGTATTTTGATGTCTAGTTTATTGAATAACACAAAGATATATATATATATATATATATATATATATATATATATATATACATATATATCAGCCCTCTGTCAGATGAGGGGTTGATGAAGATATTTTCACATTCTGTAGGCTGCTGTTTCAGAAGGTCCTATTTTTTATTGTTGCTCTCGATGTCTGGGTACTTTTGTTATAATTAAGAAATGGTCTCCTGTGTCCATTCGCTCAAGGCTACTTCCCACTTTCTCCTCAATCAGGTTCAGCATAGCTAGATTTATATTGAAGTCTTCCATCCATTTGGACTTGAGTTTTGTGCATGTGGATAGATATGGATTTATTAGGATTCTTCTCCATGTTGACATCCAGTTACGCCAGCACTATTTGTTGAAGATGCTTTCTTTATTCAAGTGTATAATTTTGGCTTCTTTTTTAAAAATAAGGCGTTCATATGCATCTGCATTAAATGTCAGGGCCTTGAATTCAATTGCATTGATTTATGTTTCACATTTTTCTCTGTCTGTGGTGATTAAAAGCTTTGCTGGCTTTAGTAGTCTAGACTGGCCTCCATAGTCTCTTTGTGTCCACGGAACTTCTGTCTAGGACCTTCTGCATTACAGAGTTTCCATTGAGAAGTCAGGTATAATTTTGATAGATTTGCCTTTATATGTTACCAGGCCTTTTTCCTTTATAGCTCTTAATATTCTTTCTTTACTCTGTATGCTTAATGTTTCAATTATTATATGGTGAGGGGATATTTTGGTCCAGTCTCTATTTGTTTGAATATGCTTCCTGTACCTTAATAGCCATATCCTTCTTTAGGTTGGGCAAGTGTTCTTCTAAGATTTTGTTGATTATATTTTCTGTGTCTTCTGTTTCTTCTATCCCTATTATTCTTAGGTTTGGTCTTTACATGGTGTCCCAGATTTCCTGGATGTTTTGTGTTAAGACTTTGTTGGATTTACCATTTTGTTTGACCGATGAATCTATTTCCTCTACGGCATCTTTCAACTCTTGAGATTCTCTCTTCTATCTCTTGCATTCTGTTGGTTATGCTTGCATCTGTAGTTCCTGTTTATTTTTTCCATTTCCAGAATTCCCTAGGTATATGATTTCCTTGTTGCCTCTATTTCAATTTTTCAAGCTTTAGACTGTTTCCTTCATTGTTTTTTTGATGCACAAAAGGTTTTAATTATAATAATATCTGATTTACTTATAATATTTCATGTTGGCTATGCTTTCTGGTTTTATACTAAAAATTCAAAACTAAACTCAGTGTCATGGTTTATTTTTTATGCGTCTGCTCATTTCTCTGTTTGGTAGTAATTCATGTATATCATGATTAGGTTCGGGAATGTTATTTTGGATATACGTATCTACTTTTCTCATGACTATTGAAAAGATAAACATTTCTTATAGTCTATTGTGTACCTATTCACTTTTGCAAATGAAAACAGAAAATCATCTATCATTTTTAATTTTAATTTAGTTTTTTTTAATTTTTGTAATTATTTTTATTTCAAATTAGGAACAAGCTTGCTTCACATGTTAATCCCTTCTCCCTCCCCTCCCCCAACCCTCCCCCCAATCCCTCACCTATCCCGCACCCATCCACCCTCCACTCCCCAGGCTGGGTAGGGCCCGCGATGGGGATGCCTCAAAGTCCACCACATCATCCCAGGCCAAGAGTGCATCCCTTCACGTGGGATGGGCTCTCAAAGCCCCTTCTTACACCAGGGAAAAATACTAATCCACTACTAGGGGCCCCCTAGAGTACAGAGGCTTCCTCATTGACATCCATGTTCAGGGGTCTGATTCAGTCGAAAATCATCTATCTTGATACGAGTTATTCACCTTCATTAAAAAAAAGCACTTATACACTTGGCTGTGATGGTGCATGCCTTTATTACCAACACGCATGAGGCAGAGGCAGGTGGATCTCTGAGTTTGAGGCCAGCCTGATCTACAGAGCAAGTTACAGGACAGGCTCTGAAGCAAAAGAAGAAAGCCTGTGTCAAAAAACAAAAAGAAACAAAACATTTAATGGTTGTATATTTGACAAGCTGAAAGCTTAGATGTTATATTTGAATATAAGATTGTTGTTATTTTCCTTGAAGCAATTGTCATTTGTTGCAGAATGCTTTGTATTAACCCTTAGATATTTTTTATGAAATAATAGTAATGACATTATTATTAGGCTCAAATTATAATTTCTGTATAAGCCATCATCAGCTTGTTTATTATTTTAGCCTTCAGTATTAAATCAGGCTAATATAAGGCTAACATAATTCAGTTTTAAAGTGAAATGACTTGTTTGTGAAGTACTCAAATAATTGATCAAATATTGCTTTAACTGTTTTTGTGCCATTGATTTTGACTGATATTTATATTTAAAGTAGGAGGGGTCATAACAGAATATTCTGGACTCTTTAGAGATATGTCATGGAGTTAACTGACGCTTTGAAAAGACTGACATTTGTCGCTTGAGTAAAGGACAATTCTCTTGCCTACTCTCCTTCAAAATACAATTGCGCTTTAGATTCTATAGCATTCTGTGGACCTTGAGACTCAAAAAGGCTGTTGACACTTTCTGATTTTGCATACCTTCCAACAATTAGACATAATTGCAGCCTTATCTGCACAAAGTTTGGATTTGTCATTCACCATATATCTTACAATAAAATCATGTATTATGTGAGTATGTTATCAGGAGGACACTGAGTAGTATGGAGTCTATTAACTATACTAGCTTACCTGGATGCCAATATGGTGTAGGTGGGCAAGGGAACATTTATTCTAATCATTTTTCTTATACCTGGCTTGTGTTGGTATTTAAATGAGGAATGTACACAGTTTTATATTTGGGGTTGTTTACTCTCATCTTGGTATCTTCAAAGTGTCATAGACTCAAATGAATCACACACCTCAGTACCGAATGCGGCTTCTTTTGCAGGATCCATTTGACCTGTATTAAAAAAAAAAAACCTGCATGTTTATCTTCACTTGTTCTCTCTCAAGTAGTGTCCTTAGCATCTTGTGGGTATCACTGCAATCCTTAGATATTACCTATATTTTGAATGGGGCCATGGAATCTGAACAATAAAATCCAATATAAAGCTACACAGCTTCCATTTCAAATGGATATTCTAATTATTTAGATGTTTATTAAGATGTATAGACTTTTGCTCTAGTTAATTTTGGTGTATAATGCTTTAATTGTAAAATAATTATTAATTAAGTTGTTGTAGCCATTGAATGCACAATCAAATAAATATCAGATCAGATAAATTAATTTAGACATTATATACTACTGAAACTATACTGGATTAAGCACAGCTGTAAGAAAAACTGAGTAACAAACTCTCCAAATTAAGAAAATTATCTTAAGCAAATGATGTAAATTGAGAAAATGTAAAATGCATGTGATGCCATTTGAGACAAAATGATAAAAAGGAACTTGTGGAAATCTACCTGGAAAGTACACATGTCAAGTCCATGAAGAAAAAAGAAAGAAAGTAGTTATGATATGAATCAGGCACTGCTATCAAGTTATAGGTGGTCATTTAAAAGTGTATATATAATATACTCCAAACTAGAAATTATAGAAGAAAATATTTTATTGAAACTTAGCGAATGCTTTATTGAATCTTTTAGTGGTAAGAAATGAAATTCATGTTTTAAACAAATTGGAATACATGAGAATTCTAAATTAGACAATTAAGCATCTTGATGAGTCATTTGAGTGTAAAACAATTAAAAACTTTAAAGGGATAAATTTAAATTGGAAATATTTATCTTCAAAACTAATTCATGTTTGAAACAAAATTTTTACTTAGAGTTCACTTTTCTTTTCAGTGGCTTAAATTTAAAGTACATACTGGACTATAAAATGATAGAATAAATAAACGTCAACTTCTTTTGCTCTACTTGCTTAATAACTATTCTGCTATTTCTCAAACTGATATTACTATGTCAATATTCACACTACTCCAAACACTCACAATTCTATTCTAAAACATAGGTTGCTGGATACTACATGTTCGAATGAACCACACAATACATGCTTTCCAAATGTTTGTAAATTTACAATGTTTATAAAAAGTCAAATAAAAATCATGTGTTAACATAAAGGCTCAAGAATATTAACACTGAATACTGACCACAGAAACAGTTTAGAATTAAGGACAACCAATGTAAGATTTCTTAGGATAGGAAAATATCATCCTCAACAATGTTTAAAAATGCCTGATATATTTTAATTCTGTGTATGTGCATGTGTATTACAAAGACAAAAGAATTGAGTTTTAGGTGTTTTTGATACTATTTGTAAGGTCTTCACAGAAAACATATTTCTTAGTGTGACACTATATAGTTGACCTTATTGCACAGATTTTGTTATGCTACCTAATAAGAAGGTATTAATTATTTATGCAACTTACATTTCTACATATGGTGTAGTTCTACATTTTCTAGATTATTGACTTACAGTTAGACTGTTTGAAGGAAATGTATACTGTTGTGTGAAATACAGACACACACATATACAAATTCATAACTGATTTTTCAGCATTTGATAAAATTATGTAAGCAAATTGACATATATTTTCTGAACGGAAGTTGACAAAGAAGAAAATGAGGAAGAAATATTTTGCCTTTTCTTTCAATTAGCTTTTGTTTTTCTTTCAGGACAATTTTCTAACTGCATACTGTGCTTTAGCACATCTATAATAAATGTTCTCTTCCAGACATGTCACTAGAGTTCTTTTCTCCACAGAGAATAACTTTATACCGTCTTTGGAAAGTAAATATCCACACATTCAATATGTCTCCTTAGCTACTCTCCTGTCGTGTTACTGATTCTCTCATAACAAATTGTTGTAGTTGACTAGGTATTAACAAGGCATTACATAGAATTTCAGTTTTATATGTTAATGTAAGTTTCTAAGATGTGAACTTAGACTATTTGTATGATTACCCAAGAAAGCAGAAGAAAAATATATCCTTCTTTACTGATGACTTCTTCCCTGTATTCTGTGTTTTTGTCATTTTGAGAATTTCAGTCACTGGGATCATATTTACACCAATGTATCCCACTCTGTCTCCTTTCCAACTCCTCTTTTGTCAGTTCCAATGCCTCTCTAATTCAAGACTTCTTTGTTTTAAAAATTCTACTGTTACACACACACACGCACACACACACACACCACACACACACACACACACACACACACACACACACACACATATATATATATATATATATATATATATATATATATAATCTTCTGCATTCATTTAGATTTACAGCATATGTATATGGACTTAGGGTTGTATATAGATTTAATGTTGACCACTTGGGATCTGATAACTTATTAGGAGGCCTGTCTTTGGAGAAGACTGATTTTTATCAATTTTATAGACATTAATTGCTTTCTTATTGCTTTTCTTCTAGGGGTTTGGATCTAGTGAAATTTTCCCTTAAACATTTGCATGTCAACTGGTAATGTCATTATTCATGCCTTACTCAAGTGACAATATTTTTAACATTTCACAGCTACAGCTCCTTGTTTTATATAGCAGACACTAGCCCAGGCAAGCTGCCTTCCTTCTAATGTTCTTACCATCTTTCTGTCCCTATTGTTTGCAAAGTTCTCTGAGCCTTAGGTATAGGAGTTCTATTGTAGATATATTAACAGGGGCTGGTCATCCTCCCAATCTGTTGGTCTCTCCGTTTTGGCCAGTTTTAGATCCCTGTAATGATTTTATCTGATGGAGAAAACAGCCTCTTTGACTGGGATTTATTTAGTTGTCTGTAGTTAAAAGGTTAGGTGTTAAATGTAATTGGAATTTATACTGGTTGAAAACAGTTGCATGTCCAAAACTATGCTAGTCATAGGTAATTGGTTAGGTTTACAGTACCAGGAATAGATTTCCTCCTATTTTGTGGGCCTTAAGTCTGGTTATGTGGCTTTTCAATATCTCTAACATATAGTTATTATTATTGCATCCTTGGATATCTGTAGTCCTCCTGGTTGAGGCTTCTCAATATTACAACTTAGTAGGACTTAATTGCTTTTCTTCCTTGTCAGTTCACATAACAACTATGAGAGACAATTTTCAGGGAGGAGGCTTCCAGATAAATTCCTGCCTGATTACTCCAAATCCTGTGTCTGAAGTTTATGGTGTCTGTATAATCAGGGTCTTACCTTCAAGTTCTGGGAGGCAACCAAGGGAAGTGGCAACAACTTTTGTTGTTTGGGGGAGTCTCTTGAATACTGTGACCCACAACACAAACGGAGGCTCCTCATGACAAGTATTAGGGATTTGGATAAATATTTTATGGCTTTTGTGGGGAGTATTGTCATCCTAAGTGGTGTAAATTCATTTAAATTATTTACAATTATTTATATATACATAAAATACCATTATATAAATTATATATGTATTATAATGTGAGCATTAAATTTTTTCTCTACAGCTCTTTACAATAATGCTTAGTGTTTTTAATTTCATCTCCATCCCTCTTCCTCTGCATTGTCCTCCCCTAAACCTGTTAAAATTCAGTCTTTGATTTACTATTTCCTGTTTCATAGCACTTTTCCTTGAAAAAGTTTTTTGATATTCCACTACTTGGTGAAATTGATGAAATATTTATACTCACATCACAGATCATTGAAAGATAAATTTTATACATAAGCTTTAACAGATTTGTGCAGGTTTTGTTTGTAACATAATTTACTAAATAGTACTAAATAGTACAAATATTGAGTATTGTAAGTAACCTAGTAACATGGATATTGTTCAAAATGTATGAGAGAAAGTAGACAGTGTATATGAAAATGCATTTAATGTAAAGGGCTTCAGCATATATAATATATATATATATATATATATATATATATATGTTAATATATTATATATGTTAATATATTATATGTTAATATATATATCAAAATGGATTGCCATATTCAGTAAGGTTTTATATAATTGCATATGGAGAAATGGACAATGGAGAAATTAAATTAATTAAAAGCAAGAGACATCTACAGAAGAACTAATAAACACAATGTATTGTTGAGACATGTAATGCAATGATGAAGTTTTTAAATTAAGGAATACTTGTCATTAACATAGAAAGAATAACTAGGTTAATGAAGTTTTCTTAACTCAACATTTTTCTTCTCTTTAAACAATAATGCTTTTTGTTCATTTCCTCACTAGATGTATTTTAAACCCAGAAAAATATGAATAAATAATTTCTAACTTCCAGTGAGGTATTTCAGAAACGATTCATTTAAACAGCTTTTCTGGCATAGGTTGTCCCCAGGAAAACATATTAAGCAGTACTAGCAGGGGGTTATTTAATTTTCATTTTCAACATTTTGATCGCACACTTGTGGCCCCATAAGCTCTTGTATTTGAATATTTAGTCATTAGGGATGGATTGGTACTACTTAGGATTAACAAGGGAGGACTGTTTGTTGTAGGTGTGGCCTTGTTAGAAGTGTGTCACTGGGGTGGGCTCTGAGGTTTCAGAAACCTAAGCCAGGTCCAGTGGTTCTCACTCCTTCCTATTGCCAGTGGATCCTGATATAGAACAGAATACACAGCACCTTAAGCACCATATCTGTCTAACATATTTCCCACCATCCTAAAAGGGAATATACCTCTGAGACTATATGTAAACACTAAATAAATGCTTTCTTTTATAAGAGTTGCTGTGGTCATGCTGTCTCTTCATAGCAAAAGAACATAGACACAACATACACAACCAAACACCGCAAACTAAACTTCTCTAGCAGTACAAGTTTGGGAATTTATTTGGGGAAACAACACCATTCTGGAATTTCAGTAGTTGAATGATACATAAATGTTCCCAAGTTACAGGTTATGAAAGTTTTCATAACAAATTTACCAAATACTGCATTTGACACCTAATAGGTATCAGATAATTTCATTCTTCATCAGTTTCTCCAACTGTTAGATTACATTTTCTGAAAAACAAATATAATGTTTTCTACTTAAACCATTTTACTTTCGTTTATAAACCACAATTTAATTGTCTTCAGGATAAGAAACCAATGCCAGAGTATGACTTCCATTGTCACTTTATACAGGGCTATGAATAGAACCTCATCTTCTGACATTATTCTTTAAGAATGTAGGTTTTCATCAATAGTATGTTCTATGCCTTCTCTTTTTCCTCCCATAAACCTCATTATTTTTCCCATTTAAAACCCATTGATACTGAACATAGTGGAGGTGCAGAATGAAATATTTATAAGAGCATTTATTGCTATATATGCTTGCTTTAGAATTGGGGTGAGAACTATAGACTTGTTGGGGTTCTCCCCTAATTATTGGTGTCTATGCTTTTCTGTGAGTAGAAGTTTAGGGGTCATATTGAAAGATTTTAAACAACATAATTTGTAGGCAAAGATCATAAAAATTGTGGGCAAGAAAATAAATTTACAAGAAGTACATTTTTGTTATCTGATTTTGGTAGATGGTATCAAACTGAAGTCATTCAACCTTAAGACTAATTTTGATTATCAAGTTCCCCAGTTATATTTCCTTATAATTTGCCCAACATCTTTAAAAGTGAAATTCTAGAAAAGAAAATCAATAGTTCAATGAGGGTGATATAGTAAATAGTGCAGCCTAAATTCCAGTATGCACTCAGTTTTTTAGATACTGAAAGTGAAAAGCAGCTGTGAAAGAAATAGTTTTCAGATGTGCTTAAATGAAATAGTATTTCTTTTTTTTTCCAACTTTTTTATTTGAATTAGGAACAGGATTGTTTTACATGACAATCCCATTTCCCTTCTCCCAGCCATCCTCCCCTACCCGCCCCACCCCCACTAAAACCTTATCTGTCACATATCTTCTCTGCTCCCCCTGGATGGTGAGGCCTTCCATAGGGTGTCATCAGAGTCTTTCGTTTCCTTTGGAGTAGGGCCTAGGCCCACCCCCGTGTGTCTTGGATCAGGGAGTATTCCTCTATATGGACTGGGCTCCCAAAGTCCACACTTATGCTAGGGATAAATACTGGGCTTCTACAGGAGGTCCTGTAGATTTGAGAGGTTTCCTCACAGAAACCTATGTTCCTTGGGTCTGGATCAGTCCCATGCTGGTATTCCATCTATCTGCATCTGGGTTCCAGTTCAGATCAGTGATTAGTTATGGGTGTCTGCTTCTACTTGAACCAGCTTCTGGATGACGGCAAATAAGTGTGTCATCAATCACATAATCAGGCGAGTGCATTTGAGGGAGCCTCTCCTCCGTTGCTGAGATAGTTAGCTGGTGTCATCTTTGTAGATCTCCAGACATTTCCCTAGTGCCTGACTTCTCTGAAAACCAAAAGTGTCTCCCTCTATTATGTCACCATTCTTGTAATCATCTATTCTTCCACTGACTCATATTTTCTGCTCCCTCATGTCCTCGGCATCCTTCTTCCTCTCTCCTTCTCATTCTCCTAGCTCCCTCCCTCCTCTTCCCGTGCTCCCAATTTGCTCAGCAGATCTTGAGCCTCTACCCATCTCCAGGGGACTATGTATGTCTCTCTTAGGGACCTCCATGTTTATTAGCTTCATTGGCAGTGTGGATTGTAGGCTGATAATCCTTACTCTATGTCTAAAATCAGCATATGAGTGACTACATACCATATTTGTTTTTTGCGATTGGATTACCTCGATCAGAATGGTTTCTTCTAGATCCATCCATTTTCCTGCAAATTTCAAGGTTCCAATGCTTTTTTTCCGATGAGTAATGCTCCATTGTGTAAATGTACCACATTTTCTCTATCCATTCTTCCGTTGAGGGGCATCTAGGCTGCTTCCAATTTATGGCTATTATAAATAGTGCTGCTATGAACATCGTTGAACATATGTCCTTGTTGAATGAATGTGCTTCTTTTGGGTATATGCCTAAGTGTGGAATTGCTGGATCTTGTGGTAGACTCATTCCAATTTTCTTGAGGAGTCTTTGTTGATTTTCAAAGTGGCTGTACAAGTTGGCACTCCCACCAGCAGTGGAGGAGTGTTCCCCTCTCTCCACATCCTCTCCAACATGAACTGTCATTGGTGTTTTTGATTTTTAGCCATGCTGACCAGAATAAGATGGTATCTCAGAGTTGTTTTGATTTGCATTTCCCTGATAGTTAAGGATGTTGAATACTTTTTTATGTGTCTTTCAGCCATTTTAGATTCCTCTATTGAGAATTGTCTATTTAGTTCTGTACCCCACTTTTTAATTGGGTTGTTTGGTGTTTTGGAGACTAGCTTCTTGAGTTCTTTATATATTTGGAGATCAGCCCTCTGTCAGATGTGAGGTTGGTGAATATCTTTTCCCAGTCTGTGGGCTGTCGTTTTGTCTTGCTGACTGTCTCCTTTGCCTTACAGAAGCTTCTCACTTTCAGGAGGTCCCATTTATCAATTGTTGACTTCAGTGTCTGTGCTACTGGTGTAATATTCAGGAAGCGATCCCCTGTACCAATTAATTCAAGGGTATTTCCCACTTTGTCTTCTAATAAGTTCAGTGTAGCTGGATTTATGTTGAGATCTTTGATCCATTTTGACTTACGTTTTGTGCAAGGCAATAGGCTTGCGTCTAACTGCAATCTTCTACATGTCTGCAACCAGTTATGCCAGCACCATTTGTTGAAGATGTTCTCTTTGGTCCATCATATAAATTTGGATTGTTTGTCAAAAATCGGGTGTTCGTAGGTGTGTGGGGTAATATCAGGGTTTTCAATTCTATTCCATTGGTCTACCAGTCTATTTTTGTGCCGATACCAAGCTGTTTTCAGGACTATAGTTCTGTAATAGAGCTTGAAGTCAGGAATGGTGATGACTCCAGAAGTTCCTTTATTTTATAGAGATGTTTTGGCTATCTTGGGTCTTTTGCTTCTCCATATGAAGTTGAGAATTGTTCTTTCAAGGTCTGTGAAGAATTGTGTTGGGATTTTTGTGGGGATTGCATTGAATCTGTAGATTGCTTTTGGCAAGATTGCCATTTTTACTATGTTGATCCTACCTATCCAAGAGCATGGGAGATCTTTCCATTTTCTGGTATCTTCTTTAATTTCTTTCTTTAGAGACTCAAAATTCTTATGGTACAGGTCTTTCACATTTTTGGTTAGTGTTACCCCAAGGTATTTTATGTTGTTTGTGGCAATTGTAAAGGGTGATGTTTCTCTGATTTCTTTCTCCACCAATGTATCATCAGTGTATAGTAGGGCTACGGATTTTTTTTTTTTAGTTAATCTTCTGTCCTGCCACTTTGCTGAAGGTGATTATCAGCTGTAGGAGGACCCAGGTAGAGTTTTTCGGGTCACTAATGTAGACTATCATATCGTCTGCAAATAGTGAGAGTTTGACTTCTTCCTTTCCAATTTGTATTCCCTAATCTCCTCTCATTGATTTATTGCTCTAGCTAGAACTTCAAGGACAATATTGAAGAGGTATGGAGAGAGTGGACAGCCTTGTCTTGTCCCCGATTTTAGAGGAATTGGATCTAATTTCTCTCCATTTAATTTGATGTTGGCTATTGGCTTGCTATATATTGCTTTTATTATGCTGAGGTATGCTCCTGTTATCCCTGATTTCTCCAAGACCTTTATCATGAAGGGGTGTTGGATTTTGTCAAGGGCTTTTTTGGCATTTAGTGAGATGATCATGTGTTTTTTTTTTCTCAGTCTGTTTTTATGGTGGATTACATTGATGGATTTTCATATGTTGAACCATCCTTGCATCCCTGGGATGAAGCCTACTTGATCATGGTGGATGATTTCTCTGATATGATCTTGTATTCAATTTGCTAGGATTTTTTTTGAGAAATGTTGCATCAATGTTCATGAAGGATATTGGTCTGTAGTTCTCTTTCTTAGTCATGTCTTTGTGTGGCTTGGGTATCAAGGTTATTGTAGCCTCATAAAAAGAGTTTGGCAATGTCCCTTCTTCTATTTTGTGGAACATTTTGAGGAGTATTGGTATTAGCAATTCTTTGAATTTCTGGTAGAGTTCTGAGGTGAATCCATCTTGCCCAGGGCTTTTTTGGTTGGGAGACTTTTGATGACTGCTTTTATTTCCTTAGAGTTTATAGGCCTATTTAAGTTGCTTATCTGTTCTTGATTCAATTTTGGTAAGTGATAACTGTCTAGAAAATTGTCCATTTCCTTTAAATTTTCCAATTTTGTGGAGTACAAGTTTTCAAAATATGACCTGAAGATTCTCTGGATTTCTTCAGTGTCCGTTGTTATGTCCCCCTTTTCATTTCTGATTTGGTTAATTTGCATGATCTCCCTCTGCCTTTTGGTTAATTTGGATAACGGTTTGTCTATTTTGTTGATTTTCTCAAAGAACCAACTCTTTATTATATTGATTCTTTGAATTGTTTTCTTTGTTTTGACTTTATTGATTTCTGCCCTCAGTTTGATTATTTCCTGCCGTCTGCTCCTCCAGGGTGAATTTGATTCCATTTTTTCTAGAGCTTTCAGCTGTGATGTCAGATCTCTGGTATAGCTATTCGCTAGTTTCTTCATGTGAGCACTTAGAGCTATGAACTTTCCTCTTAGTACTGCTTTCAAAGTGTCCCATAAGTTTGGGTATGTTGTGTCAACATTTTCATTGAATTCTAGGAATTCTTTAATTTCTTTCTTTATTACTTCCTTGACCCAGGAATGTTGCAAATGCATGTTATTCAATTTCCATGAGTTGGTAGGTTCTTTGCACTTTGATTTGTTTTTGATATATATCTTTAAAGCATGGTGGTCTGAGAAGACACAGGGGATTATTCCATTTTTTTTGTACCTGTTAAGGTTTGATATGATGCTAAGAATGTGGTAGATTTTTGAGAAGGTTCCATGTGATGCTGAAAAGAAGGTATATTCTTTTGTGTTTGGATAGAAAATTCTATAAATGTCTGCTAATCCCAATTGGGTCATAACTTCTGTTAGTTCCTTTGTCTCTTTTTTAAGTTTCTGTCTGGTGGTCCTGTCCAGGGGTGAGAGTGGGGAGTTGAAGTATCCCAGTATAACTGTGTGAGGCCTTATTTGTGATTTGAGTCTTAATGTTTCTTTTACGAATGTTGGTACCTTTGTATTGGGGGCATAGATGTTTAGAATTGAGGCTTCTTAATGATGGATTTTTCCTGTGATGTATATGAAATGACCTTCTTCATCTCTTTTGATTGATTTTAGTTTGAAGTCCATCTTGTTTGATAAAAGGATAGCTACCCCAGCTCATATCTTGGTTCCATTTGATTGGAGTATCTTATCCCAACCCCTTACTCTGAGGTAATGTCTGTCTTTGAATTCGAGGTGTGTTTCTTGTATGCAGCAGAAGGATGGATTCTGTCTTCATATCCAATCTGTTAGCCTGTGTCTTTTTATAGGCGAGTTAAGAACATTAATACTGAGGGAAATTAAGTTCCATTCCGTGTTTATTCTTGTTTGTTTTTGATTTGTTGTTGGTACTGGTATTGTATGTGGATTTACCCTGCCTTTTATTTTGTGTTTTTGTAGAGTGGGATTATCTATTGCCTATGTTTATGTGAGTGTAGTTAATTTCTTTAGGTTGGAGTTTTCCTTCCAGTACTTTCTGTAGGACTGGATTAGTGGTTACATATTGTTTAAATCTGTTTTTTTCATGGAATATCTTGTTTTCTCCATTTATAGTAATTGAAAGCTTTGCTGGGTATAGTAGTCTGGGCTGGCATCCATGTTCTCTCAGAGGTCGTAGAATATCTATCCAGGTCCTTCTATCTTTCAGAGTTTCCATGGAGAAGTCTGGTGTAATTCTGATAGGTTTGCCTTTATATGTTACTTGGCCTTTTCCCTTGCTGCTCTTAATATTTTTTCTTTAGTCTGTACGTTTGGTGTTTAAATTATTATGTGATGAGGGGACTTTCTTTTGTGGTCCACTCTATTTGGCGTTCTGTAGGATTCTTGTACTTTCATTGGCATGTCTTTCTTTAGGTTGGGAAAGTTTTCTTCTATGATTTAGTTGAATATGTTTTCTGCACTTTTGAGTTGGTTTCTTCACCTTCTTTTGTACCTATTATCCTTACGTTTGGTCTTTTCATGGTGTCCCAAATTTCCTGAATATTTTGTGTTATGGATTCATTAGACTTTTGATTTTCTTTGCTTGACGCGATTATTTTCTCTAGTTTGTCTTCAGCGTCTGAGATTCTGTCTTCCATCTCTTGTATTGTATTGGTTATGCTTGCATCTGTGATTCCTGATTGTTACTAAGCTTTTCCACTTCCAGCATTCCCTCAGTTTGTGTTTTCTTTATTGTCTCTAATTCAGTTTTCACGTCCTGAACTGCTTCCTTCAGGTGTTTAATTGTATTTTCTTGGCTTTTTTTAAGTTTCCTTGATTTCTTGCATCCTTTGGTTTGTTTTTTCTTTCATTTCTCTGAAGGATTTTTTGATTTCCTCTTTTAGGTTCTCTATCATCACCAAGAAGTGTTTTTAAGGTTGCTGTCTTCAGCTTCTTCTGTATTGGGATGTTCATATCTTACTGGTGTAGAGTTCCTAGACTCTGGTGGTGTCATATTGGTTTTCCTGTTGTTGCATTTGTTCTTATATTGTCGTCTTCCCATCTCTTGTTCCAGTGGGTACAGTTGGTGTCACTTCCTTTCCTGGTGTGAATGGGTCTGGTGTTCTCTTCAGGTGTGTGCAATTGACTTTATTACTCTGATGGGTTTCAAGTTGGGTGCAGGGAGTTCTAAGGCACTTGCTCTCCAGGTGGGTGAGGGCAGCACTGGCACAGAGATGTCATCAGACTCTGGGTTGTTTGGTCCTCAGGGGTTGAGTCGTCCTGTCAAAGATCCCTGGGCAGGGTTTGCCAGGGAGGGCAGATGGAAGTTGGGCCCAAGTCAAAGGCTGAAGCAGCTCCCCTCTGCATTCTCTGCACTCTGTAGGGCTGGAATGGCCCAGCGATCTCAGCAGAGACAGGATCCCAGGGTCCTCAGGGACCGATTTAGTCAGCCTGCAGATCCAGGGGCAGGATTTGCCAGGGTGGGCAGGCAGAAGTTTGGGCCCAAGTTAGGAGCCGAATCAGTTCACCTCTGAACTCTCCCCACTCTGTGAGGGCCAGAATGGCCCAGCAATCTCAGCAGAGACAGCATCCCAGGGTCCACAGGGACCAATTCAGTCACCCTGCAGATCCCGGGATGGGATTTGCCAGGGCGGGCAGGCTGCTGAAATAGTATTTCTTAACAGTATCTAAGCAAGAAGAATTTTCACAATCTAATAAAATTATTCAAATTCTATAAAAATGATGCTATAAAGTACTTTGGTTTCAGCATCAGCATTTAATCACTTTTTCATATGACATTTTATTTTCTTCCAAAATATTTTTATTTTTTGAGAATTCCACACATGTATAGAGTAAAATATAAACATATGCACCTTCAGTTTTCCACTCCTGCTCTCCTAAAATCTCTAACAATATATCACCCTCCCAACTTCATGTCCTCTTTTGTTGTTTTTGACAACCCATTAAGTTTGGTTTGTGATACTCGTATGTACATGGGTGTGAGGTTGCCTACTGGAGCCTGAAAATCCTGCCAATGTTCACATACTCCAAAAGAATGATTTCTCCTCATCTGGCAGCTATTAACTGCCTGCCAGTAGATCCTCAGTAAGTGGAATTGCTTTTGTTTATGTATAAATGCATGTCTGCCAAACTTCTATTGAAATAAGATATGTTTATGAGTATGATTGAAATTCTTAGCTTCAAAATACCTTAGTCATATACTTGAGAACCTTGACTTATAAAACTCAATGCCTTATAAATGTCCCTTCTTGGATATTTGATGACTATTTGCTTCTTAATATTCTAGTGTGTTCAGGGCGAGACTGATTTAAGCCTTAAAAGGATAAATATCTCATGCTATATCACTAGGCCTTGCTGTAACTTCAGTCTCTGGCTAACCATTATCATGATGGACTCCAAATGGTATTAATGCTATAAAATTAAAAGGCCACTTAACAAAGCAACTATTTGTAGAAAGTATTATAGATTATGTCCACAATCCTATGGCTTTTTTATATCCTTTGTAACATGGAAATATGAACAGAGGACAAGAAAGGGATAATTCTAAGCTGACTGTGGGCTTTGGCATGAACACTGAGGCAGGGATATAATTGCTATTTTTCTGAAGAGGACATTGTTATGTCCTCCATTTGACTATTCATTTTCCCTCCTATAGCCAATAAAGAACCAATAATGATACTTTAAAATGATACAATATTGCAGTACTGTACTTTACATAATCAGAGCACTTAAGTGAGTCTTTAAGGCACATTATTTCTAAGTAAATGAAATAGATGATTTCTTAGCATATCTAAAAGCAGAGTCACCAAGCTTAAAATTAGCAATTTCCACATAAAAAAGTTACTATTGTTTGGTAAAACACCTTTTTATTAAAAGGTGTGCTTGTGTGTGAAATAAGAGAAAGTGAGTTGTGGCGATTTGTTGAGAATCCTTATAGTAACTCATATTTATTGAATTGCTATTAATTGAAAATAGATGGCATATATGTTTTGTCAAAGTAGAAAAGATACAAATATCAGCTTGGGCACAATCAGCAACAAAAGTTCAAATGACAGAGTTCTGGCTTTGGAATGTGCCTACAAATGCACACAGAGATACACACAGGCATTTCTTTCTTTTCTTTCATTTCTATAAGTTAATTAATTCGTGTCATAATACCCCACAAACCTCAAAGTCATTGGCTTTGTGAATCAATCTTTCAAAGTGTTTGTTTTTGTCCTTTTTTGCCTTTGGGTTTATGTTTTCTGGTGACGCATACTCATCCTTCAAGACCACATCACACAATACTTACTCTTCCTTGTAATCATAAAGAGACTCCATAAACTTAACCAAAAGGGTCTCTGTTTTACATTCAACATGACTCCAGTGGCTGATTGTATTCCATATATTCTCTTTTATGTGGTAAGCATCTGGAAAGGCAGGACAGCTCAGTTCCTGATCAATTATGTGTATTAAATGAGTGCATGATGATGAACATTATGAGGCTACGAATGAAAGTTAAGGAAAACTTTCAAGATGCTTTTCTAATAAAGGAACAGAATATCTAAAGTGTATTTTTTAATCAGCAGAGAAGGAATAAATTTGCTAGGAGGAGAGAAAGCCTTGATTACACAAGTAAAAGCTTAAGTGCCCAGAATTGATTGTACTGGATCCAACCTTGTTATTTGGAGATGAAATAATAAATTTCCTTGCACAAAGAGAAAATAAATGGCATTCTTATCTACTGCTCCTTGTTCAAGGGAGGCAATAGCAAGCATGTGTTTATAAATCACTATTCATTATTCAGAAGATCACTATAAAAGGGGAAAGGACTGAGTACTGGCTTTGGAAACTAAGTAACTAACCACATAAGGAACTACTTTACAAAATAGTATGATGACATATTTGCGCCATATAATTCTACCAAACAATTACTGCAAATCACAGGTTACTGAGTAATACATGCCCTAAGGTAGTCATATGTCTCTTATGCATACTTTACCTATTATATCTGCATAAAAGTTGTGATGGCTTTTCTTGGCTGTCAAATTGACTACATCTGGAATTAAATAACACCCCACAACATGTTGAGGGATTTTTCTCTTAATTAAATATTTTGAAGTGTAAAGACTCATTTTTAACACAGATCTTTTGAGGTGGGAAGATCTGACTTTAATTTGAACCACACCTTCTGCTGGCATAAAAGGAAGCTTACACTATTTGTCTGCTTGTTCCCAATCTCACTTCCAAGTCCATTTCTTCACTGGCATTAGAATCTACTTCTTAGAGATTCCAGCTTATACTGAAGACAGGCTGACACCTGCCCCACAAATGAGTCTTAACTTGGAGGTTGGCAGCTGAACACCCAGTCACAGCTATGAGGATAGGCAAGTAAATTGGTTTTGCCTGATTCCCCACTAAAACCCACAGACAACTGACAACTATAGTAGCTGTTACTAGCATCTATCTTGAACATACTGTATCACGTGTTTATCTATTACAACATGATCGGCAATCACTGAAGTCTTGAAATTTATATTGTACTTGTAAATGATTCACTCTTTTTAACCCTACCTTAGTGGAAAATCCACATGATATTAATGTAAAGAAAGACTACTAGCCTACAATCCACACCACCAGAGAAACAAGGAGGACAATGCATGGTCCCCCAAAGAAGGGGAGAGGGACAAGAACCCCTGAGAACATTGGGAGCATGTGTGGGGGAGAGAGGGGGAAGGTGGGAAGAGGAGAGTGGGAGAATAGGGGTAGAACAGGGGGAATGAGACAGGGGAGGGATAGGGGAGGGTAAGAAAGGAGATGCCTTGATAGAGGGAGCCATTATAAATTTGGAGAGAGGTCAGGCACAGGGGAAAAGTTAGTGAATCCACAGGGATGACTCCAACTAAGAATTTAGGCAGTGGTAGAGAGCCTTCCTTTGATGTCCGTCCCCTATAATGAGACTGATGACTAGCTTGGTTGCCATTCCTAGAACTTTCATCAAGTAGCTGATGGAAGCAAAAACACTGAGCCATACTCCTGCAATCCAGTTGGGGCATGAGGAAGGATGATCAAATGAGCCAAGACTGTGCTGTTGAAACCCACAGAAACAGTTGACCTTACCTAGTGAAAGCACAGAGATCTTAGTTGTAAAGCTGGGGAACCAGCATTGGACCAAACCAAGCCCTCTGAATGTGGGTGTCAGCTAGGAGGCCAAGGAAGTCTTATGGGACCTCTAAGAGTAGAGCCAGTGTCTATCCCTAGAGCATAAATGGACTTTGGGAGCCCAGTCTCTAAGGAGCGGTACTATTTCAGCTCAGATACAAGAAAGAGGACATAGGCCCTGCCCCAAATGATGTGACAGACATTGATGTTCCCCCATGGAGGGCCCCACTATCCTTGGAGATTGAGTAGAGGGTGAGCTGGGGGGGTCAGTGGGGAGCATGAGAGGATGGGAGGATGAAGGAATGGGGGAAAGATATGTAAATATGAGTGATTCTAAAAATTAAAAAAAGAAAGAGGGGATTCTTTGTAGAAAATAATATTAAAAGAAGGAGGAAGTAAAAATCATGGAGAATTTACAGATTTGACCTGTATGATACTGTTTATTCTAGCATCTACTCTTTGAGAATGTTTCCACAATGCACAAACAAATTTACCACATCCAAATCAATATTTTTTATGACTTTGTCCAAACGCACGTCATATATAAGTTCATTTTCTGGGGTAAATACTATACAAATACCAAGTGTACGTACATCTATTACATGAATATTTCCTTAGAGGAGATTTAAACAAACTTCTACTCCCCTCATATCTACTATCAATGACAGAAAAAAGTATCATACCATTGATATCCAGTTTCATAAACCAATGTGTTTATTGGGACTACGTATAGAAATTCGATAAAGGGCTACTAACAGGAGAATGTGTGACCCCAAAACAACATCACACACAGAACTGTCACTCCAGCCCAGATGATGAATTCCTTAGAGCCACTTAGAAGGCTGAAACGTGAGTCTGTAGGTTTAAGATATCTTTATTGAGATAAATACCAGCCAAACACAAGCCAGAGTGTGCCGAGGGCAGCCTAGCAGCGAGGCCAGAGAGAAGGGACCTTCCCATGTGCTCCTGTCCCTTAAGAACCTATCCCGAGTCATTCTGGCCTCACCTTGACTATGCCTTGACAGACGTGGACAGGCACACTAACAGCCTCTAACAGGCGTGGCTTACTGTCCCCTACAGAAGGCATTTCCTATTCAGCTTATCTTCTATAACATGTATACTGTAGCGTGTGCAAATGGGACAGATTTATATATAGCTGGCTAGGAGATGAAGAAGACTTGCATCCCAGGTGAGAGTCCATTGACCATACTATACTATGATTCTTTTTAAAATAATTTTTATTTAAATTAAAACAATCTTACTTTAAATATCAATCCCAGGTCTCTCTCCCTCCCCTCCTCCCATGACCCCCCCCAACTGACCCCCAATCCCACCCCTATCCAATCCCCAGGGAGGGTGAGGCCTCCCATGAGGGATCATCAAAGTCTGACAGATCATTTGGGCCAGAGAGAGTATCCCTTCATAAGGAATGGGTTCCCAAAGCCTATTCATTCATTAAGGATAAATACGGGTTCCATTGCAAGAGGCTGCATAGACTGCTCAGGCCTCCCAACTGCCACCCAGGTTCAAGGGACTGGTTGGGTCCTATGCTGGCTCCCCAGCTGTTAAATTTGGTTCTGTGAACTTCCACTTGATGAGGTCAGCTGTTTCTGTGGATTTTCCCAGCATGGTCTTGACCCATTGCTCATCACTCCTCCTTCTCTACAAATGAATTCCAGGAGTTTGACTCAGTGCTTGGTGGTGAATCTCTGCTTCTGAATCCATCAGCTACTGAAGGAAGGCTCTATGATGGCATATAAGTGACTCATTATAGGGGAAAGGCATTTAAGGTAGCCTCTCCATTATTCCTTAGATTCTTAGTTGAGGTCTTCCTTGTGGCTCCCTGGTCATTTCCCTAGTGCCATATTTCTCTATAAACTTACAATGGCTCCCTATATTAAGGTATCTCTTTTATTGCTCTCCTTCCCACAACTTGATCTTCCTGATCCCCCATGTTCTCCCCTCCTTCTCCCATCCTCTTTCTCCTACCTCCCTCTCTACTACCCCCATGCTCTCAATTTTCTCAAGAGAGCTTGTCCCTTTCCCCTTCTCCAGGGACAATATATGGCTTTCTTAGGGTACTCCTTGTATCCCAGCTTCTTAGTTAGTTGTCCATTGTTCTACGTCTAAAATCCGTATATGAGTGAGGGCATATCATATTTGTCTTTCTGTGTCTGGGTTACCTCAACCAGGATGATTTCTTATATTTCCATCTATTTGCCTGCGAATTTCAAAATTTCACTGTTTTTTTTTTCTGTTGAAGAGTACTCTGTTGTATAAATACACCACATTTTCTGTATCCATTCTTTGCTTGAGGGGCATTTAGATTGCTTCCAGTTTCTGGCTATTAAAATAATACTGCTATGAACATAGTTGAACAGATGTCCTTGTGGTATAAATATGCATCCTTTGAGTATATGACTAAGAGTAGAATTGCTGAATCTTCAAGTAGACTGATTCCCATTTTCCTGAGAAAACACCATAGTGATTTCCAAAGAGGCTGTACAAGTTTTCACTCCAACCAGCAATGGAGGAGTGTTCCCCTAGCTCCACATATTCTCCAGCATAAACTGTCATAGTGTATTTGATTTTAGTCATTCTGACAGGTTAAGGGAAGACAGTATCTCAGAGTTGTTTTGATTTGCATTCACCTGATGGCTAAGAATGTTGAGCAATTTCTTAACTAACGTTCAGCAATTTTTGATCCATCTATTGAGAATTCTCTATTTACTTCTGTGCCCCACTTTTTAATTGGATTATTTCGTGTTTTAGTGACTAGCTTCTTGAGTTCTTTGTATATTTTGGAAATCAGCCCTCTGTCAGATGTGGGGTTGGTAAAGATCGTTTCCCATACTGTCGGCAGCTGTTTTGTCCTATTAACTGTGTTGTTTGCTTTACAAAAGCTTGTCAGTTTCAGGAGGTCCCATTTATTGTTGATCTCAGTGTCTGTGCTACTGGAGTTATGTTCAGGAAGTGGTCTCCTGTACCAATTCATTCAAAGGTACTACCCATTTTCTCTTCTAAGAGATTCAGCATGGCTGAATTTATATTGAGGTCTTTGTTCCAACTGGACTTAAGTTTTGTGCATGGTGATAGATTTATCTGCAATCTTCTGCATGTTAACAGCCAGTTATTCCAGCACCATTTGCTAAAAATGCTTTCTATTTTTTCATTTTATAATTTTAAATTCTTTGTCAAAATCAGGTGTTCGTAGATGTGTGGGTTAATATCAGGGTTTTCAGTTTAATACCAATGATCTACCTGTCTATTTCTGTGCCAATACCAAGCTGTTTTCATTACTATATCTCTATAGTAGAGCTTGAAGTAGGGGATAGTGATGCCTCTAAAAGTTCCTTTATTGTACAGAGCTGTTTTGGATATCTTTAGTTTTTTTTGTTTGTCCATGTGAATTTGAGTATACTTTTAATGTATGTGAAGAATTGTGTTGGGATTTAGATGTGATTGCATTGAATCTGTAGATTACTTTTGGTAAGAAGGCCATTTTTACTATATTGATCCTACCTATCCAAGAGCATAGGATATCTTTCCATTGTCCTCTGTCTTCTTTAATTTCTTTCTTTAATGACTCAAAGTTCTTGTCATATAGGTATTTTTCTTGTTTTCTTAGAGTTACACCAAGATATTTTACATCATTTCTGGCTATTATGAAGGGTGATTTCATTCTAAGCCCATTTATAGTCTAAATATAGTAGCGCTAGTGATTTTTTAAGTTAATCTTGTATCCTGCCACTTTGCTGAAGATGTTTATCAGCTGGAGGAGTTCCCTGGTAGAATTTTTCAGGTTGCCTATGTAAACTATCCTATCATCACTACATAGTTAAAGTTTGACTTTTTTCTTTCCAATTTGTATCCTCTTGATCTGCTTTTGTTGTCTTATTGCTCTAGCAAGAACTTCAAGTACAATATTGAAGAGATATGGAGAGAGTGCACAACCTTGTCTTGTTCCTGATTTTAGAGGAATTACATTGAGTTTATATTTATTTTGATGTTGGCTGTTGGCTTGCTTTATATTGCCTTTATTATGTTTAGGTAAGTTCCTGTTACTTCTGATCTCCCCAAGACTTTTGTCATGAAGGTGTATTGATTTTGTTGAAGGTTTTTCAGCATCTAGTGAGAT
This sequence comes from Cricetulus griseus, assembly GCF_003668045.3. Classification (NCBI taxonomy): domain Eukaryota; kingdom Metazoa; phylum Chordata; class Mammalia; order Rodentia; family Cricetidae; genus Cricetulus; species Cricetulus griseus. Next base: position 87,485,806 of record NC_048604.1, read on the forward strand.
GTTTGTGTGTTTTTTCTATTATAGTTTGTTTATATGTTGGATTAAATTGATGGATCTTCATATGCATGTTGAACCATCTCTGTATCTATGTGATGAAGCCTAATTAGTCATGGTGGATGATTTTTCTGATGTGTTCTTGGCTATGATTTGCCAGTAATTTTTTAGTATTTTTTGCATCAATGTTTGTAAGGGAGATTACTTTGTAGTTCTCTTCCTTAGTTGTGTCTTTGTGTGGCCTGGGTACCAAGGTAATTGTAGCATTGGAAAATGAGTTTGGCAATGACCCTTCTACTTTTATTGTGTGTAACAATTTGAGGAGTGTTGGTATTAGATCTGCTTTGAATTTCTGATAGAATTTTGCACTGAAACCATCAGGTGCTGGTACTTTTTTGTTTTGTTTTGTTTTGTTTTGTTTTGTTTTGTTTTGTTTTGTTGGGAGATTTTTGATGACTACTTCTATTTCACTAGAGGTTATAGGTCTATTTGAATTGCTTATCTGTTCTTTATTTAATTTTGGTAAGTGATAACTATCCAGTAATTGTCCATTTCCTTTAATTTTTCCAATTTTATGGAGTACAGGTTTTCAAGATGTGAAATGGTGATTCTCTCCGAGTTGCTCAGTGTCTCTTGTTAGTCCCCCTTTTCATTTTTGATTTTGTTAATTTACATGTTCTGTCTGTGCCTTTAAGTCAGTTTAAATAAAGGTTTTTATATCTTGTTGATTTTCTCAAAGAACCAACTATTTTTTTTTTTATTCTTTGTATTGCTTTCTTTGTTTCTATTTTATTGGTTTCAGCCCTGGCATCTACTCCTCCTTTGTGAGTATGCCTCGTCTTTTTCTACAGCTTTCACGTGTGCTGTTAATTCTCTAGTGTGACTATTCTCCAGTTTCTTCAAGTTGGCACTTAGTACTATAAACTTTCCTCTTAGCGCTGCTTTCAAAATCTCCTATAAATTTGGGTATATTGTGCTTTGATTTTCATTGAATTCTAGGAAGTCTTTAATTTCATTATTTATTTCTTCCTTGCTATCCTATGTTTCTATGAGGGAATGTCAATAGTCACCCAACACAATCTTAAGGATGTCTGTCATGTAGGTACACCTGCTTTAATGAAGATATCGCATATTATGCTTGAAGAACAGCATTATACATCATTTAGGGATGCTTTTCTTTGAGTGTGTGTGTGTGTGTGTGTGTGTGTGTGTGTGTGTGTGTGTGTGTGTGTGTGTGTAATTTCTGGAATATTTTCACCATAAACAAAGACTTTTGTTCAGTTCTCTGCAGCCATTATGATCAATTGGAAATTATTGTACTCCAATTCTAGGGTATTCAAACCCTCTTCCAACCTCTAAGGTCATCAAAATATGTATATGTGTGCACATACATTGAAGGAAAAACTACCTTCAAACAATGTTGTTTCAGTTTTTCTATCTAAAGTGGTATGTATCTATTGACAAAAAATATTTTGAAAAGTTTCCCACATGATCAATTCCAGGTATGCGTTTCTGCCTAAACTACACAAAGGCCAAATGATACAGAATACTTGGTTTAAAATCTGAGCTTTGCCTCCCAGATATCTTACTAGTGTTCAAACCTTTAGCCACAAAGTAATGTTTCCCTACTCTAGGTGCAAATAGTAAAGGTTTCAATAGAGGGAGGGACTCAAAGTACCGAGGATTAGGAAAGTTTCATTAAGAATGAATGAATAGTGCTGGACTTCTCAAGCCTTGTAATATTTAAAGCTACATTAAGAAGACATTTGAGGATGTTGTAACAACCAAGCATTTGGGGATTTTTTTTCTTTTAAACTTATATGAGGTTTGTGGAGTAGTAATATACTGCTGTTTCCCAGATCCTTATCTACCTCACTTTCACCTGGGGATATTGTCAAAGAAAGGATTAAAAGTGTCTAAATCTGTTAACCTAAACAGTCTCCCAAGAATGAAAGTAAGAAAAGGCATATTTTGAGTGTCTGAGAACTGAACTATGCCCTCTCCTTCAGCTTAAGGGTCTGTGGAATACATTGGACATAACTGGCTTTGCCAAGATAAATTTGGTGCATTCTGTATATGGCTACCAATTATCATCAAAAGACAAAAAATTCATATTCTCTTAAGTGGTTACTAAACTCCTGGAACACAAGGCTATCTCCTATGCTACATTCAAGACTGATATAGATAAGTATCCCCTTAATATTTCTGCTCATATTCTCAAGTTGATCTCTTTCAAGCATTCCCAAACACAATTTAATTCACCCTTGTTTCAGAGTGAAAAGTTACAACAGTTAATGGAGCTATTATCCTTTAACACATACAGAAGACATGATAATTACAGTGTCATCAATAAATACAGGATATTGCATTTAGGGTGCTTGATATTGTATGTCTCATTTTTTTCATAGAAGGATACAGGAAACAACATGTTTCTTTTCCAAATGACCTACGAATAAAAATCAGTGAGTTAGATATGAAAATCACTTCCTTTTGTATTGTTCTGTCTTCCAGAGTCCAATTCCCTAGACCTCTCCCATCTCATTTTGCATAGTTTTACTTGTTTGTATTGTAATTGAGAGATTACAATGAAGACTGTCATGGCTTGTGTTCTCCATAGACATGAAAAATATTTACATAATTTGTCAAGGAATCAGCTCTTCTCTGAAACCTGGATTGTACTTAGCCTCTTTCTAATCTCAAACCTATAATGTTAAGAGATATCAAAGACATAATGAAGAATAAGTGAAGGTAGTTGGTTAACATAAGATGATGGAGATCACCACATAGAAACAGACCCTTGCCAAAAACTAGGTACTATTCCCATCATCTGAGGATAGACCATATCACTGCCTACCTTTCAATTGGATATTGTAGTTAATGAAGTTCTATTTGTGACTATTTTTTTAGGAATTGACTTACCATTTTAGCCCTTAATATGAAACACTAAGGATAAAAACTAGATTATTAATTTTTTGTTTTGTTTCACATTTTTTATTTGGAATGCTAAATACAATGTATCAGTACAGTATTTAGTGGTTAGAGGAATGGCTTAGCAGTTCAGAGTACTTACTGCTCTTCCAGAGGATTTGAGTTCATTCACAGCTGCCACATCTGACTCCATCACCAGAGATATGTCTTCTTCTGGTCTGTTTTGTCACCTGCACTGACATGCATATGTCCATAGAGACACACATAATTTGAAAAATAAAATAAATATTAAAAATACAGTATTTGGTAAAAATAAATTTTAAAATAATAATAAAAATTAAAATTGACTCTAACACCAACTTCTACTTCCTCTCTTGTTTATCAGTGTGGTAACATCTGAGTAAAACAGTTACTTCTCTATCCATGCAGGAGATTTATCTTCACAAAATTAAGATGGGGTTCCAATGCATATTCTTTTTTTTTTTTTTTTTTGGATTTTCGAGACAGGTTTTCCTGTGTAGCTTTGGAGCCTATCCTGGCACTTTCGATCTGGAGACTAGGCTGGCCTTGAACTCAGGGAGATCCGCCTGCCTCTGCCTCCTGAGTGCTGGGATTAAAGGCGTGCACCACCAACGCCCAGTTTCAATGCATATTATTTCAAGGAGTTGTCACATAAGATAAAAAGGTCAGGTTTCACAGAGGAACAATGGACAAAGGTAAATGAAGCACACATCTAAATAGGAAACTATAGTCAGATGTGGGCACTGCAGGCTTTGTGATAATCACACAAGTCTCTAATAGAAGATAAAATAACTTGTTAGTTACTGAGAAATCATGGTAGTAACTAGCCTTTATGGGTGCTGTCTAGGAGCTTTGCACATACCAGATAATGAAATTATCACATCCTTATCAATGCCAATTCCAAATACTATGCTTTCCTGACAATTTATCACATATGGTAACTTATTTGAAAGTTTGAAGCATTCCAATTTGATAAAAGCAAAACGAAAACTAAAATGAAGAATTGATTAGCTTTAGAAAGTAAATACTAATTTTATTGTTTTGTTTCACAGGAAACCAACATGTCACAAGTATTAAAGTATTCAATATTATAATAAATACAAGAAAATATGTTTTCAAAATTCCTAGGTTGAGATTTGATGAAGAAAACTTAGTTTCAAATTCTATTTAGGCTTAAGAGGGATAGAATGTAACAATGAATATATTTTAACTACTTTCTGCACAGAATTATGATTATGGCTTTTATAATAAGCTTGGCAACCATTAGGAAAGTCTAGATTATCTCAGAGTAACATGTCTCATTATGTCAACATGACCTAAATACGTTAAAATAGACTTCACTGTTTATTAAGGAGCAAATTTTCTAACTTGAATAAGATTATATAATTACAGAATGTTCCTGTATCCTGATGAAAACTTCATGGTGAACCTACAAGCACAGTGAAATCATATAGGATTTCAAAGAAATCTTGGCTCTCAATACCGTGTCACCAAGCAATTTCATTTCTCTCTCCTTTCTATTCTCCCCCTTCCATTCCAGTTTTTCCTCTACAAGATTTCTTGGTGGTGTATTTTCAACACTTCTTGTGAGATGGGGATGCTGAACAAAATTGGCCAGAAAGTTTCATTTAATATGATACTCATTTTAAGCACTCCACCTAATGTTTTGCTCCTCATTTATTACCTAACTGACTCCTTATATCTCAAAAAGCAAATAGGGATGAAATAGAAAATTACGAGTGAAAGGAAAAGCATCCAGATTTATATTTTTTTATAAATTTACTAAATTTCATTTTTATTAATATTTGTCACTATGTATATATGTGTTCCTTATTTGTTGTTCCTGGTGCCTGGGAAGGCCACAGGAGAGTGCCAGATGCACTTGAACTGAGGTAGAGATAAATGTGATCTGCTATATTGGTGCTGGCAATCAGACTTGGTCCACCACAAAAGCAGTAAATGCTTGTAACTTCTGAGTTATCTCTCAATGTGCCATTATTTTATTTTTTACTCAGAATTTATTAGTGCAGATTAATTACATATATAAATAGAGTATACTGTCCACTCCTGTATGTAATATGAACTGGTCAAATCCACATTCACATCCTACTCAACATCGTATAATTACTATTTTACTTTCAAATCAATACAAGTTTCTTTATTATTAGTCACTAAAACTTAGCAAGTTGTGTACAAATTATATTCCTTACCTAAATCAACTTCTTTCTTCCATGTAGGGAATCACTAGTAAAAATAAAGAAAATGAAAACAAAGTCAAAAAACTCCTTTATGGCACACTTACTAATAAATATATGCAAGTTAGTAATTTTATATCAGAAATGTAAATATAAAAGAAAAGTTGATAATGAAGGAAAATAAAAACATGCACAAGAGGAAAATTGAGTCTGTTGTTTGCTTTGTTTTCTACTCCCTTGGCAAGCGTAATTACTTCATTCCACTTAAATATAAGATGAATAAATATTTTACATGAGTTCTTGAAATTGTCTTCTATTCTTTGAGTGCCATTTATCTTGCTATTACAAATATATATATATATATATATATATATATATATATATATATTATATGATTGCTATGGATATGTCTACATTATATCAAAATAATTGACTCAGATGGGAAAACAAATTCACATTTACAGTGCTGAATAGTCTACAAATATGAAGTGACAGATTTTATTATATTTTGGTTGTCATCTGATTGGTATGAGGATAGAGTTGAAGGGTGACTGCAAATGATAGTAAGGAGATACTGTCCAAAACTGTGGTCAGTAGCCCAAGGGGTTCCTATCTCTCTGGGGATTCTACTCAAATAAAACCCAGGTTTTTGCTATTCACCAGAAAATAATCCAATAATCAGGCAAAATGGAACAAAGTTAATGATTTTTAGGTATAAATAGGTATAGTATGTTCTTTATGTATCAAGGGCCTTGAATTTGAAAGAAGGAAATCTAAGGCATTGGTAAGGCTTACCTAGAAATAGAGACTCCCTTAAGTATGTGAATATATATATTCACTAGCAAGATTTTGTTTTAAATGTTGAGATTTTTAAATTGGATGGTATGGTACAGAGGAAATCTACAATAAAGTATAAAATTATCCCAAAATACATTTTTTTTGTGTAGCCCAACTGCAATAGATGTTGTTACTGTGATTCTGAAGTAAGTTTTCCAATGAAGTTACTCTACTGTTTTTAATCTAGTGAGTATACTGTGAAGCAGTGTCCTGTCATAATTGGAAGAAAGGAAAGCAGTGCTCTGGATGGCAGCTTGCAGTAATTCCATATGTTTTCTATAATTAAGCATTAGATGAACATTATTCATTTGGTCTTAAAATTTGTTTATTAATTTAATTTGTTTTTGAATACTTCATACATGATGTAATACATTGTGGCAACTCTCACAATTCTACTCTCTTTCATATCCATCACAAATGTGTCAACATTATCTCTTCCCTACAGCTCCATTTTCTATTATCAGCTTATTTGTGTGCTTCTGTGATCTGCTGAATCAAACTAGGCCTCTTGTTGGCTATGGGCTTGGAACAATGCAATGAAGTGTAATAGGAACACAGTGGACAATGACAAACTCTATACCAGGAAATATTAATTTTCAGTAAGTTGCTCAACATAGGTGAATGAGGCTTCATGAGCTCCTCCCCATCCATAACTGGCTATTGACAGACCCATTTTTGTACCAGTCCAGTGAAAGCAATCACAGGTGCTATGAATTCAGGATTTCAGTGGTGATTGTGTCAAGCTCAAAAGATAATATTTACCCACCTTCCTCTCCTTATTCCAGCTCTTATGTTCTTTTCAATCTCTTCCTTAGTGTTTGCTGACCTGTAGAGGGTGTAGTATAAATAAATTTTTTTTAGATTGGAGCACTCAACTGTCACTATGTTACTTATTCTAAGCACTTGAGCAGGCATTAATTTCTGCATTGACTGATGCTTATTTCCACTCCTTTCTAATTAAGGATAAGGACAGCAATTTTGTCAATATAAGCATAAATGTTTACAAGGCAGTTTAATACTATATAATTTCCGGTGAACAATACTAGTAATTTCATGTTTAAAGCCTTACAAGCCATGGGTTTTATTGGGTTTACACTACCAGGCATTGAATATACAGCCAGTCTCAAATCCAGTAAGAGGGTACCTGGATGTGCCCCATAATAATTGTGTCACTACTGCAGCAGTGTCAGTATCTTGCCTGGAAGGTTTCTATTGTAGCTCATATGGATAGAAGTGGAATAATATAACTAATGCCTTTTCTCCTTGAGAACCCCCATAGTACTTTCTGGAATTATGAAATATACTAGGAAGATATGAAATTTTCTTCTCACTCCCAGGTTGGTTTTTCTATATTTTGCAACCAAAGTTTATGGTATCTTCATCAGTATGACATTATGGTCTAACTATTGTGGAAAATTAAGAGGAATGACAACACCCTATATTATTTGGGCACCTCCAGGTCTCTCCTGACTAATAACTCATAAAAAGGTATCCCCTATCTGGTACTGGAGTTTGTGTTCAATAGCTTATTGCTTCCATGATTGAAATAATAAAATCATGAAGAATATCACCTCTCTTGTTTTTAATGCATTTTGATTGGTTTAGAAAAGGAATGTGATTTCACATGGATTTTTCATGTCAGATTTGTTTTTCTAACTCTCCTATCCAATGAATGTCCTTATCTCTCCTGACCCAACTGTTATTTAGTCTTCATATTCTCAATATTCTTTCTTTCTATTTTTAAAGTACCCATATTATGCTGTTCCTCCTCCATTAAGATGTCACTCCACAAATGACGTATTTGTACGGGGTTGTCCTTCAAGGTCTTCCACACTAAAGCTAAAGATTTAAAACTAGGATCTTTATGTGAGAAAGGTTAATGCATCTTTTGTCATTCCAGATCTGGGTTACTTCATTCAGTATAAGTTTTTCATCTTAATCTATTTATCTGAATATGTACTTTCATGTTGTTCTTCACAGCTATCCAAATTTGATTTTATTAATCAAGAAAATGCATACCTACAGGGTAATCTAAGGAAAGCAATTACTCATTTGAGGTTCATTCTTTCCAGGTCACTTTGCTTTGTGTCATATTGACAAAACTTACCACCAAATACTTCTCTATTAAACTATTGCTTTTTTAATTTTTTTTGGTTATTTTAAATTAGGAACAACCTTGCTTCACATGTCAATCACTTCTCCCTCTCCCTCCCCTTCCCTAACACTTCTCCCCCACCCCATCCACCCTCCACTCCCCAGGCTAAACTATTACTTTTTTATTTATTGTTTATCTCTAGCATCTTATGTTAAGATAATAATATATAGCATAATGTAACTTTAAAGTTCTTGCAGTCTTTAAAAATTCAAACACTTTAAAATTTCAAAGCCTCTTTAAAATATTCAGAGACTCTTAACTGTAGGTTCCCATAAAATAAAAATAAGCTAAATATTTTATTCTTCTGTTGTAGAATAGAACATTTGTTTTGTTATTTAAAGAGTATTGCATTTGTTTATGTTGCATTTATGTAACTAGATAAAGATGTGTTGCTATAATACCTTCCCTGCCTAAGGAACCTGATTGGTCTAATAAAAAGCTGAATTCCCAATAGCTAGGCAGAAGACAAAGGGAGCCAGATCAGCTGGTCAGCAAGATATGGAGGAAGCGGGAAAGAAGGATGGATATATAGAACATAGATGAAGTAAACTAGCCTCAGTGCAGCACATAGATTAATAGAAATGAGTTAATTTTAGTTAAAGAAAAATAGCTAGATAAGAAGCAAGCCTAAGCTAAGGCTGAGCATTCATATTTAATAATAACAAAGCCTGCTACCTTAATCCAAATGGGGAAAACCATTCACACACACACACACACACACACACACACACACACACACACACACACCACTCGGAAGTAAAAACAATGCTCAGCAGTGTAGCTCCAAATGCACTCTAATGTCTGCCATCTCAGAATAATTCATGATTTTCCACAGCACACACAGTATATAGTCTCAGGCTAGGCACTGCATGTGGCTGTCATGTCTCTGATATACCAAGGTCCCTTCTGCAAATTATTTTTCACCTGCTACATTAACCTCTTTGCCTCTCTTCAGGGACACCAACACTGTCACATAGTACCAAACCTCAGGTTTTCTTTACCGCAGCTTCAACTCCAGGATCTCCATTGTAACTTCGGCTGTACTTTCATCAATGGTGTCTCCTGGCTTCCCAGGATGCCAATTCTCAGCTTTTCTCTGTGACCCGTTGTTACGATAAATCTTTCTCCCTGAAGCCACCAAGCCCCACTGCCACATGTGGGCTTTACACCAGCTGCCCGCCTGAGTTAGGGCCCAAATTAATACACAGAGAGACTTGTATTAGGTTCAAATGCTGCTTGGCCAATGACTAGGATTCTCATCTGTTAGCTCAGTCTTAATTATCATAAATCTATATATTTTTTAAGACTTATCTTATAGAAAATGCCTTCTGCTAGCGCCCTCTCTTGCTGGTGGCTCACATTGCGCCACTGGAGGAGGTGCAGAGGGGAAAAGGGACATTTCCTGTTTCTCCTTGCTTAAATATGAGTCTCCTTGCTATGTCACTTCTTGCCCAGATGACCACTTCTCTACTACATTTCCCAGAATCCTCTTTGACTCCTATTCCTGTCTAACTTGCTGTCTCATTGGCCAAACAGAACTTTATTTAACAATCAATAAGATAAACATACACAGTACATTCCCCATCAACCCTTTCTTTCAGACACAAACCTAGACACATCTGAGAAAAGGGAATCTTAATAGAGAAAATATCTCCATAAGATTGGTGTGTAGAGAAGTCTATGACATTTTATTGTTTAGTGACATCCCTTGGGCAGGTGGCCCTGAGTGGTATAATAAGGCAGGATCAACATGTCATGAAGAAAAGTCCAATAGAACAGCCATCCTCCATGGCCTCTTTTACAGTTTTTACATGCAGATTCCTGCATTGTTTGAGTTTTTGCCCTGACTACACCGTGACAGATTGTGGTATGAAACTGTAAGTTGAAATAAACCAGTTACACTTCAAGTTGATTTTGGTCATGGTGTTTTATCACAGAAATAAATACTCTAAATAGGACATCCCCTCAGATTACATGATGTCAAACTCAGTACAAAATGAGAGGCAGACATTTATTATCTAGTTGAGATGCCAGCTTGAGGTACAGAAATGGTCTACTCTGTCCCACAGCTTTGTATGCTAAACCTGAATAAATAATTCATTGAAGACTTCATCTCAATGGTACTGCTTCTTATTAATTGAAGCTTATTCTTCAGGTCCAGCTAACCAGCACCAATTGTTCCATTTTGTTTTCATAGAACCTTAATTCAAAACACCTGTGCTTCACTTTGAAACTTTGGAATTCAAGTCTCACTGTCTATACCACTATCAATTTTCTTATCACCCAAGTACCTATAACAACTTACTGAGCACTCAGTACTCAATAGCCATTTCTAGACCAAATGCCCAAAATCTATTTAATATCTGCCTCCACCCATCACCAAATGAAAGACATTGTCAGGTTGGTAACAGCAATACCTCTTGTTTCTGATAACAACTTCTGTCCAACCTTGGTTTCTGTTGCTTTGATAAACACAATGACTAAAAGAAATTGAAGAGGAAAGGGTTTATTTCACTTTAAAGACAATAGTCCTTATCAAGGACAGGAAATTTTAAGTGGGAACTGAAATAAAGACCATTGAACAATGCTACTTACTGGCTTGCACAGCCTGCTTTCTTATATAATCCAAGACCTCCTTCCTAGGAGTGAAATCTCCAACAATGGATTGAGACCCCCCACATCAACCATTAATTTTAAAAAATACTTCCACAGACATGCTTACAGGCAATCTTATAGGGAAAGTTTCTAAATTGAGGATCACTCTTCATAGAGATAATTCTAGTTTGTGTCAAGTGAACAAAAATAATAAGAACAACTGCTAAATAAAATTTTACTGTGTGATTATACCACATATTCATCATCCATTCATTAGTGGACGGAAATCTAAGCTGATTCTGTTTCCTAGATTGTGAATAGTGCAGAAATTAACATATAAGCGTATACAGACTCCTTTGTTTATATGACCAGGAATGTTATAGCTGTGTCATCTAGTAGTTCTCTTCCTAGCTTTTTTTTTTCTTTGACCCTCCATAAATTTTTTCACAGTGGCAACTTCAATTTACCCTCTGACAAAAAGTGAACAAGAATCCCTCTTTCCCTATATACTAACTTATATTTGTGGTCATTTGATATTTTATATTATACATTCTAATTGATATCTCAACTTCCAAAGGGTTCAAGATGTATTTTATGGTGGATGTTAAATTTTATATTCTCTAGTTTCAGGGTTTGATATTTAATTGATACTTTACGGACAAACTGTCTCTTCTACAGTGAATACATCCAGTACTATTTGTGAGAGTCCCATCACATCTTAGAAGATATATTCTTCCATAAAGGAGATTTTAAAAATAAACCCTTTAGAACTAAACAGTCATAAATTCCCATTCTTGCAATTTTTCCATTATCTTTAGCCTTCTCAGCATCTGGAGAAATGAAAAAAGTAAAATAGAAGATAGGATATTCTTCACTAAAATTTATTAACTTTAATTTTAAAGTTTCATTTTCCAGATTTATTGATTTGGTTATTAATCTCTCTCCTGTGTCAGTATTTACAACCAGAGGATTTTAATCCACTATTAAAGAAGCAGTCTTAATAATTATACTTACTGAAACATTTCTCTTGTTGATTCTCACCTGTCTTGTCAGGCAGTAGAATTCAGTGCACAGATATTTGGCCTCCTTTGTAGGTGTTCATGGGGTTTTCATATGAAGAGCCAAGAAATTTTAGTCTGGGCAGTTATTAGGGTTCACCTTATTTCTGGACCTAGTCCTACACATCTGTCCCTTATTTTATCTGCAAAGTAATTAAACTCTGTGTAAACCACTGGGATTCCAGAAGTTTGAAGCTTGAACTTTCTTGCCATCTGTCTTCTCTGAGAATTATTGAAAGGCAGATTGTGGTTAGCAGACCATCTCTGATCTCCATTCAGGCATTTATCAATCAGCAAATTCAAGGCTTTCAAAAATTCTCCACTGAGAAAACAATGCAGCCCCTTTTGGAGGTTTCAGAGGCAGTTTGTATTTCTAAGAACGAGTTCAGATATACTTTGGGAAATGATTTTACACACCATCCTGCCACATGCCTCTACAGAGAAGTATATTCACTTCCCACTCAATGCCAAGCAAGGTATGTTCTGAAGTCAGGGTAAGACAAAACACAATTTGCCCTTTCCAAAAGAAGGAAATTTCATCTATGGCAGAAATATAATAGGAATGTAACCAAAGTAACTAGAAAAACGCACACAAGCTTGTCTATTAAGTTTTTATCTAATAGAGGAGTGCCTGAATTTTTTATGTATGAATAAAGATCAAATAGAACCCCCAAATCGCTTTTTTAGTTTAATAAAAATAAACTTAAGATCAAATTCCATCTATCTATAGTTAGTGTCTGTTATCTGCTACCCATTATTAAACACCAATGAAACATTTCACGTCCCTTAGAAGTGACATCTCATCACTGAATTTTAGCAAGACTATTTGATGACCCAAAAGAATACAATGTGTTAACACTACTGTCTTAGTTTATGATACTAAACATGAGTGAATGATTTCCCTTTTATATTATGATAATTGTTACATGAGTACTTACAAATTTTCTCTATTATACTATCAATAATAATCAGTGGGGAATACCTATATCCAGACTGTCAAAAGCATTTAGTCAAAGTCAAATTACCTCTTACAATAATTTTTCATGAAGTATTAGTGAAATATTTGCTTTTGGCTTCATTTTAATCAAAATGAGTCACAGTCACAATATTTGGTGCTCAAACATTTCTAATTTCACAGTAAAGTCTGGGTAATATGTTTCATTGTAGAGTCTAGGTATATTCATGTGTTATATATAAATTGTATTGTTTTGCTGTTTGTATAACTTTTGAGATAGATATGCATATAATTCACAAATTAAGTTAGCACATTGTAGGAGGAATCTTTGTAGCTGTCACTTGCCAGGGAATGGAACAGAAACCACATTTTGTGTCTCCTAAGCCTCTTTCCGTGTTGTAGTAATGGAAGGCCAAAAAAGTGTCGTTATAGTGATTGAAATCAAGTTTGTTGAAATGTGTTCATTGCACAATGCAATGGTAAGCTTTATCTGTATAAACACTTAAACAGTATAGCAATGCTACCTTTTTGTACTACATCAACATAAACTATAATACAAGTCTTCAGTGTTCTTCTAGGTGATTTTATAGCTAAACTTGTGATGCTGCAGTATTTTGTTTATTATTGATGTGATAAAACACCACATCCAAGTGTACTTATAGAAGGAAAAGTTTATCTAATCTTATGATCTCAGGAAACAAGTGTCCATCATGAATAGAGAGGTAAAAATGGCAGCTAGAGCTGGAAACTAAGAACTTATATCTTGAATGGCAAACAGTAGACAGTTATTGAACTGGGGATGGTGTAAGACTTTGAAAGTTAGAAGCTTCTATCAGTGATGTACTTCCTTCAACATGATCATAAAGTATTATTCTGATATCAAAGCCAGGTAGACATGAAAACAAGAAAACAAAAACACAAAGAACAAAGCGATTATAGGCAAATATCTCTGGTGAAAATAATGGCAAAAATTCTCAACAAAATTCTTGCAAACAGAATGCAGTCATTTATCAAAAAGAACACTAATGATGAACAAATTGGCTTTACCCTGGAAATGGATATATATATATATATATATATATATATATATATATATATATGTGTGTGTGTGTGTTGTGTGTGTGTGTGTGTGTGTGTGTGTGTGTGTGTGCGCGCGCGCGTGCACTTCTTTTCTCAATTTATTTTCAACAGGAAAATATTTTATTTATGTACCCTTATCAAGAAATATTTAGTTATATATAAATCTCTGACAGTTAAGATAATGTATACCCATATGTTATAGTTTAGGTATGAAATATATCTTCAAGGTCCTTTGTTTGAAAATTTGTTCACCAGCTAATGAAATGTTTTATGTAGCTATGAATTTAGGAGGTAGAGCAAATCTGGAAGAAATAGGTCACCAAAGTGTGTCTCTGGAAGTTGTGCTTGATTCTGGCCACTTTCTTTCTCTTTTCTTAGTTGTCCACTGTGATAAAAAAAAAAAAAACTTAGTTTGCATGTTCTCACCTCAGTAAACTAAATTACTCTGTCATGTTTTCCTGGCCATGATGTATGGAAATCCTCTAAGCTGTGAGCCAACACAATTATCTTCTTTCTCCAATAAATTTCTGTGCTGTAGTCACATTGATGGAAAAATAGGTACTACACCATTTTTTAAATTACATTTCCCAAATATCATTTCCTTATTTTAGAATGCATATATTGTTAATAATTTCTTTGCATTATTCCATATATTACACCTAATTATTAATGAATTTTAACATATTTTTGTGAAAATATAGTAATCATAGTAATCTAAGCTTTAAAATGTCTTTAATTTATTTAAGGTGAAAAATGGTCATTTGGGATGAAAATAATATTCTAATTTATAATGTGGCAATGAATTTCAAAATCAATACCATCTGTGCAAAGATAATGGTTCTAGCTGCTCAAATATCAGGGCTTTGAAATGATGTTTTATATTTCAAATTCCCCTAACCCTATAATTTAAAGAACACATTGAAAGAAAAGTGAGTATCCAAAAGAGCAGAGGAAGAAACATGTGATTGGAAGGTGCAGAAAAGACCTTCTAATAGCTAGATTTTAACTATGTAGATATGTTTTTCTAATCCATATAGGTAAAATCTATTAAAATTCAGTTAAACTCTCTATTACTGAGGATTACAAAGACAGCTGTAATCTTAAATTGGATTGTAAATTTCAATACTGCATGTCAATCATTTAAAGGAAAAATTTAAAATGTTATTTGTTTACAAAACTTAAAGCATTTGTGATTTATATCATTCAGATTGTTTTAAGTCACCTTTGCTTTACTTAAAGTGCTTAGTTTCCATTCAACAATGTCAAAGCAATACAGCATCAAATACTACTTGTTCATATTTTTCGTATACACACATAAATGTTATACCTCCCCACCTCCCACTCTGCCACACGCATACACACACAACTTTGTCAACTGTATATAAGCTCGTGTCATCTGAGAGATGAGAACCTCAACTGAGTGAATGCCTCTATAAGATCAGGCTGTGGATTAAGTCTACAGTAGATTTGCTCAGTCATGGATGTAGGAGTGTTAAGCCCTTTATGGGTGGTGTCCCCTGGCAAAGTGGACCAAGTGTTTATTTACAAAATTACCTGTGAGGAGGAGTGGAATGGGGTGGTTGGGAAGTAGGCGAGGGCGGAAGGAGGAGGTGTGGGAGGGAGAACTGTGGTTGGAATGTAAAATGAAATTTAAAGAAAATGTGGGCTGTCCAAGCCAAAAGAAGTAAATCAGTAAACAGCATTCTTTCATTGTTCCTGCATCTGTTCCTGCATCCAGGTTCCTGCTTCCAGGTTCTTGTGTTGAGTTCATACTGTGCCTATGCTCAATGACAAAGTGTGAGTGACTTGAGAATAATAAGATGAAATAATTTTTTCTGTCTAAATTCTTTTTGATCATACTGTTTCATCACAGCAACAGAAACTTGTAACATTTCTGGTAGATATGATGACTTTATTGATTATGAACTACAGATAATTTATGCTGTGATTTCATAAAATCATCTCAATTTTAATTGTGTCCTAAGACTTTTGTGAGCCTGAATTTAATAATTATTGGATTAATTAACTTGGTGAAGAAAATTGAGGTACTGAAAAGCTCTTAGTCTTTGACATAAGAAATGCTGGTTTGTTTTTAGCCAGATCTTCAGTGAAAACAGGAGCAAAGGTCAAAGGAGGAGAAAATTAAAAAACAAAATACATAGATGGGACAGACAAAATATTGAAACTATGGCCAACCAGTTTGTTGTCATTGAAAAGATTTACTTAAAATGAAAATCAAATCCTATGTAGTATCACAATAAAAAGATAAGAAAGCCTTCCAGATCCTTCATGTTCTCTTCTACTCCCCTTCTCTATTTTCCTATCTCCCTCCTCTCTCCCTATGTGCTCACAATTTGCACAGGGGTTCTTGTCCTTTACCTCTTCTTCGAGGGACTATGCATTTTTCTCTTTGGCTCCTCCTTGATTCCTAGTTTCTGTTGGGTTGTGGATTTTAGACTGGTAGTCTTTTGCTCTATGTCTAATATCCATATATGCATGGGTACACACCATGCTTGTCTTTCCATGATTGAGTTACCTCACTCAGAATGTTTTCTTACAGTTCCATCCATTTTCCTGCAAATTTCAAGATTTCATTTTTTTTCTGCTGAGTAATACTCCATTTTGTAAATGCACCACATTTTTTTCATCCATTCTTTAGTTGAGGGGCATTTGGTTGCTTCCAGATTCTGGCTATTACAAATAATGCTGCTATGAACATAGTTGAACAGATGTCCTTGTTGTATGAATGTGTGTTCTTTAGGTATATGCCCAAGAGTGGAATTGCTGGATATTGAGGTAGACCGATTCCCATATTCCTAAGAAACCACCATACTGATTTCCAAAGTGGCTGTACGAGTTTGCACTCCCACAAGCAAAGGAGGAGTGTTCCTCTTTATTCGCATCCTCTCCAGCAGAGAATGTCATTGGTGTTTTTTTTATTTTAGCCATTCTGGCCAGTGTAAGATGCTATCTCAGAGTTGTTTTGAGTTGCATTTCCATGATGGCTAAGGATGTTGAGCACATTATCTCCTATGGAGGGATACTATTGCAGCCCAAGTACATGAAAAAGAGCCTAGGTCTTCCCCCAAATGATGTGACAGACGTTGATGATCCACTTTGGAAGGAATCACTATCATCTCAGAGTGGGTGGGAGGTAGGTTGAGGGGTTGGTGGGGGCCATGGAAGGATGCCAGGTCGAGGGAATGTGGGATTAATACATAAAATTATTTCTAAAACAAAATTTAAAAATTACTGAAAATTAAAAAAAGAAATAAGAAAGAATTAACTAAATCACAATAGGTAAGATCTGAAAGAATAACTTCATCCATCTGAAAGGTTTTCTTTTTTTCTTATTTTTTTTTTTAGAAAACAACCAAATTTTGGGCTAATTTCCCAAACAGGGTAGCTGGACAACTTTTTGTCTGGGATGCATTTCACTTTGCCTAGCTACCCAAATGTTAAAGTTACTGCAGGGATAGTTCAGAGTAAGCCTGGCAACTGTCGAAGCAGGAGGGAGAACTTGACTTTGCTCATATGATGCTGGTTTTGCTGACCTATAGAATGCAGATGTTAGAGGTAATGAAGGCCTTTAGTCAGATTTTGAAAGAAAGCCTTGGAAGCCAGGCAATATTTTGAATCATTATGCTCCTTGCAACCAGCTCACCAGAAAGAAATGAATGAAGGTGTGTCTGTAAACCCTATGTTGCATTGTAGTGATAAGAATGTGGAAACTGGCAGTAGTCAGTAACATCTGCTGAAGAAAACCATAAGCAGTTAATAAAGGCATCTAATCAAGGTCCATACTGATTACTAATGGCAATAGTATTCAGTCATGCCTATCTAATACCATGGACATTCATTCACTAGACAATACTCATTTACTCTTAATAACAGACATAGAAGTATAAAATTTAGAATTTGTCCCAATGAATTTCAATTTTTATTTAATCCAATTGTTTCTTGTATTTTTCACCATTGTTGAAATGAAACTGGTTTTATTTATCCTTGTAGTTTTGAAGAGTGCAATCTTTAAATTAATTTTTACAGTGGCTTACAAGGAAGAGTTTACTCGGCTTTCAGAGGAGACTCTGAAGTTGCACTTTTTTTTTCAAGAATGGGTTTTTCAGTGCCGCTTTGAAGCATATCCTGGCACTTACTCTGTATAACAATCTAGTCTAGAATTCACAGATAACTGTCTGCCTCTGCCTCCCGAGTGCTGGGATTAAAGGCATGCAGCACCACAACCCAGTTTTGAAGTTGGACTTTTAAATAAGAATTCTTGAGACTATGGGTACTAATGGCTATTCCCTGAATATGTTTTCCATTATGAACTAGGCATGAGGGTTTTGATGAGCTGAAGTTGGATAACAAAGGTAGAATTTTGATGGGTAATTTTGGTTGTCAAATTGAATTGAAAAATACATAAGAGATAATAAAGCACTCCTCTGGGTCTGTCTGTATTTTCAGATATGATTAGATCTAAATAATGAGATCTCTGTTGTAAACAATGGTTTAATCCATTGGTAGGTTTCATACATGGATAGATCACTGCTAGGTGCTAGAAGTATGCAACCTATTTGTAGGAGTTTGTAGTTCATTGCAATCTGTCTGTATTCATGAAACTTATCTTGTCCTGGCCTGTTCTCTTCAAATTTATGCCTATGATAAAGTTAAGTAGCAGTAGTGGAGAGGATGTCTGAACTGTGCTCCCCTGTAATCAGATTGGTAAATATCCAAACTATCATCATAGAGTCTTCATCCTGTAATTGATGGAACCATATGGAGAGAGACACAGTCAAGTACCATGCAAAGCTCTGGGAATCCAGTCAATGTGAGGGAAGAGAGAATATATATGAGAAAGGGAGATCAAGATCATGATAGAGAAATCTATAGAGAAAGCTAAAGGAAGCTGGAGGAAACTCATGAACTCTAGACCTACAGCTGTGGAGACTACAAAGGACTGACCTAGGCCTTCCATATGTGGGAGTCACTTGTGAAGCTTGAACTATCTGAGGGGTGACTGGCAGTATGACCACAATATAATCCTGGTTCATGAGCTAGCTTTTGTAGACAATTCCCTATAGTGGTATGCCATGCTCAGCCATAATGCTTGGGAGAGTGGCTTAGCTGTGCCCCAACCTATTGTGCCAGACTTTGTTGACTACTCATGGGAGTCCTTACCCATGAGGAGGAGTGGACTGGGGTTAGCTAGGGGAAGGTAGGGGGAGGCAGGTGAAGGAGTGGAAGGGAGAACTGTTGATGTAATGTAAAACAAAATTTAAGAGAAATAATAAATTATAAAAAGATAAAAAGCTAGAAAAAAAGTTACGTTAGCTTTTCTGTCTACATGAGCCAAGATCACTTGGACATTGTTCAAGTGACATGAAGTTCTTGTCATATATGCCTTTGACTTATTAGATTAGAGTTACCCCCAAGATATTTTATGTTGTTTGTGGCTATTGTAAAGGGTGATTTTTTTCTCTGATTTCTCTCTGAGCAACTTTATTGTCTGTATATAATAGGGCTACTGATTTTATGAGTTAATGTTGTGTCCTGCCATTTTGCTGAAGGTATTTATCAGCTGTAGGAGTTCCCTGGTAGGGTTCTTAAGCTCATTAATGTAAATTATCATATTATCTGAAAATAGTGAAAGTTTGAATTCTTCCTTTCAAATTTGTATTACTTAGGTCTCTTTTTCTTGTGTTATTGCTGTAGCAGGAACTTCAAGTACAATATTGAAGAGAAATGGAGAGAGTGGACAATCTTGTCTTGTTCCTGATTTTAGAGGAATCGCTTTGCATTTCTCTCCATTTAGTTTGATGTTGGCTGTTGGTTTCCTGTATATTGCCTTTATTATGTTTAGGTATGTTCCTGTTATTCCTGATCTCTCCAAGACCTTTATCATGAAGGGGTGTTGAATTTGTTGAAGGGTTTTTCAGCATCTAGTGGAATGCTCATGTGGTTTTTCTTTTACAGTTTTTTGTGGTGGATTACATTGATGGATTTTTGTAGGTTGAACCATCCCTGTATCTCTGGGGTGAAGCCTACAAATCATGGTAGACAATTTTTCTGATGTGTTCTTGGATTCAATTTCCCAGTATTTTATTGAGTATTTATACATTAGTGTCCTTGAGGGAGAATGGTGTATAGTATTCTATCTTAGGTTGTCTTTGTGTGGTTTGGGGTATGAGGTAATTGTAGACTCCTAAAAAGAGTTTGGCAATGATCCTTCTGTTTCTATTGTATGGACCAATTTGAGGAGTATTGGTATTAGCTCTTTGAATTTCTGGTAGAATTTTGCACTGAAACACTCTGGCCCTGGGAATTTTTTTTTTTTTTTGGTTGGGAGACTTTTGATGACTGCTTCTATTTTGTTAGTGGTTATGGGTCTATTTAAAACTTATCTGTTATTGATTTAATTTTGGTAAGTGATATCTATTCTGAAAATTGTCAATTTCTTTTAAATTTTCCAATTTTGTGGAGTACAGTTTTTCAAAGTATGATGTGATGATTCTCTGGATTTCCTCAGTGTCTGTTGTTATGTCCCTGTTTTCATTTCTGGCTTTATTAATTTACATGTTCTCTTTCTGCCTATTTGTTGGAATGGATGAGGGATTGTCTATCTTGTTGATTTTCTCAAAGAACCAACTCTTTGTTTCATTGATTCTTTGTATTGTTTTCTTTACTTCTACTTTATTGTTTTCAGTCCTCAATTTGATTATTTCCAGGCATCTACTCTTCCTGGGTGAATTTGCCCATTTGTTCTAGAGCTTTCAGGTGTGCTGTTAATTCTCTAGTGTGACTATTCTCCAGTTTCTTCATGTAGGTACTTAGTGCTATGATCTTTCTTCTTAGCACTGCTTTCAGAGTGTCCCATAGGTTTGGATACGTTGTACCTTGATTTTCATTGGATTCTAGGAAGTTTTTGATTTCTTTCTTTATCCAGGAGTGATGCAGTTGAGCATTGTTCAATTTCCATAAGTTTGTAAGTTTTCTGCAATTTGTTTTGTTATTGAATTCTAATTTTAAGCCATGAGGATCCAATAAGATACAGGGGGTTATTCTAATTCTTTTGTATCTGTTGAGGTTTGCTTTATTGCTGAATTTATGGTCGATTTTATAGAAGGTTACATGTGGTGCTGAGAAGAAGGTATATTCTTTTGTGTTTGGATGGGATGTTCTACCGATATCTGTTAAAATCTATTGGGTCATAACTTCTGTCAGTTCCTTTGTTTCTTTGATAAGTTTCTGTCTGGTAGTCCTGTCCAGTGGTGAGAATGGGGTCTTGAAGTCTCCTACTATAAGTGTTTGGGGATTAGTGTGATTTGAGTTTTAGTAATGTTCCTTTTATGAATGTGGGTGCCTTCTTATTTGTGGTGTAGATGTTCAGAATTTAGAATTCATCTTGATGGGCTTTCACTGTGATGAATATGAAATGAGGAAGAAAAAAATATATTCAACCATATTTGTAGAACAGTTTTGGCCTACAGGTAGCATGAATTTTGGGGTGGTTCAGGTGAAATCTATGTTTCATTGCTAAGGACATCCTAGGAAAAGGGGACAAAAATCATGCCTTTATTGTGCATATCACAAGATGGTCACATAAAAGCCTGTAATTTTCCTAAGAAAGCTTAAACAGAATTTACTGTCAAGCCAAATCATATTTATAACTGCTTTTTTCCCTCTTGCTGTAAATTCTAACACATGTTGAGAGACGCCCCCACAGCAAAGATCCCACAACTTAATGCTGAGAAAGCAGAATTCTTTTCCCATTCATCTGTCTCTGTATAGTAAAAAAAAATGTAAGAAAAGTTAAACAGCACAAACAAAGATTAGAAAAAGCCATTTCACAAATCAGGCCAGTATAGAACAAGAAATTCACAAGCACAGAGGCTGTAGTTATTTATCTTGTCTATCAAATATAGCCAAGGGCCCATGAAAATGGGAAGCTTCATACACTTGCAATAGATCCCAGCTCAAATATTCTCAGTATGAATACAGGCATGACTACATTAAAGCCAATAGAGCAGAAGTAACAAGGAGTCCCCATTAGGGTTAGAACACTCACATATCTCCACAATTACTAAATTATATTCTAAAGAATATAGTACCTTTCCTTCACTCAGAAGCTCTCTACAGAGATGCCTCTGATTTGAAAGGAGTTCAATGGATGCCACTGTCACAAAGATGCTCTAACTAGTAGTTCTTCAGCCAAGGTGACCTTTGATGTGGTCATCAAGAAGGGCAAGTGATGCTGCTAAGTCCCATGTTTTTCTAAGATAATGGAGTCTTATTGCAGTGTGATCCCTGTGGTTGGTATGGCTAGACTTTCCACTGGAAAATTCTCTTGAATGAAGTTGTCTTGGTGTCATCTTTAATTGGGTGTTAAGTTTAAACATACAAAGTCTTTCCCACACTCACTGTACAAACATGGTTTCTCACCATTGTGAATTATTTTGTGTACTGTGAAGGAAGTTTTCCTAGTTAAGAACTTCTGGCACTAATTGTTCCTATGGAATTTTCTTGCAGTAGGGAGTTTCTTGCCTGCGCTAACTGTAACTTCACTGGTCACACTGATCCCAGAACTCCTACATTCAGGAAGCTTTTGTCCTCTGTGAAAGTTTGTGTTCTGAGCCAGTGAATTTTCAGATAGGGGGTGCTCCCACATTATCTACACTTTTGTTGTTTGTGTGATATCTGGTGCTCAATAAAGCTATCTTTGTTGATGAAAATGTCTCACACATTCTACATTTTTACCTTGTTTCAGAGTAAAAGGCCACCCTCTGCTTACTGACACTTTGTCACATCTCAGTGTTTTGAGTGGCCTGGGTATGTACAAGTTAAGTCTTCTTTTGCCCTTGTAATCCACCACTTGTCACAGACGAGCGCTTGCTCCCTACCCTGGTATTTAAGTCAGCATCATTCTGATACAAAATAAAGCAGAACTGTCTCTAACATGACTTACATGTATACTGCTGATGTCAGTGGGGGGGGGTGGCATTCCCTGCTACATATTCAGAGGCTACAAATCTTTCATGACTGTTTCAGAGATTTGACATAGATGGACTTTGGGATGCAAGGATTTACATGAAGAGGACTCTCTTTTGACAATGATACTGAGATATTCTGCTCAGCAATGCTCACTGTTCTGGAAGTGACAGGAATGGGCTCATTCTGTCCTCCTCTTCTCCTTTAGAAGATTGTTGAAACAGGAATCCCACAGAATATCACTTGATGTCTTGGGCTGGTTACTTGGACTGGATATGGACACAGGAAATCCCAGGATGAATACATAGCTAGAGTTACTGAATGTCCTCTGGTATTTCCGACTCCTCTGGTGTCAAATACAGGAACAGGTCATCAAAAGCTACAGACTACTGTGCCTGGTTATTTTGTACTTCTACTATGGGTCTGGGGCCCAGGCCCTAGTATTCAACAGTCATGGGTTTAGAGTAGTTATGGTATTCTGGAAGGTTGTAAGGGCTGTGTGTTTAGGAGGAACCTGAAAAACACATCACTAGATCACTATGCCGCTATCCTTGATAGAGTATCCAGGAAACAGATTCTGCCTCTGTAATGCACACCTCTTTTTAAGCACACAGATGGGACTCACCTCAATACCAACTGATTTCTTTGTTCACAAAGGAAGATGATAGAAGCTGCCAACTACTGGTCATTGTGGGAGCTTTGTCTAGAACTTCTTTCTAGCATTCTGTCTCAAAGCCCTCATAAACAGATGATCTCATAGAATTCTACTGGAAATACAATAAAAACCCCAACATTTCTCATTCAAGCAAACCATGGCTTTGGTGAGCAAGGGACAAATATCTAATTTTAAAGTTTACAATTCTCAAGATCATTCAACTCCAAACTATTGTCTCCACTGTAAACCCTAATTCCTCTTTTTCTTGATCTTAAGTGTTAATATTGTGAATATGTCCATTTTTTTAAAAAAAGTGGGCTTCCATTGCATATTTAACTGTGATTGAATTCTTCCCTTAAGTTTTAATTGCAAGTCAATGCACTTATGCAATTAAATGGGATACTACATTCTCCAAAGGTCACTTTTAAAATATTTTTGCAGCTCTAATACAGAATATTCACCTTTTTTCTTGTTCCCATTGATTAAAATAGTGGTTTGCAACCTGTGGGTGGGGTTGCATATCACACATTTACATTACAATTCAAAACAGTAGCAAAGTTACAGTTATGGAATAACAGTGAAATAATTTTATGGGTGGGGCTCATAACAACATGAGAGACCACATTAAAAGGTTACAACATTAGGAAGGTTTAGAACAATTGTGTTAAACCTTTTGATTAATTTTATTATTAATATAGTTGACAAGTAGAGTGTTTTGTTTTTAGTTGCTTATTTTGCTTAAGACTTTAGGACTCTGATGTTTTTATACACACATACACTGTGCATTTTTTTGCATTACTGAGTTCAGTGTAAATTACCCTCAAACTTAATTTTTTCTGTGCATTTATTTTCTATTTTAAGAAGGCAATATGTAGGAAGAATTTTTGTTGCAAAGAGTGAAGAGCAGTGCCTGTGGGATGTAAGGTGCTTGGCAAATAGGATGTCCAAATGAAATTTTCTTTTGAATGTCCTGTGTTTATTCACACAAACTTTTCTTACAATATCATACACAGTATTGTAAAGATTAAGACGATATTTTTTTGTAAACAGACTTCTCACTAAGCAGGGAACAACTGGGCAGAAAATGATGCGGTCTTCTTCTTAGCTATCCTCTTATGTGAGGTCACCTTCTGGTACAATCTCCACTAATGTCCACAGGGAGGTCTTTCAATTGTAGCAGACTGAGAGGATGGCACTGTTGTAATTCCAAAAATGTTCTCAAGAGCATTGTCCAGCATCAGGCAGTGACAGGTGTGCGTATGTGAACTCAGCAAAGGTTCTGGAAACTTGAATGTTGCTGGAGCCAGAGTCTCACAGTGGCCAGTATCAAAAAGTCCCTTTGCATATAGGGATCAGTGAAGATAGGATTGAGGTGCTGTGCACTAGGAGCACAATCCTCCAGAGACTGAATTTTTGTATTGTTTCAGTGGGTTAGCTTTGTTCTTTCTGGACTCACAGCTTAGGGTGACAGCATAAACATAAGGTATCAGAGTCTGCCTTAGGCTTGGCTCATATAGAGCCTACCTTGTAGCTGGCTCCTTAACACATCTTATAGCATTACATTTCCAAGTCACACAAATTGGTTTTCAAGTTACACAAAACTGTTTCACTTATGTTCCTAACAAACATGCCCCACTTCAGAGACTCTCAGGCCATGGTGTGCCAGAATTCATATGGCAGTTGTGGCTCACATCTATCTTGCAGGTGACATATTCTCAATCAAGAGTTGGTATTGGAGATGAAGGGGTGGTTGTGGTGGAATCTTCCATTCTAGGATTTTGGGAAATTTCACTCTTCTTTTCCTGTTCAGTGGTCTTTTCTTTTGGTAGCATATTCTTCTCCTGTGTCTCAGTTTTCTTCAGGTTTACTGTTGAAGGTCACAAGTTTCCCCATGTCCAGCTTGTCTGTCATTTTCTTACAAATCATGGAATCTCATTTGGAAACCATGTTTCAGGTGTTCCCACTTCAATTGCTGAACCAAGAGACCCCTTTGGTGCTTTCCTTGGAGTCATACAAACTACTATGATTAGATGTTTTTAAATTATGTGTTGATGATTACATTCCTATAGGTATGTCAACTGCGGAGGCTACAGAATGAAATATGAATGTGACTGCTGAACTTTTAAGTTGTATGCCATAGAATTTCTATATTATTTGGCTTATGTGGTTTCCTATTTTGTTGTCTTGTAATCAGAAGTTATGGAGCTGGGCCAGCATAAGCAGTTATTATACTTGATTGCCCTTCTGCTTCTCAGGACTAAATGGAGACAAAACTTATGTTTTCTAAGTTTTTAGACTTGGGCTGCCAATTACCAAATTTCTAAAGCAGCCTCTCCTTCTGCTTCTTTAGCTCCTGATACTTATGGAGCTAGCTTCACTACTTGATAATTCAGAGCTAAGTGTTTCCATCTCCTACTTATCTTGAAGACTCCAACCTGTTTTTCTTTGTGCATATAAGTATGTATACATATGGCATAACATAAATATCTTTTAATTTTTTTGCCAGGTAGCCATCTGTGACAACATGGTATTGAAAATTTCTGCAAAGTTTCTTTTGTTAATTTCTTATGGACCATTATATAAAAACACTTGTGAGACAATTCTCAATTTCCATTCTTTTTATTAATAGATCTATCTATCTATCTATCTATCTATCTATCTATCTATCTATCTATGTATCTATCATCTATCTATCTATCTATCTATCTATCATCTATTTATTCTATTCTATTCTATTTAGCTGCTACTTATTTGTCAAAACTTTAGAAGTTTTTAAAAGTTTTCTAAAACTTTTATTCAGGTTTCAAATAGAGGAGCCACAATAAGTGAAGGACATAAAATCAGGGGGAAAAAGGAATCAATTCACAACATGATTTTTCCATCCATGTGTCTTTATTATTCTAACTCTTTTTCTTCTCTATCTAAGTTCTTGGGGACATTGGTATATATAAATTTGCAACAGTAATTTTTTTGGGTAATACAATGTGAGGGTTGAGTTTTGCAGTATCAGCAAGTCAGATAAGATTTGCACATATAGCACTAAACTAAAACTGCTAGAAGAAGCTTTTAGCATCAATTGATTAGGGCTGTAAGTCAAAGAAGTGATCTAAGTTTAATTTGCACAAGAAACAGTACTTGGTACCTTCCAGTACTTTGGCATTGGTGGTGGTGGCTCAGGGCTTCAGTAAAGTTTACTTTCCCTTTCAAGATGAACAAATGGGATGATTACATTTGTTATTACCTTCTCAGGGGAAACACTTTTGTTAGTGAACTGAGATGAAGGCAAATGTGTGAATTAATGTTATGATATCTTGAAATTTCCTCTGGTAAACTATTTATTCTATTACTTTTAAATTTAGCCTCAGACAAGTTCTTATTCAAGAGAAGAAGGTATCCAGAATTTTTGGCTAAAATATCACAGGAATTGGTTCTACAAAGTAAATATTTTCCCTCTCAAAATTCTCATGAGCCAGGTCTTTATGACAACCAATGCTCTTAGAACCACTGTATTCCTTGACCATACTGTAATGCTCTATAATTCCCTTCTTATAGGACTCTGGTCCAAGGTCCCAAAGTCTTCCATATTCCTCTAAAATCAATATGGTCAGTTTCTTTACAGCAACAACTCACTTTCTGGTACTAGTTTATAAATTATCTTTCTGTTGTTGTGATAAAGCACTGTGACCAAAGGAACTTATATAAGGACTGGTTTATTTGGACTTATGGTTTCAGAGCAAGAATCCATAATGGGGAAATGGGTATTTCATGATAGTAGGTGCAGTGTCAGAAAGCTGATAGATCACATCTTCAACCGTAAAGTTGATTTAGAGAGAGGGAGAGAAATGGAAGTGGGACAAGTTTATAAACGCCAAGCCTGCCCAAATTGGTATGGTTCCTCTATTAAGGCTGTGTTTCCTGTAGGTTCCATCATCTGCACAAAGCCCAACAGTATATGTGGAGTAAGTGTTCAAACACTTTAGTGTATTGTGGATATATTTCACTTAAACCACCATACTATCTTACTACTTTTCAAAAATTTTCTGTACCAAATTATCCTTCTATTATCTTCATTCTGCCTTTCTTAAATGCACCATATTTTACTGCTTTCCATGGGTCACAGAAATTTCAAAGGTATAGTAATATAATAACATAATATCTATATCTTCATAATTTCAGGGCATTTAGGTTTTAAATATATCTTTTCATCTTCAGAATTTTTATAACTGTAATGTTTATAAGGATGTATATTATAATATTTGTTCTTATGAGTTTATAAAATTTAAATTCCATCTGTGTTTATGGATAATTTAAGTATTTTCCCAATGGAAGGCAAAACCTCAAGCAAGAAAAAAATATCTGGAATAACTTACAACCCTTAATGTTCTTTACTTTCAATCCACTTTAGCAAAGCTTCATCCTCCCCTTCACAGTGACGTGAGCATTATAGCACTTATCATTGATTAGAATGTTTTTTCACATCTCTTGTATAAATTAAATTATACTGATAGTATTAGAAAAATCAAGGGTGAAAGAATGTCATTCAATTGTCTAGATAGTGAATTATGGAGGATAAGGCATTGTTTCCCTGGAAGAATGTGAATTAAACATCATCAAAGGTATTGAATACAGTTTTCAAAGAAAACATATATATTTCTTATCTAATATATGTTTCATTATTATTTCCCTAATCAAACATATATTAGATAAGAAATATATATGTATGAAATTTTCACATCTGCCTATGAGAATTCAGTTCATGTCCTTGTATAAACTTTTTCATACAGAAAACAAAAGTTTATGTAATTTATATGTATATTGAACTTCCAGACAAAGGGTTTCACCTATGCTGGCATAATGAACATAGTAAGAGAAAAGTTTCCTTTACACACATGAAAACAGCTTAGTCATGGACCCCACTATATCCAAGGCTATACCCAATGACCAGAACTTAAGACACTTAAGATAGCCAGACAAAAGACTTGGACCCCAAGCTCAAGACAGATCTGCAAAGACCAAGATTGATGCTCTGCTCCACACACCTCGAGATAACACATTGATCTGCCTTGTGGCTAGAGAGTCTTACCCAGTATCCTGACCCTCAAATCAGAGACGACAGTGAGAGAGTGGACCTGAACTTCAGCTAAGATATATCACAAAGCTGAGCAGCACTGGGGAGATAGGCTTAGGACTGTAGTTAGGAAATTTGAATGTTAATTTTGTGTAATGACACTCAATACAGTAAAATAGAACTTTTTATACCAACTATGCATATCTACATTCTAGCTCATGACAGCATGTTAATGTATTTCTCACAGCAGCCCTCTGCTACAAGTATGGCAAGCTCTGAGAGAGCAGAATTTAACATCAGCTAATGGTTAATCCAAGACATTCTGGTGTTTTACACAGTGAACCAAGTTCTTAGTTCCACACTTCCTGCTCGTGACAAGTCTTTTAATCTAATTTCCATGTATAAGTTCTTTGAATTCTGAACTACCCAAAAATGAATAGTAGAGAATTTGTAGTGAAACCTGAAATGAAATACTTTATAAAGGTTTCAATATAATAAATTAAGAATATACACTAGTAGTATATTCTTATGGAAAAAAAAAACCTCTTTTCCATCTCAAGAGGACCCATTTATTGTACCCTCAACCCAATGTTCTCATCTTCTTTCTCAGTGATAGTTCTTGATCAAATTGCTCCTGGGGAATCATGGGTAGATATTATTAAAAAATATGCTTCTTTAAAGCTGCATGTCACCTTTGGAAATTCACACATTCTCCCTCTCACGATCTTTCTCTCTTTCCCTTTTCCTCTCTCCTTCCTTCCTTCATTCTTACCCTCTCTGTGTGTTGTGTGTATGTGTGAACATCTGTATATAAAACGGTGCAAGTATCTCCATATGACTGTGAAAGCCTATCGTCAACACTGGATATCATTCTTTCCTTCTTTCCATCTTATTTTTTGAAATTATGTCTTCCACTGATCCTGGGATTCACCATCTGTGTAGACTGGCTTGCTAGCAATCTTTGAGGATCCACGTGTCTCTTGTTCAGTAGTGAAATTATAAGTACACATCACTGTGACTGTCCCTTTTTAATTTTTTTGTACAATTAATTTTGGAAATTCTACACTCAAGTCCTCATACTTGTGCATTAAGCACTTTACTCATTGAGGCATTACCCCAGCTCATAAACTTTTAATTTGTATACATTAAAATTTACAGATAAGCTCAAATGTGATTTGCTGTTATGTCTAGGAGTCCATACTTTTTAATTGTCTGAGATGTACAGAAGTAAGGTGAACTTTTGCCTATGTTTCAATTTGTTTTGCTTTTCTTTTTAGGAAGAGGTAATTAAATGACAGGAAATTTTTTAAGTTTAAATTTATATGACTAAGATTTTAAAAGATTAGATTTGTGACTTTTCTTTCCTTGTCTAGGAAATATGTACATTCATGGTCATTCTATGTACACACCAATGGTACCTCTTATATTCTCAAGGTTCCTTTTATAGAAAGATTTAGTCAGATGAATCGGGGTACTGTGATTGTCTCAGGCATTTGAATCTGTTGTTAGCACTGTTAGTTGAAGTTTATGTGGTGTGGTCTTGCTGGAGAAAGTGTGTCACTCTGGGAGGGTTTTGAGAAAAAAACTTCACAGACTTTTCTAGTTTGTGCTCTATGAATTTTGCTGGCCTCAGAAAATGTGTGCTGTGAACCTACTGTTTCTTTCACCATTTCATGCCTCAGCTCTACCACAATGGACGCTTCTCCTTCTAGATCTGTGAGAAAAAACAAACTCCCTCTGCCTTAAGGTGCTTTTGGCCATGGTGTTTATCACTGCATTGGAAAAGTAATTGATACTGCACACTCTGAAAGCTTTATGCTAAGTTAATAATATTCTTTTTTTATTCTTTATTTTTCCATTCATTTATTTAGCTCATAAATAAAGTCATGCACATTTATGATACACAATACAGTATGTTCACAATGGCATGGCTAAATTAAACCAATTAACATGTTATATCACATATATTCATCATTTTTGTTTTGAGAAAACTTAAAGTATACTATCTCACAAATATTAAAATATAGCATATTGTTATCAACCATATTTATCATGCTCTCAGGAGACCTCAAGACTTCACAGAGTCCATACCTCTTGTCCAACTGCAGTTTTATATCCTTAAACCAATCATTTCCCCATTGTTAAAAGACCCACATTGAAGCCTAATAGCCACAATTCTGCTCTCTGTTCCCTTAAGTTCATCATTTCTAGGTTACACATAAAATTGAAATTGTGTGACATTTGTCTTCCAATGTGTCACTTTTTTTGGCAAGCATATAATTTTACTACTTACTAAAGATGAAATCAAATTTGCATGCACAGGTGAGCACTGACTGAAACGCCTTGGATTCATCACATATTTAAGTTTCAATTAATATATATATATATATATATATATATATAGAGAGAGAGAGAGAGAGAGAGAAATAATGGCTATGTTTTGCATTAATAGCAGCAACAGCTTTTCCAGGTTCTGCACTCATTTGAACAAAATTGTAGAGACATCCAGCACGCTCGATTTAAAAAAACAAAAACAAAAACAAACAAACAAACAACAGCAAAGTAAAAAACAAAATCCGGGAAAACATCACAGTTCTGTTACTCTTGTGGTACTTGGCACTATTTTTTTTAAATTAGCTTCTCAGTCATCATCTGGGAGGAAACCATTCTGAGCAACATCGTTGAAAACAGCTCTGATAAAGCATGGTCACTACTATGTATCATAAAGCAAGTCCATATATGAGTGAGTACATATCATGTTTGTCTTTTTGTGATTGGGTTACCTCGCTCAGAATGGTTTCTTTGAGTTCAATCCATTTTCCTGCAAATTTCAAGATTCCATTGTTTTTTTCTGCTGAGTAGTACTGCATTGTGTAAATGTATCACAATTTCTCTATCCATTCTTCGGTTGAGGGGCATCTAGGCTACTTCCAGTTTCTGGCTATTACAAATAATGCTGCTATGAACATGGCTGAACATATATCTTTGTTATATGAATGTGCTTCTTTTGGGTATATGCCTGGGAGTGGAATTGCTGGATCTTGTGGTAGACTCATTTCCATTTTTTTGAGGAGTCGACATACTGATTTCCACAGTGGCTGTACAAGTTGGCACTCCCACCAGCAGTGGAGGAGTGTTCCTCTTTCTCTGCATCCTCTCCAGAATAAACTGACATTAGTATTTTTGATTTTAGCCATTCTGACAGGAGTAAGATGGTATCTCAGAGTTGTTTTGATTTGCATTTCCCTGATGACTAAGGATGTTGAACACTTTCTCATGTGTCTTTCAGCCATTTTAGATTCCTCTATTGAGAATTGTCTATTTAGTTCTGTAACCTACTTTTTAATTGGATTGTTTGGTGTTTGGGGGACTAGTTTCTTGAGTTCTTTGTATATTTTGGAGATCAGCCCTCTCTCAGATGTGGAGTTGGTGAATATCTTTTCCCAGTCTGTGAGCTGCCGTTTTGTCTTGCTGACTGACTCCTTTGCCTTACAGAAGCTTCTCAGTTTCAGGAGGTCCCATTTATCAATTGTTGACTTCAGTGTCTGTGCTACCGGTGTAATGTTCAGGAAGCAGTCTCCTGTACCGATTAATTCAAGGGAATTTCCCACTTTGTCTTCTAATAGGTTCAGTGTAGCTGTATTTATGTTGAGATCTTTGATCCATTTTGACTTAAGTTTTGTGCAAGGCAATATGCTTGGGTCTAATTGAAGTCTTCTACATGTCTGCAACCAGTTATGCCAGCACTATTTGCTGAAGATGTTCTCTTTGTTCCATCATATAAATTTGGATTGTTTGTCAAAAATCAGGTGTTCATAGGTGTGTGGGGTAATATCAGGGTTTTCAATTCTATTCCATTGGTCTACCAGTCTATTTTTGTGCCGATACCAATCTGTTTTCAGGACTATAGCTCTGTAATAGAGCTTGAAGTCAGGAGTGGTGATGCCTCCAGAAGTTCCTTTATTTTATAGGGATGTTTGGCTATCCTGAGTCTTTTGTTTTTCCATTTAAAGTTGAGAATTGTTCTTTCAAGGTCTGTGAAGAATTGTGTTGGGATTTTTGTGGGGATTGCATTGAATCTGTAGATTCCTTTTGGTAAGATTGCCATTTTTACTATGTTGATCCTACCTATCCAAGAACATGGGAGATCTTTCCATTTTCTGGTATCTTCTTTAATTTTTTTCTTTAGAGACTCAAAATTCTTATGGTACAGGTCTTTCACATTTTTGGTTAGTGATACCCCAAGGTGCTTTATGTTGTTTGTGGCAATTGTAAAGGGTGATGTTTCTCTGATTTCTTTCTCCACCAATGTGTCATTGGTATATAGTAGGGCTACAGATTTTTTGAGTTAATCTTGTATCCTGCCACTTTGCTGAAGTTGTTTATCAGCTGTTGGAGTTCCCTTGTAGAGTTTTTCAGGTCACTAATGTAGATTATCATATCTTCTGCAAATAGTGAGAGTCTGACTTCTTCCTTTCCGATTTGTATTCCCTTGATCTCCTTTTGGTGTCTTGTTGCTCTAGCTAGGAACTCAAGGACAATATTGAAGAGGTTTGGAGAGAGTGGACAGGCTTGTCTTGTCCCCGATTTTAGAGTAATTGGATTGAGTTTCTCTTCATTTAATTTAATGTTAGCTGTTATCTTGCTGTATATTGCTTTTATTATGTTGAGGTATGTTCCTGTTATCTCTGATATCTCCAAGACCTTTATCATGATGGGTTGTTGGATTTTGTCAATGGATTTTTTGGCATCTAGTGAGATAACCATATGGTTTTTTCTCAGTCTGTTTATATGATGGATGACATTGATAGATTTTCATATGTTGAACCATCCTTGCATCCCTGGGATGAAGCCTACTTGATCATGGTGGATGATTTCTCTGATATGATCTTGTATTCGATTTGCTAGGATTTTATTGAGAATTTTTGCATCAGTGTTCATGAGGGATATTGGTCTGTAGTTCTCTTTCTTAGTTGCGTCTTTGTGTGGCTTGGGTGCAAGGTTATTGTAGTCTCATAAATAGATTTTGGCACTTCCTTCCCTTTCTGCCGACCCATCAGCAACTAGGTGAGTGACCCCCTGCTTTTACCCAACTCCTGTCCAAAGCGCCAGTCACCCAGATCCCCTCAGGCTTATCCCTGCTTGAAAGAGACATGCCCAGGCAGGGAGGAGCTCCCTGAATCCTGTTACAGCCAGTCCTCCTTCCCTTTCCGCAGACCCATCAGCAACTAGCAACTAGGTGAGTGACCCCCTGCTTTTACCCAACTCCTGTCCAAAGTGTCATTGACCCAGATCTCCCCGGGCTTGTACCTGCTTGAAATAGATGCGCCAAGGCAGGAAGGAGTTCCCTGAATCTGGGTACAGGCCACTCTTCCTTCCCTTCCTGCCGACCTATCCACCAGGAGGTGAGTGATCTACCGCTCTTACCCAACTCCCTTTCAAAGCCCCATCCACCGATCTCCCAGGGCCTGCTCTTGCTTGGGATAGACCTGGCCAGGCAGTGAGGAACCCTCAGAACCTGGAAACACCCCACTCTTACTTCCTGTCCCACCCACACACACCTGATTCCTATGGAGGCCTAACTCCTTCAGAGTAAGGAGACTATCAGGAGAGGAAAGTCCATCCAGAGCTTCGGACATTGAATTCCTGGCCCACACACACTACTGTGTAACAAGAGGAGATAGAGAGACCACTCCTGCACTCACTGGAAAAAGATATGGGAAGAAGACAGAATAAGAACTCACTCAAGAACAGAAAGACCAATATGACACCACCAGAATCTAGGGACTCCACTCCAGCAAGACCTGAAAAGCCCAACATAGTGCATAAAGAAGATATGGACCTCAAAAATTATCTCAGCAAGATGATAGAGACCTTCAAAGAGGAAACAAGAAAATCCCTTAAAGAAATTGAAGAAAAAGCAAGCAAACAATTACACAAATTGGAGGAAAAGACAAACCAAAAAATTTAAGAAATAAACAAATCTCTTAAAGAATCTAAAGAAAGCCAAGATAAAACAACCAAACAAGTGAAGGAAGCTCTTGAAACAGTTCAAAGCATGAAAGCTGAATTAGACACAATAAAGAAAACACAGAATGAGGTGATGCTGGAAATGGAAAGACTGGATAAACGATCAGGAACTAAAGACATGAGTATAACTAATAGAATCCAAGAGACAGAAGAGAGAATCTCAGCTATTGAAGACTCGCTAGAGGATATATATTCATCAACCAAAGAAAACCTCAAGTCCAACAAATCCCTAACGCAAAATATCCAGGAAATATGGGACACTGTGAAAAGACCAAACCTAAGAATAATAGGTGTAGAAGAAGGTGAAGAAACACTGCTCAAAGGTACAGAAAACATATTCAACAAAATCATAGAAGAAAACTTCCCCAACCTACAGAAGGATATGCCTATGAAAGTACAAGAAGCTTACAGGACGCCAAACAGACTGGACCACAAAAGAAGTCCCCCCAACACATAATAATCAAAACACCAAATTTACAGAATAAAGAGAAAATATTAAGAGCAGCAAAGGAAAAAGGCCAAGTAACATATAAAGGCAAACAAATACGAAGGCACCCACATTTGTGAAAGAAACATTACTAAAGCTCAAACTACACATAAAACCACACACACTTATAGTAGGAGACTTCAACACCCCCTTACACCACTAGACAGGACCACCAGACAGAAACTTAACAAAGAAACAAAGGATCTGAAAGAAGTTATTATCCAACTGGGGTTAACGGATATCTATAGAATATTCCATCCAAACTCAAAAGAATATACCCTGTTCTCAGTACCACATGACACCTTCTCTAAAATTGACCACATAGTAGGCAACAAAGCAAAACTCCATAGTTACAAAAGAATTGAAATAACCCTCTGTATCTTATCAGACCACCATGCATTAAAGCTAGAATTCAGCAACAATACAAATGGCAGAAAACCTGCAAACTCTTGGAAAATGAATAACACCCAATACACCACTCCTGGGTTGAGGAAGAAATAAAAAAACAAATTAAAGACTTCCTAGAATCTAATGAGAATGCAGACACAACATACCCAAACTTATGGGACACCCTGAAAGCAGTGCTAAGAGGGAAGTTCATAGCACTAAGTGCCCACATGAAGAAATTGGAGAAGAGTCACATTAGAGAAATGACAGAACAACTGAAAGCACTAGAGCAAAAAGAAGCAAACTCACCAAGGAGGAGTAGATGCCAGGAAATAATCAACCTGAGAGCTGAAATCAATAAAGTAGAAACTAGGAAAACAGTACAAAGAATCAATGAAACAAAAAGTTGGTTCTTTGAGAAGATCAACAAGACAGACAAACCTCTAGCCAAACTAACCAAAAGGCAGAGAGAGACCATGCTAATTAACAAAATCAGAAATGAAAAGGGGGATATAACAACAGACACTGAGGAAATCCAGAGAATCTTCAGGTCATACTTTGAAAACCTGTACTCCACAAAATTCAAAAATCTAATGGAAATGGACAGTTTCCTGGATAAATATCACTTACCAAAATTCAACCAAGATCAGATAAACAGTTTAAATTGACCCATAATCCCTAATGAAATAGAAACAGGCAGCAAAAGCCTCCCAACCAAAAAAAGTCCAGGGCCAGATGGCTTCACTGCAGAATTCTACCAGAAAATCAAACAAGAGCTGATACCAGTACTCCTCAAACTGTTCCGCACAATAGAAGCAGATGGGATATTGCCAAACTGTTTCTACGAGGCTACAATCACTTTGATACCCAAGCCACACAAAGATAAGACTAAGAAAAGAGAACTACAGACCAATATCCCTCATGAACATCAATGCTAAAATACTCAATAAAATATTGGCAAATCGAATCCAAGAACATATCAGAAAAATCATCAACCACGATCAAGTAGGCTTCATCCCAGTGATGCAAGGATGGTTCAACATACCATCAATGTAATCCACCATATAAACAAACTGAAAAGGAAAAACCACATGATCATCTCACTAGATGCTGAAAAAGCCTTTGACAAAATCCAACATCCCTTCATGATAAAGATCTTGGAGAGAACAGGAATAACAGGAACATATCTAAACATGATAAACGCAATATACACCAAACCAATAGCCAACATCAAACTAAATGGAGAGAAATGCAAAGCGTTTCCTCTAAAATCAGGAACAAGACAAGGCTGTCCACTCTCTCCATACCTCTTCAATATTGTACTTGAAGTTCTAGCTAGAGCAATAAGACAAGAACAGGGTATCAAAGTGATACAAAATGGAAAGGACGAAGTCAAACTTTCACTATTTGCAGATGACATGATAGTCTGTATAAGTGACCCGAAAAACTCTACCAGGAAACTCCTACAGCTGATAAACTCCTTCAGCAAGGTAGCAGGATACAAAATTAACTCAAAAAAATCTGTAGCCCTACTGTATACAGATGATAAACTCAATGAGAAAGAAACCATGGAAACATCACCTTTCACAGTATCCACAAGCAACATAAAATATGTGGGGATAACACTAACCAAAAAAGTGAGAGACCTGTACAGTAAGAACTTTGAGACTTTAAAGAAAGAAATTAAAGAAGATATCAGAAAATGGAAAGATCTCCCATGCTCTTGGATAGGTAGAATTAACATAGTAAAAATGGCAATCTCTCCAAAAGCAATCTACAGATTCAACGCAATCCACATCAAAATCCCAACAAAGTTTTTCACAGACATTGAAAGAACAATACTCAACTTTAAATGGAAAAATAAAAAACCCAGGATAGCCAAAACAACTCTTTACAATAATAGATCTTCTGGAGGCATCACCATCCCTGACTTCAAGCTCTACTATAGAGCCATAGTTCTGAAAACAGCGTGGTATTGGCACAAGAATAGACAGATAGACCAATGGAATCGAATTGAAGACCCAGATATTAACCCACACACCTACGAACACCTTATTTTTGACAAAAGTGCTAAATCTATACAATGGAAAAAAGATAGCATCTTCAACAAATGGTGCTGGCACAACTGAATTTGGACATGCAGAACATTGCAGATTGATCCATACCTGTCACCATGCATGAAACTTAAGTGCAAATTGATCAAAGATCTCTCCATAAATCCAGCCACACTGAATCTTCTAGAAGAGAAATCGGGAATACCCCTTGAACAAATTGGCACAGGAGACCAATTCCTGAACATCACGCTAGAAGCACAGACACTGAGGTCTGCAATCAATAAATGGGACCTCCTGAAACTGAGAAGCTTCTGTAAGGCAAAGGACACAGTCAGTAAGACAAAACGACCACCCACAGAATGGGAAAAGATCTTCACCAACCCCACATCTGACAGAGGACTGATTTCCAAAATATACAAGGAGCTCAAAAAGCTATCCACCAAAACACCAAACAAAGAAATTAAAAAGTGGGGTGCACAACTAAACAGATTTTTCAACAAAGGAATCTGAAATGACTGAAAGACACTTAAGAAAGTGCTCAAAATCCTTGGCCATCAGAGAAATGCAACTCAAAACAACTCTGAGATACCACCTCACACCTGTCAGAATGGCTAAAATCAAAAATACCAATGACAACCTATGCTGGAGAGGATGCAGAGAAGAAGGAACACTCCTCCATTGCTGGTGGGAGTGTGAACTTGTAAGACCATCCTGGAAATCGGTATGGCGGTTGCTCAGAAAAATGGGAATCAATCTACCTCAAGATCCAGTCATTCCTCTCTTGGGTATATACCCAAATAGTGCATGTTCATACAACAAGGACATATGTTCAACCATGTTCATAGCAGCATTGTTTGTAATAGCCAGAACCTGGAAGCAACCTAGATGCCCCTCAACTGAAGAATGGAAAGAGAAAATGTGGTACATTTATACAATGGAGTACTACTCAGCAGAAAAAAGCAATGGAATCTTGAAATTTGCAGGCAAATGGATGGAACTAGAAGAAACCATCCTGAGTGAGGTAACCCAGTCACAAAAAGACAAATATGGTATGTACTCACTCATATATGATTTTTAGACATAGAGCAAAGGTTTACCAGCCTATAATCCTCTTAACCAAAGAAACTAGAAATCATGAAGGACTCTAAGGGATAAATAGACCCCAAGAATCGGAAGTGGCATGAACTCCAGAGGTAATTGAGAGCATGAAGGTAGGGGAAAGGGTGCTGCCACAATAAGAGCACAAGAAGAAGAGGAGAGGAGAGGAAATGGAGGGGCAGAGATATTGAGTAGGGGGAAGAATAGAGGAGAGAGAGCAGGATGAGTGATACCAGTTCAGAGGGAGCCACTATAGGTCAGAGAAAAGATCTGGAACTAGGTAGATCTCCAGAGACCTACAAGGATGACACGATATGACAGTCCAGGCAGTGGAGGAGAGGATAGCCTAGAATCTCTTCCCCTAGAATGAGATTGATGACTACTCTCTATGCTATCCTAGAGCCCTCATCCAGTGGCTGATGGAAGCAGAGACAGACATCCACAGAAATACACTGAGCTGAAATCTGGAATCTAGTTGAAGAGAGGGAGAAATGAAGATCGAAGGGGTCTGTACCAGATTGGAGAAACCCACAGAAACAATTGGCCTGAAAACGGGAAAGCATATCAACCCCAGACGCTGTTGGGGAGGCCAGTTCGGGAATGATTCAGCCCCCTGATTATGTATGCCAATGGGGAGGCTCCTGCACTCCGGGGAGCCTCCGGAGGTGGACTGGTGTTTTTTCCTGGTGTGTGTGGGGGACTTTGAGAGCCCATCCCAAGTGATGGGATGTGCTCTGTCTCTGGACACATGGAGAGGGGCCTAGGCCCAGCACAGGAAGTTTTGGTGGACTTTGTGGAGCCCCTATTGGGTGCCCTACCCTGACTGGGGAGTGGTCGGTGGGTGGGGTGGGGGGTAAGTTGGTGGTGGGGGAGGAGGAACTGGGGTTACGGGAGGGAGAGGTAGAGGGGACTTACATGTGAAACAAGCCTGTTCCCTAACTTGAATTAATAATAATAATAATAAAAGAGTTTGGCAATATCCTCTCTGCTTCTATTTTGTGGAACAATTTGAGGAGTATTGTTATTAGCACTTCTTTGAATTTCTGGTAGAATTCTGCAGTGAATCCATCTTGTCCCAGGCTTTTTTTTTGTTGGAAGACTTTTGATGACTGCTTTTATTTCCTTAGAGGTTATAGGTCTATTTAAGTTGCTTATCTGTTCTTGATTCAATTTTGGAAAGTGATAACTGTCCAGAAAATTGTTCATTTCCTTTAAATTTTCCAATTTTGTGGAGTACAGGTTTTCAAAGTATGACCTGAAGATTCTCTGGATTTCTTCAGTGTCCATTGTTATGTCCCCCTTTTCATTTCTGATTTTGTTAATTTGCATGATCTCTCTCTGCCTTTTGGTTAATTTGGATAATGGTTTGTCTATTTTGTTGATTTTCTCAAAGAACCAACTCTTTATTATATTGATTCTTTGAATTGTTTTCTTTGTTTTGACTTTATTGATTTCTGCCCTCAGTTTGATTATTTCCTGCCGTCTGCTCCTCCAGGGTGAATTTGATTCCATTTTTTCTAGAGCTTTCAGCTGTGATGTCAGATCTCTGGTGTGGCTATTCTTTAGTTTCTTCATGTGAGCACTTAGAGCTATGAACTTTCCTCTTAATACTGCTTTCAAAGTGTCCCATAGGTTTGGGTATGTTGTGTCAACATTTTCATTGAATTCTAGGAAGTCTTTAATTTATTTCTTTATTTCTTCCTTGACCTAGGAATGTTGCAAATGCATGTTGTTCAATTTCGATGAGTTGGTAAGTTTTTTGCACTTTGATTTGTTTTTGATTTCCATCTTTAAAGCATGGTGGTCTGATAAGACACAGGGGATTGTTCCAATTTTTTTGTACCTGTTGAAGTTTGCTATGTTGCTGAGAATGTGGTAGATTTTTGAGAAGGTTCCATGTGATGCTGAAAAGAAGGTATATTCTTT
The DNA here is from genome assembly GCF_003668045.3 of Cricetulus griseus. Classification (NCBI taxonomy): domain Eukaryota; kingdom Metazoa; phylum Chordata; class Mammalia; order Rodentia; family Cricetidae; genus Cricetulus; species Cricetulus griseus. Next base: position 87,526,317 of record NC_048604.1, read on the forward strand.
TGTGTTAGGATAGAAAGTTCTATAAATATCTGTTAATCCCAATTGGGTCATAACTTACGTTAGTTCCTTTGTCTCTTTGTTAAGTTTCTGTCTGGTGGTCCTGTCCAGTAGTGAGAATGGGGTGTTGAAGTCTCCCACTATAACTCTGTGAGGCCTTATTTGTGATTTGAGTTTGAATAATGTTTCTTTTACGAATGTTGGTGCCTTTGTATAAGGGCATAAATGTTTAGAATTGAGACTTCTTAATGATGGATTTTTCCTGTGATGAATATGAAATGACCTTCTTCATCTCTTTTGATTGATTTTAGTTTGAAGTCCATCTTGTTAGATATAAGGATAGCTACCCCAGCTCATTTCTTTGGTCCATTTGATTGGAGTATCTTATCCCAACCCTTTACTCTGAGGTAATGTCTGTCTTTGAATTCGAGGTGTGTTTCTTGTATGCAGCAGAAGGATGGATTCTGTCTTCATATCCAATCTGTTACCCTGTGTCTTTTTATAGGCGACTTAAGACCATTAATATTGAGGGAAATTAAGTTCCATTCCGTGTTTATTCTTGTTTGTTTTTGGTTTGTTGTTGGTACTGGTATTGTATGTGGATTTACCCTGCCTTTTATTTTGTGTTTTTGTAGAGTGGGATTATCTGTTGCCTATGTTTATGCTAGTGTAGTTAATTTCCTTAGGTTGGAGTTTTCCTTCCAGTACTTTCTGTAGGGCTGGATTAGTGGTTACATATTGTTTAAATCTGGTTTTGTTGTGGAATATCTTGTTTTCTCCATTTATAGTAATTGAAAGCTTTGATGGGTATAGTAGTCTGGGCTGGCATCCATGTTCTCTCAGAGGTGGTAGAATATCTATTCTGGTCCTTCTAGCTTTCACAGTTTCCATGGAGAAGTCTGGTGTAATTCTGATAGGTTTGCCTTTATATGTTACTTGGCCTTTTCCCTTGCTGCTCTTAATATTTTTTCTTTAGTCTGTACGTTTGGTGTTTAAATTATTATGTGATGAGGGGACTTTCTTTTGTGGTCCACGCTATTTGACGTTCTGTAGGATTCTTGTACTTTCATTGGCATGTCTTTCTTTAGGTTGGGAAAGTTTTCTTCTATGATTTAGTTGAATATGTTTTCTGCACTTTTGAGTTGGTTTCTTCACCTTCTTTTGTACCTATTATCCTTACGTTTGGTCTTTTCATGGTGTCCCAAATTTCCTGAATATTTTGTGTTATGGATACATTAGACTTTTGATTTTCTTTGATTGACGCGATTATTTCCTCTAGTTTGTCTTCAGCGTCTGAGATTCTGTCTTCCATCTCTTGTATTGTATTGGTTATGCTTGCATCTGTGATTCCTGATTGTTACTAAGCTTTTCCACTTCCAGCATTCCCTCAGTTTGTGTTTTCTTTATTGTCTCTAATTCAGTTTTCAGGTCCTGAACTGTTTCCTTCAGCTGTTTATTTGTATTTTTTGGCTTTTTTGGCTTTCCTTCATTTCTTGCCATCTTTTGGTTTGTCTTTTCTTCCATTTCTCTGAAGGATTTTCTGATTTCCTCTCTTAGATTCTCTATCATTTCCATGAGGTTTTTTTTAAGGTTGCTCTCTTCTGCTTCTTCTGTGTTGGGATGTTCATGTCTTGCTGGTGTACAGTCCCTAGGCTCTAGTGGTGTCATATTGGTTTTCCTGTTGTTGGATGTGTTCTTATATTGTCATCTTCCCATCTCTTACTCCAGTGGGTACAGTTGGTGTCACTTCCTTTCCTGGTGTGTATGGGTCCAGTGTTTTCTTCAGGTGTGTGCAATTGACTTTGATACTCTGATGGGGTTTCAAGTTGGGTGCAGGCAGGTCTGAGGCACTCACTCTCCAGTTAGGGTGAGAGCAGCACTGGTGCAGAGATGTCAGCAGACTCTGTGTTACTTGGTCTTCAGGGGTCAAGTCGTCCTTTTGAAGATTCCTGGGCAGGGTTCCTTCCAGGGTGGGCAGATGGAAGTTGGGCCCAAGTTAGGGGCCAAATCAGCTCACCTCTGCACTCTCTGCACTCTGTGGTTGCCAGAATGGTGCTGCAATCTCAGCAGAGACAGGATATTAGGGTCCTCAGGACCAATTCTCAGTATTCATGGTCTTAACCACCTATAAGAAGGCACAGGCTAACAAAAATGTATATGAAGAAAAAGTCCATCATTCTGCTATGTACAAGTAACAAACTTCAACTTCAAAGACCGATGGTAACTCAGAGTTATGGGTTGGGAAATGATTTTCCAACCAAATGGACCCAAGAAACAAGTTCGTATAGCAATCCTAATATCTAACAAATTAGACTTTAAACTAATATCAATCAAAAGATATGAAGGAGGCCACTTCATAATCATCACAGGAGAAATCCATCAAGATGTAGTCTCAATTCTGAACATCTCTGCCTCAAATACAAAGGCATCCACATTCTTAATAGAAACATTACTAAACCTCAAACTACACAGAAAATCCCACATACTTATAGTGGGAGACTTCAACACTCCACTCTCACCACTGGACAGGACCAACAGACAGAATGTTAAGAAAGAAACAAAAGAACTAACAGAAGTTATGACCCAATTGGATTTAACAGACATCTATAGAACATTCCATCTAAACACAAAAGAATATACCTTCTTCTCAGCACTACATGGAACATTCTCTAAAATCGACCACATATTTGGCAATATAGCAAACCTCAATAAGCACAAAAAATTGGAGTAACCCCCTGTATCCTATCAGATCACCATACTTTAAAGTTAGAATACAACAACAACACAAATTGTAGAAACCCAGCAAACTCATTGAAATTGAACAATGAGCAATTTCTCCATTCCTGGGTCAAGGAAGAATTAAAAAACAAATTAAAGACTTTCTAGAATTCAATGAGAATGAGGATCCAACATACTCAACTTATGGGACACTTTGAAAGCAGTGCTGAGAGGAAATTTCATAGCACTAAGTGATCACATGAAGAGACTGGAGAATAGTCCCACTAGAGAATTAACAGCACAACTAAAAGCTCTAGAACAAAAACAAACAAACTCAACCCAAAGGAGTAGACACCAGGAAATAATCAAATTAAGGCTGAAAACAATAAAACAGAAACTAGGAAAACAATACAAAGAATCAATATAAGGAAGAGTTGGTTCTTGGAGAAAATCAACAAGATAGACAAACCTTTATCCATACTTACCAAAAGGCAGAGAAAGAACATGCAAATTAGTAAAATCAGAATTGAAAAGGGAGACATAACAACTGACACTGAGAAAATCCAGAGAATCATCATCAGGTCATACTTTGAAAACATATACTCCAAATAATTCAAAAATCTAAAGGAAATGGACAATTTTCTGGATAGATAACACTTATCAAAATTAAATCAAGAACAGATAAACAATGTAAATAGGCCTGTAACCTCTAATGAAATAGAAGCAGTCATCAAAAGTCTCCCAAACAAAAAAAATCCCAGGGGCAGATGGTTTCCATGCAGAATTCTAACAGAAATTCAAAGAACAACTAAAACCATTTCTTAAAGTATTCCACACAAAACAAGCAGAAGGGTCATTACCAAACTCTTTTTACAAGGCTACAATTACCTTGGCATCTAAGACACACAAGGAAACAACTAAGAAAGAGAAATACAGACCAATATCCCTCATGAACACTGATGCAAAAATAGTCAATTAAATACTGGCAAATTGAATCCAAGAACACATCAGAAAAATCATCCCACCATGATCAAGTAGGCTTCATCCCAGGAATGCAGGCATGGTTCAACATACAAAACTCCATCAATGTAATCCACCATATAAACAAACTGAAAAATATAAATCACATGATCATCTCATAAAATGCTGAAAAAGCCTTTGAGAAAATCCAACAGCCCTTCATGATAAAGGTCTTGGAGAGATTAGGGATAACAGGGACCTTTTTCAAATATTAAAATAATTTATTTTTAATTTTCAATAAATACTTGCTACATAGTTCTATCTTCAAAGATAAATAAATAAACTTTTGAGTTATCAAGAATTAAAATTTACAAATTTTTTATAAGAAAAAATTATTCATTACACTGCATTTAGATCTAAAGCTGTCTTAAGATCTCAAATTTGACAGACCTGTAGCAAGTTTTAAAAAGCGCATCAATCAAGACACAATCTCAATATATGCCTATTCTATAACATCAAAATCTCATTACAATATATACCTTTTCATCATACTTATCCTAAACTTCCTCACCTCTATTCCCTGGTATTTCCACCTTTAAAGTAAGCCCTGATTACAGAACAGTGAGTGTTTCTCAACTAGAGGTATCTTTGCCCCTATTGAGCACTTGGTATCATCCATTAAAATTTTGATTGTTGCTGGGTGTGGTGGCACGTTCCTTTAATCCTAGCACTTTGAAGACAGAGGCAGGTGGATCCTGAGTCCCAGGACTAGACTAGTCTATAGAGTGAGTTCTAGAAGATCCAGAGATACACAGAGAAACCCTGCCTTAAAACCCAACCCGCCACCCTTTTTTGGTTGTTGTTGTCTTAGCAAAGGGGTGCTAAATGATAGTGAATGTACAGGGTGCCTAGATAGTCCTTAAACATCCAATCCAAGTCAGACCCTTCAAGATTATCCAGGACCATGGCTGGTGGTACTAAAAGTTTTCTCAAAACCCACCCCACAGAGTGACACACTTCTTCCCACGAGGCCACACCTACTCCAAAAATGTCACACCTCCTAACATTACCACTCCTCACAGGAGCCATTTTCTTTTAAACCACCACATCACTCTTAAAAGAAAACTCCTTTGGTCAAGAGAAACAGAATCTCTTGCCTAGGTGTAGATATAAAATCCATTTGGAATGAATCAATTACCTACCTATGGGACTCCCTCTAGGATGCTGTGATAACCTTAATCACTGCCAGAGCACTAGACATAATAACTAGTCCTTTAATGAAATACTGTGCTTTTCCTTTCTAGTTTCCCATCCTTACTTATCTTATCAGTAGCTTACCAGGCCACCATCATGCAGATATATCAGTCTTCCCACTTTTAAATATTACTCAGAAAGTATAACTTCTCTTTTCATTTATCTCTATTTTAAAAATGCTCTTCTGAAAACTTTGTTTCCCCAACATATTTGACTTCCTTTTTATTCTTCTTCTATAGCATCACTTCCAGCTACTTGGTTGTTTGTTGTCCCTGTGCTGACCTCTGTTAGGACTTACACAGGGCTGACCCTGCCCCCTAATGATGGGCAGGCACTCACAGGGACATGCTACACCATCACCTGTCACCACGAATTAGCACCTGACTGAGGACTCTGTGCATGCATGGAAACTCAGTGTGCATGTGAGGTCTTGCCTTTAAAAGTTCCAACTTCCTCCAGTTTCCTTCTTTCTCTCTCGGGCAACCAACCATGGAGGTCAGCCATTAACTCTGTCTCCCTTCTCTCTTACTCTCTGTCCTGCTCTGTTCTTCTATTTGTCTCTCACTAGCTCTCCTGTGATATAATAAACTATTGTTAATGTATCTCTATAGTCTCATGTCTCATCTTGCACCTCTTTTTCTAATTTAAGCAAAAATCTAACAACCTCCATGCCAGCTGGGATGGAATGATCATGTTCATTCCTTTCTTTATTGCCTTCCTTTGGGCAACTGTGGAGGTTTATAGGTTGAGTGCCCTGGTTTTTTGTTGTTCTTGTTTTAATTTTTTGCTGTTATTGTTCTTTTAAACTCTAGTAAAAATGGTCCTAAAATTGCATTGGAATCTATTTTTAATTTGGTTTATTGATCAAATTATGATCTACAAGAGAAATTTTGGTTCACCTTGCATCAGAAAAAAGGGATGAATGCCAGGGGTTACATGCTGATATTTCAAGAACAGCTAGGAACACATAACCAAAGAACAACAGGACAAGGTTGTTGTGGAATATTAGTTGAAGTATGTAAAGAAGTGTTACTTTTGTTTATGCTACTGAAGGGACCAGCTTCCCTTTTGGCAGCCATAATGACTGAACACGTGCTCTATGACCTTGTCTTAGTCACTAGAAAGTCAGATGCCTGCCTCGTGTCAAGGAAACAATCAGAAGTTAGTCACTAGAAAGTCAGATGCCTGCCTCATGCCAAGGAGCCAATAAGAAGTTAGCTGGTGGTGCTATGCTTTACGACCCTGGGTGTGCTTTACGGACAAGTGCACAGCAATGACGCACAAAGCATAGCAACCACCCTGGGAGGGCCTATGGGCCATAACAACCAGCTGACCAATCAACACAGGGCAAGCCCTCCAAGCCTGGAGGCACACCAATCGTGAGCCTGTGCATACCCCTAGACACTCCCCTTATGCTGCCCTATAAAGATCTGTATGCAGCGGCTTCGAACTGTCTTTGCTAGTCTTGCACCATGGTGGGTGGGTCAAAGACCCGAGCTAACTTGGGGTTAGCTCATTAAACTACAATAAAGCCTCATGCAATTTGCAGCAAGTTTTCGTCTCCATTCTGTGATTGGGGTGGCCAAGGTCCTGGGCTAAGATTCTGGAAGTCTCAGCTTTCCGAGGGTCTTACACTACATTTATTTAATTATGTAAAGATGTGTTACTGTTTCACCTTGCCTTCCTAAGGCACCTGAATAGTCTAATAAAAAGCTGAACAGCCAATAGATAGGAAATAGAGGGATAGGTGGGGCTGGCAGGCAGAGAGAGTAAGTAGGAGGCGAAAAAGAAAAGAATGAGAAAAGAGATATAAAAAATGGCCAGGTCTTGATAGCCAGGCAGTCACCAGCCAAGTCAGACATCATGTTGGACATATAGAATGAAAGAAAGATAAAAATATTTGAGGCAAAATATAGATGAAGAGAACAGGTTAAGTTATATGAATGAGTGGGACAAGCATAAGCTAAGGCCAAGTACTCATAAATAATAGTAAGTCTCCATATCTTTATTTGGGAGCTGCTTAGTGGCCCAAAAGAATCCCTACTATAAAATGTCTTATACATTTTTCACTGGTATATTTTTTCTGTCTTTCCCCTGCTGTTTTCCCTGGTCCCTCAATAATATGTAATAATAATTTATCAGTTCATCAAATATAATAATATACTACATAACAGAGGATATATTGTAAGAACTGATTGTTAAAAATTTTATGGATAGTTAACAAATAAAACCACATTACGGTAATAAGTAAATTTGAAATAGTTTATTGCAGAAAGTATTACTTGGGTTTTGGGGGGTTAGTAACTTTTATTTGGATCATTGTTCTAATTATCAATTGAGGTGAACTTCAAATAGATGATCAAACCAGTGACAGAAACCTGTAAAATTTTACAGAGGCCCAGAGAAGATCAGTCTTTCAGAATTCTCTACAAAGTTTTCTTAAACTATAATTATTAAAACTATATAATAATGATTTGACTCTTTTTCTTCCTTTGTGTTATAGAAATATTTATTAATTAATAAAACATTACATAAATTGATATGCAACATCCACATACATAATTTGATGCAGGGTAGCAATACACTGGGTGATGTTCAAGATTTCTTGGATTCTAAGATTCCTTTCTATAGTTTTGATTGCTCATGTTCACCATGAAGTGCATAAATCATCAAGGACTCCTTCCTCATGTTTCACTATATTACTTCTGCTGTGATTGTTTTTGCAGTTGTAGTTTAACAACAGCTTTACCCTGTTGTCATTTTGCTTTTCGTACCCACATCATTGCTTCTGTGGTTCTTCTCAACAGAGATTCATCTCTTTATTGAAGGGCATCATATTTTATTTGACTATGCAGCCTATTTTTGTATTTGACAAAAGTGGAGGTCAAACCCACACATAAACTTTGCTCTCTTTGGCCTCTATCTCACTAAATTCATCATTTAATCTGCCCAGAATGTCATCTCCACTTAGGAGTACCAAATAATCTGCCTTACTCATTAAAAACTTTTCCAGGGTCATTGATCCTAATTACACACTGTAACATCATTCTATGCAACTCCCTTTTTTAAACACTCTAAAGACTAAAGCACTTAGTGGGAATGACTATAATTGCTCTGTAAATGTTTTCTACATATGCTCAATTTCCTTCTGTTCCCCCTACCATGTATTAAATCCACCATCTGACTTAAGGAACCTTGCCTATTATTTTCTTAAGATTTCACTGCACCCAGAAAAGTGTTCAGCTTTTAATAAATGGACAACAAATGCATTGATGAAGAAAATTAATAGCTGACCTTGGTAAGCTATAACTCTCTATGCTTTAGATTTTATAGTTTTCAAAAAGAGAATATCATGAAGGCAATTCACCACTGAAAAGTATTTTAAAATCCTTGAACAGAGAAAACTCTTTAACAACTGCATGAAATACAGCTGCAATTGTAATGATTTCTGGATGCCACTCTCCTACAAATCTGCCATCTAGCAACAAAAGAAATTACTATTTGAAAAAAGTGGTTAACAAAGAGCTGTGCAAGGCCAAAGTGTTACCTATTTCATGCTACATCAAACTGTGGATGTCCATACCCTGATATTAGAAAAATAATTTTAAGAAAATTTTATCAAAGGAAAACTTTTGGGAAAAAATAAGATCCTATTCCACAAAGCCTTAACTATGATTAATCTTAGCATGACTATTTATTTTCCCAATTTACAAGGTAAAATTAAAACGACTCTGCCAAATGGATTTTGCAATCTTAATCAGTTTTAACATATAGGCATTTAACCCTATATAAAAGTCTGGAAATCTTATACAAATGAAGTTCAAGAAGTTTTCTTGTTATCTAATGATGACTAAAATACTGAACAAATAATAGATACCGTATTATAATAAAATTGATTATTGAAATTTTTACAATACTTTAGGAAATTAGTATAACTGATAAAACAAACATAGTAAATTATTTGGAAAATTAATTACTTCTATTGCTTAAAACAGGATTTAATTCATTATAATTCATCTATATACTATGCATTTACTAAATACAAATGTAAAAAGAATGTTTTGAATTATTTCTATCATCAAACTACTTTTTCTGTCTGTAATATTCTATTACCTTTACAACTTTTCCATTCTAAGATCTCAGTAAGACTATTTCAATTTCTCAAAATAACCATTTCTGGGTTATTAATTTATAATTTGTGTTATTTCCATACAGTATAACCTTTATGCCTCTTAATTAAAAAATTATATGTCAACATACTATAGTTATATGGATTTATATAGAAAAAGCTGATATCTTTAATTTTAGTAAATGTAGGACGAATAAAACAAGGTGATTAAACATCCATATTTTAAAAATACTTTAATTTGTAATAACATATACTATTTTTACTTCCTTATTGTGTCTACACTAACATTTTAAAAAAGAAGTATATGTCTTTTTATTTTGCTATGCTATACTTATCACGCAAAACAGTGTCTAATTCACAGTAAGTACATGGTCATTATATAATTGTTAAACAAACAAAAAGAAAACTGATTACAATACCTCCTTAGGTTATAAGCACACTAATTTTTTTTAAAAAAAATATGAAGGTATAATTTACTACCACCTCTAGCAAACTTCTGCCACTCAGGTATAAGCCACATCAGTCAAAACCAGTGAGTGACCCAGCAGAACTGCCCCTCTCCCTGGATTCTGTCTCCCTGGATTTTCTCCACCAAGCCATCACAGATCATGACTGCCCCTGCTGCTGGTTCCTGCCCCCAGCCCCAGCAAACTTCCGCCAGAACAAGTTAGTGACCTACTTGAAGGCAAAATTGCACTGCAAAATTGTACAGCCTCTTTGGCAATCAATATGATGGTGTCTCAGAACTTTAGGAATTGATCTACCTCAAGACCAAGCCATACCATTTCTGAGCATATACCCAAAGATCATTTCACTATATACCCATTTGATATCATTTTGAACTGTAGTCTGCTCTAATAGCCTTAAACTATAATTCATCTACTAATGCTTTTTTTTCTTATTTTTTATGTCTAGTTTTCAATTGTGGAATAACAGCAACAATAATAAAAGAATACATATAATAATATACATAATGTTTTACTTTCCACTAGATTGTGAATTTTTAGAGGACAGAACATCTAATTATTTTTCAGTTTTTCATAGAGTGTACTTCTGTGCCTGTCATACCACACAGTGCTTACTTAAGAGATATCAAATAAAAGTTAAATATATAAACATTCTGTCATTAATCCCATAAAACAGAAATATGAACCTGCTATATGAAACTTGTAAAATAACTGTAATAATTACAGGACCTCCCATGGTGACTGCCTTCTAAGGGTTTAATGTGTTCTTCAAAAGTCATAGGTTGAAGAACGAACCACCATGGTTATAGATTGTATTAGGATGTGGGGCCTCAGGAGGTGAAGGGGCCATGAAATCATAACTGCAATAAATGGGATCATTGCCTTTATATGTGGATATAGAGAGCAAATCTTTCTTTATCACTCTTTCATTGCCATGCAAGGATATAACAAAAATATGACTATCTACAAATCAGAATGTAGGCTCTCAACAGATGCCAGAACTTGAGTTTGAACGTGCCAGCCTCCAGAAGTATGAGAAATAGATTTTAGTTATTTAGCTTATATGTTATATGGTATTTTATAGTCCCAAACTAAGACATAATTACAAAATAAAAATTTTGGAAAGCTTATTTTGATAATGCAATACTGTTATTTTACTCTGATTACCAATATGTTAGAATTTGAATTATCATCATTCCTTTGGTCATTTTATATATGAAGAAAATGACTTCAAAATACATTAATTAGAAATAATATATGTTGTTAAAGAAAAAAGTGTATTTCTAACACAATTAAATTATTAGTAAACTAGAAGAACAAAGAAGTTGACATTAATTCTCTATGAAAAAAACAGATAAGACCTCCATTGTTACAACAAAATCATCAGTAATGATAGACTCATAAACACTAAATTAGGGACACATGTTATCATGTGACATCTTAAGAAACTTGAAGAAATGTGATTATTGTCTCTATCACACATATGCATTACAGGAATATATTGATAAAAAATCACTAGCCTATGCTATATTGACTCATATTTTCCATGTTTTTCATGGAGTAGTAATGAAGGATTTTCAGAAGGCCAAGTTCAAACATGATGTCACAAAAAAACTTATTAAAATTTCCAGAAAAGCTAATCAGTTCATATCTGCTATTTTCCACATTTTTTCAAAACTATAAAAATACTAAACACATGAAGTAAGTACATCATATTATAATTAATACACATCTGCATTTTGCCTTCTTGAAATTACACTCTCAATTTAATTCTGAAAAGCAATGTCTGGATATTTTACTGATCACAGTATCGGAAATCCATGTCAACCATCATCAATGTGACAAGAAGTGCAAGTGTAAGGGAGAAGTAAAGAAATATATGGTCAGAGTGAAATTAAATTGACAAAGAATAGTTACAAACTGACCTAAAGCTGGATCTGAGTAATTTAGTAAAACCTGTAATTTCTTGTTTTCACATGGATTTTGAAAATTGATATTTTATGCTAAAGAAAAATAACAAGTTAAACAGCTGAAGAAATCAACAACTCCTCTGGGACCTCTCAGGGAACTGTGGTCACTGACATCAAAACTGTCAAAACAGGCATGTAAATACACAAAATCACAATTACTAGTACAGAAACACAAGAGAAGATTCCTCCAGTGAAATTGAGAGTCAGAGTATGAAAACAAACTGAAAGAGAGACTAGATAAAAACCAATTGAACATTTAAAAAAATCCAAGGAGACATAGTTGTGAAGGGGTATATTTTTATGAGTTTTAACTCTAAGATCTTATTCAAATACTCATATTAAACATAGAAGGAAATTTTTATCGTACTAACAAAAGAAAAGGGGGAAAATAACCTTTAAGAAACACATAACACCTGATCCTGGTCCACGCATTTGGAGGACGCCTCCCAGACCCCAAGTCCAGTCCAGCATTCTGAACCCTAGGGAAGACCCACTCTCACCAATGGGCAGGTCATCCAGAGAGAAACTAAACAAAGAAATAATAGAAATAACAGATACTATGAAGCAAATATACCTAAGAGATATCTGCAGAATATTCCACCCAAACATGAAAGAATATGCCTCTTTCTCAGTACCTCATGGAAGCTTCTCCATAACTGATCAAATATTTGGTCAAACAGCAGGTCTCAACGGGTAAAAGAAAATTGGATTAACCCCTATATCTTATCAAATAACCAAGGATTACAGTTGGACTTCGACGACTACAGAAGGAGCAAAATACCTTCAACCTCATGGAAATGGAACAATTCTCTAATGAATTACCACTGATTCAAGACAGAAATAAATTACACAATTCCTAGAATTCAAACATGTGAGGCATAATGAAAGTGGTGCTGAGCAGAAAGTTCATAGCACTAATTGCCTTTGTAAAGAATTTGAAGAGATCTCATATAAGAAACTTAACAGCAAACAGAAATCTCTAGAACAAAAGAAAGCAAACACACTCAAGAGGAGTAGATGGCAGGAAATAATCAAACAGAGGGCTAAAATCAATAAAATAAAGTTGGTTCTTTGAGAAAAACAGTAAAATATACAAACCTTATACAACCAGATAAAAAGGGGGCCTCTTGAAATAGATCAGTACTTACACACGGGGGAAGGCCCTATTACAAAAGATATGACAGACTCTTAAGAACCCCTATAGAAGGCCTCACCATCCTTGGGGAGCAGAAAGGGTATGGGATAGGTAGGGTGTTAGTGGGGGTCAATGGAGCAGGGGAGGGAGAGGGAACTGGGATTGACATGTAAAACTATCATGTCTCTAATTTAAATAAAAAATGGAGAAAAAAAGACAGAGTAGGAATATCCACATTAACCAAATCAGAGACAAAAATGGGAACATAATAACAGACAACATGGATTTTCAAAGAATCACTAGGTCTTCAAAAACCTGTACTCTACAAAATTGGAAAATGAAAAAAAAACTGGACAATATTCTTGATAGACATCACTTAGTAAAGCTAAATAAAGATGAGATAAACATTTTAAATAAACTTATATCCCCAAAGAAAGAAAGGGTGTCATTAAACATTTCCCAAGCATAAAAAGCCCAGGGCTAGGTGGTTCCAGACAGAATTCTACCAGACCTTCAAAGAAGATAATATTCCCCAAATTATTCCACAAAACAGAAACAGAAAGAACAGAACAGAAGGAACATTGCCAAAGTCATTATATGAGGCCACATCACACAAAGACACAACCCAAATAAGAATTAAAGACCTGTCTCCTTCATGAACATTGATGTAAAAATACTCAATAAAGTACTTGAACATCTAATCAAAGAATACATAAAAGATCACCCACTGTGATCAAGTGGGCTTCAATGCAGAGATTTAGGTATGTTTCAACATACAAAAAATCTTTCAATATAATATACCATGCAAACAAACAAAGATTAAAAACACCACATGGTCATCTCATTGGACACTAAAAAAGCCTTTGACAAAATTCAGCACTCCTTCATTATAAAAGTCATAGAGAGTTCAGGGATATAAGGATCATGCTTAAACAAAATAAAAACAATATATAGTAAGCCAACAGCAATAACACACAGTATCTAGACTGTGTATTTTCCATCTTTACGTGGCTTTTTTATTACTCTATTTCTTTTACTTTTTTTCATTATTGGAGACAGGGCTTCTCTGTGTAACTTTGACTGCCCTTGATCTTACTCTGTACATCAGACTGGCCTTGAAGTCACAGAGATCTGCTTGCCTCTGCCTCCTGAGTGCTGGGATTAAAGGCCTGTGAAACCACACCCAGCCACACCATTTCTTTTTTAAGCACTTTATCTTTTTTCTTTTTTCTCCCAAGCCTACATATATTCTTAAACACACTAAAATCAATTTAGATGTTTTTCTTTTTCCCTCTAAATCTGTCTTTACTGTTTATCTCTTTTTCTGGTGACGAGTCTTTTATCTGCTAAACAGCAGTGCTAAAATTAAAGCAGCAGCTGGCCTCATTCTATTTCGTGGTTTTCTAACAAAATAGCTTCATGCTTTTTGTCACAACTCCACGAAGTTTCTGGTTCATGCTACCACAAAGAAGCATGCTGCCTGCTTCTCATTAACATCACTTAATTATTTGGTATTGGAGCTACTTAAAAGAGCCCTGCACACTTTGCCACTCTTGCTGAGTCAGGAAGCCTCCCTTAAAGGAACCCTGAGCCTCTGCTTGTCTCTAGTAAACAGAACCCACCTGAGAAAAAGCTGCTAAGTAGAAGCCATGCTTGACTTTGTTCTTTTGCTTTTAAAACTTTTGTCATATTTTACAAGGAAATTTGTGACCCCCCCATTGGAGGGATCATTTATACACAGAGGTTCATGTTCCTCCAGATACTGCCAACTTCAGTTCAGAATAAGCATACAGAGACATATTTTGAAATTGTTTGCTGATGGCTATGGCTTCTTACAGGCTAGCTCTCTTTTAATTATTAACCCATAACTACTAATGTATGCATTTCTACTTGGTCTTATCTTACTAGAGAATGCCTGGCAAGTCCCATCTTCCAAGTATCTACATGGCATCCATTTGTGGCATCTGTGCCTTGCTTCTCCCCAGAGGACTGTCTCCTCATCTCCTAGCACCACCTATCTTTATGCCTTTAATGGAAAATCAGTGTTTTCAACAACCAATGAGAGAAATATGAAAACAGCAGAAGATCCCCATGAATAAACCCTAACCCTAACACTACCCCAAACCATAATCCTATCCCTAACAATAATCCTAACCCTAGCCTTAATCCTAACCAAAACCCTAAACCTAACACTACCCCTAACCCTAGCTGTAACACTAACCCTAACCCTAGTCCTAACCCTAACCATAACTATAATCCTAGACCTAACACTAACCCTAACCCTTCACAATATGTACAAATAATATAAAATATCTTGGTATAACTCTAAATAAATAAGTGAAAGACCTGCATGACAAGAACTTCAAACCTTTGAAGAAAGAAATTGGAGAAGATATCAGAAGATAGAGAGATCTCTCATGACTATAGATGGGTAGGATTAAAATAGTAAAAATGTCCATCTTAACAAAAACAATATACAGATTTGATGCAATCACCATTAAAATTCTAACATAAATCTTTATAGACCTTGAAAGAATAAGATGTAACTTCATATAGAAAAACAAAGAACCCAGGAAAGCTAAAACAACCATGTACAATAAATGAACTTCTGGAGGTATCACCATTCCAGATTTCAAGCTCTACTACAGGGATGTATTAATAAAAACTGCATGATATTGGCATAAAACAGGCAAGTGTGTAAATTGAATCAAAACAAAGACCCACAAGTACATCCACACACCTATGAATACCTCAATTTTATAATCATATCCATTGATTAATTATATATATTTTCTTTTTAAGATACTTTTATTATTATAATGGTAATTAGATCAATTTTAAATTAGAAACAAGCTTCTTTTACATGTCAATCTCAGTTCCCTCTCCCTCCCCTCCTTCACTGCCACCCCAACTCCTATCTGCTCACCAAGGAGGGTTAGGCTTTCCATGAGGGATCTTCAAAGTCTGTAATATTATTTGGAGCAGGGCCTAGAAACTCTTCCATTTGTCTAGACTGACAGAGCCTCTATGCGGAATGGGCTCCAAAAGTCCATTTGTGTAATGATCCACTACCAGAGGCACCATAGATTGCCCAGACCTCCAAACTGACATCCTCATATGGGGGATCTGGGTCAGACCTATACTGGTTTCCCAGCTTTCAGACTGGGGTCCATGAGCAACCCCTTGTACTGGTCAGCTGTTTCTATGGGTTTCTCCCTCCTTGTCTTGACTCCTTTGTTCATCACTCCTCCATCTCTGCAACTGGATTCCAGAGTTCAGTTCAGGGTTTAGCTGTGGGTATCTGCATCTGCTTCCATCACTACTGGATGAAGGCTCTAAGATAGCATATAAGGTAGTCATCAATCTCATTGTCAGAAAAGGGCATTTAAGGAAGCCTCTCAACTATTGCTTAGAATGTTACTAGGGGTCAAACTTGTAGATATCTGGACATTTCCCTAGTGCCAGAATTCTCTTTAAATCTATAATAGCTCCATATATTATGGAATCTCATGTCTTTCTTCACCTGACTAAAACTTCCTGCTCTCTCATGTCCTCCTCTCCCCTCCTCTTCTCCCTTTCTCTTTCTTCTAGTTCCCACTCCCCTCCCCCATGCTCCCAATTAGCTCAGAAGATCTTCTCCTTTTCCCCTTTTCTGGGTGACCATGTATGACTCTCTTAGTGTCCTCTTTTTTCCTAGCATCTTTGGCGGTGTGGATTGTAGGCTGGTACTCTTTGCTCTATGTCTAAAATCCATATATGAGTGAGTACATACATGTTTGTCTTTTTGTGACTGGGTTACCTCACTCAGGATGGTTTCTTCTAGTTCTATCCATTTGCCTACGAATTTCAAGATTCCATTTTTTTCTCTCTGATTAGTACTCCATTGTGTAAACATACATTTTCTCCATCCATTCTTCAGTTAATGGGCATCTAGGTAGCTTCCAGGTTCTGACTAATACAAATAATGCTGCTATGAACATATGTGAACAGATGTCCTTGTTGTATGAATGTGCTTCTTTTGGGTATATGCCTAATAGTGGAATTGCTAGATCTTGTGGTAGACTGATTCCCATTTTCCTGCCATACTGATTTCCAAAGTGGCTGTATGAGTTGGCACTCCCACACAGCCTTGTGTTGTTCCTGATTTTAGAGGAATCACCTTGAGTTTCTCTCCATTTAGTTTGATGTTGACTGTGTGTTTACTGTATATTGCTTTTTATTATGTTTAGGTATGTTCCTGTTATCCCTGATCTCTCCAAGACCTTTATCATGAGGGAGAGTTGGACTGACAAAGGCCAACACCACTTCATGGTTAACTGATTTTTTACAAAGAAACCAACATTATACAGTGGAAAGAAAGAATCTTCAATAGGTGTTGATTTAACTAGATTTGTCACGTAAAAATGGATATATATATATTATATATATATATATATATATATATATATATCCCTACACAACAACAACAAAATAAATCCAGATACACTGAACCTGACAAAAATGAAATCGGAAAATAGCTTTGACTACATTGGAATAGGAGACTACTTCTTGTAGAGAACACCAATAGCAGAGACACTAGGATCAACAATTAATAAATGGGACCTCATGGAGCTCAAGGGCTTCTATAAGGCAACGGACACCATCAATGGTACAAAAAGGCAGCCCACAGAATGGGAAAAAATGTTCACTAATACCATATACAACAGAGGGATGATTTCTAAAACATAAAGAACTAAAGAAACTGGACTTCAGCAAACAAAGTAATACAAATATAAAACAGGATACATATCTAAACACAGAGATCTCAACAGAAGAATCCCAAATGGCTGAGAAAAACTTAAGAAATGTTCAACATCATTAGCCCTCAGGGAAATGCAATTTTTTATTTGAATTAGAAACAAGATTGTTTTACTTGTCAATTCCCTCTCCCTCTCCCTTCCCTCCTCCGCTGCCCCCCCAACTAACACCCTACCTATTCCATACACTTTCTGCTCCCTAGGGAGGGTGAGGCCTTCCATAGGGGTCTTCCAAGTCTGCCATGTCCTTTGGGATAAGTGCTAGGCCCATCCCATGTGTCTAGGCTCAGGGAGTATCCCTGTATGTGGGATGGGCTCCCAAAGTCCATTCCTATGCTAGGGATAAGTCTGATTTACTACAAGGGACCCCATAGATTTCCAAGGTCTCCTCACTGACACCCATGTTTGTGGGGTCTGGAGCAGTCCCATGCTGGTTTCCGAGCTATCAGTCTGGGGACCAAGAGCTCTCCCTTGTTCAGGTCAGCTGTTTCTGTGGGTTTCATCAGCCTTATCTGGACCACTTTGCTCATCACTTGTCCTTCTCTGCAACTAGATTACAGATTAGTTCAGTGGTTAGCTGTGGGTGTCTGCTTCTACTTCCACCAGCTGCTGGATGAAGGCTATAGAATGGAATATATGTTAGTCTTCAATCTCATTATCAGGGGAGGGCATTTAAAGTAGCCTCTCCTCTGTTGCTTAGATTGTTAGTTGGTGTCATTTCCAGACAGGAAATGCAAATTAAAGAAACTCTGAGATTCCCGCTTATGCCTGTGAGAATAGCTAAAATCCAAACACCCAAATTACAACTTATACTTTAGAGGATGTGGGATAAGTAGAATGCCCTCCAATTGCTAGAAGCACTTTAAATTTGTACATCTACTTTGGAAATCAGTATGGCAGTTTCTCAGAAAATTGGTACTCAATCTACCTAAAGAGCCAAACAATACCACTCTTAGGTGCATACCCAAAGAATGTTCCATCTTACCACAAGGGCACTTGCTCAACTATATTCATAGCAGCTTCATTCATAATATCCAGAAACTTGAAACAACATACATGTTGGAGGAAAGTTGATGGAAGTGATAAAAAATACAGCATGCTGAGTGAGGTAAAACAGACCCAGAAAGACACATATGGTATGTATTCACTTATAAATTGATATTATCTGTAAAGTAAAGTATAACTCTGCTAGAATACACAGACCCTAGCAAGCTAATTAACAAGGAGAGCTCAAGGAGGGGGAGACACTCAGATCTTCCTGGAAAGGGGAAATAGAAGAGATTTTCTGCATAGACCGGGATCATGTTGGGGTGAGATAGGGTAAAGTACTGAAAGAGCAAACTGGAAATGGGGTCATTTCAGAAACAGTTAGCAACCTGGTGCTAAGGAAACTCCCAGGAATCCGGGATGTTTCAGGATGACTCCAGCTAAGAATTCTGGGAATAGAGGATAAGCAGCCTGAACTGGCTACATCCTGTGACCAGGTATGACTACCAGTGGAGGGATTGGGACTCCAACACAGGTACATAACCTTGGACCTGCAGTCTTTCCATCCTATGGGATGTGCTTCAGTTATGGTAATACAGAGATTATGGGAGTAGCAAACCATTGACTGGTCCGGTCCTAGAACTCTCCCTTGAGTATAATCATACCACTGGCACAACCTGGGGTGTCAGGATCCAGACGCTGGATGGCCCAGAGACCTATATGATAGAACTAAAAATGATTACAGAAAAAATGTCAATGTAATGATGCTTCATGATATTCTGCTATACACTCATATATTGGTACCTAACCCAGTAGTCATCAGAGAGGCTTCATGCAGCAACTGGGTCAAACAAATACAGAGACCCACAGTCAAACATTAGGCCAAACTCAAGAAATTATGCTGCAGAGTGGAAAGAATTGGAAGAGCCAGAGGGGTCAAGGACATAACAAGGAAAGCAACAGAATCAAATAACCTGGGTTTATTAAGAGCTCACAGAGATGAACTGACAATCAGGAGCCTTCATGCAATTAACAAAGGACCTTTCCATATATGTGACAGTTTTGTAGATTTGTCTTCTTGTGGAAATCTTTACAGTGGGAGTAGTGCTGTCTCTGATCCTTTTGCTGGCTTTTGTATCCCTATTCCTCATACAGCGTTGCCTTGTCCGGCCTTAACACAAGGGGAGGTACATTCCCTTACTACAACTTGACATACCATGTTTTATTGATATCAATAATAGGCCTGCTCTTTTTTGAATAGAAACAGAGGAGGAGTGGACGGAGAAGGGGGCAAGGGGAGGTAGCTAGAATATGTAAAATAAACAAATAAAAATTTTTAAATGTGACTAAAATCACAATAAAAGAAAAGAAAAACCACAATAGCTTATGTATTTCCGCAGGGCTTAATCAAGAAAAGCTACTAAATGCTTCCATTATTGGAGTCTTGCCAGATCCTAAATAAGTAGATATTATTCCTAGCAAAGTATAGGGATAGGACACACCTCTTATAGGGCTGAGCACAAAAAACAGCTTGTGAAGAGTATAGAATATATAACCCACTGCATATGTTTTCTCACTGCATTGTTAAAACCTCTACAGAATAGTAACTTTTCCCTAGTACATCAAGGCTAAATTTCAAGAAAAGGTATAAAGCATTATTTCTGAGCAGATTGACTTTTATATGTTTTTTAAATTAGCCCTTTGTCAGATGTAGGGTTGATAAAGATATTTTCTCATTCTATAAGCTGCCATTTTGTCCTATTGACAGTGTTCTTTGACTTACAGAAGCTTTTCAGCTTCATGAGGTCCAATTTATTAATTGTCAATCTTAGTGACTGTGTTTCTCCTATGCCAGTGAGTTCAACATTATTTCCCACTGTTGCGATAAATCTTAAAGCCACCGACCCCCACCACCACATGTGCACTTTCTGCCAGCCACCTGCCCAAGTTAGGGCCCAAATTAATACACAGAGAGACTTGTATTAGGTTCAAAGCTGCTTGGCCAATGACTAGGATTCTCATCTGTTAGCTCAATCTTTATTATCATAAATCTATATATTTTATAAGACTCATCTTATAGGATGCCTTATTGGCGTCCCTCCTTTCGGTGAATCATATTGTGCTGCTGGAGGAAGAGTGGAGGGGAAAAGAGGGGCACTTCCTGTTTTTCCTTGCTAAATATGAGTCTCCTTGCTATGTCACTTCTGGCCTGGATCATCACTTCTCTACTACATTTCCCAGAATCCTCTTTGACTCCTAGTCCTGTCTAACTTGCTGCCATTGGCCAAAAAGTATTTTATTCAACAATCAATAAGATAAACATACACAGAAATACTTCCTCCATCATCCCACTTTCTCTTCTATCAGGTTTATGCTGAAGTCTTTGATACAGTTGGACTTATGCTTTGTACAGGGTGATACATATGGATCTATTTGCATAGTGTTATAACAAAATGATTTGTTGAAGATTCTTTTTTCCATTTTATAATTTTGTCTTCATTTCCAAAATCAGGTGTCCACAGCTGTGTGGATTTACTACTTGGACTTTGATTCAATTCCATTGATCAACCTGTCTGTTTTTATGCCAATACCACACTATTTTTGCTACTATAGCTCTGTAGTAGAACTTGAAGTCAGGAATGGTGATATCTCTGAAAATTATTTTACTGTGCCGTACTGTGTTAGCTATCCTGTTTTTTATTTTTCTGTTTGAAGTTTAATATTATTCTTTCAAGATCTATTAAGAATTGTGTCAGAATTTTAGTGTGGATTACATTGAATCCGTATATTGCTTTTGTTAAGATTGGCATTTTTACTATGTTAATTCTACCTATTTATGAGCATCTTCTGATGTCTTCTCCAATTTCTTTCTTCAAAGATTTCAAGTTCTTGTCATACAGGTTTTTCACTTGCTTGGTTATTTTTAAACCATGATATTTTATATTATTTAAGGCTATTGTAAAATGTTTTATTTCCCTGATTTCTATTTCAGACCACTCATCATTTGTATGTAAGTGGGCTACCGATTTCTTTAGTTAATCTTGTATCCTGATGCTTCACTAAAAGTGCTTATCTTAAGTAAGAGTTCCCTGGTAAAACTCTTTTTATGAAGCCAAAGTCACCCTGTTATGTAAACCACACAAATGAAGAGAGTTACAGACCAATTTCCATCATGAATATTGATGCAAAAAAATTCAGTAAAATACTCACAAATTGAATCTAAGAACACATCAAAAAAATCATTCACTATAATCAAGTCGGCCATATCCCAGAGTTGCAGGGATGGCTCAACATAAGAAAATCTGTCAGTGTAATCCACCATATAATCAAACTGAAAAAAGTACATGGTTATCTTATTAGATGATGAAAAATCTTTTGACAAAATCCAACACCCAGTCAACATGAAAGTCTTGGAGAGATCAGGGATAAAATGAACATACTTAAACATAATAAAAGCAATATACATCAAGCCAACAGCCAGCATCAAATTAAATGGAGAGAAACTCAACGCAATTCCACTAAACTCTGGAATAAAACAAGGCTGTCCACTCTCTCCATATCTATTCAATATAGTTCTTTTAAGTTCTATGTAGAATAATAAGACAACTAAAGGAGATCCACAGAATAACATTTGGAAAGGAAATGTCAAATTATTGCTATTTACAGATGATATGAAAGTATCTATAGTGAGTTTTGAAGTTAGATGCATACAAAACTTAAAAGCTTCTAAATAACAACCTTCAAATAAATAAAGGAAGCACAGCACATCCCTACTGTGAATTTCTATGTTTATTATATAAGCATGAATGATTATGAATATATGTAAATATGTTATTTTCATCAATTTTCCATAGTTTTATTCAGGATAATAGATGAATAAAATGATTATATTTAATGCATGTAGGTGATGTTTGTGTACATATGCATTATGAAATGACTAAGCAAAACAAGATGACATATCTATCAGCACATAATTATAATTTTGTTTTTTTCTTCTTTGATTTTAAACACAATGTTCTATGAATAAAATCTACAAATATGTTCAGAAATTCATCATAATTGTTATGCAATGTTTTTCTTAACAAACAAATGCTATCTGCTGCCATGCTCCGGGACACCTGAGGCTGGGGGACTGCTCACAGTATCTGAACTCGGCAGAGACTGCCAAAGCCCCAGTACCAGTCCCACCTCCATCCACCAAACCAGGTAGGCCAGAGGCCATTTCCGGTCCAGATTCAGCTGCCCTGTTCAGGGACACCTGAGGCCGGGGGACTGCCCACAAGATCTGAACTCATCGGAAACCAACACACCTAGAAACTGCCAAGGCCCCAGTACCAATCTTGCCTCCATCCAAGAAAAGAGGACAGATATCGAAGTATTGGAACTGTTTGCATCTACCAAAAGGAAACCTTGGTCCCATACACACCAGGAGAGGAAGAGATTCCTGCTACACCCACCAGAAGAAAGGATGGGAAGAAGACAATATAAAAGCACATTCAACAACAGAAAAACCAACATGACACCACCAGAGACTAGGGACCCTACACCAGGAAGACCTGAACATAACAATACAGATGATGCAGAAGAGAATAACCTTGAAAACATCATCATGAAAATGATAGAGGGCCTCAAAGAGGATGTGAGAAAATTCCTTAAAAATGGAAGAAAACAACAAACCAAAAAATACAAGATATCAACAAATCTCTCAAGGAAACAGTTCAAGACCTAAAAACTGAAATAAAGACAATAAAGAAAGCACAATCTGAGGGAACGCTGCAAATAGAAAAGCTGGGTAAAGTATCAGGAACTACAGAGGCAAGCATAACCAACAGAATATAAGAGATGGAACAGAGAATCTCAGGAATTGAAGATACACTAGGAGAAATAGACTCATCAAACAAAGAATATCGTAAGTCCAACAAATCCCTAGCACAAAATATCCAGGAAATATGGGACACCATGAAAAGACAAAGCCTAAGAATAATAGGTATAGAAGAAGGTGAAGAAATCCAACTCAAAGTCATAGAAAACATATTCAACAAAACCACAGAAGAAAACATTCCCAACCTAAAGAAAGACATGCCAATGAAAATACAAGAAGCCTATAGAACACCAAATAGACTGGACCAAAACAAAAGGTCTCCTTACAACATAATAATCAAAACCCCAAACATACAGAATAAAGAAAAAGTATTAAGAGCAGCAAAGGAAAAAGGTCAAGTATCATATAAAGGCAAACCTATCAGAATTACACCTGACTTTTCCATGGAAACTCTGAAAGCCAGAAGGTCCTGGATAGATATTCTACCTACACTAAGAGACCATGGATGCCAGCCCAGACTACTAACCCAGGAAAGATTTCAATCAATATTGATGGAGAAAACAAGATATTCCATGACAAAACCAGATTCAAACAATACATATCCACAAATCCAGCCCTACAGAAAGTTCTGGAAGGAAAACTGCAACCCAAGGAAGTTAACTACAACCAGAAAAACATATGCAATAGATAATCCCACTTTACCAACACCAAAAGAAAAAACGGGTGGAAACCCACACATAATTTCACCACCACCACCTGTCGTGGCCTGGCATGTCACGCCCCAAGCCACGGTAGCCATGAGGTTTGGCCTGAGTGGGGGAGCATGGACTTGGAAACTCCTAGCAACCCAATGGTGATAAAGACCAGACACAAGCATCTTGTCATCTTTCATTTTTTCATAATTGGGTTCATTTTTCTTTTTTTAACTTTATTAATTTTTTAATTTTAAGCTATTTTTAAAATTGTTTTTAGTTCAAATTAGGAACAAGCTTGCTTCACATGTCAATCCCTTCTCCCTCCTCTCCCCACAACCCTCCTCCCCCACCTCCCCCCACCCCATTTACCCTCCACAACCTAGGCAGTGTAGGTCCCTTGACAGGGGCTCCCCAAAGTCCACCACAGCATCCTGGGTCAGGCCTTGTCCCTTCCCCATATGTCCACTTCAAGAATGCAACCCCTCATGTGGGATGGGTTCTCAAAGTCCCTTCTTACGCCAAAGAAAAATACTAATCCACTACCAGGGACCCCCGAGAGTGCAGAAGCCTCCTAATTGACATCCATATTCATGGGTCTGTATCAGTCCTGTACTGGCCTCCCAGACAGCAGTCTGGGGTCCATGTGCTTCCCCTTGTACAAGCCAGGTGGTTGTGTGGGTTTCACTAGTCTGGTACAGACCCCTTTGATCTTCATTCCTTCCTCTCTGCAACTAAGTTCCAGAGTTCAGTTCAGTGTATATCTGTGGGTGTCTGCCTCTGCTTCCATCAGCCACTGGATGAGGGCTCTAGGGTGGCATGTAAGGCAGTCATCAGTCTCATTATAGGGGCAGGGCATTTAGGTTATCCTCTCCACCATTGCCTAAATTGACAGTTCACGTCATCCTTGTAGGTCTCTGGAAATCTCCCTTGTGCCAGATCTTTCCTCGGACCTATAATGGCTGCCTCTGATATGGTATCTCTCATCATGCTCTCCTGTATTCTTCCCCAACTGAATATTTCTGGTCCTCCATTTCCTCTTCTCCTCCTCTCATTCTGGCAGCTCCCTCCACCCTACCCTCATGTTCCCAATTAGCTCAGGAGTTCCTGAACCTTCCCATTCCTGGGGTCCATGCATTTTCCCCTTAGAGTCCTTCTTGTTTCCTAGTTTCTTTGGTGAAGAGGATTGTAGGCTGGTAATCCTTTGCTCTATATCTAAAATTCATATACGAGTGAGTATACACCATGTTTGTCTTTTTTGTGACTTGCTTACTTCACTCAGGATGGTTTCTTTTAGTTCCATCCATTTGCCTGGGAATTTCAAGATTCCATTGCTTTTTTTCTGCTGAGTAGTACTCCATTTTATAAATATTCCACATTTTCTCAATCCATTCTTCAGTTGAGGGGCATCTAGGTTGCTTCTAGGTTCCAGCTATTAGAAACAATGAGCAATTCCTCTCTTGGGCATATACCCAAATAATGCATGTTCATACAAGAAGGGCATATGTTCAACCCTGTTCATAGCAGCATTGTTTTTAATAGCACCTTGTCATCATTAGAGAGCTCTCAGTTCCATGCTGCAAAACTAGAGTCTCTTCTTTATTCAGCATTTTTCTGTCTGTTTCCTAACCATGCTTCCCTTGCCATGAGGTCATTTCTCTCCTTTCAGTTGACCCCCTGTGCCTGGTCCATCCTAACTCTCTCTCCTGCCTCACTTGTTACTTACATAACTCACCCTCAGCCCAAGTGCAGTCCTAATCAAATACTCAGTTCTTAGAGATGCACAGTAGGGGACATTCCCTACTGAGGCCATGCTATTCAATAGCAAATCAGTTAGCATTTGCTATTCAATGCAGACAGGAGCTCCCAGTTACTGGAACTGCTGGAAATTTCCTAATGGAATTTTCCTGGTCCCAAGCAATTCCCCTCTCTTTAATTAATAAAAAGAAACCTGTGCTTCTGCAACAGGACAGATGACTGTGCCTGGCTTAGGTGGCTTCCTTCAACCTACCAGTGGGACCGGTCATAGAACCACACATTCCTTCCTGAGCGTTCTGTCTTAGGATTCCCTGTAGGCAATGAAAACCGTACTCGTCTCTAGCTGGAATCAGTCTGTAAAACAAATAAGGTTAATGGGGAAATGGGCGTGTCCAGCTCCAAGAGTTCCTAAATTCAGAAAAACTCCACCTGGAGGCAGCACCCGAGCTCTCAAGGCTGCAAACAATTCTCCTGTGGGAAGGAGTGGTACAAAAGTTAAAATGGCCTTTTAAAATATGCATGGGAATGCCTCTAGTGCCTCTGATACAGACACTAAAGTTTGTTCTCTTATACATACTTCTATCCTAAGACTTGTAAATTACTGCTTACATTCCTGTTAGATTGAACTCTGACTTCTGGTTTCTAATAACATATGCATAACACATATAGCAAGGTTACAGACATTAACAATTTCATCATGAACATACCATAGGGTGAGTTACAATACAATCAAAAGACAATGTTTTCACAATTTGTGGTGTGTGAACAATTTCAGAATTCTAAACACTTTATTCCCTGCCTGGGACTCAATGCCCTTTGAAACTTTCTATTTCTTGCTTAAAGTCCAAAGTTCTAAAATCTGTAAAGTCCTGAAATCAGGTTTCTAGTATCCTACATAGTCTTTGAATGTTAACTGAAAATTCTTTTGTCCATGTCTCATTTAAGCACTGTGAAGGGGCTTTCTGCCATTCACTCTGGTTTATACCAGTATCCAACTGTCCTAAATGGGTCATATTTCCCAATGGGAAAGCAGGAACACAGATTCATTGTTTCATTCCAGCTGGTTCAGACAGTCTCCCAAGGCCTCAGGTCCAATTCCTCTCTTCTCCATGCATCTCACCAACCACTCTAGTAGGTATTGAATCTCTTTCTCCACTTTTGAGAAAACACAGACATGTCCTTGACCCGGAATAATTACAGGGGCTGGCACCTACATTGTCTCTCCATTTGACCTGAGTGAAATTCACTCGAATTCCATCATGCCAGAATCTGTCTGCAGCAGATTGCTCACTGGCATCCACAACTAAAAAAGTTTAAGATAAACAGTGCGTGGTTTAAATCATCATGTGGAGGCTGGGGGCAGAGCTTCCCCCTTTTTATCTTAGAAGCTGTGTTTTTAAGGAACTATGAGCATGTTCTAAAATTCCTTGTCCTGGAGGATCACACGGATTATCTATCTGTCTTTGATCATTTTCCCAATGAGTACAAAATAACTAAAATGCCTCATCATAATATCAATCTCTATTGTCTGTCTTTATAATTTCTGGGACTCCCATGTAAGCAAAAACATCTTAAAACAGTGGTTTACAACATCAAGGAATCTGAATATGTGTCGATTGCCATGTGTACATATTTTTAACTTGCCAAACTCTGCAATGAGTAATATTCTTTTGTCATAGATGCTTAAGGAGTAGACCTCGAGGATTCACCCCTAAATTAGCCATAGGTAGATATTGTGCACACATTCCACATTATTTGATGGTTTGACCAGCAGTCTCTCTGGTTAAGCCAAATTGCTTTCTTAGACTTTTGCTGTTTTAATGATGAAAGTCACAAGATTGTACAGTTTTCTTTATTTAAGGCAAACTAACCAATTTTAATAATTAATCTGTTGACTCATTTCATTTGGTTAGTAATCAAGGAAAGACCTTATTTAATAGATTCCCAGTGTGACCTGTAAACCATGGCAATTCTCTTAGGTGAATAATATTTTAAATTTGCTCAAATAATATTTTAACCTGACTATTACTGGATCCTATGTATGGAACTGTCTCTATTACCTGAAGAGCCTTAAAGACATGGTGACTGTCAGTATACAAATTAAATTAATTATTGACTAGTCTCTGAAAGTCCATTGCAACAGCTCAAAATTCCATTATTTGAGCTGAAGCCAGAGCTGTCTGCTCCATCTATTCCTTTCTATCAATAACATATGCAAGCGACTCTCCAATTTGAACCATCAGTAAAAACTAACATAGCATATTTTTACAGGACTGCTTTTTACAATTTTGGGGAATATAAGGATGTTTCAGAGTAAACTGTAACAGCCTATAAGCTGCAAACTGGTTATCAATATTTCCTGAAACCACGACAAAGGCAATTGCCCATGGATCACTATTCTGAAAGAGTCAACCTTTTGCTTGGAATAAGGAACATGTATCATACTTGGTTCTCTCCTAAAATACCTCCTAGAATCCATACGGCATTTCTGCATCATGTAGGCTACTACTTCAAAATAAGGGTTTAATACTTTTGCTGGCAAAACAGGTAGGTATAACCATGGTAATGGTTCCTCTTGCTGTAGAAGAGAAGTCAAACTATGCTTTGTGGGGAGCACATAAGCTTCCAATTATTTTGCGTAGTCAATATAACTATTGATGATGAATCACCTCCACTAATTATAGAAGGACTTGTTACCTGCTTAGTTAGCTCTCTGGGTAAATTGAGATCACTACCTCCTTATAGAATCTTATTTAAAGGATTTAAATCATCATTAGATGCCCCCCAAAAGGAACTCAACCATTGAATAATTAACACCTTCTAACAAAAATATTATTCAAAGATTGTAAACTATCTTTTTTATCATTTTTATTTGAATTACAAAAAGATTGAATTACATGACAATCCCAGTTGCTGTCTATTAAGCCTTGATTTCTTTAGAATACAGCATATGTCCCAACAACCACCAAATCCAAAACCAACAAGAATGAACAATCAATGGTCATTAATATCCCTCAATATTCATGGTTTTAACTCACCTATAAAAAGACACAGGTTAGCAGAATGGATGAGAAGACAGAATCCCATCTTTCTGCTGCATACAAGAAACATACCTCAACTTCAAAGACAGAGGGTACCTAAGAATTAAGGGTTGGAAAAAGATTTTCTAATCAAATGGTACCAAGAAACAAGCTGCGGGTTGGAGGAGGTAGGGATCCTAACAAACTGGACTTTAAACTAAAATCAATCAAAAGACATGAAGAAGGTCACTTCCTACTCATCACAGGAGAAATCTATCAAGAAGTCTCAATTCTGAACATTAATGCCCCAAATACAAAGGCATCCACTTTCTTGAAAAAAAATTACTAAAACTCAAATCACACATAAAAGCTCACACACGTATACTGGGAGACTTCAACACCCCATTCTCACCACTGGACAGGAACACCAGACAGAATCCTAAGAAAGAAACAAAGGAACTAATAGAAGTTATGGCCCAATTGGGATTAAAAGACATCTATAGAACATCCCATCCGAACATAAAAGAATATACCTTTTTCTCAGCGCAACATGGAACCTTCTCTAAAAGCGATCACATACTTGGCAACATAGCAAACCTCAATAGGTACAAAAAAGTTAAAATAACCCCCTGTATCTTATCAGACCACAATGATTTAAAGTTAGAATTCAACAACAACACGAATAGCAGAAAATCTACAAACTCACTGAAATTAAATAATGCCCAATTGCACAATTCCTGGGTCGAGGATGAACTAAAACAAGAAATCAAAGATTTCCTAGAATTCAAAGAGAATGTGGACACAACATACCCAAGCTTATGGGACACTTTGAAACTAGTGCTAATAGGAAATTTCATAGCTCTAAGTGCCCACATGAAGAAACAGGAG
Source organism: Cricetulus griseus (assembly GCF_003668045.3). Lineage (NCBI taxonomy): Eukaryota > Metazoa > Chordata > Mammalia > Rodentia > Cricetidae > Cricetulus > Cricetulus griseus. The sequence continues at coordinate 87,555,910 of NC_048604.1, forward strand.
AATAGTAACACTAGAGAATGAACAGCACAACTGAAAGCTCTAAAAAACAGAGAAGCCAATACACCCTGGGGGAGTAGATGCCAGGAAATAAACAAATTGAGGCCTGAAATTAATAAAGTGGAAACTAGGAAAACAAAACATAGAATCAATATAACAAAGAGTTGGTTCTTCAAGAAAATCAGCAAGATAGACCAACCTTTATCCAAACTGGCCAAATGGCAGAGAGTGAACATGCAAATTAACAAAATCAGGAAGGAAAAGGGAGACAAAACAACAGACATGGAGGAAATCCAGGGAATCATCAGGTCATACGTCGAAAACATGTATTCCTCAAAATTTGAAAATCTAAAGGAAATGGACAATTTTCTGGATAGAATTCACTTACCAAACTTAAATCAAGAACAGATAAGCAACTTAAATAGATCTATAATCCCTAATGAAATAGAAGCAGTCACCAAAAGTCTCCCAACCAAAAAAAGCCAAGGGCCAGATGGCTTCATTGCAGAATTCCACCAGAAATTCAAGGAACAGCTAATAACAATTCTCCCCAAAGTGTTCCAAACAATAGAAGCTGAAGGGTCATTGCCAAACTCTTTTTTTTTTAACCAGGCTTCAATAACTTTGATACCGAAGCCACACAAAGGCACAACTAAGAAAGAGAACTACAGACCAATAGCCCTCATAAACACTGATGCAAAAAACTCAATAAAATACTAGCAAATTGAATCCAAGAACACATCAGAAAAATCATCCCACCATGATCAAGTAGGCTTCATCCCAGGGATGCAGAGATGGTTCAATATAAAAAATCCATCAATGTAATCCACCCTATAAACAGACTGAGAAAAAAACTCATGATCATCTCACTAGATGCTGAAAAAGCCTTTGACAAAATCCAACAGCACTTCATGATAAAAGTCTTGGTGAGATAAGGTATAATAGGAACATATCTAAACATAATAAAAGGAATATACAGCAATCCAACAGCCAACATCAAATTAAATGGAGAGCTCAACAGAATTTTTCTAAAATCAGGGACAAGACAAGGCTATCCGCTCTCTCCATTACTCCTTCATATTGTCCTTGAAATTCAATCTACAGCAATAAGACAACAAAAGGAGATCAAGGAGATACAAATCAGAAAGGAACAAGTGAAACTCTCACTATTTGCAGATGATATGATAGTTTACATAATTGACACAAAAAACTCAACCAGGGAATTCATACAGCTGATAAACTCCTTCAGCAAAGTGGAAGGATACAAGATTAACTCAAAAAATCTGTAGCCCTACTATATACAGATGATGCATTTATGGAGAAAGAAATCAGAAAAATATCACCTTTTACAATTTCCACAAACAACATAAAAAACCTTGGGGTAATGCTAAGCAAAATAGTGAAAGACTTATACCATAAGAATTTTGAGTCTTAAAAAAGAAATTAAAGAAGATATCAGAAAATGGAAGGATCTCCCATGTTATTGGATAGGTAGGATCAACATAGTAAAAATGGCAATCTTGCCAAAAGCAATCTACAGATTCAATGCAATCTCCATCAAAATCCCAACACAATTCTTCACAGACCTTGAAAAAACAATTCTCAACACTATATGGAGAAAAAAAAAGACCCAGGATAGCCAAAACAACCATGTACAATAAAGGTACTTCTGGAGGCATCACCATCCCTGACTTCAAGCTCTATTACAGAGCTATAGTCCTGAAAACAACTTGGTATTGGCAAAAATAATAATAATAATAAAATAGACAGGTCGACCAATGGAATAGAGGTGAAAACCCTCATATTAACCCACATACATATGAACACCTGATTTTTGACAAAGAAGCTAAATTTATATGAAGGAATAAAGAGAACACCTTGAACAAATGGTGCTGGCATAACTGGATGCTGGCATGTAGAAGACTACAGATAGACCCAAGCCTATCACCATGCACAAAACATAAATCCAATTGGTTCAAAGACCTCAACATAAATCCAGCCTCACTGAACAAATTAAAATACCAAGTGGGAAATACCCTTGAATTAATTGGTACAGGAGACTGCTTCTGGAACATTATACCAGTAGCACAGATATTGAGATCAATAATTGATAAATGGGACCTCCTGAAACTGAGAAGCTTCTATAAGGCAAAGGAAACAGTCAGCAAGACAAGATGGCAGTCCAACCACTTGGAAAAGATATTCGCCATCCCCACAGTTGACAGAGGGCTGATTTCCAAAATATCCAAAGAACTCAAGAAGTTAGTTTCCAAAACACCAAACAATCCAATTAAAAAGTGTGGTATAGAGCTAAATAGACAATTCTCACTAGAGGATTCTAAAACAGCTGAAAGACACATAAGAAAGTGTTCAACATCCTTAGCCATCGGGGAAATGCAAATCAAAATAACTCTATGATACCATCTTACTCCTATCAGAATGACTAAAATAAAAAACACCAATGACAGTTTATGCTGTCGGTAGAGGATGTGGAAAATGGGGAACACTCCTCAACTGCTGGTAGAAGTGCCAACTTGTACAGACAACTTGTAAATCAGTATGGCGACTCCTCAGAAAAATGGGAATCATCCTACCACAAGATCCAGTAATTCCACTAAGGGCTTATACCCAAATGAAGCACCTTTATACAACATGGACATCTGTTCAACGATGTTCATAGCAGCACTATTTGTAATAGCCAGAACCTGGAAGCATCCTACATGTCCCTCAACTGATGAATGGATAGAGAAAATGAGGTACTTTTACACAATGGAGTACTACTCAGCAGAAAAAAAAATGGAATCTTGAAATTCACAGTCAAATGGATGGAACTAGAAGAAAGCATACTGAGTGAGATAACCCAGTCACAAAAAGACAAACATGGTATGTACTTACTCATATGTGGATTTTAGACATAGGTTAAAGGATCATCATCCTACAATCCACACTGTGACAGAGAAGCTAGTAAACAAGGAGGACCCTATGAGAGACATACATGGTTCCCTTGAGAAGGGGAAAGGGACAAGATCTCCTGAGCAAATTGGGAGCATGGGGGGGGGATGGATGGAGCTATGAGAATGAAAAGGGTAGAAAAAGAGGGGTGAGGAGGACATGAGGGAGCAGGAAGTTTGAGTGGGGTAAGAATAGAGGAGTGCAAGATAAGAGATACCATAATAGAGTGAGACATTATAGGTTTAAAGAGAAATCAGGTGCTAGGGAAATGTCTGTAGATATACAAAGATGACAACAAGTAATGATCTAAGCTCCAGAGGATATTCTACCTTAAATGCTCTCCCCTGATAATGAGACTGATGACAGACTTACATGCCATCCTATAGCCTTCACGCATCAGCTGGTGGAAGTGGATGCCGACACCCATAGCTAAACATTGAAGTGAACTGGAATCCAGTTGCTGAGAAGGAGGAGTGTTGAGCAAAGGGGTCAAGACCAGGCTGATGAAACCCATAGAAACAGTTGACCTGAACAAATTGGAACTCTTTGTTCCCAAACCAAGACCTGGGAAATTAGCATGGGACTGATCCAGACACCATAAACGTGGCTGTCAGTGAGGAGACCTTGGAAATCTATGGGACCTTTTATAGTAGATCAGTACTTATCCCTAGCATAGGAATAGATTTTGGGAGCCTATTCCACATAGAGGGATATTCCCTGAGCCTAGATACAATGGGGACAGTCCAGGCCCTATCCCAAAGTACATGACAGACTCTGAAGACCCCTATGGAAGGCCTCAACCAACCTGGCAAGCAGGAAATGTATGGGATTGATAGGGTGTTAGTTGGAGGGGACAGGGGAGAAGGGGAGGCAGAGGGAACTGGGATTTACATGTAAAATAATCTTGTTTCTAATTTAAATAAAAAATGGAGAGAAAGAAAGAAACAAATGCTCAATACAGCTGTAGTTATATTTGTCTAAGTATTTGTAAAATGAGTAAGGAAATTAGATATTATATTTTTATTCTGGTTTTTGCAGTAATATTCAAAATTAAGAGAAAATGGTTAGCATGGTATTTATGTAGTTACACAGTGTTTCATTGATTATACATGTTACCTTGTTAATAAAACATTTTTAAATATGAAGCTATAACATCTCAATTTCCTTGCCACTATTTGTTGTTGAAATAAACTACATTAATTATAATCATTCCTCCTTTACTGAAAGATTCATTTTTTTCTGTTAACCTTTTCTATGACATTAATAATGAATACAAAGAATAGTCCTGCCTCTAATCCTTTAAGTTGAACTGAAAGGAGCATGAAATGCTTCAATCTTCTTTCTCGTTTCTAACAAAAACCATCATACCACCATCTCTTAGATCTTTCCCCCCAATTTCCCTCTCCCTGGAGCACTAGAAAAGAAAAGGCAGATTCCTACCAAAGGCTTTATGATAGCTTGAGGGAAGAAGATCCAACTTCTGACTTCTCCCCTCTTTCTCTGTTGTGGATTAAAGCAGAGTTGTATGTGTGCATGTGCACAACTCCTCAACCAGAGTTCAAAGTTGTATCTGCACCTTCTCCCTCACCTAATGTAGAAGATAAAAGAGTGCATACATTGGCCAACATCTGACAATCTGCCAAGCTTGCAGTTAAGACAAAGGTAGCTGCCATGGAGGAAACACATTTAAAATGGAAGACCCATACAGAGCCACAGTGATCCAAAGCTAAGAATGGGAGATATACAGATTCCCCCCAAATACTTATACCATGCAATTAATTGTGCCCATGTACAAACAGAGCTGCCTGCCAATTGCAGGGGTGGGCAACTGCATCTGCCAAAGATTATAATGGTCATAAAGGCAAGCAAGAAAGCAGGACACATATGAAGGTAGCTACAACAGTGCTAATGAAGTTAAGGATATCTGCGTGGTTGCTTTAGGCCCTGGTACATCAAGACACTGAAGCGTTCAGCACCATCTCACCTCTGGATTCTTCTTTACGATGAGAATCTCTTCATCCATGTCCATTTTCTTTCTTCCTGTCTTCCTTCCTTCATTTGACTCTCTGTAAGGATGATAAATTAGAGCTTGATGTAGTAGGGCACACCTTTAATTACAGCACAGGGAAGGCAGAGGCTGGCTGATCTTTGGGTTTGAGGCTAGGCTGGTATACAGAGCAAGTTTCAGCACAGCCAAGCATAAGCAATGACAGATAGAAAGCTCATGAAGATGCTATTGAACAAGGGGACCATGTTCAGTCCAAGTGGGCTGTAGAACTTGGCAGCTTTAGCCATATGGTAATGGATTTAGAGTTAAAAATAGAAGAAATGGTTTATGGAATCTGCCTCCATGGCTTAAGAAAGCCAGTGAGGTCAGGCAAGTGTCAGGGTGTCTCTCAATGGAGGCCTAGTAGAGAGGTCATTGTGTGAAGTTGTGAAGTTGAAGCCTGAATTTCCTTTGAGAACGCAAGCTCTTAGAGATGCCAGAGTCATGGGATACCAGCTGAGGAGAGCTGCTAACAAGGAGTGGAATCATCCCCAGAGAAAGAAGTGTGTTGCAGTCAACAAAGTTGAACAGAGTTGGAGATCAGACATGGAACTCCAGTGTTTGGAGTTTGACGAGCTGGTTCTTGGTATTGCTTTTGTCCATGCATTTCCTTGCTATGCTCCATTCCTTGCATTTTGAAATCGTACTGTATATCCTGTGCCATTGTATTTTGGAAGTATGTGATAGGATTTTTTATTTTGATTTTTACACATGGGGATTCTGGAAATGGAAAACTGGGTAGGTGAACAGGAACTACAGATGCAAGTATCACCAGCAGAATACAAGAGATAGAAGGGAGACTCTTAGAGGCTGAAGATACAAAAGAGGAAATAGATTCATCAATCAAAGAAAATGTTAATCTAAAAATTTCCTGACACAAAACATCCAGGAAATCTGGGACACTGTGAAAAGAACAAACCTAAGGATAATAGAAACAGAAGAACCCCAACACAAAGGCCCAGGAAATATGTTCAACAGAATTATACAAGAAAATTTCCTAACCTAAAGAAAGACTTGCCTACACAAGTAAATGAAGCTTAGAGAATATGAAATAGAATGGGTAAGCAGAAAGTCTCTGAACCATATAATAACCAAAACACTAACATATAATATAAAGAAAGAATATTGAAAGGTGCAAAAGGAAAAAGGCCAAGTAATATATAAAGGCAGACCAATTAGAATTACACCTGACATCTCAATACCTCTAAAAGCAGAAGGGACTGGACAAAATTCTTGCAGATTCTAAGAGACGATGAATGCCAGCCCAGACTATTATACCCCAAAAAACATTCTACCTTTTTGGTTTTTGAGACAGGGTTTCTCTGTGGCTTTGGGGCCTGTCCTAGAACTTTCTCTGTAGACAAGGATGGCCTTGAACTCACAGAGATCAGTCTATCTCTGCTTTCCAACTGTTGGAATTAAAGGTGTGTGCCACCACTGTTTAAACTTAGCAAAACTTTCAATCATCCTAGGTGCAGAAAATAAGATATTACATGACAAAATCAAATTTAAATCATATATATCCACAAACCCAGCCCTACAGAAGGTTCTAGAAAGAAAACTTCAATGGACAGTGCATAACTCTACCCACAAAACACAAGAAATAGATCATCTCCAATCAGTAAACCTAGAAAAGCGAAACATAGACACAGACAGATCCACAAACATGTACACTACCACCACTACCAAAAAATAGTAAAAAGAATTAATAATCATTGGTTATTAATATCCTTCAATGTATTCAATTTCCTAATAAAAAAACCCAGGCTAACAAAACGGATATGAAAATAGGATCCATCCATCTGCTGCATACAAGAAACACAACTCAACACCAAAAATAGACATTGTTTCAGATTAAAAGGTTAGATAAAGATTTTCCAATCAAATGGTCTTAAGAAGCAAGTTCGTGTAGCTGTCCTAATATCTAACAAAATAGACTTTAAACCAAAATTAATCTCAATAGAGATGGAGATAGAAAAGGACATTTCATATTCATCAAAGGAAAAATCCACCAAAATGGCATCTCAATTCTGATCATCTATGTTCGAAATGGGGCACTCACATTTCTGAAAGGAAGTTTATTAAGGGTTAAATTACACATCAAACCCCAAACATTAATAGTGGGAGACTATAACACCCTACTCTCACCTATAGACAGGTCATCCAGACAGAAAGTAACAGAGAAATAATACAAGTAGCAGATATTATGGCTCAACACAAAAGTATATACCCTCTTCTCAGCACCTCATGGAATCTTCTCCAAAATTGACCCAGATGCAAATCCACAAATCTATGGACTCCTGATTTTTAACAAAGAAGCCAAAATTACACAGTGGAAAATAAGAAAGCATTTTCAACAAATGATGTTGGCATAAATGGATGTCTAATTATCAGAGAATGTCAATAGTTTCATATCTACTACCCTGCACAAAGCTCAAATCCAAGTAGATCAAAGACCTCAACATAAATACACTGAATCTGACAGAAAAGAGAATGGCAAGTAGCCATGAATGCATTGTCACAGGACACAACTACCTGAGCAGGATAGCAGCAGCACAGACACTAAAATCAACAATTAATAAATGGGACCTTAGGAAACTATAATGCTTCTGTAAGGCAAAGGATGCCATCAATAGGAAAAACTGGCAGCCTCCAGAATGGGAAAATATCTTTACCAACCCTACATCAGACAAATGGCTGAATTCCAAAATATATGAAGATTTCAAGAAACCAAGCATCAACAAACCAAATAATCCAAATTTTAAAATGGGGTCCAGATTTAAAAGAGAGAAAGAAAGAATTCTCACCAGAAGAATCTGTAATGACCAAGCAATTATTAAAGAAATGTTGAGCATCCTTAGCCATTAGGGAAATGCAAATCAAAACAACTCTGAGATACCATCTTACTCCTGTCAGAATTCCTAAGTTAAAAACACAAATGATCTGGCACTAGGGGAATGTCCAGAGATCTACAAGGATGACCCCAACTAACAATAATAAAACCACAAATGACATGCTATGCTGCAGAGAATGTGGAGCAAGAGGAGCACTCCTCCAGTGGTGGTGGGTATACAAACTTGTATAGCCAGTTTGGAAATCAACATGGAAGTTTCTCAGAAAACTGGGAATCAATCTACCTCATGCCCCAGTGATACTACTCTTGGGCACAAAGTATGCTCAATCATGCCACAAGGACACTTTCTCAATTATGTACACATCAGCTTTATTTGAAATAGCCAGAAGCTGGAAACAACCTATATGTCTACCAACCTGAAGAATGGATAAAGAAAATGTAAAACATTTGCCCAGTGGGGTACTACTCAGCTGTTAAAATCAAGGACATCAAGAAAGTTGGAGGCAAATTTATGGAATTAGGGAAAAAATCATACTGATTGAGATAACCCAGACACAAAAAGATAAGCATGGTATATACTTACTTATAAGTGGATATTAGCTGTAAAGCATAACCATGCTGCAATCCACAGAGCCAGAAAGGCTAGATAACAAGGAGGGCTCAAGAGGGGACAGTGCTATGATTTCCTTGGGAAGTAGACATAGAAGAGATCTTGTGGGTGAACTGGGGATGGCTTGGGATGGGAACCTGAGGAATCAGGTTGGGGGTAAATGAAGAAAAGGGTACTGAAAGACTGGAAGGGGAACGTTTTGGATTCTGGTAGAAACCTGGTGCAAGAGAAACTCCCAGGAATCTATAAGGGTGACCATGGATAGACTCCTAGCATCAGTTGATACATAACCTGAACTGTGGTCTAGCAAGTCTTCCAGCAGAGGTATTAGGACACCAACTCATCCATGCAACCTTTTACCCACAATCTGTCCTGCCTATACGATGTGCTGGGGGCAAGAATGGAACAGAGACTGTGGGAGTGACAAACCAATGATTGGTCCAGCCATGCCATGAGAGTGAGCCCACATCTGACAATGCATGGAGTTCTGGGACCTGGAGGCTAGATGGCCCAGAGACCTAGGTTAGAACCAAACACAACTTAGGAAAAACGTCAACATAATGATGCCTAATGATATTCTGCTATACTCATAAATTGATGCCTGATCCAATTATCACTAGAAAGGTTTCATCCAGTAACTGATGGAAACAGATGCAGAGACCCACAGTCCAAGATTAGACTGAGCTTGGGGAGTACTGAGGAAGAGGGGTGTAAGGATTGTAGGAGCCAGAGGGATCAAGGACATCACAAAAAACCCACAGAATTAACTTAACTGGGCTCAGAGCTCATAGAGACTGAACTGACAAACAGGGAGTCTGCATAGGACTGAGCTAGGCCCTCTGTGTATATGTGACAGTTGTGTGGTTTTGTATTCTTGTGGAACTCCTATCAGTGGCATCAGGGGTTGTCTCTGACTTTTTACTAGTTTTTGGGACACTATTACTCATACTGCATTGCCTTGTCCAGCCTTAATACAAGGGGAGGATTTAGACTTACTACAACTTGTGATGCCACATTTTGTTGACATCCATGGGAGACCTGCTCCTTTCTCAACAGAAATGAAGAGGAAGTACATAGAGTGGGGCAGAGGGGAACTGGGAAAAAGGAATGGAAAGAGAGGAGGGAGGGGAAAACCATGATTGAGATGTAAAATAAGTAAATTTTAAAAACCTACCAGGTTTAAATCAGTCAATCAATCAGATAGGGAGAATGTTGTAGTTAGATACCTTGGGTTATCTTTATCCCTAAATAAGCCATTATTTCCCATCTGTATACACCTCTAATATCTTTATGACTATTGGTAAATCTTTTGGTGTTATACAATCAGACACCTAGTTTGCACCAATGCAAAGGCTAAGAATGTCATCAGATAACTCCTGAGAGTTATAACAGTAATTTCACTGCCTTACTATAACTGTCTTCTTGATTCCCCTATTGATTTACCAAAGTGCCTGACTGTATGGCATTTTTTGTTCTGTTACTACAAAAAGTACTTAAAACTGTTATTACCATTGAACATGGTATTTGTGATAAGCTGAATCTGTGTTCCTAGGACATGGTCACTGAAATGCAGATCCAAAAACAATACAAAACTATCTCATAATTTTTTAATGTCTGAGCTAAGATTTGCATAAACAGAATCTTCACGAATGTTGTATTTCTATGCTATAAAATTGTAGAGTGTTTTGTGTTGTGTGTGTGTGTGGGGGGTGTTTAACCTGAAAAGAAAACAATCAAACATTAGAACCAGACTCAGATATATTACAGAATTCAGAATTATACCACAGGGACTATAAAATAACCACTATTTTTAATTTGAATAGCTATATTTTTTCAGGTTGTCTTTTTAAAGAATCATTAGATAATGAAAGCAATGTTACTTCTATGAATCATAAAGCAAAATGCTACAACAAAATAAATGATCCATTAATACATGGATATCTCAACAAGCAGGACATGTCTGAAGATACTTTGTGAACATTAATGTTTATCAATAGAATTTTCTCAAACAGAAATTTCAAAAGCAAAATTATTCATATAAATGAACAGAATGTGGAACAAATATGAAATAGTTTTAAATGATATAAAATATATATTATCAGCCATAGAGGCCAGGCAGTGGTGGAACATGCTTTTAACTCCAGCATTCAGGAGACAGAGACAGAGGAATCTCTGTGTGTTCAAGGTCACCCAGGGCTATGTAAGCGTGAATCAGTCTAAAAGAGAAACAGAGCTCAAACCATTAATACCAGCACTAGGGATATAGAGACAGGTATGGAATGGCTGGGTGGAGAGAAGAATATAAGTTGGCAGGAGGCAAGAACGCATTGTAGTCTTAGTAAGTATAAGCGGTAGTGCAGTTGGTAGCAGTTTGAAGTTTGGTGGGTTGCCCCTTCTGTCTGAGCATTGGTAGAGGTGAGAACTCTCTAGTGGCTGGCTGATTTGCTTATTTGATCTTCAGCTTAAATACACACACACACACACACACACACACACACACTATATATATATATATATATATATATATATATATATATATGTTTCAAATGTCAAGCAAAAAGAAATTAAATCAAAGAAATATGTGATGTAATAATAATTGTGACATTTCTGAAATTTTTGGCAACATCAAATCTAAAAATTTTATAGAATTCTAAGTTATATACATTTAAAAATCTCTAATTGACATGCTTGTTTCAAGTCCTTAGACTTCAAAGCTTGTAGAACTATTTCCTAAATGAACCTCTATTCACTAAAAATTACCAAGTCTTTAAATTTTACCTATATAAATATAGTATGTACTGAGGAAAATCAATATTCATGTGAATAGAATCAAAATCAAATTCTCACTTGTACCATATACAAAATAATTTGTAATTAATCCAAAATAAAGTATAAAACTTGAATCATTGAAGCTTCTTCAATACAACTTAGGTAAGAGTTACTACAACATATTTTTCAATAATTTCATTGACATGACACCAAAAGTACAGGCAGTGAAAAAGGACGTATGTAAGTAGGAGTACACAAAACTAAGAAGACTCTGAACAACAAAAGGAAATCATCACAAAATATCACAATAGTGGACTCTAGGCCACTTAATAATATTCTTCTCCTCTGGAACCTCTTGAGCCAGGACCGCCACAATCCATATCACTCTCAACATCACTATCTTACATACTTCTAGTAGGAGAGCCCAATGAGCCCTGTTTAAAGTGTTCAACCACTTCTCTAGTGCAAAACCTGAAAGTCTTCTATTTTATTCAACAAGCATCATGGTCAGCCCTGTCAGAGCAATACTTCACTTCCTGGTAACAACTTCTTTTTTCCCCAAGAAAATAATTTTTAATAGTTCAAATTAGAAACACGTCCGTTTCACATGTCAATTCCTTCTCCCTCTCCTCTCCTCTGTTCTATTACTGTGAAGAGAAACCATGAGCACAGCAACTCTTAAAAATTAAAACATTTCATAAAGTTTTCTTATGCTTTTAGAAGGGTAGTCCATGATCTTCATGATGTGATGCAGATAGACATGACACTGGAGCAGTAGCTGAGAGTTTTAACTCCTGATATGCATGCAACAATCATAGACAGGTTGGGTTTTGTATGGGATTTTAAAACTTCAAGCCCACCCTCAGTGACACATATCCTCTAACAAGGATACACCTACTCCAATAAAGCTACCTTAATCCCTAGTGGATAGTTCCAATGACTGGAGACCACATAGGGGTTATTCTAACTCAAACCATCACAATGGGTTTCATCAATTCTACTTCTGGATAAATTTATAAAAGAATTGAAATCAAGATTTCAAGGGAGCATCTCTACTTCTAGGTTCATTACAACATTAATCCAACTGGTCAAAATAAGGAAAGACAAACATGGTTTCTACTCATTCATATATGAATATTAGACATAGAGAAAAGGATTGCCACCCTACAATCCAGACCTCCATAGAAGCAAGGAAACAAGGAGGACCTTAAGAGAGACATACACGGTCCCCCAGTGAAACGGAAAAGACAAGAGCCCCTGAACAAATTGAGAGTATGGGGAGAGGGGAGAGAGAGGTAAGAGAAAGAGGAGGGGAGAATAAGAAAGGGGGAGAAAATGAGGGATCAGGGAGATTGAGTGGGGAGAGGAATAGAGAACAAGAAAAGAGACACAACAATAGAGGGAGCCACTATAGGTTTAAAGAGAAATCTGGCACTAGGGAAGTATATAGAGATCCACAAGGATGACTCCAACTAGGAACCTAAGCAATAGTGGATAGGCTACCTTAAATGTCCTTCCCCTATAATGACAATTATGACTACCTTAAATGCCATTCTAGAGCCTTCATCCAGTACCTAATGGAAGCAGAAGCAGGCACCCACAGCTAAACACTGAGCCAAGCTCCTGGAATTCAGTTTCAGAGAGGGAGGAGTGACCAACAAAGGAGTCAAGACCATGCTGGGAAAACCTGCAGAAACAGCTGACCTGAGCAAGTAGAAACTCATGGACCCCAGTATGACAGCTGGAGAACCAACATAGGGCCAAACCAGGCCCCTTGAATGTGGGTTTAAGCTAGGAACACTGGGAAGTCTATGGGGCCTCTGGCATGGAACCAGCATGTATCCCTAGTGCACGAATGGACTTCGGGGTCCCATTTCCCATGGACGGATACTCTCTTAGCCTAGATACACAGGGGAGGGCCTAGGCCCTGCCCCAAATGACTTGACAGATTTTGATGGTCCCTTATGGAAAGCCTCATGATCCCTGGGGAGTGGTTGGGGGATGGAATGGGGGGTCAATGGCAGGCATGCAAGGATGAGAGGGAGAGGGAACTGGGATTGATGTGTAAAATATGATTGTTTTAAATTTAAATAAATTTTATTTAAAAAGGAAACCATATAAGCACCTACATATGAGTAAATGTATGGAAAATATATCTCAGTGCGACACTTTTCATCCTTAATAAAGAAGGAACTCCTCCCACATGATACAATATGGGTGAAACTGGTACAGATTATACTAAGTATAAGAATCAGGAACAGAAAAAAGTGGTCGGTGGTGTATCAGAAATGTCAAACTCAGAAGAAAGAATGACGAATGCCTTTCAGGAGTTGTAGAAAATAAGAGAAATGGGTAGTACAAAGTTCTAATAATGTAAGGTTAGTAACTTCTAAAGATCTATTATACCACACAGTGTCTATAGTTAATATTATATTATATACTGAAAACTGTGTTGAGAGTAGAATTCTTAAGTATTTTTATTACAAAACCTAGCACTCAAATAGACTCAAAAGTACATATAGACAGAAGGAAATTTTTGATAATGCTGGATATGCTTACCACATTGATTTTTTTGGCAATGGTTTCATGAGTTTAAACATATATACAAGCTTATCTAACTATATTCACTGAATATGTATCATATTTTATACACAAATTATATCTTAATAGTGTCTTTAAAGGGGAAAAAGAAAATGCTTATTATTATGAATAAATATTAATAAAATATGGAAAACATTGAAGTATGAATTGAAAAACTGAAATTAATCACACATCCATTCACAAATTTGTTAATTATCATATGACAGGAATAACCTAGTATTTACTATAATATATATTATATATAATGTATAATATATATATATACACACACACACATATATATATATATATATATATATATATATATATATATATATTATAAGAAAGTCTGGAACACAATACCAATAACAAGACTTCATCCCTACAAGATTAATATTGTATTTCCTTAAGATAAGTTCCTAAAAGTGAAATTATATCACTAATGTGTCTAAACATGTGATGCTCATTATAGAACAGTAAAATTCTCCCTTTACTATATTTTAATATACATGGAAATTTTTCCTTCATGTATGTCTATACCCCTAGTATTTTTAGTGGCCATGGAGGCCAGAAGAGAATGTGGGATACCATGGAACTGAAGTTATAGATGATTGTGAGCTGTCATGTTAGTGTCTGCATAATGGACCTAGGTCCTCTTGAAAGAATGGCTAGTATTCTTAACTGTTGGGCCTTATTTCTAGCCCCTACAAATAAAGAAAAAGTCTAAAGCAAACATGCAATGAATTGCAAATATCAAGGTGCCGAGGATTGTATTTTCTCCCCATTCAATCTTGCAATGAAGTACTTAAAAAGTAAATTTATTGATATAATGCACACTGGAAATTTCCAGTCTTTTATATCCCTCCACACATAATTTATCAGTTCTTGACCTAATATTTCTTAGTGTCACTGATTTTTCTTAGTATTTATTGTCTGATATATATTGGGGAAAACAAATAGGCCTAAATAAATTAGGAATTTTTTCACTCTTTCTAGGGAACATGAGTTCTCTTTTCAAGTTCTAAGTCTCCTTGATAAAATAATTTTAAAAGAAGCTCAAAAGCAAGCTCTGAGGCATTTTTATTACTATTTTAGACAAAATAGGACAGATATGTAGTAAATTTCAGATGCTGTTGGGAGGAGGGAAGAGAATAGAAAGAAAAGCATGCCTTTGGATTTAGAGTATTGCAGGCTAGTTTTATGCCAACTTGACACAAGGCAGAGACATTTTGGAAGAGGGCAACTCAAGTAAGAAATTATCACCATCACATTGGCCTGTGGACAAACCTGAGGTACATTTTCTTTTTTTTTATTCTTTTATTAGGTCAAATTAGGAACAAGCTTGCTTCAGATGTCAATCCATTCTCCCTCTCCCTCCCCACCCCCCCAACATCCCACATGCCCCTAGGCCTCCCCCCTCCAGTCCCCAGGCAGAGTAAGGTCCTCAAAAGGGGCTCCCCAAAGTCTACCACATCATCCTGGGCCAGGCCTAGGCCCTTCCCCATGTGTCTAAGTCAAGAGAGCATCCCTTTACATGGGATGGGCTCTCAAAATCCCTTCTTTTTTTTTTAAGACCTTACATATTTAATACAGTGTGTTACCCCTGTACAAATGGAAAAAAATGAAGTTCAACATTTCTAGACCAATATGGCTGTTATTTTTTCTACAATGCCAACTCAACACGGTAAACTGGGATATTGTCTTCCAAAGTTGACAGCACAGCTAGAGTTTCCAAAAATTCAAATATATATAATATATATATATATATATATATATAGAGAGAGAGAGAGAGAGAGAGAGAGAGACCAATAATGGCAGTATGTTATGCATCAATATCAGCAACAGCTTTTCCAGGTTCTGCAGTCGTTTGACCAAAATTGTAGAGACATCCAGCACTCTCCATTAAAAAAAGAGTAAAAAACAAAATACCACAAAAACAGCACAGTTCTGTTACCCTTGTGGTACCTGGCACCATTTTTTTTTTTTAAAAATTAACTTCTCAATCATCATCTGGAAGGAAACCATTCTGAGCAACATCATTAAAAACAGCTCTGATAAAGCACGGTCACTACTATGTATCATAAAGCAGGTCCACATATGAGTGAGTATATATCATGTTTGTCTTTCTGTGATTGGGTTACCTCGTTCAGAAAGGTTTCTTCGAGTTCCATCCATTTTCCTGCAAATTTCAAGATTCCATTGTTTTTTTCTGCTGAGTAGTACTCCATTGTGTAAATGTACCACATTTTCTGTATCCATTCTTCAGTTGAGGGGCATCTAGGCTGCTTCCAGTTTCTGGCTATTACAAATAATGCTGCTATGAACATGGTTGAACAGATGTCCTTGTTATATGAATGTGCTTCTTTTGGGTATATGCCTAGGAGTAGAATTGCTGGATCTTGTGGTAGACTCATTCCCATTTTCTTGAGGAGTCGCCATACTGATTTCCAAAGTGGCTGTCATGTTGGTACTCCCACCAGCAGTGGAGGAGTGTTCCTCTTTCTCCGCATCCTCTCCAGCATAAACTGTCATTGGTATTTTTGATTTTAGCCATTCTGACAGAAGGAAGATGGTATCTCCGAGTTGTTTTGATTTGCATTTCCCTAATGGTTAAGGATGTTGAACACTTTCTTATGTGTCTTTCAGCCATTTTAGATTCCTCTATTGAGAATTGTCTATTTAGTTCTATACCCCATTTTTTAATTGGATTGTTTGATGTTTTCGAGAATAGCTTCTTGATTTCTTTGTATATTTTGGAGATCAGCCCTCTGTCAGATGTGGGGTTGGTGAATATCTTTTCCCAGTCTGTAGGCTGTCGTTTTGTCTTGCTGACTATGTCCTTTGCCTTACAGAAGCTACTCAGTTTCAGGAGGTCCCATTTATTAATTGTTGACCTCAGTGTCTGTGCTACTGGTGTTATGTTCAGGATTCGATCTCCTGTACCAATTAATTCAAGGGTATTTCCCATTTTGTCTTCTAGTAGTTTTAGTGTGGCTGTATTTATGTTGAGGTCTTTGATCCATTTTGACTTAAGGTTTGTGCAGGGCGAAAGGCTTGGGTCTATCTGTAGTCTTCTACATGTTTGCATCCAGTTATGCCAGCACCATTTGTTGAAGATGTTCTTTTTGTTCCATCGTATATATTTGGATTGTTTGTCAAAAATCAGGTGTTTGTAGGTGTGTGGGTTAATTTCAGGGTTTTCAACTCTATACCATTGGTCTACCTGTCTATTTTTGTGACATTACCAATCTGTTTTCAGGACTATAGCTCTGTAATAGAGCTTAAAGTTAGGAATGGTGATGCCTCCAGAAGTTCCTCTATTGTACAGGGTTGTTTTGGCTAACCTGGGTCTTTTGTTTCTCCATATAAAGTTGAGTGGTGCATTTTCTTTATTGATTCTTGATGTGGGATGGCCCAACTCACTGTCGGTGATGGCATTCCTGGGCTGATGGTCCTGGGATAAGCCATGAGGGACAATCCGATAAGCAAGGTTCCTCCTTGGCTTCTGCATCAGTTCTTGCCTCCAGGTTTGTTCCCTGTTTGGGCTTTTGCTCTGACTTCCTTTAGTTTAGGACTGTGATGTGGAGGCCCCCAAGCTGCTTTTTGTCAAGGCATTTAAAAGTGTCTTAACAGGGTCCAAGAATGCAGGAATTGAGAAGTAGGTATAAGCAAATAGCTGGATAGGGAATTCAGTGTTTTAAGGGATAACATAAGAATGTGTAAAGTGTCAAATAAGCAGATATTGAATTGTGGCTATAATCCAAGAAAGAACAATAAAGACAGGGAGGGATTTTGCTTTATGAACTATACCTCAAAAGTGAGTCTGATTAGCAGTGAGAATCTATGAACAATTGCATAAAGGTAAGGGCTTTGGGTGTGGAAGAACATTATCCTCCTAAGGGGATAATTACTCTTTCTCTATTCCTTTCATATTTTTTTGCAATGAAAAAGATTTTTTGAAGGGTGGTTCCTCTATCTAGGAGATTGCAAAGGTCAGTAAGATTCACTTTTAAGGAACAGGACAAAAATATGTAATATTTGGGGCAGTTTTAAAATATTTTCTGTTATGCACACACACACACACACACACACACACACACATATACATTCCCCACCCACAAATAGTAAATTAAAAATAAAATTGGGGAAATGATTTTTAAAGACATGATTTGCTTCTGAAAGTACCCACTTGCAGAATGAAGATAGAGCTCACTTAATCAAGCTCTTATCTAACATCAAATATATTCTGGATCGGATACCCAGAAGTGGGGAGAAAAAAAGGACAAAATGAAACAATTATCTGGTTCTGAGTAAACTGGTAAAAGAGCCCTGAGCAATAAGCCCTCTCTTGATTCTCATTTGTCATTCAGGATCCAAAAGGCTGTTCTTAAGCCGTTTATTGCAAATGGTGGTAAATTCTCTAAGAAAATAATAGATTGAACAACGTAGCTCAGTCACTCACCAAATATAGTTGTAGCAATGAATGACTTTTTTATTTTTGTTGATAATTTTTTATATTATTTTATTTTATTAGTTCAAATTAGGAACAAGCTTGCTTCAAATGTCAATCCATTCTCCCTCTCCCTCCCCTCCCACCCAACATTCCACCTGTCCCTAGCCATCGCCCCTCCACACCCCAGGCAGGGTAAGGCACTCAAAAGGGGCTCCCCAAAGTCTACCACATCATGCTGGGCCAGGCCTAGGCCCTTCCCCATGTGTCCAAGTCAAGAGAGCATCCCTTCACAAGGGCTCTCAAAATCCCTTCTTTTTTTGTAAGACCTTACATATTTAATACAGTGTGTTACCCCTGCATAAATGAAAAAAAATTAAGTTCAACATTTCTAGACCAATATGGCTGTTATTTTTTCTACAATGCCAACTCAACACGGTAAACTGGGATACATTTTTCCAAAGTTGACAGCACAGCTAAAGTTTAATTCATTATTATATATATATATATATATATATATATATATATAGAGAGAGAGAGAGAGAGAGAGAGAGAGAGACCAATAATGGCAGTATGTTATGCATCAATATCAGCAACAGCTTTTCCAGGTTCTGCAGTCGTTTGACCAAAATTGTAGAGACATCCAGCACTCTCCATTAAAAAAAAAATAGTAAAAAACAAAATCCCAGAAAAACAGCACAGTTCTGTTACTCTTGTGGTACCTGGCACCATTTTTTCTCAATCATCATCTGGAAGGAAACCATTCTGAGCAACATCATTAAAAACAGCTCTGATAAAGCACGGTCACTACTATGTATCATAAAGCAGGTCCACATATGAGTGAGTACATATCATGTTTGTCTTTCTGTGATTGGGTTACCTCGTTCAGAATGGTTTCTTCGAGTTCCATCCATTTTCCTGCAAATTACAATGGATGACTTTTTAAGAAGCAAGTGAAAACAAATTCCACAAGTAAATGTTCAAGTTATTACAAATTTGAAAACATATCATATAAGAATTGCAGAAAGTAGTAGATTCAGCTGCTGAGAATAGAAAATAAACAGACTTAGAGTTGCTACATTTGTAACCAATTCTCACAGTTAGTAAACTGTATTATAAAAATTTCAAAATTTAAGCATGAGATGGAATATTTTCATGAGTCTCAATGAGGAAAAACAAATTAGACAAATACGTGATTTTTCCCCCCTGTGGTGAAAATTCTTTTCTTGGAACTGTGGTGTCATTTTATTTCTAACATTTTCCTTGTTTGTTTCAATGTTTGAAAAACTTATGCATTTCACAATAGGTGTGAACTTAAGGAAACCTAATCAGGATTTCAAATGTGTGATACTCTCAAGAACTGAGATCACACATTCTCTGTTCTTTGTTGCTTCTGCTCTATCACATACTTAGCAAATTAGTTCCTATTTCTTTTCTCCTGTTCAGCTATATAATATGTATTGCATTTTAATCATCACTAATAAATAGAATTAGGCAACCATTTGTAGAACTCTTTAAAAACCCTGTATGAATATAACAAAACAATATATTGCAGACATCATGAGAAACTATTTATGTCTACAGAAGAGAAATGGAGCAAACAAAAAAATAGATGAATTTATAGTTTGGTTTTGCAGCTTAGTCTTTCATTGCAAGTACATTTTAAAGCTGTGTTTTAAAACTATACTAGTGATTAATACGTGATTTTCCCCCCTGTGGTGAAAAATCTTTTCTTGGAACTGTGGTGTTATTTTATTTCTAACATTTTCCTTGTTATTAAAGAGACCTTTACTTTTGGTATCAGAACTGTGAAAACATTGGACAGTACAATCTTTACAAAGAAGAACATTAAATCAGACACCTACCTATAATGAGCCTTTATGTCAAATGCAATATAGAATGATTGGCCATTTCCTGGGAACCCAGGTATGAACCTAGCTAGAGTTCATCCACCTGGCCAGTATTTAATTAAAGCTTGCTGCAAATTTGGCTTTAAGTTGTAGTAGTGGTCTTATTATTGACCAGTGGTTTTAATATTTTCTGAAGGCTCCCACCAAGATTCATACCACCCACCCAAATTCTAAAGGTAGACCTTCACTCTGTAACTCTAGGGCTGAAGAGTTCCTTCAGGAGTCATGTGAGGGGATGACTTTTTTCATCTGCGTGAACTGTCATGCTGAGAAATACAGCAAGCATCTACAGAGGCCCCCTGAGAAATGGAAATTGAGCTTCAAATGGTTCTGGAGTCCACTGCCATGGAAAACAAAAGGATGTAAGGCCTTCTCCAGCCATCTGGAGAGGAGAGGCACACAACACACCAGAGTTCATGAGGACACTTTTCTCAGTGGAACCACTCAGGGAGAAGTACTGGCTGGTCAAGATTTCAGCTAGGGTGACATGCAGCCTCCTGCTACCACTACCTACCCGGCTATGGGGGATTCTGTGGCATAGACCTCCTCATCTGAGGTGTCAACTTATCCCAAGCGTGTGGGTGACTTCTTTTCAAGGCAGGCCAGTATAACAAGGAAGCCTGTGGAAGCCACTGAGTGTCATAGGCTGTAATGAAATAAACAAGCCCAGGCATCAAATGCTTTTCACTGTTTCTTTTTGGTTTTAATTTTTGCTTTATTTTTTTTCTTTCTTTCTTTTTTTAAGTGTTAGGTATTGAATTCAGGGAGCTGCACATGGTGGGGGGCAATCAGGCTGCTGCTGAAATATATCCTAGCACTTGACTTAGGAGACAGTGCCCCAGCATGCAGTCCAGGATGGCCTTGAATGTTTGATCTTCATGCCTTACCCTCCTGAGTGCCAGGATTACAGGAGTGCCCCTTCACATGCCTCTCCACATTGTTCTTAATGATGTGCTGCATTTTTAGTAAGATCACAGCCTCAGGTCACATCGTCCCTGAGGCTGGCTCTGTTATGCCTTTTGTCTTAAGGCTGCAAGCTGGGTGCCTAAGAAAGTCACAGAAGAAATGGAGAGGCTGTGTGATGCCTGTCAGAAAGAGTCAGTGGCAGTTAAAACTGTATGACATCTCCCTTGGAGGTGACTTAGCAGATAATGCTAGTGTTTTGTCAAAGGAATTTACACCCACTGTCTGAAAATTGAAGCTAGCACAGCAAGTCTCATGCTGGCAGTGGCTTGTCAGCTGGAACACAGCTATTGTCACATCCCAGAGAACGGCTTCTTCGACTCTATAAGAACATTATTCTATCCTATGCTGTGACTTCATCATACATTCCAAATGTTCAATTGGGGTGTACCCAGGACCATACCACAATCAGGGAAGGGTGGTGCAGTACCTGCATGCTATCCAGCTTCCTGCTGGGTTATAGGAAACAGGCCATAGGCTGAATCCACAACAGACAGTTGGGCAAACAAAAACGCAGAGAAAGCAAGGCTGTAGAAGGCTAGACAGCCCGCATGACAGGAAAGATCATGGGCACTTCTTCATGGGGAAGCTGGTATGCCCTGGCACTGAAGGAGGGATAAGAGCTGAGGCAGAAAATCCTTGGGAGAAGAGGGGAGTATTTCGGATCAGTAGGGCATTTTGTGGATGTTAGCTGGAAGATGATACTAAGGGGAGCTGGGACTCTGGTGACCTTGTCCATTTCATCACTATGATCTCTAGACTGAATAGGAAACCATGCTGGTGTTTTTGGGTCCTGGTGCACTTCTGTTAAGACAAAAGATTGCCTCAGTTTTTATATTGGCCCATGTAAAGAGTGTGGGGATAAGGAGTGACATCTTAGCTGCTCATTGCAATTATAAAAGAAATAACCAAGCCTAAAATGATCATAAAAAGAAAAGTATTTATAAACAATGATTATTGTTCATTTTTTATTTACATTAATCTAACATGAATACCATTACTTTGTTCTGTATTTTCCTTTTATCAGGCTAAGGAAAACTACCTGGAATAAAATAGAAATAAATTAGGATTTGACAATGGTGCTTAAATTGATCAATGCCATAGGAATAATCTGGAACATGAAAAAAATATTTTTTGTATTTTGTGTTATTTGTATATCATTGGAACTAGCAATAACTCCCACAAATACACATAAAAATAGAGTATGGATGAAGTAATGGAAATTGTTCACTGTATCTTAAATTTTAATGGTAATAACAAATGTTGATGAGTAGCATAAAATAATGAATCAACAAAATGCATTTTTAAAAATGAGAACCTCCTGTGTTCAGTTCCCATTCTTGCCTCAGGGCAGAGAGGAGCCATTCAAAAGGACATGAGTAATTCCAGAGATTTTGTGTTTGTGTTTCTTTACACGATGGTGGACTGGATAGAATTCCATAAATCTCTAATGTTCATGACTGGAAAATATTTGTCAGTGAAAGTCTTTAGAGATTTCTCTTAAGATTTTTGACTGTTTAATTGAAAATGTATTTAGTGATTATAGTTGACCTTAGGATATTTTAATTTTTATCAAAAACACCCTTTGAAATTTAACAGCTAAGTTGTGTGTTGGTTTCTGCCTTACCAATTATTGGTATTATCATTCTATTTAATGCTGCTGGTTTATCAAACCAGGACTAGACACTTCATTTGGCTTATGTCTCATGGGTGACTCTAGTATCTCTGTAGAACATGAAGAAAAAAACTGTGTGAAGAAGCCACTAATCTTGTGAAATCAGGATGTAAGCAGTGTCAGTTATGGAATTAAGTAGACTATACATGTGGAAAATGGTGGGTGTTTATATGGGGAGGGTATCACCACCATTACCCCTTAAAGCAGACTTCTCTGCAATTACAGCTAGAAACATTACCCAGTGCCACTTGGATCCTGCTACCCAGCCTGGGCTGTTGGCCTTAATGCTGCAATAGTGTCTGTTTTCTGGTCACACAGTACTGTATGTGACTGTGTAGAAGACATAGTGCTACTGACTGACACACTTGCTTTACAGTCATTAGGACTCTAAAGTCCCTTTAAGCAGTGGATACAGAAGGCAACACAGAATTGAACTAGGAACAACTCATTTGGGATTATGATACTTTGATGAAATTTTAATTCTTCATAATACATAAATGGTTTCTACTGTCCAAATACCCATAGACCTGTTTGCTTTACTTTTGTCATCACTGTATGGAAAATTGTAGAAGTTTCTGAATGATTGTCATACTCAGCTCTTTTCTGTAACTAGAGATAAGATTACCTAAGGAATTACAGGAGAATTTTTTTTTTAATTTTAATCTTTTTTGTAGAATCAGGTAGGCAACCTTCAGATTTTCTCTCTCACTCCTCTCGAAATCTAATCACCCAGTTTCACCCACATCTGAGTAATAGAACACCTGCTTGCTGTGGCCTCTGCTTCCACTCTACCACCATTAACAGGAGACTAAGAAGATCCTGGTAGCACAGCCTGATTCCCTCCTTCTGTGTACCCTCTCAGTTTCCCACCTACCCCATTCTAGCCCATATCCATTTCTTGGTGTCAGTTCCCAATACCTAGAAACATTCTCCCTGTAACCTCCAGTGACCACACCTGCCAGAATCACAGAAGCATTCCCTACAAGGGAAATCAGACCAACCACACTTTCCTAAGAACTAGAGAAAGCAACAGAAACTGAGGAACAAAACACTCATCCAACAATGACAAGACCAGAGATAACCGCATGTGGTTACAATCAATCCAAACCCAGATGGCTAAACTGCAGCATAAAAACACAATAATAGCCAGAAAAATATGTATCCATTAGAGCTCAACAACCCTACCAAAGGAGGTCCCAAGAAATACAATATAGTTGAGGTACAAGATAAGAAACTCATAACAGCCTTTATGAATATGATAGAGGTCCTTAAAGAAGAACTTAATAAATCCAATAAAGAAATCTGAACACACAAGAGGTGGGATGAAATAAAAACAGTTCAAGACTTGCAAGCAGAAATAAAATCAATAAATAAAACCAAAACTGAGGGAAAAGTAGAAATAAAAATTTAGGAACTTGAATAGGAACTTCAGAGGCAAGCTTTACCAACAGAATACAAGAGGTGGAAGAGAGAACAGAATATCAGTCATGGAAGACAAGACAAATGGATATATCTGTCAAAGAAAATGTTAAATCTTAAAAAAAAACTGACTCCTGACATTCTGCTATACTCAGATCAGTGCCTTACTGCGCCATCATCAGAGAAGATTTTTCCTACAGCAGATGGGAACAAATAGAGACCCACAGCTGAACAATATGTGGAGTGAGAGAGACCTGAGAACACACAGTCAGAATTGGGATGTTTCCATCAAATCCTTAAAAGCAAGCTGCATATGTAGCAATACATGGCCAATAGAAAAAAAAATTCAAAGCCATCTTTGGAGGTACTTTGTCTTATACTGCTGAGTTGGGGCATTGCTTGTTTGTATATATTAGAACCTCTGCCTTGTGTTTTTAATGGATTCCTGTGTATGAGAACATGTGTGTCTCTGTGTCTATATGTTTCTTGTGCTTTTTCTTTGGCTGTTTTTCTGCTGTTTGTTTAGTCTATTCTTGTTTGCTTGTTTTTGTTCTATTTCATTTTAGTTTTATTTATTTGCTGTCTGTTTTCTAAGAGACAAAAATGGTGTGAATTCAATGGGAGGAGAGTTTGGGAGGAACTTGGAGAACTAGGGGGAGGGGAAACTGTAATCAGAATACATTCTATAAAAAGTCTTTATTCAGTAAAGAAAGTAAAAACTGCTTTATGATCTGCTATATTAAGAGGATAGAATATTATTTTGAGACATCCTCTAAATATTATGAAATGTCATATACTCAATTTTCTTAATATTATGCTAATATTTAAAGATATATTTTCTATCAAAGCTAATACTGACAACCAATTCTGTGTTAAATATTCACAGAATGATGTCGATTCATTGTCATGATTACTATTTATAATAAAGACATTAGTTCAATGCTCTTTTGGCCATTTCTAAAGCCAACTACCTTGGTGAAATTATTTCTCCAAGTCTCTAGAAAATGACAAAAGATATTTTACTTTTTTAACATGGACTAGTAGAAACTATACAATAAATAATGTCCAACAACACCAAATCTTAAAAAAAACATGCTTTTATGTGAAAATGTAGCAAAAACTACTTACATAAAACAAAAATACTTCAACAAAATTGTTTGCCCATCAAGAATAATCAAAATCCAGTTTGCTTGGCATCAAAAAAATAGTAAGGTATTTGTTGGTAAGTTATTATCTGGTAAGGTAATTTGTCACCTCATATCCTTCCCACTCTCTCTAGTGAGTTCATGCTTCAGACACTCCTTAATATTTAGGAATATTTCCCTGGAGGAAAAACAGATCTCTATACCAACATTAGACACAACTAAGAAAGAGAACTACAGACCAATATCCCTCATGAACACTAATGCAAAAATTCTCAATAAAATACTGGCAAATCGAATCCAAGAATACATCAGAGAAATCAACACCATGATTAAGTAGGCTTCATCACAGGGAAGCAAGGATGGTTCAACATATGAAAATCCATCAATTTAATCCACCATATAAACAGACTGAAGGAAAAAAAAACCACATGATCATCTCACTAGATGCTAAAAAAGCCTTTGACAAAATCCAACACCCCTTCATGATAAAGGTCTTGGAGAAATCAGAGATAACAGGAACATACCTCAACATAATAAAAGCAATATACAGCAAGCTGACAGCCAACATCAAATTAAATGGAGAGAAACTCAATCCAATTACTCTAAAATTGGGGACAAGACAAGGCTGTCCACTCTCTCCATATCTTTTCAATATTGTCCTTGAAGTTCTAACTAGAGCAATTAGACAACAAAAGGAGATCAAGGAGATACAAATCAGAAAGGAAGAAGTTAAACTCTCACTATTTGCAGATGATATGATAGTCTACATAAGTGACCTGAAAAATTCTACCAAGGAACTCCTACAGCTGATAAACACCTTCAGCAAAGTGTCAGGATGCAAGATTAACTAAAAAAAATCTGTAGCCCTACTATATACCAATGAAACATTGATGGAGAAAGAAATCAGAGAAACAACACCCTTTACAATTGCCACAAACAATATAAAATATCTTGGGGTAGCACTAACCAAAAACGTGAAAGACCTGTACCATAAGAATTTTGAGTCTCTAAAGAAAGAAATCAAAGAAGATACCAGAAAATGGAAAGATCTCCCATGCTCTTGGATAGGTAGGATCAACATAGTAAAAATGGCAATCTTGCCAAAAGCAATCTACAGATTCAACGCAATCCCCTTCAAAATCCCAACACAATTATTTACAGACCATGCAAGAACAATTCTCAACTTTATATGGAGAAACAAAAGACCCAGGATAGCCAAAACAACCCTATACAATAAAGGAAATTCTGGGGGCATCACCATCCCTGACTTCAAGCTCTATTCCAGAGCTATAGTCCTGAAAACATCTTGGTATTGGCACAAAAATAGACTGGTAGACCAATGGAATAGAGTTGAAAACCCTGATATTAACCCACACACCTATGAACAACTGATTTTTGACAAACAATCCAAATTTATAAGCTGGAACAAAGAGAACATTTTCAATAAATGGTGAGGTTATAACTGCATTTGGACATGTAGAAGACTACAGATAAACCCAAGCCTTTTGCCATGCACAAAACTTAAGTCAAAATGGATCAAAGACCTCAACATAAACCCAGTCACACTAACCCTATTAGAAGACAAAGTGGGAATACCCTTGAATTAATTGGTACAGGAGACCTCTTCTGGAACATTATACCAGGAGCACAGACATTGAGATCAACAATTGATAAATTGGACCTTCTGAAACTGAGAAGCTTCTATAAGTCAAAGGAAACAGTCAGCAAGACAAAATGGCAGTCCAATGACTGGGAAAAGATATTCACCAACCCCACATCCGACAGAGGGCAGATCTCCAAAATATACAAAGAACTCAAGAAGCTAGTCTCCAAAACATGAAACATTCCAATTAAAAAGTGGTGTACAGAACTAAATAGACAATTCTCAATAGAGGATCCTAAAACATCTGAAAGACACATAAGAAAGTGTTCAACATCCTTCGCCATTAGGGAAATGCAAATCAAAACAACTCTATGATACCATCTTACTCCTATCAGAATGGCTAAAATAAAAAAAATGACAGTTTATGCTGTTGGTAGAGGATGTGTAAAAAGGGCAAACACTCCTCCACTGCTGGTGGGAGTGCCAACTTGTACAACCAATTTGTAAATCAGTATGGTGACTCCTCAGAAAAATGGGAATCAGTCTACCACAAGATCCAGCAATTCCACTCTTAGGCATATACCCAAAAGAATCACATTCACACAACAAGGACATCTGTTCAAAAATGTTCCTAGCAGCACTGTTTGTAATTTCCAGAAACTGGAAGCAGCCTAGATGCCCCTCAACCAAAAAATGGATAGAGAAACTGTGGTACATTTTCACAATGGAGTACTACTCAGCAGAAAAAACAATGGAATCTTATAATTCACAGTCAAATGGATGGAACCAGAAGAAACCATTCTGAGCGAGGTAACCCAATCACAAAAAGACAAACATGATATCCACTCAATCATATGTGGATTTTAGACATAGAGTAAAGGATTACCAGCCTAAAACCTCACTGCCAGAGATACTAGTAAACAAGGAGGGCCCTAAGAGAGACATACATGGTCCCCTGGAGAATGGGAAAGGGTCAAGATCCCCTGTGCAAATTGACAGCATGGGAAGAGCGGGGAGGGAGCTACGAGAATGAGAAGGGAAGAAGAGGAAGGATTCAGAAGTCATGAGCGAGCAGAAAGGTCTAGTCAAGGGAAGAATAGAAGAAAGGGTATGTGATAGGTAGGGTTTTAGTTGTGAGTAGTGTTAGGGGAGTATGGGAGGGAGAAGGGAACTGGTTTTGTCATGTAAAACAATCTTGTTTCTAATTCAAATAAAAAAATGATAAAAAAAGAAAAGGAAAAAATTGTAGCATTTAGACATATACACTTCATATTACAAATATCCAATTAATAAAGTTTTTTTCTTTAATGTCAAAATACTGCAAAGTCTCAATAGCTGTGTAAAACATGAAATCCCAAAGGTTTCTCATAGTCTCTTCTAATCCCACCCTATTTTCATTTTCCTATCAACTTTTTTTTCTCTTTACTCTCTTTTCTCCACATTATAATCTCATTCTCAACTTATTTTAAGTCATTTTTACTTCCCCTGCACTAAAGAATTACAAAGTAGTGAGGGGAGGAATAACTTGGTTACTGTACAACAGAACGAAATACAGACTTGTGGTCATACACACTCTGTTTTATACAGAACATATGTCTGATAAAGTTTTAGATCTTTTATTTCACTGAAAACAATACTGTTTCAAAACTATGTTTGCCATGTTCTTACTGCCATGCAACAAAATGTGTATAACATTTATTTGACTTCTTAATGTTTTTCCTAAGTGTCATGTTCAGTATGAGCTGTGTAGACTTTTCTTTTTTGTGACTATACTTCGTCCTGGTTGTTTCTTTTACACCTCATTCTTTACATGAGCATAGTAGGTGATTCTGCTTATAAGAATGGGGGATTATTGAAATCCAAAGGTTTTAGAGAGGTACTGTACATATCATGCTTTACCTTTGGGGGAAAAGGCAGAACTTTATTATTAAAGTAAAATATCAAAGTAGTGACAATAATGCTTTCCTTGCTTGTTTACTTGTTTTGAGGCAGGTTTTTACATGGTACAAGCTCATCTCCAATGTTGTGTAGCCAAAAGTGGTGTGAAATATAGGTCTTCCTACCTGAAGTTCCCTAGTGATAGGCTCAGAGTCATATATCAACACACCCCTCAGTGCCCTTTTCCTTAATATATAAAAAGTATGAAAACTTGTCTTTATAAAAGCATAGACATTCTCCTGTTCTCTTTTTCCTACTTCCATCCTCTCCCCCTGTTCCCAATTCGCTCAGGGGCTCTTGTCCCTTTCACCTTCTTTGGGAGACCATATGATTTTTTCTTGGGATCCTCCTTGTTTCCTAGTTTCTCTGGTGGTTTGGAGGGGGAGGAGAAGAAGAGGGATGAGAAAGACTGAGATGGGGGAGGAATCGAGGAGTGCAAGAAAGGAGATATCTTGATAGAGGGAGCCAGTATAGGTTTTGAATGAGGTCTGACACTAGTGAAATGCTCAGGGATATACAGGGAAGAGGCCATCTAAGAATCTAGGCAGTAGTGGAGAGGTTGCTTTTGATGTTCCTCCCCTATAATGAGATTGATGACTACCTTGGTTGCCATCCTAGAGCTGTCATCCAGTAGCTGATAGAAGACGAAGCAGGCACCCACAGCTAAACACTGAGCCATATTCCTGGAGTCCAGTTGTAGAGAGGGAGGCAGGATGAGCAAAGGAGTCAAAACAATCCTGTAGAAACCCACAGAAATAGTTGACCTGACCTAGTGGGGGCACAGAGTCCCTAGTCATAATGCTGGAAAACCAGCGTTGGACCTAACCAAGCCATCTGAATGTGGGTGCCAAATAGGAGGCCTGGGCAGTCTATGGGACCTCTAAGAGTAGAGCAAGTGTTTATTCCTAGTGCAAAACTGGACTTTGGGAGCCCATTCCCTATGGAGGGAGACTATTGCAGCCCAGATACATGAAAGAGGGCCTAGGACCTTCCTCAAAGGATGTGACACACTTTGATGATCCTCCATGGAAAGCCTCACTGTCCTTGGGGAGTGGGTGGGGGATGGATTGGGAGAGTCGGTGGGGGGCATAGGAGTATGGGAGGGAGAGGAAACTGGGATTGGTATGTAAAATAAGATTGTTTCTAAAATTAAAAAAATGAACATTGATCGATCCTAACATATTTTATTATGTTTTATATCGTAGAATTAGACTCAACAACAAAGAGTGAGCATTTGATATGAACTGGTTTATGAAACATCATAATAAATAATAGAATAATTTCCACATATAAAAGAAATGAACAAAAAGTTATATACTCGCTGTTTCTAGTTATAGAATATTCTAAAAAATAATAAAACTTTAATGATAGGATTGCAAAACAGATCACTGATTGCCTGTAGAAAAGATATGTTTAGCTTTTAAAAAGAGAGAGTATGGCTTACAAATTGATACAAAAATCCAACCATAGCAATTGTTTTGATTTAAATTGTTCTATGGGTTCTTGACAATAGGAATATGGCAAAAATTCTGAAATTTTATGTTTCAAATGTGTAAAGTTTATGACTTGTTGACGATATCTCAGAAATTACTATATAAATCACCATATGCTTCAGAGATTATACTCCCCATTCTTAAGGAGTCATTGCTAAACAAGATAATTACAGTAACTAGAACTACCACTTAACAACGGAAGCACAGAACAAATAGAGTATGTGAGTAGAATCCACAAACACAAATTTCTTCCAGCACTGGTAAGAGTATGTGAAAGACAGTCAATGAAGATTCATTAGTGAAGCATTCATGTTTATTTAGAGGTACTTTATCTAACAGCTATCTGTCTGTCTGTCTGTCTGTCTGTCTATCTATATATCTATATATCTACTTACATACATACCTATCTATTTTCCCATCTACCCACCTATTGTTGGTCTCCCTACAGTCACATCCAGTCTTAGAATTTCCAAGATTCAGACCACTACATTTGAATGATATTAAATGCAATTGCCATCATCTGTTTGAATACAGAGCACTAAAGGGGGCTTTACTATTACTCCATGTAAATGTTTTAATTCTGAAATTTCAAAATTGAAGATGATCTTCTAACCTAGCAAATTGCACTAGGCTGTATTTTATTTCTCACATAATAAGTGGCCATTTAATCCAAGCAATTGGATTATTTTAAATCCAAATATTGTATATTTGAATGAAGTAGCTTATAATAAAACTCTATATCTAAGGTTCTGATACAAATGTTTCACATGAAAAAAGTTATGTGACATCACATGTAACTAACTGTAAACAACCCCTCCCAAAACAAACCATATTTAATTGATTATGCAGAACATAAACATATGAAGAATTTCATTTCAATATGTATTTAAATATATATCTTGACAGAAATACAAATATGAAGACTTTACTATGAATATTTTAGGTGGGTTTATTAGCTGCTAGATTGTTCTTTCATTAAATAACTTGAATTGTACTCAATAGAGTCTGTCTTGCATTCCCAAGGAAGACTATGTTTCCAATTCACTACATAGAATTAAAAGTAAGAACTATATTAGTTTTGTGTGAGAATCCTTGTAAACACAGGTACTGCAGTAATGTCTTTCCTTCACCTGACAGAGTATATGTCTTTTCTTTGAGTTTTAAAACATCCTTTTGGGTCTTATGTTGTTATTGCACTTATGGTATTGAACTATTAAATATGTTTTCTAAAATAATTTACAGATAAGTTTATTTCTAAAATACAAATTTTTTCATTAAAGTTGGTCAGGTACATTTTGTTTTTGCCAAATATTAGTATGGAGGCCAACACAGATCTGTCAGGCAAAGATATTCTCACACAAAATTCAAAAATATAGTATGAGACAGTATTCATTGAACTGTCAACATAAACACATTTACATCTAGCTAATCCTGTAAATTTAAATTGGATTTTTTTTACATATTATATAGCTTAATTTGACAGTCAGACAGCTTGAAGAGGGAGGGGTTAAGGACTTACAGGTATGATTGAATCTGTAATAAAGCATGAGTTATCTTAAAGTGCAGAGAGGTGCTGACAGAAAACATAGCTTTCATCACCAATAAAAAAGCATATATTTGATTCTGAGCCACAGGTGATTGACCATGACCTGGGAATCAGAATCAAGCTTTTCCAAATGTCATGTTCCATAGTGGAAATGGTTCATAAAGTTTTTTATGGCCACAGAGCAAAATAATGTTCTAAGTTAATATAATTTTCAAATATATTGGTGGTGATGTATCTCCGCCATAGGTTTTAGGTGTTAGCTGATGACCTGTTTAGCATTTGTGTTAGCTGAAGTTGTGTTATATGGCATGATAAGTATCACAAAAATTATTAGACCAATCAATAAGTATGGAAGATCTTTGTCTTCTAGTGTCTTTCTTAATCTCTTTCTTCAGAATTTCAAGTTTTCATTGTAGGGGGTCTTTCAACTCTCGTTAGCTTATTTGTAGATGTTGTTATTTTGTTTGTTATGATTCTTGGTATTGCTTGTTTGTATTGGATGCTGTTGTGAATATGAGTGTCAACATGCCTATTATTGGCATACAGAGTGGCTACTGATTTTTTATTCTCTCATCACACTGAAAATGCTGACCTTTTCTCAAAGCTCTTTGCTGAACTTTTGGGAATCTCCTTTGTCTAATATCATAGTATTTGCAAAGAGTAATAATTAGATGTTTAATTTACTTATTTATATCTGTTTAATTTCAATTCTTTGTCTTATTGCTCTAGCTAGTGATTCAAGTACTATATTGAAAAGGGATAGGATTAATGGACGGACTTGTCTCATTTGTCATTTTAATGGGATTACTTTATGCTTTTCTCTACTTAGAATGAAGAGTTGGCTGTAGGTTTGTCATTTATAACTTTTATTATGTTGAAGAATGTTTCATCCAGTCCTACTGATTTAGGACTTTTATCCTGAAAGCATGTTGAATGTCAAATGCTTTTCCACATCTATTGAGATTATCACATGATTTTGTCTACTTTTATCATTTTATATATTTTTGAGACAGTGTCTCACATATAGTCTTGGTTGGCCTGAATTTCCTTTGTACACCATGCCTGACTTGAAATCACAGATATTTGCCTGGCTCTGCCACATAAATACTGGGATTAAATGTGTGCCCCACAACAACTGACAACATATGATTTCTTATATTTATTGACTTACTCATGTTGAACTATTCCTGGATCTCTGTGATAGAAATGGTTTGATTGTGGCATGTGATCTTTTTTCTATTTGGTTCA
This sequence comes from Cricetulus griseus, assembly GCF_003668045.3. Lineage (NCBI taxonomy): Eukaryota > Metazoa > Chordata > Mammalia > Rodentia > Cricetidae > Cricetulus > Cricetulus griseus. Next base: position 87,589,109 of record NC_048604.1, read on the forward strand.
CAAGTATTTTACTGAAAATTTTCATCAGTGATATTACCACACAGTTTTCTTTTTGTAGTGTCTTTCAAAATTAAGGTGAGACAGGATATAAATTTAAATATTCATCACAGAAAAGCAAATACTGTATGACTTCACTAATATTTGTAAACTAGAACAGAAAAAATATAAATAGAAAGTAGTATGATAATTTCCAGAACATAATGGAGGGGAAAATAGGGACGGTCTACAAAAGGACACAAATTTACTTTAGTGTGGTAAGATATATAAGCTCTACAGATCTAGTGTGCAGCATGCTGACTATAAGTAGTAAATTTGAAGTTCGTTAAGAGTTAATTTTCAGGGCTCTCCAGACAGCAAAGAAAATATGAGAAATGATGAGTCTGTTGCACATTAAATAGATCCAGGTATTATCAATATCTCAAGGAAATAAGACACAGTGGCAGAATAAAAACAGAGGAGACTGATTTCATGGGTTGAAAAACAAGCTTTGCTACAGAGAAGTTATATTAATGTTTCATATCACAGTTCTTTAATCTCTCCAGTAGAGATAAATAGTAGCACTATGTCTATCAGATGATTTTTGAATATTAGAGAAAATATAAAGATAAGATTAGAGTTAGTAGATATTATTAATAAGAAATAAGCCATATACCACTTATGTAGTTAGTTATTAGAAGATACACAAAATGAAATTTTTTTTGATTCTTCGAGATAGGGTTTCTCTGTGGCTTTGCAGGCTGTCCTGGACCTAGCTCTTGTATAACAGGTTGGTCTCCAACTCACAGAGATCTGCCTGCCTCTGCCTCTGCCTCCCAAGTGTTAGGATGAAAGGCATGCGCCACTATTGCCTGGCCTAAAATGAAACTTATGATCATAACTAAACTTCTTTCTCATAAACCTCATTTTCGTTAGTTATCACTTAAGGTAAGTTGAACAAAATACATATGAGTATGCTGTGCAAATATGAGGACCTGTGTTAAGATCTGCAGAACCTACTTAAATATCATCTAAATACTGAATAGGCATAATGGCATTTATATAACTCCTACATCCAAAGGCAGAGAGAGGGGATTCCCAGAGAAAACTGGCTATCAACAGTAGCCAAATGCACAGTGCAGTTTCTGAATTTGATCGGGAAATCCTGCTTCATTTAAAAGAGATGCAAAAGAAATTGAGGTTGATTGCCAACATTAATTTTGGGTCTCCACATGCATGGGTCCTGCCACACTCACTCACACACACACACACACACACACACACACACACACACACACACACACACACATTACCTTTATGTTATGCATCATTCAAATGAGCTTTCAAATCAATTATCTTCAATGCCACTTTTACTGAAACATTAAAAGTGAAATTTAATTAAAACTGTGTTTGAATTTAGTAGTGGCCCCAACATGGATTTTATAATGCTAGACAAGATTCATTTTTCCAAATTTGAGAGAAATAGATTGAGTGAAAACAGTGATTACTAAAATTAAAAGTAACAGAAATGTTTAATTATCCATCTCATAAAATCTCCGTTACAATCCATAGCCAGACTGAAAGAGTTAGTAATAACCATAGTTTAGAATTGAGAAACAGGGTATTGCCTCGCTAACTAAGGATGGTCAGTTCAGACTCCATATCCTCCATTACTAGGAATCCTCACTAGGTTCATCCTCATAGATTTCAGGAAGTTTCCACTTCACTAGGTTTTCATACCACCCCCTAATACACCTCATTTTCTGTATTGTTCAGCCTCAATATGAAGGCTTTTGTCTTATCTTATTGCATCTTGTCGTGTCCTGATTGGTTGTTTTCTATTGGAGGTCTGCCTATGTCTGAAGAAAAATGGAGGGGGTGGATCTGTGGAAAAGAGGAAGTGTGAATGTGATGGGAGGGGTGGGGGTAAACTGTTGTTAGAATGTATTATGAGAGAAGAATCTATTTTCAATAAAAGAAATAAATGAGGTAATAAGCATGGTTAAAAATAATTACCCAAGATCACACACAAGAAAATTATGTAACTGAGAATTGAAATCTCTTTTTCAAATACATAAAACATTTTTTAAAAAAGTTAACAAGTGCTAGCAAGTATTTAGGTTCTTTAGAAGAGTCTCACACCTTGATGATATAACACATGGTTTGTAGGAATTATTCCTTATTCCTACTGTTATTCCAACAAAGAGGATATTAAGCATCAGGACATGGCATAGGTCACAATGCTGTAAGTGGATTTGGAGGCTTTTGCATCTGATGAAAGCTGTGTGTTTTCATTTTTTAATTTATTTTATATTTTAAAAGTATGTGTGTGTGTGTGTGTGTGTGTGTGTGTGTGTGTGTGTGTGTGTGTGTGTACGTGCACACACACTCATGCATGAATGCTGGTGCCCACAGAGGCCAGAAGAGGGCATCAGAACACTTGCGGCTACACTTGCAGGTAGTGGTGAGCTCCCTGATGTAGGTGCTAGGAATTAAAAGGTCTTCTGAAAGAACAGTGCATGTTTTTAATGCAGAGCTATCTCTCTGGCCCATGATGGAGATTTTTAAAAGCAATAGTATGTTGATGACCCTTGTCATTAAAAACAGCATTTAAAAGATATTTCACATCCATATAACATATGGATCAAACAAAAATAAGATTTTATGAAAACTCTCAGCTATTAAAATTTCTTTTGGAAGTTCTGAAATAGTTGCATGTCAATTAAATGCCAAAATTCAAATGAGTGTTTGACTAGGACATAAAAGCAGTTTGGTTTATATTCAGGAATAAAGATAAAATTTAAAGCATTAATGCAACACTGAAAAGAATTTCAAACACTCAAAATAGTATCTGGGTGATACAATGGTTTTGTAAATTGGCTTGACTATAGTAATCATTTCACAAATATCTATACCTATATGGATATAGTCATAGATACACCAGGCTAGATCTATGTACTCTATGTACTATGGAGAGATTATATATCAATTATAATTTTATAAAGCTGGTCACTGCATTTCTTGTTATGATACTTTAGAAAATCATATTCAACATTTACTTTATGAGCAAAAACTAGAAGGTAGCTTATTGTAAATGCCTTATGAAGACATTATTCATGCAACTAGAGTGGAGGGGAAAAGCTAATGCTGAAAGTCACTTGAAATATATAACCTTAGGTTTACCTTGAAGTCTTCCCAGGAAATACTACAAGAAAGCATCAGAAACCTATTGTTTGACTTCTGAATATGTTCCTTCACAAAACAATAACAGTTAAATAGGGAATTCAAGAGACAGAAATGTGCAATTGCCATTACAATGTGACAAATAGTATAAATTTCCTGCCCAGAGTTAAATGAAAATGCAAAGTTAAATGATCCTGCTTTTGTTTGGCATTGTTTTTTTTTTTAATGCATAAGACCAGCAGTTCTTCTTGTGATTTCAGAAATCAAACTTTGAACTGAATTTGTCATTTTAAAGATGGCAAATGGAAATAAGTGTCTTTCTGAAGTATACTGATTCAGAGACTGACAGAATGAGGGTTATAAAACCTATTTCTATCTTGCTTTATTGTAAGCCTAAACTAAGAAGAATTTTATTGTGCTCACATTAAACATTTTTCTTAGACATTAAACAGAAGTTTTCTGAGGTCAAGACTTTATCAAAACTGAATAAAATCTTGTTTGCCTGTATTGTAAATGATGCTATCTTCTGCCATTGTCATAATAAATCTGGTTTTCATTGCTGATTTCTTAATTGCAAATTTTTAGAAATGTATATTAGCCATAATTCAGTTATACTCAATTGATTAGAGGCATTTCTTAGTCCATAAATGTACTTGTCGTTAATAATTAAGATGCAAGGTATGTATAGACTATAGAAAAATTCATCATTTTTACTTATTTTGTGGAACTCCCAGCTTAAATGACTATTCATTATTCCTAAGGAAGATGAACTCATTTTCAACTGCTCTATGAGGAATGTCCAAGGTAAGAACCAAATTCACAAATACAGGTGCCTACAACCCTAGGTTTTGCTTTCTGATGTCAAGACTTAAAGCATTGATGTGAAATAAGCTGTGTTAAACTGTGTTCTTTTTTATTTGATTTAGAAACAAGATTGTTTACAGGTCAATTTCAGGGCCCACTTCCTCCCCTCCTCTCTTACCACCCCCTACTAAAACCCTATCTATCACATACCCTTTCTGCTCCCTAGGGAGGGTGAGCACTTCCATAGGGGGTCATCAGAGTCTATCCTATCCTTTGGGATAGGGCCTAGGCCCACCCCTGTGTGTCTTGGCTCTATGTGGATTGGGCTCCCAAAGTCCACACCTATGCTAGGGATAAGTACTGAACTACTACAAGAGGTCCCATAGATTTCTGAGGTCTCCTCACTGAAACCCAAGTTCCTGGGGTCTCGAACAGTCCCATGCTGGTATCCCAGCTATCAGTCTGGGGACCAAGAACTCCCCTTTGTTCAGGTCATCTGTTTCTGTGAGTTTCACCAGCCTGGTCTGGACACCTTTGCCCATCACTTGTTCTTCTCTGGAACTGGATTTCAGTTCAGTTCAGTGATTAGTTGTGGGTGTCTGCTTCTACTTCCACCAGCTGCTGGATGAAGGCTATAGGATAGACAAAACAACCCTGTATAATAAAGGAACTTCTGGAGGCATCACCAAAACTGTGTTCTTCTGAAGTCTTAGATGATATGATGACTTCTCACTGTAAATATTTGTACATATTCTGGTTATATGACATTTGGAAATAATTTTAGTCTATCAGGACATGATAAGTATACTAAAGATGTTTCTGTCTGTCTGTCTGTCTGTCTGTCTGTCTGTCCATCTGTCCGTCCATCCGTCCGTCCATCCATCCATCCATCCATCCATCCATCCATCCATCCATCTATCTATCTATCTGTCTATCTATCTATCCATCTATCTTACATCCCAAGCTTTGTTTCCCTTCTGTCCTGTCCTCCCAGTCTCTGATACTAATCTCTCCTCTGCCCCACATCCTATCCTCCTCTGTTTCTTTTTGGAGGTAGGCAGGCCTACCATTGATATCAACATTTGGTTGATATCAAGTTGAATTTTAGACTTTGCAACTCAGTAAGAGGATAAATGTCCCAAAACCCAGCAAAAGATATAGAGAAACCCCTCCTTCTACTGTTATGAGTCCCAGATGAAACCCAAGCTACACAACTATAATATGTATGCAGAGAACCTAGATCAGTCCCAAGCAGCCTCCCTGGTTGTTGGTTCAGTCTCTGTAAGGCTCTATGAGCTCAGGTTAGTTGGTTCTGTTGGTTTTCTTGTGATGTCCTTAACCCCTCCGGTTTCTACAATTCTTTCTTCCTCTTCCTCTTCTGCAGGATTCCCAGAGGTCTGTTTAATGTTTGGCTGTGGGTCTCTGATCTGTTTCCATCAGATTCTGGATGTAGCTTCTTTGATGAAAATTGAGCTAGGCACAAAGCTGTGAGTATAGCAGAATACCATTAGGAATCATTCCATTGATTTTCATTTTTCTTTCTTTTTTTCCAGTTCTGTTTGGTTCTGTCTTAGGTCTCTGGGTTTTCCAACCTCTGGGTCCGAGTCTTCCAGACAACATCAGCAGGTTTCCTTTTGTGTCATGGATCTCAGCCTGTACCAGTCATTGGTTGGCAGTTCCAACAATTTCTGGTCACCCTATACTTCAGCACATCTTATAGGGAAGACAGATTGTAGGTGTTCCATTTTATCCAAGGGAAGCCTTGCCTGGTTACAGGAAATGACCAGTTCAGGCTACATATCTCCCATTGCTAGGAATCTTAGCTAGGGTCACTGTCATGGATTGCTAGGAAGTTCTATTTCACTAGATTTCTATCTGACCGTCGAGATGCCACCCAATTCCAGTTGTCTCTCCCAGTATTCTCTTCCTCTATCCTCCCCCAACTTGATCCTTTTCTTCATACCCACCTCACCTCCATCCTGGATGTCTTTTCTATTTCTTCTTTATGGTAGATTCACCTCTTAAGCCATCCTTATTACTTAGCTTCTTTGGCTCTGTGGATTGTAACATGGTTGTCCTTAACTTTACAGCGAATGTCTACTTATAGTTAGTATATACAGTATTTGTCCTTCTGGGTCTGGGTTACTTCACTCAGGATGATTTTTTTCTAGTTCCAACTATTTGCCTGCAAACTTCATGATGTAATTTTTCAATAGCTGAGTAATATTCACTTGTGTAAATGTACCACAATTTCTGTTTTTATTTTAAACTTCTTATTCATTTTTATACCAACCAGAGTTCCCCCTGCCTCCCCTTCTTCTGATCCCCCTACCTCCAACCCACTCTCCACATCCACTCCTCTGAAAGGGTAAGGCCTCCAATGAGGAGTCAACAAAGTATGACATATCAAATCAAGGCAAGACCAAGTCCCCACTGTCCCTGCTGCATCAAGGCTGAGCAAGGCTTCCCACTATAGTGAACGGACTCCAAAAACCCAGACATGAACTAAGAATAGATCCTGGTCCCACTGGTATAGGCCTCACTAATGGACCAGGCTACACAACTGTCATCCACATGCAAAAGGCCCATTTTTGCTCCCCAGCTGTCAGTCCAGAGTCCTGAGGCTCCCACAGCTCATGTTAGTTGTCTCTGTGGTTTTCCCTGTTATGATCTTTATCCTCCTTGCTCTTATAAGCCCTCTTCCTTCTATTAGACTGGTTTCCTGGAGTTCGGCCCAGTGCTTAGTTGTAGGTTTCTAAATCTGCTTCTATCAGTTGCTGGATAAATGTTCTATGATGACAATTTGAGTAAACACCAATCTGATTACAGGCGAAGGTCAGTTCAGGCACACTCTCCACTATTGTAAGCTGGGGGTCATCCTTGTGGATTCCTGGGAATTTCCCTAGCAACAGGTTTCTCCCTAACCCCATAATGGCACCCTCTATCAAGATATCTCTTTCATTGCTCTCCCTCACTGGAAGTCCCCTAACTCAATCCATCTGTTCCATCATGTTCACATTCCCCCATTCCCCTCCATCTACTGCCCCAAGTTTATGCAGAAGATATCATCTATTTCTGTTTCCCAAGGCAATCCATGTTTCCCTATTAGGTCCTTGCAACAATAAGTCTTTCCGCCAAGCCACCTGAGTCCTGCTGCCATGTGGGCACTTTCTGCCAGGCCTCCCAAGTTCTGCCTGCCACCTCATTATGTCCCAAGTAACACAGAGAGACTTATATTAGGTACAAATGCTTCTACGCCAATGACTAGGATTTCTCATCTGCTAGCTCAGTCTTAATTATCATACATCTATATATTTTATAAGACTTATCTTATCGAGGATGCCTCCCACTGGCACCCTCTCTTGCTGTGGGATCATATGGCGACTCCAGAGCAGAGACCAGGAAGAAGAGCAAGAGAAAAGGGATGACTTCCTTCTTTCCTTGCTTATATATGAATCTGCCTGCTCTGTCACTTCCTGCCTGGATCACCAGACTTCTTTTTACTATATTTCCCAGAATCCTCCTCGTCTCCTAGTCCTGCCTAACTTGCTGCCTCATTGGCCAAACAGTGCTTTATTCAACAATAAGATAAACATACGCAGAATTGCATTCCCTATCAGGTTCTCCTTGTTACCTAGCACCTCTGGGCTGTGAATTGTAGGCTGGTTATCTTTTGCTTCACATCTAATAACCACATGTGATTGAGTACATACTGTGCTTGTCTTTCTGGGCCTGGGTTACTTCACTCAGGATGGTTTTTCCAGTTGCATCCCTTTGACTGCAAATTTCATGATGCCATTGCTTTTCACTACTGAGTAATACTCCATTGTGTGAATATACCATACTTTCCTATCAATTCTTTGGTTGTGTGGTATTTAGGCTGTTTCCAGGTTCTCACGGTTTATCCAGGTTACATGTAATTATCACATTTTATCACTGAGGGAAGCCAACAAGCAATATGGAGTCAAGAACTAAAGCAGACATTAAAGAAACACTGCTTGCTAGCTTGTTCCCTCTGACTTGCTTGGGTACTTCTCTTATGAAACCCAGGCCTACTTGCCCATGGATAGAACTGTCTATAGACATGGGCCATCCTACATTAATTATGAATCAAGAACATACCCAACAGGTACACCCATGGGACAGTTTGATATAAGAAACTACTTTCTTGAGATCCCTGCTTGCCAGGTGACTCTAATTTGGATCAAGTTGACAAAGACTAACCAGCACACATACAATCCAATTTATAAATAAATGAGCTAGCTATTCAGCAAATTAAATATGGAAAAGTATTATAAGATATACTCATAAACTTAATAATTCAAAAAGTGTTCAGAGGAGGCTAAAGAGATGGCTCATCACCTAATAGTATTTGCTTTCAGAGGACCTGAGTTCAGTTCTCAGCACCTACATCAGGTAGCTCATAACTGGAACTCCAGCTCCACAGTATCCATGTCCTGTTTTGGTGCCATGTATTTCTGTACACATTTGCACACACACACTTGCACACACACACTTACACACACACACACACACACACACACTTGCACACATGCACACACACTTGCACACACACACACACACACACACACACACTGAATAAATAATAAATAAAATAGGTTAACTTAATTAAATACAAAAAAAATCAAAGAAAAGTTAACCAAAATTCTATGGAGCCAAATAAATTTAGCAAATATTTTAAAGTACACAAATTGAAGAGAATAAATGTTGTTAACAGAATTTAAGACTAAAGAATAAAATAATAACTGTAACTAATGTAAGCCAACCATCAATGGAATAATGTCACCAAAGACAATATAAAAGTCTATACCTGACTCTATTGGTTAGGTTTTTTTTTCAAGTTGACACAAGCTAAAGACTTCTGATAGAAGAACCTTCAACTGAAGATATGTTTCCATCATATTGACCTGTTCCCAAATGTGTGGTGGCATTTTCTTGATTAATAACTGAAATAGGAGATCCAAACCCATGCGGCACTCTGAGGAAGGTGGTCCTGGGGGTGTGCAAAAAGAAAGCTGAGCAAGCTATGTGGAACAAGCCAGGATGCATTTATTTCTCTCTGTCCTTTGTTTAATTCCTGCCTCCAAGTTCCTGCCTTGAGTTCCTGCCATGGCTTCCCTCAATGGATGATGGACTATAACCTGAAAGGTAAAACAAACACTTCCTTCCCCAAGGTGGTTTTGGTCAGTGTCTTTTTTTTCAACAGAAATAGAAAGCAAACTATAACAACAAGAGAACTGTCTTCCTTGAATAGATAAGATAAGCATATTTTCAGACAAACCAAAAGTGAAACAGTATGCAATCAGGGTGTACTCATTAAAAGCATATTTAGACAATAACCATAATAAGAAATGAGGTTGTAACATGATTAATATTGGAATTCTAGCTGAAGATCACAGAAGCAAAGCAGCCAAGCCACTATCCTTTAGCTCTACCTCAGACTGAAATAGTAATCCCTTATCCATTAATCCTCAAAAATAATGCACTCCACAAAACCTCAGACTGCAATTCTGTCTCCACTTAGCCTCAGACTGCAATTCAAGACTGTACCCTCTCCTCAATGTGTCTGGAGACAAATTCACTCATGAGAACCTTTGTTTCTTCCTCAAATCCTGGGATTAAAGGCATGGGATTCCAAGTGCTGAGATCTCCTTTGTGTGAGTTCTGTTTCTTTTAGACTGGATCAATATCATGTAGCTCAGTGTAGACTTAAACTAACAGATCTGTCTACCTCTGTTCCATGAGTCCTGATATTAAAGGTGTGCACTGCCATAGCCTTGCTTCTATAGCTAAATAGTGTGGCTGGCTTTACATTCTGATACTTCAGGCAAATGTTATTAAATCAAATCAATGTATTAACACAAGAGGTCAGAACTTGAAGGCAACAACAGAAAAAATTTCATGAGCCTAATTCTAAGTTTCACTAAACAAATATTTAACAAAACAGATGAAACATTTCCACCAAATATGGAGATGAAAGTAAAGTCACAGACATAAGTCTATAATACAACTGATTTCATTCCTTGCAGATTTCCTTATACAAATATTCTACCTCCTACATTTTGGCCCTTGTATTTTGAGGTCTTCTTTGACAGATTCCATGAGAACACCACAATATATCATATTTCAGTGTTTTCTTTTGAATTGCTTGCTCTGCTCTCAATCTGAATTCTTATACCTCTGTCTTACCTTGCTCACAAAGCCAAATTCTTCCTTTGTTTCCTGTAGCTTTGAGAGTAGATCTATAGCTCAGTATCTCACCCACTATATCAAATGGAGAACATTTAAAATCAAATGAATAATGTTTCATCTACAAATAGAGTTTTCATTCTCATTTCCCTCTTGCTGTGTGTTTTACAACAGCTGTGATACTGATTTGGTTTGAAACTAAAAGAGAACTTTGACTCTTTTATCATTCAAAATCCACATTCATAGAATCCAGATAATTCATTGATTGTCATCGCTTCATATTTCATTCTCAATATAGAACATCAACAGTAATATTGCAACTCAACTTATGCTTCTCTCATACCTGAGGGAAGCCCCTTCCTAGGCTTAAATGAGTCCCATCCACTACTGAAATTAATAAAGTTCTGTTTGTATTATAACAGCATGCTATTAGAAAAGTTTCTTCAAAGCAGCCTGAAAATAATCTATGCTTTAACAAGCTTCTTGTTTTAACATTTACATTCTTTCACCATTTGACCTTATAGAAAAGATTTCATCAAAATGCTGGTTGCTCAGTGTTATCTCTGCATAGATTTTGAACAGCTAAATGCCACACAGAAGTGGCTCCAGGAAGAGGCAATAGGGCAGCATTAATTTTGGGTTTTTCAGTTGGTATCATCCTTGGGTTTTCAGTTCAGTAGGTCCATCTCTACTATAGAATTTACATATAATTATATATATATATATATATATATATATATATATATATATATATATATGTTCTATAGGATTCAGGGTTCTGGGAAAGTCTGAATAAGTGGAGGAAATAAATGTCATTTTGTGTTCAGTAATCTCTAACTGAAATGTTTAGTTTCCTTCAACTATGTCTACATACAGTTCACCTCAAGAGTGATATGTACCTGTTATGACTAGGTTACCAATAAAAACCTCAAGAGTATTTAACTCATAAAGCACTAGTGTTCCATATGTTGAGATATCATTTATATGCACTACTTCAAAATTATAGAAACTATGGCACATTTATCTAGATTGTGTTGATAAATCTGTTAAAAAGTGCATATATTTTGATATCTTAAATACATTTCATCTTTGCTTTGACAAATATTTCATCTTGTGGGTTTCCTTTTATAATTCATAAACCTGAGTTATATAATATGATTCTTTATATATTGTGATCATCCCTGTGTCAGAAAATAAATTTAAAACTCTTATGTCCAATTTGTCTCCATGGAAGTAACTGATAACAAAGAAAAGCAAATGACACAAGTTTAGATGTTTAACAGTTTGTTATTATTCAAGTTTCCTTTTTGCAGATATATTACGTCTTGGTATTCACAAACTAGAGGGTATCAGTGTGGCTAAACTGTATCTTCATATGGAATTTAGGAGTGCCATTTCAGAGACTCACTCCAGACATTTTCAGACATATTACTTCTATATATGTCAAAAAAGATGAACTAGAACAGCTTAGTAAAACTATCAGTAGGTTCTGTCACATTGTTGTTATCATGTATGCAACTATTTTTTCTTCTTTCTGCTTTAACGGGGTAGTTGCTATATTATGAGCATGCAGGCTTTGTAGCCAAATTGAAATTATTTAAATTGTGCTCTGAATCACATTATTTCATTGCAATCAAAATAGCTCCAAAGAACAAGAACAAGTTTGTTTCACATGTCAGTCCCCTCCCCCTACCCTCCCCCCTTTCTCCCTACTGCCAATCTGTCCCCCACCCCATCCACCCTCAACTTCACAGGCAGGATAGGGCCCTCAATGATAGCTCCCCAAAGTCCAGCACATAATACTGGGATGGGCCTAGGCCCTCCCCCATGTGTCCAGGCCGAGAGTGCATCCCTTCACGTGGGATGGGCTCCCAAAGTCCCTTGTTAAACCAGGGGAAAATACTAATCCACTACCAGAGGCCCCCTAGAGTGCTGAGGCCTCCTAATTGACATCCATGTTCAGGGGTCTGGATCAGTCCTGTACTGGCCTCCCAGACAGTAGTCTGGGATCCATGTGCTCCCCCTTGTACAGGCCAGATGATTCTGTGGGTTTCACCAGTCTGGTACAGACCCCCTTTGATCTTCATTCCTCCCTCTCTGCAACTAAGTTCCAGAGTTCAGTTAAGTGTATATCTGTGGGTATCTGCCTCTGCTTCCATCAGCCACTGGATTAGGGCTCCAGGATGGCATATAATTTAGTCATCAGTCTCATTATAGGGGAAGAGCATTTAGGGTATCCTCTCCACCATTGCCTAGATTGTCAGTTTGTGTCATCCTTGTAAGTCTCTGGAAATCTCCATAGTGCCAGATCTCTTCTCAGACCTATAATGGCTCCCTCTAATATGGTATCTCTCATCTTGCTCTCTGCTGTTCTTCCCCCAACTCAATATTTCTACTCCTCCATTTCATCCTCTCCTCTCCTCTTCTCCTCCTCTCATTCTGGCAGCTCCCTCTCCCCTACCCTCATGCTGCCAATTAGCTCAGGAGTTCCTGCCCCTTTCCATTCCTGGGGTTCATGCATTTTTCACTTAGAGTCATTCTTATTTCCTAGTTTCTTTGGTGAAGAGGATTGTAGGTTTGTAATCATTTGCTCTATGTATAAAATTCATATATGAGTTAGTACATACCGTGTTCATCTTTTGTGACTGTGTTACCTCACTGAAAATGGTTTCTTCCAGTTCCATCCATATGCCTAAGAATTTCAAGATTCCATTGCTCTTTTCTGCTGATGAGTACTCCATTGTATAAATGTACAATATTTTGTTGAGCCATTCTCCAGTTGAGGGGCATCTAGGTTGCTTCCAGTTTCTGGCTATTACAAACAATCCTGCTATGAACATGGTTGAACATATGTCCTTGTATGGGCGTTCATTGTTTGGGTATATGCCCAAGAGAGGAATTGCTGGATCTTGAGGTAGACTGATTCCCATTTTCCTGAGAAACTGCCATACTGATTTCCAAAGTGGTCGTACAAGTTTGCATTCCCACCAGCAATGGAGGAGTGTTCCTTTTTCTCCACATCCTCTCCAGCATGGATTGTCAGTGGTGTTTTTTATTTTAGCCATTCTGACATGTGTGCAGTGGTATCTCAGAGACGTTTTGAGTTTCATTTCTCTGATGGCTAAGGATTTTGAGCACTTTCTTAAGTGTCTTTCAGCCATTTCAGATTCCTCTGTTGAGAATTCTCTATTTAGTTCTGCACCCCACTTTTTTATTTCATTGTTTGGTGTTTTGGTGGCTAGCTTCTTGAGTTCATTGTATATTTTGGAAATCAGCCCTCTGTCAGATGTGGGGTTGGTGAAGATCTTATCCAATTCTTTGGGCTGTCGTTTTGTTTTACTGACAGTGTCCTTTCGCTTATGAAACTTCTCAATTTCAGGAGGTCCCATTTATTAATTGTGGATCTCAGTGTCTATGCTACTGGTGTAATGTTCAGGAAGGGTCTCCTGTCCCAATTTATTCGAGAGTATCTCCCACTTCTTCTCTAGAAGATTTATGTTGTGCCTGGATTTATGTTGAGATCTTTGATCCATTTGCACTTAAGTTTTGTGCATGGAGACAGCTATGGATCTAGCTGCAATCTTCTTCAGATTTGAATCCAGTTGTGCCAACACCATTTGTTGAAAATGCTATCTTTCTTCCATTGTATAGATTTAGCATCTTTGTCAAAAATAAGGTGTTCATAGGTGTGTGGGTTAATATCAGGGTTTTCAATTCAATTCCATTGGTCTATCTGTCTATGTTTGTGCCAATACCGAGCTGTTTTCAGAACTATGACTCTGTAATAGAGCTTGAAGTCAGGGATGGTGATGCTTCCAAAAGTCACTTTATTGTACGCAGATGTTTTGGCTATCCTGGGCTTTTTGTTTTTTCCATATACAGTTGAACATTGTTCTCTCAAGGTCTGTAAATAACTGTCTTGGGATTTTAATGGGGATTGCATTGAATCTGTAAATTACTTTTGTCAAGATTCCCATTTTTACTATGTTGATTCTACCTATCCAAGAGCATGGGAGATCTTTCCATTTTCTGGTATCTTCTTTAATTTCTTTTTTAAAGACTCAAAGTTCTTACTGTACAGGTCTTTCACTTTTTTGGTCAGTGTTATCCCAAGATATTTTATGTTGCTTGTGGATACTGTGAAGGGTGATGTTTCTCTGATTTCTTTCTCATTGTATTTACCATCTGTATATAGTAGGGCTACTGATTTTTTTTTAATTTTGTATCCTGCTACTTTGCTGAAGGTGTTTTTCAGCTGTAGGAGTTCCCTGGTAGAGTTTTTCATGTCACTTATGTAGACTATCATATCATCTGCAAATAGTGAGAGTTTGACTTCTTCCTTTTCAGTTTGTATCCACTTGATCACCTTTTCTTTTGTTATTGCTCTACCTAAAACTTCAAGTACAATATTGAAGAGATATGGAGAGAGTGGACAGTGCTGTCTTATTAGTGATTTTAGAGGAATCGCTTTGAATTTCTCTCCATTTAGTATGATGTTGGCTGTTAGTTTGGTGTATATTGCTTTTATCATGTTTAGATATGTTCCTGTTATTCCTGTTCTCTCCAAGACCTTTATAATGAAGGGATACTGGATTTTTTCAAAGGCCTTTTCATCATCTAGTAAGAAGCTCATGTGTTTGTTATAAACAGTTTGTTTATAAGGTGGATTACATTGATGGATTTCCATATGTTGAACCATCCTTGCATCCCTGGGATGAAGCCTACTTGATCATAGAGGATGATTTTTCTGATGTGTTCTTGGATTCGATTCACCAATATTTTTTTGAGTATTTTTGCATCGATGTTCATGAGGGATATTGGTCTGTAGTTCTCTTTTTTAGTTGTATCTTTGTGTGGCTTTGGTATCAAAGTGACTGTGGCCTTGTAAAAAGAGTTTGGCAATGTCCTTTCTGCTTCTATTGTGTGGAACAATTTGAGGAGTACTGATATGATTTCTAGTTTGAATTTCTGGTAGACTTCTGCAGTGAAGCCATCCGGCCCTGGGATTTTTTTTGGTTGGAAGGCTTTTGATGACTGCTTCTCTTTCATTAGGGGTTATAGTTCTATTCAAATTGTGTATCTGTTCTTGATTTAATTTTGGTAAGTGATATTTATCCAGGAAACTGTCCATTTCCATTAGATTTTTGAATTTTGTGGAGTACAGGTTTTCAAAGTATGACCTGAAGATTCTCTGGATTTCCTCAGTGTCTGTTGTTATATCCCCCTTTTTGTTTCTGATTTTGTTATTTAACATGCTCTCTTTCTGCATTTTGGTTAGTTTGGATAGAGGTTTGTCTATCTTGTTGATCTTCTCAAAGAACCAACTCTTTGTTTCACTGATTCTTTGTACTGTTTTCCTAGTTTCTACTTTATTGATTTCAGCCCTCAGTTTGATTATATTCCTCCGTGGTGAGTTTGCTTCTTTTTGCTCTAAAGCTTTCAGTTGTTCTGTCAATTCTCTAGTGTGACTTTTCTCCACTTTCTGCATGTGGGCACTTAGTGTTATGAACTTTCCTCTTAGCACTGCTTTCAGAGTGTCCCATAAGTTTGGGTATGTTGTGACTACATTCTCATTAAATTCTTGGAAGTCTTTAATTTCATTTTTATTTCTTACTCAACCCAGGGATGGTGCAATTGGTTGTTATTCAATTTCCATGAGTTTGTAGCTTTTCTGCAATTTGTATTGCTTTTGAATTCTAGCTTTAAATCAGGGTGACCTGATAAGAAACAGGGGTTATTTCAATTTTTTTGTATCTGTGGAGGTTTGCTTTGTTGCCACCTATGTGTTCAATTTTAGAGAAGGTGCCATGTGGCACTGAGAAGAAGGTATATTCTTTTGTGTTTGGATGGAATGTTCTATACATATCTGTTAAAACCATTTGGGTCATAACTTCTGTTAGATCCTTTGTTTCTTTGTTAAGTTTCTGTCTGGTGGTCCTGTGTAGTGGTGAAAGTGTGGTGTTAAAATCTATTATAAGTGTGTGTGGTTTTATGTGTGGTTTGAACTTTAGTAATGTTTCTTTTACAAATGTGGGTGTCTTAGTATTTTGGGCATAGATGTTCAGGTTTGAGACTTCATCTTGATGGACTTTTCCTGTAATGAGTATGAAATGCCCTTCTTCATCTCTTTTTGATTGATTTTAGATTAAAGTCTAATTCGTTAGATATTAGGATTGCTATAGCAGCTTGTTTCTTAGTTGAGGTGTGTTTCTTGTATATAGCAGAAGAACGGATTTTGTCTTCGTATCCATTCTGTTAGCCTGTATCTTTTTATGGGCAGGTTAAGACCATTGACATTGAGGGATATTAATGTCCATTGATTGTTGGTTCTTGTTTGGTTTTGATTTATTGTTGGTGGTGTCATTGTGTGTGTATTTCTCCCTACTGTTTCTTTTCGTGTTTGGTAAAATTGGATTATCTATTGCCTATGTTTTGTGAGTGTAGTTATCTTCGTTCGGTTGGAGTTTTCCTTCCAGAATTTTCTGTAGGGCTGGAATTGTGGATATGTATTGTTTAAGTCTGGTTTTGTCATGGAATATCTTGTTTTCTCCATCTATAGTTATTGAAAGTTATGCTGGGTACAATAGTATTGGTTGGCATCCATGCTCCCTTAGTGTTTGTAGCATATCTATCCAGTGCATTCTGGCTTTCAAAGTTTCCATTGAGAAGTCAGGTGTGATTCTGATAGTTCTGCCTTTGTATGTGACTTGGCCTTTTTCTTTTGCTGCTCTTAATATTTTCTCTTTATTCTGTAGGTTTGGTGTTTGATTATTATGTGTCGATGGAACTTCTTTTTGTGGTCCGGTCTGTTTGGTGTTCTGTAAGCTTCTTGTACTTTCATAGGCATATCCATCTGTTGGTTGGGGAAGTTTCCTTCTATGATTTTGTTGAACATGTTTTCTGTACCTTTGAGCTGCATTTCTTCACCTTTTTCTGTACCTATTATTCTTAGGTTTTGCCTTTTCACGGTGTCCCATATTTCCTGGATATTTTGTGTTAGGGATTTGTTGGACTTGAGATTTTCTTTGGTAGATGACTGTGTATCCTCTAGCGAGTCTTCAACAACTGAGATTCTCTCTTCCATCTCTTTAATTCTATTGGTTATACTCACATCTTTAGTTCCTGATTGTTTATCCAGCTTTTCTATTTCCAGCATCCCCTTTTCTGTATTTTCTTTATTGTGTCTATTTTAGCTTTCATGCCTTGAACTGTTTCGAGTGCTTCCTTCACTTGTTTGGTTGTTTTTTTCTTGACTTTCTTTAGATTCTTTAAGATATTTGTTGACTTCTTGAATTTTTTGGTTTGTCTTTTCCTCCATTTAATGTGATTTTTTGCTTGTTTTTTCTTCTATTTCTTTAAGGGATTTTCTTGTTTCCTCTTTAAAGGTCTCTATCATCTTCCTAAGATAATTTTTGAGGTCTATCTATTCCTAATATTCTGTGTTGGTCTTTTATGATCTTGCTGGCATGGAGTCCCTAGATTCTGGTGTTGTCATACTGGTTTTTCTGTTGTTGAGTGTGTTCTTACTCTGTCTTCTTCCCATCCCTTATTCCAGTGAGTGCAGGAAGGATCTCTCCCTCTCTCTGGTGGCAGGTGGAGGGCTCAGCCTCTAGCAGCAGCCAGATGGCAGGGGACTCACCTGAGCCTGGGGCACCCACCACAGGACAGAGGGCAGAGTGTAGACAGGGGTGAGGCATGTCCAGACTCAGGGTGGGCCTTCTGGACTGGGCAGGTCCACTCTTGTCGGGGGGTGGGGAGATTTCAGGCAGAAGGAAGCAGGGGTTGATGGGGGATGTTGGGGGGGCAGAGCAGCACCCAGACTCACCGGATGCTCAGGCGCCTGCCACAGGACAGAGGGTGGACCAAATACCTATTTTCATAAACAGAAATAAATTCCTGAGATACAGAAACAGTACCACATTCATCTTTGTATTAAGTAAAAATGATAAGTACATTGAACATAGGTCCTGAGATCTCCTAATAAAGGATATGTTAACCCCCCAGATGCTACTGAATTCCTAGAACAATTGGTTTCATGCCAGCTTTATTCATAAACTATTATGCTTTTCCAGATTTTGTTAATTATAGTCTTTAAATAAATGACTGCTTCATATTTAAGTACTCAATTTAAAATAAGCATTTTCAAAATCATACAAGTGCACACACATTTTAAATGTTGATAATACCTTTTTAACCAGTATAAATAGGGAATATGTTACATAAGTGTGAAAATTTTATGCATTTATACTATTTTAGATTTGTTAGCAGTTCTACTACACTTACAGTAGTTTAAAATATTAAGCATTTCTATACTAACATCTGTACAAATGGAATTATATTTTCCTTAACAAGCTCATTTTTTCCAAAAGCATAATGGCAACATTAATTCAACTCTAGAGACAATTCTATGCAAATTACCATGATCGTGCTGTGTATTTTTCAAAATAATGAAACCTGACAAACAGCCTATATTAGTTGATACCATTTGTTCTAATCTATTCACAGTTTGCGATGAACCTGATTTGCTTCTTTTACGTCCATTTAAATATCATACAAAATATCCAAAGGCATAATTTTTGCTTATTTTAAACCTGCCTTGAAACATATGAGATTACAGTTGTTGAGGAAAACACAAAATGTCTATGAAAAGAAGTGTATGCAACCTAATAGTTGAATTCTTCTGTTCATTTCAATATCTTCTAGTCATTTCTAGTTTCATAAACATTGCTAACTTAGCAATCTTCCTGGTTTATTAAGCCTCTTATGTTCAATTTTATAAAAAGGCCTTTCTGTCTCATGAGAGACATTTTTTGTCTAAAAATAATCAATGAAATTCTGAGGGACTAATGTCCTTTACAAAAACAACAGCTATATTGTAGCATATATGTGATGATCAAAATCAAAAACTGAACCTCATTTAAATCCATTTGCATCTCCTAGATTATACATGGAAAAGCTAAAAATATGTATTTCGTTGAATATGTAGAATACAATTACTATAGCTCAAATTCTAGAAACTTTTTTAAAGCAAAAGTTTCAAAAGCAACAGGATTATTTTAGAAAAATTTATTAGCATGCCATTTAATGTGAAGCACTAGAAACTGAAGAGTGAACAGCTATTTGCTGGCTAGTTTAATGTCAACTTGACACAAACTAAAATCATCTGAGTGAAGGAAAATTCAATTGAGAAAATCCCTTCATAAAATTAGGCTGTAGGTAAGCCTGTAGGACATTTTCTTAATTAGTGATTGATATGGGAGGGCCCAGTTCATTGTGGGTGATGCATCCCTGGGGTAGTGATCATGGTTTCTATAAGAAAGCATGCTGAACAAGACATGTAGTGGAAGTCAGGAAGCAGCACCCCTCCATGGCTTCTGAATCAGCTCCTGCTTACAGGTTCTCACCTTGTTTGAGTTCTTTTCTTGACTTCTTGCAATGATGAACATTGATGTGGAAACATTAGCCAAATAAACCTTGTCCTCCCCAACTTGCTTTCAGTTATGGTGTTTTATCAAGATTATGACCTTCTAAAAATATCCCTCCTGCCTACTTTTAGGATTTGTATTCAGGCTCCAATTTCCTTCCTTCTTTGCTACAGTTCTCTGCATCTTCCCCAGTATGTATGGACCTTCCAATTTGCTCCCAGTTAAACTTGTTCAATTCTCTGGCATCTTCCTGTTCATCCAGGAATGAGGTCATCTTTACTCTATTCAATCTCATTTCTATATTTCTACTTTATCTTGAACTGGTCTTTTGTCATATATACCCAAGTTATCTCCAAAAGAAACGATCATAAATTTGTACCTCTATATGTAAAAGAATATGAGCAGGACAAGGATGGAACTGCATAGATGATGCCATTTCTCATTACTCCATCATTAATCAGTGACTTTGGATATTTATACATCTTACCTCTATATCTATCTGTATAATTATCATTTATTTATCCACCTTTTAGAAGTCATAAAGTACAATTCCAAACACAAGAATAACTTACCTAGTTCCTTATTGCCTTTCTTGAAAACTAGGACAATAATAAACTGAGAAACATTAAGTGTGCTTCCTAACATGGAGCTCATACTCAGATATCATAAATTTGTTCTCATATCTCTTACCTATTGGATTTCCAGATCAAGTATCATGAAGTTCACAATCCTAGTTTAACCTTACACATCCTTTTTATGTTTTTCATTTTTCTTATAAATTGTTAGGACATCCATGAAAAAATAAATACAATTGCATATTCAAATTGCCTTTTTACCACTGTTTAGCCATATAGTTTAAGTCAATATCATATTGCCTTCTCCAGCAGTTTCAAGGGAGTTCTTTATGTTTTCCCCTTAGCTCTTTATTTTTTAAATGTATATATTTGTTTTCATTTTTATTTATTTTAGAAGAACGCCTATTTACATATCCATCCCCCATTCCCTCGCCCTCCCATGCTCCCCAATGATCCCCACAACCCATTCCCCAGGGATAGTGAGGCCCTCCACGGGGGAATCACCAAAGTCCATCACATGATTTGGGGGTGGGGCCTCCTTGTTTCCTAGGTCCTATGGTGGTGTGGATTGTAGGCTGGTAATCCTTTGCTCTATTGTTAAATTAAAACAATCACGTATTTTACATACCAGTCCCAGTTACCCCTCCCTCCCTTTCTCCTGCTCCCCAAACCTTCCTACCACCTCAACCCCCATTCACTCCTCAGAGACAGTAAGGCCTGGTAAGGGGAGCCAACAAAATCTGTCATATCACATTGATGCAGAACCAAGATCCCTGCTCTGTATCTAGCCTGAACAAGGTGTCCATTCATAGGGAATAGGCTCCAAAAAGCCACTTCATGCACTAGGGATAAATCCTGGTCCAAATTAAAGTGGGCCAATAAACTGCCCAAGCCACAGAACTGTTACACACATTCAGAGGGCCTAGTTTGGTCCAATGCATGTTCCCCCGGTGTCAGTCTGGAGTCAGTGAGCTCCCACTAACTCAGGTCATATGTTACTATGGGTTTCCCCATCATGGCCTCAACCCATTTGCCCATGTTATCACTCCTTCCTCACTTCAACTGTACTCTGGGAGTTCAGTCCAGTACTTAGTTGTGGATCTCTGTATCTGCTTCCAACAGTTAATGAATGAAGTTTCTATGTTGACAATAAAGGTAGTCTTCAATCTATTTATAAGGGGAGGACAGTTCAGACAACCTCTCCACTAATGTATAGAGTCTTAGATGGGGTCATCCTTAAAGATTCCTGGGAATTTGCCTAGTGCCAAGTATCTGGCTAACCCCTTAATTACTCTATCAACATATCTCTTTTCTTGTTCTTCCTCACTGTCCTCCCAATTCATCCCTCCCATTCCCTCATGTTGTTCAGGAGATCTTGTCTATTTCCTCCCCCCAAGGGAACCCATTTATGTCTCTCTTAGGTTCTTCCTTGTTTCCTACATTCTCTGGGGATGTAGACTGCAGGCTGGTAATCCTTTACTATATGTATACTGCTTACTTATGATAGAGTACATACTGGGTTTGTCTTTCTGGGTCTTTGTTACCTCACTCAGAATGATTCTTTCTAGTTCCATCCATTTGCCATCAAATTTCAAGATGTCATTGTATTTTACCTCTGAGTAGTTCTCTATTGTGGAAATGTACCACATTTTCTTTATCCATTCTTGAGTTGAAGGGCATCTTGGTTGCTTCTGGGTATTGGCTACTATGAATAATGCTGCTGTGAACATAGTTGAGCAAATGTCCTTGTGATATGACTGTGCATACACTAGAGTGGTATTGCTGAACCTTGATGTAGATTGATTCCCAATTTTCTGAGAAGCCACCATACTGATTTCCAAAGTGGCTGTAAAGCAGTGGAGGAGTGTTCTCCTTTCTCCACATCCTCTTCAGCATAAACTGTCATCTATGATTTCTTTCTTTTTTATTTAAATTAGAAGCAAGCTTGTTTTACATGTCAATCCCAGTTCCCTCTCCCTCCCTGCCTCTCCCCTCCTGCACCAACTCCTTATTCCATCCCCTTTCTGCTCCCTAGGGAGGCTGATGCCTTCCATGGGGGATCTTAAAAGTTTGTCCTATCATTTGGAGCATGACCTAGACCCTCCCATGTGTGTCTAGGCTGAAAGAGTATCCCTCTATGTGGAATGGACTCTCAAAGTCCATTCTTTTGTTAGGGATAAATACTGATCTACTACCATAAGCCCCATAGATTGCTGAGGCCACCTCACTGACACCCACATTCAAGGGGTCTAGATCAGTCCTATTCTGGTTTCCCAGCTATCAGTCTGGGGTCCATGAGCTCCCCCTTGTTCAGGTCAGCTGTTTCTGTGGGTTTCTCCAGCCTTATCTGTGTTTTTGATATTAGCTATTCTGACAGGTGTAAGATGGTATATCAGAGTTGTTTTGATTTGCATATCCCTGATGGCTAAGGATCCTGAGCAAATCCTTCAGTGCCTTTCAGCCTTTTGAGACTCCTCTGTTTATAATTCTGTTTAGATCTATACCCCATTTTAATTGTATTATTTGGTATTTTGATATCTAGTTTAAAGAGTTCTTTGCATGTTTTTGAGTTAAAGTCCTCTGTCAGATGTGGGGTTGGTGAAGATATTTTCCCATTTTGTGGGCTGTCATTTTCTCTTGTTGAGTGTTTATCGGTGGTATTGTGTGTGTTTCCATTTTTGGGATTTGCTCTTGAGGGATTTTCTTTTGCCTGTGTTTTTGTGGCTATAGCTAACTTCCTCTAGCTGTGATTTCCCTTCTTGCATTTTCTGTAGAGCTACATGTGTGGATAGGTATTGTTCCAATCAGGTTTTGTCATGGAATATCTTGTTTTCTCCTTCTACAGTGATTGAAAACTTTGGTGGATATAGTAATCTGTGCTGGCATCCATTATATCTTAGTGACTGCACAACATCTGTCCAATACCTTCTGGCTTTCATTGTTTCCATTAAAAAGTCAGATGTATTTCTGATAGGTCTGCCTTTATATGTTCCTTGGTCTTTCTCCTTTGCAGCTCTTAATATTCTTTATTCTGTATGCTTAATATTTTGATTATTATATTTCAAGGGTACTTTTTTGGTGTAGTCAATTTGATTTTCTGTAAGATTCTTGTACCTTCATAGGCATATCCTTCTTAAGGTTAGGAAAGTTGTCTTCTATGATTTTGGTGAATGTATTTTCTGTGCCTTTGAGCTGGACATCTCCTTCTTCTATCCTTAGGTTTGGTCTTTTTTATGGTGTCCCAGATTTCCTGGATGCTTCATGTTAAAAATTTCTAGTATGTAACATTTTCTTTGACCAATGAATCTATTTCCTTTATTGTACCTTAAATGGCTGAGAATTCTCTCTTCCATATCTTGCATTCTGTTGGTTTTGCTTGCATCTGTAGTTCCTGTTAATTTACCTAGATTTTTCATTTTCAGAAATTCCTAAGTTTTTGTTTTCTTTATTGCCTCTATTTCAATTTTCAAGTCTTGACCTTGTTTGTTTTTTGTTGATTTCTTCCAATTTTTTGTATTTTCCTTTACTTCTTTAATGGAATTTTTTATATCTTTTTAATGGCCTCTATCATTTTCATAAAGGTATTTTTAAGGGCATTTCCTTCTCTTTAATCTGTATTGGGATGTGCAGGTCTTGCTGATGTAGAACCACTAGTTTATGGTGGTACCATATTGCTCTTGATGTTGTTGAATGAATTCTTACACTGTTGTCTACCCATCTCTTCCTCCAGTGTGTGCAAGTTGGGCCTGTGCTTAATATTCTGAAATACATACATATTATTTTTCAACCCAGGAATATTACTGTGGTTCTTTGTGGGTTTGTTATTTGTCTTCTGAGCATTCCTAAAATTTCATGAATTTAGATTATGTTTTATTTCATGTCTTTTGACAAAATGCAA
The DNA here is from genome assembly GCF_003668045.3 of Cricetulus griseus. Taxonomy (NCBI): domain Eukaryota; kingdom Metazoa; phylum Chordata; class Mammalia; order Rodentia; family Cricetidae; genus Cricetulus; species Cricetulus griseus. The sequence goes on from NC_048604.1 coordinate 87,613,180, forward strand.
TACTTTAAAAAGTCTAATAATTAAAATATACTTGTCTAAGTCCTGGTGTGGATTGTTGTCTTTTAAGATTTAGAAATTCTACTTCCCTAATGTTAAAGAGCATATATAATTTTGAACTCTGCTATTAGATGTTTACAATGTTGTTTATACAGAATGGATTGTAATATCTTCCTCTGTGGGCCTCTAATTATTGGCTCTCTCTCAGTTAACTTGAAGTCTCATGATGCCCTCCCCAATTCATAATGGAATGTACTTTGTCCCTGTCTTGTGCAGGTATTGTGAGGTAGCCATTGTTATGATGAATTGATTTGTACACCAGCCATTTCATGTTACAAGGTAGTGTTTTACTGCACTCATTTACTTTCTTTTTACATTGTACATTAATAGTTTTTACATTATATTTTAATTTTCCTTTGAACTTTGGAATGGTCATATAAATGTCCCATTCAATGTTGGGCATTCAGTCCTAGTCCACTCTATCGGAAGCCCCCACTCTAAAAGAGGTCATGCCATTTCCCAGAAAGCCAAGTAAGCCCCTGCCTGAGGACCCCCCTCCCAAATACCTCAGAGCCTGTCCAGCCATCCTCCAACCCAAATATCTCTCAGTCAACAAGAACCACTGCAGAGGAACCCTACTGGACCAGAGGACTCACTGTCCTGCCGAACTACAGGCTACTCAGGGCAGAAGACAAGAAAGGAAATAGAAATTGTCTTAAGTAGGGTTTCTTTTTAAAATTTTTATTTAAAAATACGTGACTTCACAAAAATATATTAAGATCAAAATAATTTACAATATCATTAAGCCAATGGTCACATAATAATAGTTCAGCAAAATGATAGTAAATAGAGGTTAAAGGATTTCTACTGTTTTGGAAAAGTTTCTCCTGAAAGTCAGTTCTCTATTTCACTAGTATCTTTATATTTATTTCTACCTTCCCAATTTAATAAATGCCAATCTTTTCATAAACCATACAGGAAGTTCAATGCTACTATGAACATTATTATTCAATTTCAAGGCCTGTGATTTCTATTTCTAGGTTGTCATATGTTGAGAAGTGAGATAATGACAATGTGTCTTAGACAATCTTTAGATACAATAACACTATACAACAAAGTACGTAGTTTATTGAAAGTGGAGATGTGTTTCTCGTATTTTCTGTGTTAAATGGAAACAGAAAAAGACAACCTCATTTTTCTCTAATCCTAGAAGAAAGGAATTCAGACTTCTACCATAGAATATGATGCTGATTGTGGTCAACTAACATATTAAATTTAACATGTTCATATTTGTTAATTTCTATCATGAAAAGGTCTGAGTTTGTCAAACAATTTTCATCATTCATTAAGATGAATGATTTATCTTGAAACAGGATTTTTATCATTGCATTATAGTGCTGAGTGTCATTTTGTTGTTATAAGTGTGTGTGTGTGTGTGTGTGTGTGTGTGTGTGTGTGTGTGTGTGTGTAGGTATGTTTGTACCTATCCATGCAGGTGCATGTAGGGGCATGCTTGTGCAGTTACATGTATGTATGTAATTATCAAACTCTGATGTCATTCCTCCAAAGCCATTATATTTGTTTCTGTAAGACAAGGTCTTTCACTGCTCTTGCCAGCAAGTCTCAGGAACTCAACTCTCTCTGCTTCCTCAGTACAAGGATGAAAATTGTGCACCACCATAACCAGCATCTCACTTGTACTGTAGGGACTGAACCCAGCCCCACATGCTTATGTGCTGAGCATTTTACTAACTGAGCCATATCCCAAAGTTCAATATAGTTTTCTTTTTAAGCACATCTTACCAAGTTCAATTCGCTAACATTTTGCTTAGGGTAGTACCACCTATATTTGCTTAAGACATAGATTTATGATTGTAGATTTAATAATGTTTCAGGTTTGATATGAAGGCATTGATATTTGAATAGAATGAGTTTTAAAGTATTCCCACATTTTTCATATTTTTGAAGTATTTGTATGAGTATTGAGGTCAATTATTTAAGCATTATATAGATTCACTAGTGAAGCCATGTTGTCCACTATTTTTTAATTGATAAAATTTTTGTTACCAATTAATTCAGCTTGAAAGTTAGCTATTATATTTCTTCATGATTCAGAATTAGGAGGTGGTATCTTAAGAATTTCAATCTATTTGAAGAACCAATACTTGACTACATTATTTTTTCTGTTGTCTTTCTTTTCTTCATTTTATTACCACTGTACTCACTCATTTTTAATATTGTCTTCCTTCAGATACATTGAGGCTGTTTTTTCTCTTTTGCCTTTGCTTCATTAAAGTGAAATTATTTGCTTAAGATTCTTCTATTTTAATTTGAGGTTTCACAGTTATAACTTCTGCTAGTGCTCCTTTTGCTACTGCTTACATACTTCTATATACTATGCTTACTGAAGGGCTCTATCAGGCCAGAGCATGGCAAACATTGCACCAGCAGTTCTTGCCCTTCCCCCTTCCGTATCCCATTAGATTGCATTCCTAAAGCCAGCCACTAAGGTTTATTCCCTTATTTGTCCCACTTTCTTATGCCTGCCTCATTCCTGATGCTAATCACCAAGGTCCAACTATCAAAACATCAAGGCCTAGCAATTAAACATCCCCTCTTGACTCCCCTAATTAAAATACCCAACCAGAACTTACAAACACATCCTAGCTCACTCTAACATAGACCTCCCCATTTTCCCTCTCAAAATTAACAATTGGAAAGCTATGTGCAGCTATTTTTGCCCAATTCAGATTCAGCCACCTTGTCCCTTTGCCTTGCTAAATAAAGGTTTTCTTTGTGATTGGTTTGTGGTAGGAAATTAGTGTTTGGGTGTGGTCTGTGACTAGCCTGGAGTCCAGAGGTGAGCACTCCACAGAATAAGGGTCCCTTCACTTACCATTTTTCTTTGGCTAAAATGAATCTGTCTAATAATCTCATATTTGGGTTTTTCCTAACTTCCTTTTTCTCTTGGTTGCAATCATTTTATTGGACAGTTTTGCTGTCATACTATCTTTGGTTAAAATTTCTTCTTTTCACAACTATGAATCATACTTCATTACCTTCTAGCAGAAACTCTGATGAGTACATGATAATTTCACTGGATTTCCTAAAGATACTTTTTTAGTATTTTAAACACTATAATTTTGCTTTTGACATTCAACAGTTGGTCGTGTGTCTTGATATAGGTCTGTCTGAGACTACATTAATTGAGCTTTTTATCTTGGTGTAGATATAGTTCCTATAGTTTAGGGTGTTTTCAGTTGTAATTTGTTCAAAGAATCCATATATTTTCTCTCTGTCAGAAACCCATAAGATACAAATTTAACTTGTTTAAGGTACCCCATATGTCCTTCAGGCTCTGTTCACTTTTCATCATTATATTTAATATATGCTCACTAGACTAAGTACTCTCAAATGGCATCTGCTATGAAATCCTTCCAGTACATTTCTTAGTCTCTATTATTTTGTTTAGTTCTTGAATTTCTATTTTAACATATATTTTCTTGCATTTTAATTTACTCAAGTAGTTACTTTGTTGATGCTATTTAGTTGTCTGTATTCTAGTCAGATTTTGTATATGCTTAAGAAAGGTATTTTATTATTATTATTGTTGTTATTATTGTTGTCATTATTATTATTATTATTATTATTATGTAAGTCACAGGCCTACATTTCAATTTTTAGAGATCTGTTTTATGTTTTTAAATATAAACTTTTCTCTCCTCCTTTGTATACCTTTGATAATTTGTTGAAATTAGGTCTTTGTTTTATATTAGACATTGTACGCAAAGCTTATTCAGCTCTATCCAGATTAATACATTCATTAATGAGCCTACTGTGAAAGGTTTCTGGATCGTCTCAAATATTTTCAGAGGATGCATCGTCACAGGGTTCCTTCTTATGTTTTGCTCCAGTTCCCAATACACAGTATTCTAGCTTCAACTTTATCACTTCTAGCTTTTCCTGGCAATATATATTTCTATTTTATTTCTTTGCCTGTTTTTTTAGTTTGTTTGTTTTTTGTCCTCCACTTCTCACAGTCCAAATTCCCATGCGGTAATACAGAATAATCTTGAAACTCAGCACTGTCATCATTTACTTCTAATCTGAGATCCAAAAATATGTTTTCTTTCTGGTTAACAGAATGTTCTATGTTGTATCAAACAGAAAACAGTCTCTGGGACAGGATTCAGATAAAATAGATTGTCACAAACAACTTGAAGTCTCTTCCTCCATCCCACGAAGTGTGTGCCTTCCTCCCAACTGCACAGTGCTGCCTCTAGAAGATAGATGGACAAGGGAAAGCTGAAATGATTCAATTTTTTGTCCTGTTGAAAATCTTCTCTTTTTTTGCTTAGTAATACAAATGGTTGCTGCAGTGTGAATACCTTAGCACAATTTGAATGTTTAAGCTCTCAATTATATACTGCCATTTGATCATAATTTACAGTATTTACTCTTCCTTATTTCTGAAGTTCTATCCTTTGATCACTGGCAATATGGACTTTGTGGCATAGGACAAACCTAATATGAATAACAAAATTTACCAGTTAGTATTACACATTCTTATGCTATACCAAATAGGGCACAGCATTATTTCTTGTATGCTTAGGAGTTTATTTTTACTCTCACAAATTAATTGTAACCATTCCTACAACAATATAACAAGTTGGCATTAATGCAATATAGAAATTTTTCATTTTCCACATCCTTATATTTCTACATATGTTTAACATCTTCAAGTCATTAAATATATTACCACATGGCATCTTAACTAATGTACAAATGCTGTGAGAAACATCATGACTAAAAGAAACTTTGGAAGGAAAGAACATATTTATATTCTTTATAGCCCTTATAACCCTCAGGTCACACTCCATCGCTGAGGATAGTCAGGGTAGTAACTAAAGGAGGGCAGGAACTTCTGGGCAAGAACAGAAGCAGAGGCCATAGAGGGGTGCTTTTTTGTAATTAATTTTTTATTAGTTCAAATTAGGAACAAGCTTGCTTCACATATCAATCACGTCTCCCTCCCCTCCCCCAACCCTCCCCCTACTTGTCCCCCACCCCTTCCACCCACCACTCCCCATGCAGGGTAGGTCCTTCGATGGGGTCTCCCCAAAGTCCACCACATCATCCTGGGCAGGGCCTAGACCCACCTCCATGTGTCCAGGCTAAGACTGCATCCCTTCACGTGGGATGGGTTCTCAAAGTCCCTTCTTACACCAAGGAAAAACACTAATCCACTACCAGGGGCCCCCTAGAGCGCGGAGGAGTGCTTTTTACTGGCTTGATTCTCCCTTGTTTGTTCATCCTGATTTTTAATTGTACCCAGGATCACCTGCCCAAGGAAGGCACTTCTCACAGTAGCTAGGCTCTGCCACATCAATAAATAATCAAAGAAATGTCCCACAAAATTCTCCATAGGTCAGTTTAATGAAGGCATTTACTCATTTGAGGTGCCTTCTTCCAAAAGGACCCTAGCTTGTGTCAAGTTGAGAAAAATGCAAACAACACACATGACCTCTATTTTAAAATTAATTTTTTCATATGAAGAGAATGAGGTCTAGAGAAGTAAGTTAATTGTTTTATGATAATTGGCTCATCAGTGTTAGTTACAGGTTTTGAAAATAAGTAAAACAAAAGACAACTTCCTGCTGTTATTTTTAGAAAGTTAATGTTCTCTTTGTTTGGAATTTTATATATATATTACATTTGATATTTGATATAAAAAACAAATAGTTCAAATTTACAAAGTTTACAGATTAGGTCTATCTTTAGAATTTAATTACTTATTTTTCTTATAAGGTCAAGATAAATAACCTGTCAATTTGAAAATTACTTGCTGTTTTCGTCAAGCAAAATGTTACTTACCAGAGATGGCGAGTGTGTTATTTTTCACATGTACTTAATTTTATTCAGTTTTAACTAAAATGCCCTAACATGTTTTCAGTATAGTTTTCAGCATTCAGATTCATCTGAATGAATAAATAATGGAATCACTGCACATAGCATATAATTCATCTTCAACAAGTATTATCATTGTTGTTCTTAGCTTAAGCTTTCATAATTAAATTCTTTCTATTATTTAAAATGCTAAAATGAAAATATGTCTAAAGATACTTATTGCCTATCTATGTAGAAATTTTTTAGATGCTACTTTTTCTCAGCCATCTTTTATGCTGCCTACTACTTATGTTTGTTCATTTTTGTATACCTTATATGAATTACAAATTCTGGCATATAAAACGAATACAAACATTAATTGAATGAATAAAAGATAACCAGATATGTAAATGAATAAATGGATATATTTCAATGTCTTAACATTGCATTCAGAGCTGTCTGACTCATGTCTGATTTTTCTCATGTAGCATAATAAACAAATTATAGCTCCATAGGACATTTTGTCACTTTTACTATAAAATCTTTCTACTAGTTCCAATAACTCTTATATTGAGTTCCTCCTTATACTATTTTATTCCATCTTTGCCATAATAATTTTGGTACTACTTTTCTCCGACAAAATTCTTAATGCCTCTAATATTTCTACATAAATTCCATTTCTGAGGATAGCATACAAATAATTTAAGCCATTTATTAAATCCAACTACAAAGTAGAAATAAGAATGATTTAGTATTTTTTGCACTTAAAATGTGTAACTAACTTTTTAAAGGAAAAACTGTCATCATCATATCTACTTGTAGACCACTTACAGGATATGCAATTTCTGAAGAGGACAGTACATATAGTTCTTCCTATAAATGCATTTAACCTAATGAATAATTAATATCAAGAATATAGAAAGAGAAACTATTAAAGAATGTTGTCTCTCTGTCAGCTGTCTATATATTCTTTTACCTAATTCTACATTAAATAAAGGTACTGTCAGAGATTTTATGGTATGTAACAAATAAACTTTCTCTACTGATATAAATATTGTCTACAGCATTGAAGATTCTGAAATACACATTTTTGTTTTGCTTACAAAAATTCTGAACTAAAACATGTTAAATCTTTGAAGATAGAGAAAAAATTCTTGCCCATTTTTACAACGTGCTCTGTGCAATGCTAGATGTTATCACATTTTACAGAACATGTAGTAAAGATGGGCAAGAAGTGCTATTTGAGAAAATAAGTTTTAAAATGCATCCAGGTTCAACTGAAGATTTTCTTGATAGCCTTTTTTTTACCACAAAAAGCTTTGCTATTTCTTCAAGGTTTGACAAGCTATCTCTCATTCATTTCTCTTATTTATTCAGATATTTTATTTTCAACAAACACCATACATTCTCTGAAGATTACTATTTAAAAAAGCTCTTCGTTACATCAAGAATGTTATAAACATCTCCTTCACCTTAAGAGAGTATACAATGTAAACTCATAATAAATAATCACTTTTGCCAATATATATTAGTAAGGATAAATGTATTTTATGGTCTAATTCCTATTGGAGAAATTCTTCAAAATGTTCAAAACAAAATAGATGTTTCAACTAGACAAATGCTATGTCAATGTCAATGATTGTATAAGTTCAATTCATTGCTATGAGAAATATTTTCCTTTGCAAATGTTAAAGATATATGACTTGATTTGAAAGTACTGAATATTGTATGTCAAGAAAAGTCATTCTTCAAGTAATATTCAATGTTTTACAGCAAATTGAGAGGTTATGTATTTGTTATATATGTGGATAATATTTCATAATATAATTTAAGTATATTATTACATGGTAGGCATATATGGTTCATAATATAAGATACCTTATAAAATTTGT